>NC_137124.1:42478927-43183927 GCF_949319135.1 Squalius cephalus
TTTACAGTAAACATGCGACACAGCACATATTTCATTGAGACCCTTTATTATTTCAATATCTGCTGGAAAAGCATTGATAGATCATTTTGTAACATTTTTATAGCCTTAGAAATGAAACATTTTTTTACGGTCACTTTTGTGACCGGTGGGATTAAACGGGTTAAATTTTTGTCGGTTTGAATTTTTTAGAACTCCCCAATGTAAGTCAATGGAGTTTTTGAATGATTTTTTTCGTCCAATCAGTCTGAATCAGTCTGAAAAGATATAGCACACCGAGTCAGATCAGTTTGAGTGTCTGAGCCGAATTTGGAGTTTGTAGAGTTAAAGCTCTAGGAGGAGTTTGAGTTGTAAATTTTTAGGGTAAGAATAATAATAACTAGATGCAAAAGTTCGTCGAGACAAACTTTAAGTTGGCTTGAGAAAGTTTGGACCAGAACGTTTTTTGCTAGGCGGTTGCTAGGGTGTTCTGGGTGGTTGCTAGGTGGTTGCTAGGGTATTCTGGGTGGTTGCTAGGCGATTGCTAGGGTGTTCTGGTTGGTTGCTAGGCGGTTGCTAGGGTGTTCTGGGTGGTTGCTATGGTGTTGCTAGGCGGTTGCTAGGGTGTTCTGGGTGGTTGCTATGCTGTTGCTAGGCGGTTGCTAGGGTATTCTGGGTGGTTGTTATGGTGTTGCTAGGCGGTTGCTAGGGTGTTCTGGGTGGTTGTTATGGTGTTGCTAGGCGGTTGCTAGGGTGTTCTGGGTGGTTGTTAGGCGGTTGCTAGGGTGTTCTGGGTAGTTGCTATGGTGTTGCTAGGCGGTTGCTAGGGTGTTCTGGTTGGTTGCTAGGCGGTTGCTAGGGTGTTCTGGGTGGTTGCTAGGCAGTTGCTAGGGTGTTCTGAGTGGTTGCTATGGTGTTGCTAGGCGGTTGCTAGGGTATTCTGGGTGGTTGCTAGGCGGTTGCTAGGGTATTCTGGGTGGTTGCTAGGCGGTCGCTAGGGTGTTCTGGGTGGTTCGACGCTTGAACATTTAAAATCCATTCGCGCGTCCTATTCAACTTGGACGCGCGAATGGATTTTAAATGTTCAAGCGTATAAAGCGAGCGTTTGAAGCGAAATAGACGGGCATTCAGAGCTATGACTCTACTACCCCCTGTTTGAGCAGTCACGGTGTATTGCATTTCACGCATCGCCCCTGAGGCTTGCGTATGAAAGGGAGCGCGTCGATCGTTGCTCGCGTTGACTATGTAACGGCCCTAACAGTTACAAGGACATTTTACTTGGGAATGTAGTAACAAGAAGAAATGTTTAAATTACGAGCCATTTTCCATTTTCTTTTGGCAGTTTGTAATGTAACTGATTGTTACTGCTGGTTGCCAAGGTAACATAGAGTCTTAGACCTAAGTTAGCCTGGGGGTAAGGTGTCTAATTTTTTTGGTCTAAATTAAGTCAGTCTTTATTTTTGTGAAACAGTCTAACTTGCATTAGACTAGTCTATGAGCACATTTTAGACTTGTCTAACACTATAGACCGGTCTAAAATAGCTTTGTGAAACCGGCCCCTCATCTCTATACGATGTTCTGATACAGAGATATAGGTCTTGCAAAACGGTTGCTAGGGTACTCAAGTTTGGTTGCTATGGAGTTGCTTGGGAGCTGGAAGTTTTAAACTTAAGAAGTTTAAAGTGGTTTGAAGTTTAAAGTAGTTTACAAGTAAGGAGTTTTGAGTTTACAAGTTTAAATGAGTTTAGAGAGTGTGTGTGTGTGTGTGTGTGTGTGTGTGTGTGTGTGTGTGTGTGTGTGTGTGTGTGTGTGTGTGTGTGTGTGTGTTCACACACACACACACACACACACTCAGAGTTTATGAGTTTAGAGTTTATAAGTGTATAAATTGATGAGTTTATAAGTGTAAGAGTTTTTGAGTTTTGAGTTTATAAGTTTTAAATGAGTTTAGAGTTTATAAGTTTAAATGAGTTTAAGAGTTCAAAGTTTATTAATTTATGAGTTTAAGAGGTCATAAGTCTATGAATTCATGAGTTTATAAGTTAATTAGTTTATAAGTGTATGAGTTTAGAGTGCATTAGTTTAAATTAGTCTCAATGGCTCATATAGTATATAGAATGGCAGTTTGGTTTAGTCTTCAAGGTGTTTAGATTTAAATTTTTGTCGGTTTGAATTTTTTAGAACTCCCAATGTAAGTCAATGGGAGTTTTTGAATGAGTTTTTTCGAGTTTTGATCGTCATTTTTAGGAAAACCGTAAGTCCGATCAGTCTGAAAAGATATAGCACACCGAGTCAGATCAGTTTGAGTGTCTGTGCCGAGTTTGGAGTATGTGGAGTTAAAGCTCTAGGAGGAGTTTGAGTTGTAAATTTTTACGCTCAGAAGAATAATAATAACTAGAATGTACATTTCCTGAAGAAAATGTGAAATGGTGCTTGCAGTGGCAAAACTCTCCATTCGGTTGCTAGGGTGTTGTACATGATTGCATGCGAGCCAACAACCACGTCTGTACGATGTTGTGGAGCTGAAATATAGCTTCTATATGTTGCAATATGGTTTATATGTGGCTCTAAACGGTTGCTAGGGCGTTGCTAGGGTATTCTGGGTGGTTGCTATGGTGTTGCTAGGCGGTTGCTAGGGTATACTGGGTGGTTGCTAGGCGGTTGCTAGGGTATTCTTGGTGGTTGCTATGGTGTTGCTAGGCGGTTGCTAGGGTATTCTTGGTGGTTGCTAGGGCGTTGCTAGGTGGTTGCTAGGCTGTTCTGGGTGGTTGCTATGGTGTTGCTAGGGTATTCTGGGTGGTTGCTATGGTGTTGCTAGGGTGTTCTGGGTGGTTGCTATGGTGTTGCTAGGCGGTTGCTAGGGTATACTGGGTGGTTGCTAGGCGGTTGCTAGGGTATTCTTGGTGGTTGCTATGGTGTTGCTAGGCGGTTGCTAGGGTATTCTGGGTGGTTGCTAGGCGGTTGCTAGGGTATTCTTGGTGGTTGCTAGGGCGTTGCTAGGTGGTTGCTAGGCTGTTCTGGGTGGTTGCTATGGTGTTGCTAGGGTATTCTGGGTGGTTGCTATGGTGTTGCTTGGCGGTTGCTAGGGTATTCTGGGTGGTTGCTAGGCAGTTGCTAGGGTGTTCTGGGTGGTTGCTATGGTGTTGCTAGGCGGTTGCTAGGGTATTCTGGGTGGTTGCTAGGCGGTTGCTAGGGTATTCTGGGTGGTTGCTATGGTGTTCTGGGTGGTTTCTATGGTGTTGTTAGGTGGTTGCTAGGGTATTCTGGTTGGTTGCTAGGGCGTTGCTAGGCGGTTGCTAGGGTATTCTGGGTGGTTGCTAGGGCGTTGCTAGGCAGTTGCTAGGGTATTCTGGGTGGTTGCTATGGTGTTGCTAGGTGGTTGCTAGGGTATTCTGGGTGGTTGCTAGGGCGTTGCTAGGGTATTCTTGGTGGTTGCTAGGGTGTTCTGGGTGGTTGCTATGGTGTTGCTAGGCAGTTGCTATGGTATTTTGGGTGGATGCTAGGGCGTTGCTAGGCAGTTGCTAGGGTGTTCTGGGTGGTTGCTAGGCAGTTGCTAGGTGTTCTGGGGGGTTGCTAGACAGTTGCTAGGGTGTTCTGGGTGGTTGCTACAGTGTTTTTGGTGGTTACTAGAGCATTTCTAGACATTGCTAGGGTGTTCAGGATGGTTGCTAAGGTATTTTTTTAGTTGCTATGGTGTTACTAGGTGGTTGGTAGTTGTCAAAGATGGTTATTATGGAGTTTTTATAGAGTTATTAAAATCTTTAATAACGAGTGCCTTGAGTACGGCACTCGGCCTGCGGCCTCGTGCCTATGGCCGAATAGGCACAAGCATGGAGCAATATCGCAAGGCCACGAGTGTAATATTGCGTTAAAAAATACAAAAAAATGTAAAAAACATTTTTTTTTGGTTTAGGGTGGTTGCTAGGGAGCTCTTAGTGGTTGCTAGGGTGCTGAAACTGGTTGCTAGGGTGTGGCTATGAAGATTTTAGGCCATTACTTATTGGCTGCTTGATAATATAAATCCTCTGAGGGAGAGAGAGAGGGAGAGACGCAGGGCTGTCAGGCCCTTTGGAGTCTGTGTGTGTGAAAACGGCAGTTGGGATTCAAATATTTTTAGAACTCCCAATGTAAAGTCAATGGGACTTTTTTGGCCGCTCTTTCGTCCGCTGTGCGAACATCGTACACCCGATCGCTTATAAAAGTCATTGCACACCTCTCCTCAATGAGCTGGTCGATTTGACACCTCACTCATGGGTCTGTGACAAACGGTGCGGGGCGCATTACGCGCCAAACTTTGTCCAGAATAATAATAATAATAAGTATGCAAGAGAACACTAATGATGCCTTGCTTTCAGCAAGCACCATTAACTAGATTAAAAAGTTCGTCGAGACAAACTTTAAGTTGGCTTGAGAAAGCCGGACCAGAAAGTTTGAAGAAGTTTGTAGTTTAAATAAATTTGAAGTTTAAATTAGTTTAAAGTTTAAATTAGTTTAAAGTTTAATGTAGTTTAAAGTTTAAATTAGTTTGAAGTTTAAAGTAGTTTAAAGTTTAAATTAGTTTGAAGTTTAAATTAGCTTAAAGTTTAAATTAGTTTGAAGTTTAAAGTAGTTTAAAGTTAAAAAGTTGTTGGGGGTTTTCTAGTGGGTTGCTAAGGTGTTTTGGGTGGTTGCTAGGCGGTTGCTAGGATATTTTGGGTGGTTGGTAGGGTGCTGCTAGGCGGTTGCTAAGGTATTTTGGGTGGTTGCTATGGTGTTGCTAGGCGGTTGCTAGGGTGTTTTGGATGGTTGCTAGGTGGTTGCTAGGGTGTTCTGGGTGGTTGCTATGGTGTTGCTAGGTGGTTGCTAAGGTATTTTTGGTGGTTGCTAGGCGGTTGCTAGGGTGTTCTGGGTGGTTGCTAGGGTGTTGCTAAGCGGTTGCTAGGGTATTTTTGGTGGTTGCTAGGGTGTTGCTAGGCAGTTGCTAAGGTATGTTGGTGGTTGCTAGGCGGTTGCTAGGGTGTTCTGGGTGGTTGCTATGGTGTTGCTAGGCGGTTGCTAAGGTATTTTGGGTGGTTGCTAGGGTGTTGCTAGGGTGTTCTGGGTGGTTGCTAGGGTGTTGCTAGGCAGTTGTTAGGGTGTTCTGGGTGGTTGCTAGGTGGTTGCTAGGGTGTTTTGGGTGGTTGCTAGGCGGTTGCTAGGGTGTTCTGGGTGGTTGCTATGGTGTTGCTAGGCGGTTGCTAGAGTATTCTGGGTGGTTGCTAGGCGGTTGCTAGGGTGTTCTGGGTGGTTGCTATGGTGTTGCTAGGTGGTTGCTAGGGTGTTCTGGGTGGTTGCTATGGTGTTGCTAGGCAGTTGCTAAGGTATTCTGGGTGGTTGCTATGGTGTTACTAGGTGGTTGGTAGTTGTCACAGATGGTTACTATGGAGTCTTTACAGAGTTCTTAGCATGATCTTGGCATGATTTAGCACTTAACTAATCGCTATTAGCATGTAGCTATTTACTGCTAGCATGTGTAGCATGTTGGAAGTGCTGTTTGCTAGCATGAGTCAAAAGAGCCAAACCTCATCTCTATACGATGTTCTGATACAGAGATATAGGTCTTGCAAAACGGTTGCTAGGGTACTCAAGTTTGGTTGCTATGGAGTTGCTTGGGAGCTGGAAGCTTTAAACTTAAGAAGTTTAAAGTGGTTTGAAGTTTAAAGTAGTTTACGAGTTTTTGAGTTTTGAGTTTATAAGTTTAAATGAGTTTAGAGTGAGTGTGTGTGTTCACACACACACACACACACACACACACACACACTCAGAGTTTATGAGTTTAGAGTTTATAAGTGCATAAATGCATGAGTTTATAAGTGTACAAGTTTTTGAGTTTAGTTTATAAGTTTAATTGAGTTTTGAGTTTATAAGTTTAAATGAGTTTAGAGTTTATATGTGTAAATGAGTTTAAAGAGTTCAGTTTATTAATTTATGAGTTTAAGTTGAGTTATAAACATGAGTTTATAAGTTAATTAGTTTATACACTCACACATAGACACACACACTCTCTCACACACACACACACACACACACACACACTCACTCACGCACATACACTCACTCACACACAGACACACACACTCTCACTAACTCACACACACACACACACACACACACACACACACACACACACACAAACATGCTCACTGTCTCACACACACACACACACACACTAACTCGCTCTCACACATACACAGACACGCTCACACACATAGACACACACACTCTCTCTCACACACACACACACACACGCACACACCCTCGCTAACTCTCTCTCACACACACTCACGCACATACACTCACTCACGGACATACACTCACACATGCACACACACACACACACACACACACATGTCTGGTTCACTATCTTTGTGGGGACTCTCCATAGACGTAATGGTTTTTATACCGTACAAACTGTACATTCTATCCCCTTACACTGCCCCTGCCCCTAAACCTACCCATCACAGGAAACATTCTGCATTTTTACTTTCTCAAAACAACTCATCCTGTGTGATTTATAAGCCTTTTGAAAAGTGGGGACCGCTGGCTGGTCCCCACAATGTAGGTGATCTCAGGTTTTACTATTCTTATGGGGACATTTGGTTCCCACAATGTAATATAAACAAGGGCACACTCACTCACGGACATACACACACACACACACACACACACACACACACACACACACACACACACTCTCTCTCTCTCTCTCTCTCACACACACACACACACACTCACGGACATAAACTCACACATGCACACACACACACACACACACACACACACACACACACACACACACACACACACAGACATGCTCACTAACTCACACACACACACACACACACACACACACACACACACACACACACACACCACAAAGACACACTCACACACACACACACACACACACACACACACACACACACACACACGCTCTCTAACTCTCTCTCACACACACTCACGCACATACACTCACACAAGCACACACTAAGTCACTCACTCACACACACACTTAGAGTTTTTGAGTTTAGAGTTCTCTAACACACACACACACAGACACACACACACCCTCACTAACACACACACACACACCCTCACTAACACACACACACACACACACACACACACACACACACACACACACACACACACACATCACGCACATACACTCACACAAGCACACACTAAGTCACTCACTCACACACACACTTAGAGTTTTTGAGTTTAGAGTTCACTAACACACACACACACACAGACACACACACACCCTCACTAACACACACACACACACACACACACACACACACTAACTCACACACACACACACACACACACACACACACACACACACACACACACTCACGCACATACACTCACTCACGCACATACACTCACTCACACACAGTTTCTTTTACACACACACACACACACAAAGACACGCTTGCTAACTCACACACACACACTTACACACACACACACACACACACACTCTCACACACACACACACACACACTCACACACACACTCACACACACACACACACACACACACACACACACTAACTCGCTCACACACTCACTCAGACACACACTCAAGAGTTTATGAGTTTAGAGTTTATAAGTGTATAAATTGATGAGTTTATAAGTGTATGAGTTTTTGAGTTTATAAGTTTAAATGAGTTTAAGAGTTCAGAGTTTATTAATTTATGAGTTTAAGAGTTCATAAGTCTATGAATTCATGAGTTTATAAGTTAATTAGTTTATAAGTGTATGAGTTTTATAATTTATTAGTTTAATTGAGTCTCAGTGGCACATATAGTATATAGAATGGCAGTTTGGTTTAGTCTTCAAGGTGTTTAGATTTAAATTTTTGTCGGTTTGAATTTTTTAGAACTCCCAATGTAAGTCAATGGGAGTTTTTGAATGAGTTTTTCCGAGTTTTGATCGGCATTTTTAGGAAAACCGTAAGTCCGATCAGTCTGAAAAGATATAGCACACCGAGTCAGATCAGTTTGAGTGTCTGTGCCGAGTTTGGAGTATGTGGAGTTAAAGCTCTAGGAGGAGTTTGAGTTGTAAATTTTTACGCTCAGAAGAATAATAATAACTAGATGCAAAAGTTCGTCGAGACAAACTTTAAGTTGGCTTGAGAAAGTTTGGACCAGAACGCTTTTTGCTAGGCGGTTGCTAGGGTCTTTTGGGTGGTTGCTAGGCGGTTGCTAGGGTCTTTTGGGTGGTTGCTATGCTGTTTCTAGGCGGTTGCTAGGGTATTCTGGGTGGTTGCTAGGCGGTTGTTAGGGTGTTTTGGGTGGTTGCTAGGCGGTTGCTAGGGTGTTCTGGGTGGTTGCTATGGTGTTGCTAGGCGGTTGCTAGGGTGTTCTGGGTGGTTGCTATGGTGTTGCTAGGCGGTTGCTAGGGTATTCTTGGTGGTTGCTAGGCGGTTGCTAGGGTGTTCTGGGTGGTTGATATGGTGTTGCTAGGCGGTTGCTAAGGTATTCTGGGTGGTTGCTAGGCGGTTGCTAGGGTGTTCTGAGTGGTTGCTATGGTGTTGCTAGGGTGTTCTGGGTGGTTGCTAGGCGGTTGCTAGGGTGTTCTGGGTGGTTGCTATGGTGTTGCTAGGCGGTTGCTAGGGTATTCTGGGTGGTTGCTAGGCGGTTGCTAGGGTGTTCTGGGTGGTTGCTATGGTGTTGCTAGGCGGTTGCTAGGGTATTCTGAGTGGTTGCCAAGCGGTTGCTAGGGTGTTGCTAGGCGGTTGCTAAGGTATTCTGGGTGGTTGCTAGGCGGTTGCTAGGGTGTTCTGAGTGGTTGCTATGCTGTTGCTAGGGTGTTCTGGGTGGTTGCTAGGCGGTTGCTAGGGTGTTCTGGGTGGTTGCTATGGTGTTGCTAGGCGGTTGCTAGGGTATTCTGGGTGGTTGCTAGGCGGTTGCTAGGGTGTTCTGGGTGGTTGCTATGGTGTTGCTAGGCGGTTGCTAGGGTATTCTGAGTGGTTGCTAGGCGGTTGCTAGGGTGTTCTGGGTGGTTGCTATGGTGTTGCTAGGCGGTTGCTAAGGTATTCTGGGCGGTTACTAGGCGGTTGCTAGGGTGTTCTGGGCGGTTGCTATGGTGTTGCTAGGTGGTTGGTAGTTGTCACAGATGGTTACTATGGAGTCTTTATAGAGTTCTTAGCATGATCTTGGCATGATATAGCACTTAACTACTCGTTATTAGCATGTAGCTATTCAGTGCTAGCATGTGTAGCATGTTGGAAGTGCTGTTTGCTAGCATGAGTCAAAAGAGCCAAACCTCATCTCTATACGATGTTCTGATACAGAGATATAGGTCTTGCAAAACGGTTGCTAGGGTACTCAAGTTTGGTTGCTATGGAGTTGCTTGGGAGCTGGGAGCTTTAAACTTAAGAAGTGGTTTGAAGTTTAAAGTAGTTTACGAGAATTTGAGTTTTGAGTTTATAAGTTTAAATGAGTTTAGAGTTTAAGTTTAAATGAGTTTAGTGTGTGTGTGTGTGTGTGTGTGTGTGTGTTCACACACACACACACACACACACACACACACACACACACTCAGAGTTTATGAGTTTAGAGTTTATAAGTGTATAAATTGATGAGTTTATAAGTGTAAGAGTTTTTGAGTTTAGAGTTTATACGTTTTAAATGAGTTTAGAGTTTATAAGTTTTAATGAGTTTAGAGTTTATAAGTTTAAATGAGTTTAAGAGTTCAGAGTTTATTAATTTATGAGTTTAAGAGTTCATAAGTCTATGAATTCATGAGTTTATAAGTTAATTAGTTTATAAGTGTATGAGTTTAGAGTTTATTAGTTTAAATGAGTCTCAATGGCTCATATAGTATATAGAATGGCAGTTTGGTTCAGTCTTCAAGGTGTTTAGATTTAAATTTTGTCGGTTTGAATTTTTTAGAACTCCCCAATGTAAGTCAATGGGAGTTTTTGAATGAGTTTTTTCGAGTTTTGATCGTCATTTTTAGGAAAACCGTAAGTCCGATCAGTCTGAAAAGATATAGCAACGCGAGTCAGATCAGTTTGAGTGTCTGTGCCGAGTTTGGAGTATGTGGAGTTAAAGCTCTAGGAGGAGTTTGAGTTGTAAATTTTTAGGGTCAGAAGAATAATAATAATAATAAGTTTAAATAGGATTTCAGTAAGTTGGCTCTCTCAAGCCAACTTAACTAGATGCAAAAGTTCGTCGAGACAAACTTTAAGTTGGCTTGAGAAAGTTTGGACCAGAACGTTTTTTGCTAGGCGGTTGCTAGGGTGTTCTGGGTTGTTGCTAGGAGGTTGCTAGGGTATTCTGGGTGGTTGCTAGGCGGTTGCTAGGGTGTTCTGGGTGGTTGCTATGGTGTTGCTAGGCGGTTGCTAGGGTGTTCTGGTTGGTTGCTAGGCGGTTGCTAGGGTGTTAGGCGGTTGCTAGGGTGTTCTGGGTGGTTGCTATGGTGTTGCTAGGCGGTTGCTAAGGTATTCTGGGTGGTTGCTAGTCGGTTGCTAGGGTGTTGTTAGGCAGTTGCTAGGGTGTTCTGGGTGGTTGCTATGGTGTTGCTAGGCGGTTGCTAGGGTATTCTGGGTGGTTGCTAGGCGGTTGCTAGGGTGTTCTGGGTGGTTGCTAGGCAGTTGCTAGGGTGTTCTGGGTGGTTGCTATGGTGTTGCTAGGCGGTTGCTAGGGTGTTCTGGATGGTTGCTAGGCGGTTGCTAGGGTGTTCTGGGTGGTTGCTATGGTGTTGCTAGGCGGTTGCTAGGGTGTTCTGGGTGGTTGCTAGGGTGTTGTTAGGCGGTTGCTAGGGTGTTCTGGGTGGTTGCTATGGTGTTGCTAAGGTATTCTGGGTGGTTGCTAGGCGGTTGCTAGGGTATTCTGGGTGGTTGCTAGGCAGTTGCTAGGGTGTTCTGGGTTGTTGCTATGGTGTTGCTAGGCCGTTGCTAGGGTGTTCTGGGTGGTTGCTATGGTGTTGCTAGGGTATTCTGGGTGGTTGCTAGGCAGTTGCTAGGGTGTTCTGGGTGGTTGCTATGGTGTTGCTAGGTGGTTGCTAGGGTGTTCTTGGTGGTTGCTATGGTGTTGCTAGGTGGTTGGTAGTTGTCACAGATGGTTACTATGGAGTTTTGATATAGTTGTTTGCATGATCTTGGCATGATTTAACACTTAACTAATCGCTATTAGCATGTAGCTATTCACTGCTAGCATGTGTAGCATGTTGGAAGTGCTGTTTGCTAGCATGAGTCAAAAGAGCCAAACCTAATCTCTATACGATGTTCTGATACAGAGATATAGGTCTTGCAAAACGGTTGCTAGGGTACTCAAGTTTGGTTGCTATGGAGTTGCTTGGGAGCTGGAAGCTTTAAACTTAAGATTTTAAAGTGGTTTGAAGTTTAAAGTAGTTTACAGTAGTTTGAAGTTTATGGCAGGTAGATAGATAAGTTAATAGATAGATAAACACACACACACACACACACACACACACACACTAACTCGCTCACACACACACTCAGACACACACACACGCACACTCAAGAGTTTGAGTTTAGAGTTTATAAGTGTATGAGTTTTTGAGTTTTGAGTTTATAAGTTTAAATGAGTTTAGAGTTTATAAGTTTAAATGAGTTTAAGAGTTCAGAGTTTATTAATTTATGATTAAGGGCTGGGCGATATGGCTGAAAACTGTATCACGATATAAGTGTTTCATATCGGTCGATATCGATAATTATTGAATTTTTTTATAACATATTTAAAATAAGGACCAGTCCAGGAGACAAATATATTACATTTAAAGATTTTTTTATTTTAAACTTAACCTACCTCTGATTATAATCCCATCAGTTATAAAGGCAGAAATGTCAACACAACCATGGAAAACTCAGAAGTCTAAAATCACAATGAACACTTAACAATTATCTCTTAACATTAAGGTGCAAAATTAAAGAATACGTAAGAAATGCTTTATAAAGGGGTGGGCGATATGGCAAAAATATAATATTACGATTTCTTTCAGGAAAATCACGATTCACGATTTTATCACAATTCTTTTTTATGTTGGTTTTACTATTTTGTGACTGAGCATTACAGCCAAACTAATGTCCATATTTTAAAAACAAAGCCTTAGGTAACAAAATATATAATAAAAAAGAATGGCAGACAGGGGCGAGGATAAAAAATGTTCTCATTATTTTCTTTGTTATTAAATATTAAGATCAAAGATACACATTACACATACACAACTTAATATACAAATTAAATAAACAGTGCTTTATGTTTTCAGCTACAGTAGGTGTGTTTAACAGTAGCATTGCAGAAAGTAATTAAATGAACAAATATGAAAATAAAACAAAACAGACTTCACTGTATAAATTATAGATTGATACTTATTAAAGCTATTAATAAAGTTATTAGTCAAGAGCAGTGAGTGATTTTCTCTTTACATTTTGTTGTTTTATTAACATTAAAGGGATAGTTCTCCTAAAAATTCTAATTTTTATAATTTACTCTCTCACGTTGTTTTAAACTCGAATAAGTTTCTTTCTTCTGTTGAAAATAAAAGTTATTTGGAAGAATGACCAGCAGTTGATGTACCCCAGTGACTTCCATAGTATATTTTTCTCCTGTGGAAGTCAATGGGGACCAGCTACTGTTTGGATACCCACATTCTTCAAAATATTAATATTAGAAAATATTAGAAGGCAATTAATACAGGTTTGGAACAACATTAGAGTGCGTAAATAATGAGATTTTTTATTTTTGGGTGAACTATCCCTTTAAGGACAAGCGGCAGCGTGTTTACTATACTGTCTCTTTAAGAGCTGCGCGCGACGCGTCTATTATACACGCATTTGACAAGCAGATTTTCTCTAAATTTTCTCAAGTTTGCTTTCACTTTAGACATATCCGACTAGTTTATGTAAACCTTGTGTGTATATAACAGTATTAGCACAATAAGACTCGAAAGATAACTTAGTCCAGTATTCAGGCGCTGGTAGACAGGCTTTCAGTGCATGTGAGCTTCACATGTATGCGCTGAGAGACGCACACGTTAGAACAGCGCACCAGCATATGATGTCTATGCGCACCAGTACGCGAATAACAGAGAAACTGACGACGGTCTTGCATAATCTGCAGACGACATTGGTCAGACTACGGTCAGACTTGAAGTCAGGCGAGCTGACTTTTCCTGTTTTATCTAGGTACTAGAGAGTGAGTGCCTTTGTTCATGCAATCAAACTTGCTTTGCTGGTTTCTTCCGACGAAAAAATAAATAAATTATCGAACGTTTTATCGAACGCATTTTTTATTGATATTGATTACGTGTCTATCGCGATACATATCGTTATCGTTTTATCGCCCAGCCCTAAGTTTAATAGTTTATAAGTCTATGAATTCATGAGTTTATAAGTTAATTAGTTAATCTCATACACTTATTCTAATTATAAGTGTATGAGTTTAGAGTTTATTAGTTTAAATGAGTCTCAATGGCTCATATAGTATATAGAACGGCAGTTTGGTTTAGTCTTCAAGGTGTTTAGATTTAAATTTTCGACATACACACACACACAAGCATGCACACACAGACTCTCACTCTCTCTCACACACACACACACTATCTCTCTCACACACACACTCACTAACTCACTCACACACAGACAAGCTCATTAACACACACACACACACACACACACACACACACACACACACGCACATAGACACTCTCTCTCTCTCACACACACACACACTCAGAGTTTATATGAGTTTAGAGTTTATAAGTGTACAAGTTTTTGAGTTAAGAGTTTATAAGTTTAAATGAGTGTGTACGAGTATTTGAGTTTACACACACACACACACACACACACACACACTTACACTCACACATAGACACACACGCTCTCTCTCTCTCACACACACACACACACACACACACACACACACACACACACACACACACACACACACGTTTTGAGTTTAGAGTTCATTAGTTTAAATGAGTCTCAATGGCTCATATAGTATATAGAACGGCAGTTTGGTTTAGTCTTCAAGGTATTTTGATTTGAATTTTCGTCGGTTTGAATTTTTTAGAACTCCCAATGTAAGTCAATGGGAGTTTTTGAATGAGTTTTTTCGAGTTTTGATCGTCATTTTTAGGAAAACCGTAAGTCCGATCAGTCTGAAAAGATATAGCAACGCGAGTCAGATCAGTTTGAGTGTCTGAGCCGAATTTGGAGTATGTAGAGTTAAAGCTCTAGGAGGAGTTTGAGTTGTAAATTTTTACGGTCAGAAGAATAATAATAATAACTAGATGCAAAAGTTTGTCGAGACAAACTTTAAGTTGGCTTGAGAAAGTTTGGACCACAACGTTTTTTTGCTAGGCGGTTGCTAGGGTCTTTTGGGTGGTTGCTAGGCGGTTGCAAGGGTCTTTTGGGTGGTTGCTATGCTGTTTCTAGGTGGTTGCTAAGGTATTCTGGGTGGTTGCCAGGCGGTTGCTAGGGTGTTTTGGGTGGTTGCTAGGCGGTTGCTAGGGTGTTCTGGGTGGTTGCTATGGTGTTGCTAGGTGGTTGCTAGAGTGTTCTGGGTGGTTGCTAGGCGGTTGCTAGGGTGTTCTGGGTGGTTGCTATGGTGTTGCTAGGCGGTTGCTAGGGTATTCTGGGTGGTTGCTAGGCAGTTGCTAAGGTATTTTGGGTGGTTGCTAGGCGGTTGCTAGGGTATTCTGGGTGGTTGCTAGGGTGTTGCTAGGCGGTTGCAAGGGTGTTCTGGGTGGTTGCTAGGGTGTTTTGGGTGGTTGCTAGGCGGTTGCTAGGGTATTCTGGTTGGTTGCTAGGGTGTTTTGGGTGGTTGCTAGGGTGTTCTGGGTGGTTGCTATGGTGTTACTAGGTGGTTGCTAGGGTATTCTGGTTGGTTGCTAGGGTGTTCTGGGTGGTTGCTAGGTGGTTGCTAGGGTGTTGCTAGGTGGTTGGTAGTTGTCACAGATGGTTACTATGGAGTCTTTATAGAGTTCTTAGCATGATCTTGGCATGATATAGCACTTAACTACTCGTTATTAGCATGTAGCTATTCAGTGCTAGCATGTGTAGCATGTTGGAAGTGCTGTTTGCTAGCATGAGTCAAAAGAGCCAAACCTCATCTCTATACGATGTTCTGATACAGAGATATAGGTCTTGCAAAACGGTTGCTAGGGTACTCAAGTTTGGTTGCTATGGAGTTGCTTGGAAGCTGTAAGCTTTAAACTTAAGAAGTGGTTTGAAGTTTAAAGTAGTTTACGAGAATTTGAGTTTTGAGTTTATAAGTTTAAATGAGTTTAGAGTTTAAGTTTAAATGAGTTTAGTGTGTGTGTGTGTGTGTGTGTGTGTGTGTGTGTGTGTGTTCACACACACACACACACACACACACACACACACTCAGAGTTTATGAGTTTAGAGTTTATAAGTGTATAAATTGATGAGTTTATAAGTGTAAGAGTTTTTGAGTTTAGAGTTTATACGTTTTAAATGAGTTTAGAGTTTATAAGTTTTAATGAGTTTAGAGTTTATAAGTTTAAATGAGTTTAAGAGTTCAGAGTTTATTAATTTATGAGTTTAAGAGTTCATAAGTCTATGAATTCATGAGTTTATAAGTTAATTAGTTTATAAGTGTATGAGTTTAGAGTTTATTAGTTTAAATGAGTCTCAATGGCTCATATAGTATATAGAATGGCAGTTTGGTTCAGTCTTCAAGGTGTTTAGATTTAAATTTTGTCGGTTTGAATTTTTTAGAACTCCCCAATGTAAGTCAATGGGAGTTTTTGAATGAGTTTTTTCGAGTTTTGATCGTCATTTTTAGGAAAACCGTAAGTCCGATCAGTCTGAAAAGATATAGCAACGCGAGTCAGATCAGTTTGAGTGTCTGTGCCGAGTTTGGAGTATGTGGAGTTAAAGCTCTAGGAGGAGTTTGAGTTGTAAATTTTTAGGGTCAGAAGAATAATAATAATAATAAGTTTAAATAGGATTTCAGTAAGTTGGCTCTCTCAAGCCAACTTAACTAGATGCAAAAGTTCGTCGAGACAAACTTTAAGTTGGCTTGAGAAAGTTTGGACCAGAACGTTTTTTGCTAGGCGGTTGCTAGGGTGTTCTGGGTTGTTGCTAGGAGGTTGCTAGGGTATTCTGGGTGGTTGCTAGGCGGTTGCTAGGGTGTTCTGGGTGGTTGCTATGGTGTTGCTAGGCGGTTGCTAGGGTGTTCTGGTTGGTTGCTAGGCGGTTGCTAGGGTGTTAGGCGGTTGCTAGGGTGTTCTGGGTGGTTGCTATGGTGTTGCTAGGCGGTTGCTAAGGTATTCTGGGTGGTTGCTAGTCGGTTGCTAGGGTGTTGTTAGGCAGTTGCTAGGGTGTTCTGGGTGGTTGCTATGGTGTTGCTAGGCGGTTGCTAGGGTATTCTGGGTGGTTGCTAGGCGGTTGCTAGGGTGTTCTGGGTGGTTGCTAGGCAGTTGCTAGGGTGTTCTGGGTGGTTGCTATGGTGTTGCTAGGCGGTTGCTAGGGTGTTCTGGATGGTTGCTAGGCGGTTGCTAGGGTGTTCTGGGTGGTTGCTATGGTGTTGCTAGGCGGTTGCTAGGGTGTTCTGGGTGGTTGCTAGGGTGTTGTTAGGCGGTTGCTAGGGTGTTCTGGGTGGTTGCTATGGTGTTGCTAAGGTATTCTGGGTGGTTGCTAGGCGGTTGCTAGGGTATTCTGGGTGGTTGCTAGGCAGTTGCTAGGGTGTTCTGGGTTGTTGCTATGGTGTTGCTAGGCCGTTGCTAGGGTGTTCTGGGTGGTTGCTATGGTGTTGCTAGGGTATTCTGGGTGGTTGCTAGGCAGTTGCTAGGGTGTTCTGGGTGGTTGCTATGGTGTTGCTAGGTGGTTGCTAGGGTGTTCTTGGTGGTTGCTATGGTGTTGCTAGGTGGTTGGTAGTTGTCACAGATGGTTACTATGGAGTTTTGATATAGTTGTTTGCATGATCTTGGCATGATTTAACACTTAACTAATCGCTATTAGCATGTAGCTATTCACTGCTAGCATGTGTAGCATGTTGGAAGTGCTGTTTGCTAGCATGAGTCAAAAGAGCCAAACCTAATCTCTATACGATGTTCTGATACAGAGATATAGGTCTTGCAAAACGGTTGCTAGGGTACTCAAGTTTGGTTGCTATGGAGTTGCTTGGGAGCTGGAAGCTTTAAACTTAAGATTTTAAAGTGGTTTGAAGTTTAAAGTAGTTTACAGTAGTTTGAAGTTTATGGCAGGTAGATAGATAAGTTAATAGATAGATAAACACACACACACACACACACACACACACACTAACTCGCTCACACACACACTCAGACACACACACACGCACACTCAAGAGTTTGAGTTTAGAGTTTATAAGTGTATGAGTTTTTGAGTTTTGAGTTTATAAGTTTAAATGAGTTTAGAGTTTATAAGTTTAAATGAGTTTAAGAGTTCAGAGTTTATTAATTTATGATTAAGGGCTGGGCGATATGGCTGAAAACTGTATCACGATATAAGTGTTTCATATCGGTCGATATCGATAATTATTGAATTTTTTTATAACATATTTAAAATAAGGACCAGTCCAGGAGACAAATATATTACATTTAAAGATTTTTTTATTTTAAACTTAACCTACCTCTGATTATAATCCCATCAGTTATAAAGGCAGAAATGTCAACACAACCATGGAAAACTCAGAAGTCTAAAATCACAATGAACACTTAACAATTATCTCTTAACATTAAGGTGCAAAATTAAAGAATACGTAAGAAATGCTTTATAAAGGGGTGGGCGATATGGCAAAAATATAATATTACGATTTCTTTCAGGAAAATCACGATTCACGATTTTATCACAATTCTTTTTTATGTTGGTTTTACTATTTTGTGACTGAGCATTACAGCCAAACTAATGTCCATATTTTAAAAACAAAGCCTTAGGTAACAAAATATATAATAAAAAAGAATGGCAGACAGGGGCGAGGATAAAAAATGTTCTCATTATTTTCTTTGTTATTAAATATTAAGATCAAAGATACACATTACACATACACAACTTAATATACAAATTAAATAAACAGTGCTTTATGTTTTCAGCTACAGTAGGTGTGTTTAACAGTAGCATTGCAGAAAGTAATTAAATGAACAAATATGAAAATAAAACAAAACAGACTTCACTGTATAAATTATAGATTGATACTTATTAAAGCTATTAATAAAGTTATTAGTCAAGAGCAGTGAGTGATTTTCTCTTTACATTTTGTTGTTTTATTAACATTAAAGGGATAGTTCTCCTAAAAATTCTAATTTTTATAATTTACTCTCTCACGTTGTTTTAAACTCGAATAAGTTTCTTTCTTCTGTTGAAAATAAAAGTTATTTGGAAGAATGACCAGCAGTTGATGTACCCCAGTGACTTCCATAGTATATTTTTCTCCTGTGGAAGTCAATGGGGACCAGCTACTGTTTGGATACCCACATTCTTCAAAATATTAATATTAGAAAATATTAGAAGGCAATTAATACAGGTTTGGAACAACATTAGAGTGCGTAAATAATGAGATTTTTTATTTTTGGGTGAACTATCCCTTTAAGGACAAGCGGCAGCGTGTTTACTATACTGTCTCTTTAAGAGCTGCGCGCGACGCGTCTATTATACACGCATTTGACAAGCAGATTTTCTCTAAATTTTCTCAAGTTTGCTTTCACTTTAGACATATCCGACTAGTTTATGTAAACCTTGTGTGTATATAACAGTATTAGCACAATAAGACTCGAAAGATAACTTAGTCCAGTATTCAGGCGCTGGTAGACAGGCTTTCAGTGCATGTGAGCTTCACATGTATGCGCTGAGAGACGCACACGTTAGAACAGCGCACCAGCATATGATGTCTATGCGCACCAGTACGCGAATAACAGAGAAACTGACGACGGTCTTGCATAATCTGCAGACGACATTGGTCAGACTACGGTCAGACTTGAAGTCAGGCGAGCTGACTTTTCCTGTTTTATCTAGGTACTAGAGAGTGAGTGCCTTTGTTCATGCAATCAAACTTGCTTTGCTGGTTTCTTCCGACGAAAAAATAAATAAATTATCGAACGTTTTATCGAACGCATTTTTTATTGATATTGATTACGTGTCTATCGCGATACATATCGTTATCGTTTTATCGCCCAGCCCTAAGTTTAATAGTTTATAAGTCTATGAATTCATGAGTTTATAAGTTAATTAGTTAATCTCATACACTTATTCTAATTATAAGTGTATGAGTTTAGAGTTTATTAGTTTAAATGAGTCTCAATGGCTCATATAGTATATAGAACGGCAGTTTGGTTTAGTCTTCAAGGTGTTTAGATTTAAATTTTCGACATACACACACACACAAGCATGCACACACAGACTCTCACTCTCTCTCACACACACACACACTATCTCTCTCACACACACACTCACTAACTCACTCACACACAGACAAGCTCATTAACACACACACACACACACACACACACACACACACACACACACACACACGCACATAGACACTCTCTCTCTCTCTCACACACACACACTCAGAGTTTATATGAGTTTAGAGTTTATAAGTGTACAAGTTTTTGAGTTAAGAGTTTATAAGTTTAAATGAGTGTGTACGAGTATTTGAGTTTACACACACACACACACACACACACACACACTTACACTCACACATAGACACACACGCTCTCTCTCTCTCACACACACACACACACACACACACACACACACACACACACACACACACACGTTTTGAGTTTAGAGTTCATTAGTTTAAATGAGTCTCAATGGCTCATATAGTATATAGAACGGCAGTTTGGTTTAGTCTTCAAGGTATTTTGATTTGAATTTTCGTCGGTTTGAATTTTTTAGAACTCCCAATGTAAGTCAATGGGAGTTTTTGAATGAGTTTTTTCGAGTTTTGATCGTCATTTTTAGGAAAACCGTAAGTCCGATCAGTCTGAAAAGATATAGCAACGCGAGTCAGATCAGTTTGAGTGTCTGAGCCGAATTTGGAGTATGTAGAGTTAAAGCTCTAGGAGGAGTTTGAGTTGTAAATTTTTACGGTCAGAAGAATAATAATAATAACTAGATGCAAAAGTTTGTCGAGACAAACTTTAAGTTGGCTTGAGAAAGTTTGGACCACAACGTTTTTTTGCTAGGCGGTTGCTAGGGTCTTTTGGGTGGTTGCTAGGCGGTTGCAAGGGTCTTTTGGGTGGTTGCTATGCTGTTTCTAGGTGGTTGCTAAGGTATTCTGGGTGGTTGCCAGGCGGTTGCTAGGGTGTTTTGGGTGGTTGCTAGGCGGTTGCTAGGGTGTTCTGGGTGGTTGCTATGGTGTTGCTAGGTGGTTGCTAGAGTGTTCTGGGTGGTTGCTAGGCGGTTGCTAGGGTGTTCTGGGTGGTTGCTATGGTGTTGCTAGGCGGTTGCTAGGGTATTCTGGGTGGTTGCTAGGCAGTTGCTAAGGTATTTTGGGTGGTTGCTAGGCGGTTGCTAGGGTATTCTGGGTGGTTGCTAGGGTGTTGCTAGGCGGTTGCAAGGGTGTTCTGGGTGGTTGCTAGGGTGTTTTGGGTGGTTGCTAGGCGGTTGCTAGGGTATTCTGGTTGGTTGCTAGGGTGTTTTGGGTGGTTGCTAGGGTGTTCTGGGTGGTTGCTATGGTGTTACTAGGTGGTTGCTAGGGTATTCTGGTTGGTTGCTAGGGTGTTCTGGGTGGTTGCTAGGTGGTTGCTAGGGTGTTGCTAGGTGGTTGGTAGTTGTCACAGATGGTTACTATGGAGTCTTTATAGAGTTCTTAGCATGATCTTGGCATGATATAGCACTTAACTACTCGTTATTAGCATGTAGCTATTCAGTGCTAGCATGTGTAGCATGTTGGAAGTGCTGTTTGCTAGCATGAGTCAAAAGAGCCAAACCTCATCTCTATACGATGTTCTGATACAGAGATATAGGTCTTGCAAAACGGTTGCTAGGGTACTCAAGTTTGGTTGCTATGGAGTTGCTTGGAAGCTGTAAGCTTTAAACTTAAGAAGTGGTTTGAAGTTTAAAGTAGTTTACGAGAATTTGAGTTTTGAGTTTATAAGTTTAAATGAGTTTAGAGTTTAAGTTTAAATGAGTTTAGTGTGTGTGTGTGTGTGTGTGTGTGTGTGTGTGTGTTCACACACACACACACACACACACACACACACTCAGAGTTTATGAGTTTAGAGTTTATAAGTGTATAAATTGATGAGTTTATAAGTGTAAGAGTTTTTGAGTTTAGAGTTTATACGTTTTAAATGAGTTTAGAGTTTATAAGTTTTAATGAGTTTAGAGTTTATAAGTTTAAATGAGTTTAAGAGTTCAGAGTTTATTAATTTATGAGTTTAAGAGTTCATAAGTCTATGAATTCATGAGTTTATAAGTTAATTAGTTTATAAGTGTATGAGTTTAGAGTTTATTAGTTTAAATGAGTCTCAATGGCTCATATAGTATATAGAATGGCAGTTTGGTTCAGTCTTCAAGGTGTTTAGATTTAAATTTTGTCGGTTTGAATTTTTTAGAACTCCCCAATGTAAGTCAATGGGAGTTTTTGAATGAGTTTTTTCGAGTTTTGATCGTCATTTTTAGGAAAACCGTAAGTCCGATCAGTCTGAAAAGATATAGCAACGCGAGTCAGATCAGTTTGAGTGTCTGTGCCGAGTTTGGAGTATGTGGAGTTAAAGCTCTAGGAGGAGTTTGAGTTGTAAATTTTTAGGGTCAGAAGAATAATAATAATAATAAGTTTAAATAGGATTTCAGTAAGTTGGCTCTCTCAAGCCAACTTAACTAGATGCAAAAGTTCGTCGAGACAAACTTTAAGTTGGCTTGAGAAAGTTTGGACCAGAACGTTTTTTGCTAGGCGGTTGCTAGGGTGTTCTGGGTTGTTGCTAGGAGGTTGCTAGGGTATTCTGGGTGGTTGCTAGGCGGTTGCTAGGGTGTTCTGGGTGGTTGCTATGGTGTTGCTAGGCGGTTGCTAGGGTGTTCTGGTTGGTTGCTAGGCGGTTGCTAGGGTGTTAGGCGGTTGCTAGGGTGTTCTGGGTGGTTGCTATGGTGTTGCTAGGCGGTTGCTAAGGTATTCTGGGTGGTTGCTAGTCGGTTGCTAGGGTGTTGTTAGGCAGTTGCTAGGGTGTTCTGGGTGGTTGCTATGGTGTTGCTAGGCGGTTGCTAGGGTATTCTGGGTGGTTGCTAGGCGGTTGCTAGGGTGTTCTGGGTGGTTGCTAGGCAGTTGCTAGGGTGTTCTGGGTGGTTGCTATGGTGTTGCTAGGCGGTTGCTAGGGTGTTCTGGATGGTTGCTAGGCGGTTGCTAGGGTGTTCTGGGTGGTTGCTATGGTGTTGCTAGGCGGTTGCTAGGGTGTTCTGGGTGGTTGCTAGGGTGTTGTTAGGCGGTTGCTAGGGTGTTCTGGGTGGTTGCTATGGTGTTGCTAAGGTATTCTGGGTGGTTGCTAGGCGGTTGCTAGGGTATTCTGGGTGGTTGCTAGGCAGTTGCTAGGGTGTTCTGGGTTGTTGCTATGGTGTTGCTAGGCCGTTGCTAGGGTGTTCTGGGTGGTTGCTATGGTGTTGCTAGGGTATTCTGGGTGGTTGCTAGGCAGTTGCTAGGGTGTTCTGGGTGGTTGCTATGGTGTTGCTAGGTGGTTGCTAGGGTGTTCTTGGTGGTTGCTATGGTGTTGCTAGGTGGTTGGTAGTTGTCACAGATGGTTACTATGGAGTTTTGATATAGTTGTTTGCATGATCTTGGCATGATTTAACACTTAACTAATCGCTATTAGCATGTAGCTATTCACTGCTAGCATGTGTAGCATGTTGGAAGTGCTGTTTGCTAGCATGAGTCAAAAGAGCCAAACCTAATCTCTATACGATGTTCTGATACAGAGATATAGGTCTTGCAAAACGGTTGCTAGGGTACTCAAGTTTGGTTGCTATGGAGTTGCTTGGGAGCTGGAAGCTTTAAACTTAAGATTTTAAAGTGGTTTGAAGTTTAAAGTAGTTTACAGTAGTTTGAAGTTTATGGCAGGTAGATAGATAAGTTAATAGATAGATAAACACACACACACACACACACACACACACACACACACTAACTCGCTCACACACACACTCAGACACACACACACGCACACTCAAGAGTTTGAGTTTAGAGTTTATAAGTGTATGAGTTTTTGAGTTTTGAGTTTATAAGTTTAAATGAGTTTAGAGTTTATAAGTTTAAATGAGTTTAAGAGTTCAGAGTTTATTAATTTATGATTAAGGGCTGGGCGATATGGCTGAAAACTGTATCACGATATAAGTGTTTCATATCGGTCGATATCGATAATTATTGAATTTTTTTATAACATATTTAAAATAAGGACCAGTCCAGGAGACAAATATATTACATTTAAAGATTTTTTTATTTTAAACTTAACCTACCTCTGATTATAATCCCATCAGTTATAAAGGCAGAAATGTCAACACAACCATGGAAAACTCAGAAGTCTAAAATCACAATGAACACTTAACAATTATCTCTTAACATTAAGGTGCAAAATTAAAGAATACGTAAGAAATGCTTTATAAAGGGGTGGGCGATATGGCAAAAATATAATATTACGATTTCTTTCAGGAAAATCACGATTCACGATTTTATCACAATTCTTTTTTATGTTGGTTTTACTATTTTGTGACTGAGCATTACAGCCAAACTAATGTCCATATTTTAAAAACAAAGCCTTAGGTAACAAAATATATAATAAAAAAGAATGGCAGACAGGGGCGAGGATAAAAAATGTTCTCATTATTTTCTTTGTTATTAAATATTAAGATCAAAGATACACATTACACATACACAACTTAATATACAAATTAAATAAACAGTGCTTTATGTTTTCAGCTACAGTAGGTGTGTTTAACAGTAGCATTGCAGAAAGTAATTAAATGAACAAATATGAAAATAAAACAAAACAGACTTCACTGTATAAATTATAGATTGATACTTATTAAAGCTATTAATAAAGTTATTAGTCAAGAGCAGTGAGTGATTTTCTCTTTACATTTTGTTGTTTTATTAACATTAAAGGGATAGTTCTCCTAAAAATTCTAATTTTTATAATTTACTCTCTCACGTTGTTTTAAACTCGAATAAGTTTCTTTCTTCTGTTGAAAATAAAAGTTATTTGGAAGAATGACCAGCAGTTGATGTACCCCAGTGACTTCCATAGTATATTTTTCTCCTGTGGAAGTCAATGGGGACCAGCTACTGTTTGGATACCCACATTCTTCAAAATATTAATATTAGAAAATATTAGAAGGCAATTAATACAGGTTTGGAACAACATTAGAGTGCGTAAATAATGAGATTTTTTATTTTTGGGTGAACTATCCCTTTAAGGACAAGCGGCAGCGTGTTTACTATACTGTCTCTTTAAGAGCTGCGCGCGACGCGTCTATTATACACGCATTTGACAAGCAGATTTTCTCTAAATTTTCTCAAGTTTGCTTTCACTTTAGACATATCCGACTAGTTTATGTAAACCTTGTGTGTATATAACAGTATTAGCACAATAAGACTCGAAAGATAACTTAGTCCAGTATTCAGGCGCTGGTAGACAGGCTTTCAGTGCATGTGAGCTTCACATGTATGCGCTGAGAGACGCACACGTTAGAACAGCGCACCAGCATATGATGTCTATGCGCACCAGTACGCGAATAACAGAGAAACTGACGACGGTCTTGCATAATCTGCAGACGACATTGGTCAGACTACGGTCAGACTTGAAGTCAGGCGAGCTGACTTTTCCTGTTTTATCTAGGTACTAGAGAGTGAGTGCCTTTGTTCATGCAATCAAACTTGCTTTGCTGGTTTCTTCCGACGAAAAAATAAATAAATTATCGAACGTTTTATCGAACGCATTTTTTATTGATATTGATTACGTGTCTATCGCGATACATATCGTTATCGTTTTATCGCCCAGCCCTAAGTTTAATAGTTTATAAGTCTATGAATTCATGAGTTTATAAGTTAATTAGTTAATCTCATACACTTATTCTAATTATAAGTGTATGAGTTTAGAGTTTATTAGTTTAAATGAGTCTCAATGGCTCATATAGTATATAGAACGGCAGTTTGGTTTAGTCTTCAAGGTGTTTAGATTTAAATTTTCGACATACACACACACACAAGCATGCACACACAGACTCTCACTCTCTCTCACACACACACACACTATCTCTCTCACACACACACTCACTAACTCACTCACACACAGACAAGCTCATTAACACACACACACACACACACACACACACACACACACACACACACGCACATAGACACTCTCTCTCTCTCACACACACACACACTCAGAGTTTATATGAGTTTAGAGTTTATAAGTGTACAAGTTTTTGAGTTAAGAGTTTATAAGTTTAAATGAGTGTGTACGAGTATTTGAGTTTACACACACACACACACACACACACACACACACACACTTACACTCACACATAGACACACACGCTCTCTCTCTCTCACACACACACACACACACACACACACACACACACACACACACACGTTTTGAGTTTAGAGTTCATTAGTTTAAATGAGTCTCAATGGCTCATATAGTATATAGAACGGCAGTTTGGTTTAGTCTTCAAGGTATTTTGATTTGAATTTTCGTCGGTTTGAATTTTTTAGAACTCCCAATGTAAGTCAATGGGAGTTTTTGAATGAGTTTTTTCGAGTTTTGATCGTCATTTTTAGGAAAACCGTAAGTCCGATCAGTCTGAAAAGATATAGCAACGCGAGTCAGATCAGTTTGAGTGTCTGAGCCGAATTTGGAGTATGTAGAGTTAAAGCTCTAGGAGGAGTTTGAGTTGTAAATTTTTACGGTCAGAAGAATAATAATAATAACTAGATGCAAAAGTTCGTCGAGACAAACTTTAAGTTGGCTTGAGAAAGTTTGGACCACAACGTTTTTTTGCTAGGCGGTTGCTAGGGTCTTTTGGGTGGTTGCTAGGCGGTTGCAAGGGTCTTTTGGGTGGTTGCTATGCTGTTTCTAGGTGGTTGCTAAGGTATTCTGGGTGGTTGCCAGGCGGTTGCTAGGGTGTTTTGGGTGGTTGCTAGGCGGTTGCTAGGGTGTTCTGGGTGGTTGCTATGGTGTTGCTAGGTGGTTGCTAGAGTGTTCTGGGTGGTTGCTAGGCGGTTGCTAGGGTGTTCTGGGTGGTTGCTATGGTGTTGCTAGGCGGTTGCTAGGGTATTCTGGGTGGTTGCTAGGCGGTTGCTAAGGTATTTTGGGTGGTTGCTAGGCGGTTGCTAGGGTATTCTGGGTGGTTGCTAGGGTGTTGCTAGGCGGTTGCAAGGGTGTTCTGGGTGGTTGCTAGGGTGTTTTGGGTGGTTGCTAGGCGGTTGCTAGGGTATTCTGGTTGGTTGCTAGGGTGTTTTGGGTGGTTGCTAGGGTGTTCTGGGTGGTTGCTATGGTGTTACTAGGTGGTTGCTAGGGTATTCTGGTTGGTTGCTAGGGTGTTCTGGGTGGTTGCTAGGTGGTTGCTAGGGTGTTGCTAGGTGGTTGGTAGTTGTCACAGATGGTTACTATGGAGTCTTTATAGAGTTCTTAGCATGATCTTGGCATGATATAGCACTTAACTACTCGTTATTAGCATGTAGCTATTCAGTGCTAGCATGTGTAGCATGTTGGAAGTGCTGTTTGCTAGCATGAGTCAAAAGAGCCAAACCTCATCTCTATACGATGTTCTGATACAGAGATATAGGTCTTGCAAAACGGTTGCTAGGGTACTCAAGTTTGGTTGCTATGGAGTTGCTTGGAAGCTGTAAGCTTTAAACTTAAGAAGTGGTTTGAAGTTTAAAGTAGTTTACGAGAATTTGAGTTTTGAGTTTATAAGTTTAAATGAGTTTAGAGTTTAAGTTTAAATGAGTTTAGTGTGTGTGTGTGTGTGTGTGTGTGTGTTCACACACACACACACACACACACACACACACTCAGAGTTTATGAGTTTAGAGTTTATAAGTGTATAAATTGATGAGTTTATAAGTGTAAGAGTTTTTGAGTTTAGAGTTTATACGTTTTAAATGAGTTTAGAGTTTATAAGTTTTAATGAGTTTAGAGTTTATAAGTTTTAATGAGTTTAGAGTTTATAAGTTTAAATGAGTTTAAGAGTTCAGAGTTTATTAATTTATGAGTTTAAGAGTTCATAAGTCTATGAATTCATGAGTTTATAAGTTAATTAGTTTATAAGTGTATGAGTTTAGAGTTTATTAGTTTAAATGAGTCTCAATGGCTCATATAGTATATAGAATGGCAGTTTGGTTTAGTCTTTAAGGTGTTTAGATTTAAATTTTGTCGGTTTGAATTTTTTAGAACTCCCCAATGTAAGTCAATGGGAGTTTTTGAATGAGTTTTTTCGAGTTTTGATCGTCATTTTTAGGAAAACCGTAAGTCCGATCAGTCTGAAAAGATATAGCAACACGAGTCAGATCAGTTTGAGTGTCTGTGCCGAGTTTGGAGTATGTGGAGTTAAAGCTCTAGGAGGAGTTTGAGTTGTAAATTTTTAGGGTCAGAATAATAATAATAATAATAAGTTTAAATAGGATTTCAGTAAGTTGGCTCTCTCAAGCCAACTTAATAACTAGATGCAAAAGTTCGTCGAGACAAACTTTAAGTTGGCTTGAGAAAGTTTGGACCAGAACGTTTTTTGCTAGGCGGTTGCTAGGGTGTTCTGGGTGGTTGCTAGGCGATTGCTAGGGTGTTCTGGTTGGTTGCTAGGTGGTTGCTAGGGTGTTCTGGTTGGTTGCTAGGCGGTTGCTAGGGTGTTCTGGGTGGTTGCTATGGTGTTGCTAGGGTGTTCTGGGTGGTTGCTATGCTGTTGCTAGGCGGTTGCTAGGGTATTCTGGGTGGTTGCTATGGTGTTGCTAGGCGGTTGCTAGGGTGTTCTGGGTGGTTGTTATGGTGTTGCTAGGAGGTTGCTAGGGTGTTCTGGGTGGTTGTTAGGCGGTTGCTAGGGTGTTCTGGGTGGTTGTTATGGTGTTGCTAGGAGGTTGCTAGGGTGTTCTGGGTGGTTGTTAGGCGGTTGCTAGGGTGTTCTGGGTAGTTGCTATGGTGTTGCTAGGCGGTTGCTAAGGTATTCTGGGTGGTTGCTAGGCGGTTGCTAGGGTGTTCTGGGTGGTTGCTAGGCAGTTGCTAGGGTGTTCTGGGTGGTTGCTATGGTGTTGCTAGGCGGTTGCTAGGGTATTCTGGGTGGTTGCTAGGCGGTCGCTAGGGTGTTCTGGGTGGTTGCTATGATGTTGCTAGGCGGTTGCTAGGGTATTCTGGGTGGTTGCTAGGCGGTTGCTAGGGTGTTTTGGGTGGTTGCTATGCTGTTGCTAGGGTGTTCTGGGTGGTTGCTATGCTGTTGCTAGGCGGTTGCTAGGGTATTTTGGTGGTTGCTATGCTGTTGCTAGACGGTTGCTACGGTGTTTTGGTGGTTGCTATGCTGTTGCCAGGGTATTATGGGGGGTTGCTAGGGTGTTGCTAGGCGGTTGCCAGGGTGTTCTAGGTGGTTGCTATGATGTTGCTAGGAGGTTGCTAGGGTGTTTTGGTGGTTGCTATGGTGTTGCTAGGCAGTTGCTAGGGTATTCTGGTTGGTTGCTAGGGTGTTGCTAGGTTTTGCTATGCTGTTGCTAGGCGGTTGCTAGGGTATTCTGGGGGTTGTTAGGGTGTTGCTAGGCAGTTGCTAGGGTGTTCTAGGTGGTTGTTATGATGTTGCTAGGCGGTTGCTAGGGTGTTCTGGGTGGTTGCTATGGTGTTGCTAGGCAGTTGCTAGGGTATGCTGGGTGGTTGCTAGGGTGTTGCTAGGTGGTTGCTATGGTATTCTAGGTGGTTGCTAGGGTGTTGCTAGGCGGTTGCTAGGGTGTTTTGGTGGTTGCTATGGTGTTGCTAGGCGGTTACTAAGGTATTCTGGGTGGTTGCTAGGTGGTTTCTAGGGTGTTCTGGGTGGTTGCTATGGTGTTGCAAGGCGGTTGCTAAGGTATTCTGGGTGGTTGCTAGGTGGTTGCTAGGGTGTTCTGGGCGGTTGCTATGGTGTTACTAGGTGGTTGGTAGTTGTCACAGATGGTTACTATGGAGTTTTTATAGAGTTCTTAGCATGATCTTGGCATGATTTAGCACTCAACTAATCGCTATTAGCATGTAGCTATTCACTGCTAGCATGTGTAGCATGTTGGAAGTGCTGTTTGCTAGCATGAGTCAAAAGAGCCAAACCTCATCTCTATACGATGTTCTGATACAGAGATATAGGTCTTGCAAAACGGTTGCTAGGGTACTCAAGTTTGGTTGCTATGGAGTTGCTTGGGAGCTGGAAGCTTTAAACTTAAGAAATTTAAAGTGGTTTGAAGTTTAAAGTAGTTTACGAGTTTTTGAGTTTTGAGTTTATAGGTTTAAATGAGTTTAGAGTTTAAGTTTAAATGAGTTTAGTGTGTGTGTGTGTGTGTGTGTTCACACACACACACACACACACACACACACTCAGAGTTTATAGAGTTTAGAGTTTATAAAGTTTAGAGTTTATAAGTGTATAAATGGATGAGTTTATAAGTTTAGAGTTTTTGAGTTTAGAGTTTATAAGTTTTAAATGAGTTTAGAGTTTATAAGTTTAAATGAGTTTAGAGTTTATAAGTTTAAATGAGTTTAAGAGTTCAGAGTTTATTAATTTATGAGTTTTAGAGTTCATAAGTCTATGAATTCATTAGTTTAAGTTAATTAGTTTATAAGTGTATGAGTTTAGAGTTTATTAGTTTAAATGAGTCTCAATGGCTCATATAGTATATAGAATGGCAGTTTGGTTTAGTCTTCAAGGTGTTTAGATTTAAATTTTTGTCGGTTGGTGAGTTTGAATCTGGATTTGAATTTTTTAGAACTCCCCAATGTAAGTCAATGGGAGTTTTTCCGAGTTTTGATCGGCATTTTTAGGAAAACCTTAAGTCCGATCAGTCTAAAAAGATATAGCAACTAACTTCAGATCAGTTTGAGTGTCTGAGCCGAGTTTGGAGTATGTAGAGTTAAAGCTCTAGGACGAGTTTGAGTCAACAGTTTTTAACAGAAGAATAATAATAATAACTAGATGCAAAAGTTCGTCGAGACAAACTTTAAGTTGGCTTGAGAAAGTTTGGACCAGAACACTTTTTGCTAGGCGGTTGCTAGGGTCTTTTGGGTGGTTGCTAGGCGGTTGCTAGGGTCTTTTGGGTGGTTGCTATGCTGTTTCTAGGCGGTTGCTAGGGTATTCTGGGTGGTTGCTAGGCGGTTGCTAGGGTGTTTTGGGTGGTTGCTAGGCGGTTGCTAGGGTGTTCTGGGTGGTTGCTATGGTGTTGCTAGGCGGTTGCTAGGGTGTTCTGGGTGGTTGCTATGGTGTTGCTAGGCGGTTGCTAGGGTATTCTTGGTGATTGCTAGGAGGTTGCTAGGGTGTTCTGGGTGGTTGATATGGTGTTGCTAGGCGGTTGCTAAGGTATTCTGGGTGGTTGCTAGGCGGTTGCTAGGGTGTTCTGGGTGGTTGCTATGGTGTTGCTAGGCGGTTGCTAGGGTATTCTGGGTGGTTGCTAGGCGGTTGCTAGGGTGTTCTGGGTGGTTGCTATGGTGTTGCTAGGCGGTTGCTAGGGTGTTCTGGGTGGTTGCTATGGTGTTGCTAGGCGGTTGCTAGGGTATTCTTGGTGGTTGCTAGGCGGTTGCTAGGGTGTTCTGGGTGGTTGATATGGTGTTGCTAGGCGGTTGCTAAGGTATTCTGGGTGGTTGCTAGGCGGTTGCTAGGGTGTTCTGGGTGGTTGCTATGGTGTTGCTAGGCGGTTGCTAGGGTATTCTGGGTGGTTGCTAGGCGGTTGCTATGGTGTTCTGGGTGGTTGCTATGGTGTTGCTAGTGGGTGGTTGCTATGGTGTTGCTAGGCGGTTGCTAGGGTATTCTGAGTGGTTGCTAGGCGGTTGCTAGGGTGTTCTGGGTGGTTGCTATGGTGTTGCTAGGCGGTTGCTAAGGTATTCTGGGCGGTTACTAGGCGGTTGCTAGGGTGTTCTGGGCGGTTGCTATGGTGTTGCTAGGTGGTTGGTAGTTGTCACAGATGATTACTATGGAGTCTTTATAGAGTTCTTAGCATGATCTTGGCATGATATAGCACTTAACTAATCGTTATTAGCATGTAGCTATTCAGTGCTAGCATGTGTAGCATGTTGGAAGTGCTGTTTGCTAGCATGAGTCAAAAGAGTCAAACCTCATCTCTATACGATGTTCTGATACAGAGATATAGGTCTTGCAAAACGGTTGCTAGGGTACTCAAGTTTGGTTGCTATGGAGTTGCTTGGGAGCTGGAAGCTTTAAACTTAAGAAGTGGTTTGAAGTTTAAAGTAGTTTACGAGTTTTTGAGTTTATAAGTTTAAATGAGTTTAGAGTGTGTGTGTGTGTGTGTGTGTGTGTGTGTGTGTGTGTGTGTGTGTACTCTAAACTCAAAAACTCTTACACTTATAAACTCATCAATTTATACACTTATAAACTCTAAACTCATAAACTCTGAGTGTGTGTGTGTGTGTGTGTGTGTGTGTACACACACACACACACACACACACACACACACACACTCAGAGTTTATGAGTTTAGAGTTTATAAGTGTATAAATTGATGAGTTTATAAGTGTAAGAGTTTTTGAGTTTAGAGTTTATAAGTTTTAAATGAGTTTAGAGTTTATAAGTTTTAAATGAGTTCAGAGTTTATTAATTTATGAGTTTAAGAGTTCATAAGTCTATGAATTCATGAGTTTATAAGTTAATTAGTTTATAAGTGTATGAGTTTAGAGTTTATTAGTTTAAATGAGTCTCAATGGCTCATATAGTATATAGAATGGCAGTTTGGTTTAGTCTTCAAGATGTTTAGATTTAAATTTTGTCGGTTTGAATTTTTTAGAACTCCCCAATGTAAGTCAATGGGAGTTTTTGAATGAGTTTTTTCGAGTTTTGATCGTCATTTTTAGGAAAACCGTAAGTCCGATCAGTCTGAAAAGATATAGCACACCGAGTCAGATCAGTTTGAGTGTCTGTGCCGAGTTTGGAGTATGTGGAGTTAAAGCTCTAGGAGGAGTTTGAGTTGTAAATTTTTACGCTCAGAATAATAATAATAATAATAATAATAATAATAAGTTTAAATAGGATTTCAATATGTTGGCTCTCTCAAGCCAACTTAATAAGTTTAAATACAATATCAGTAAGTTGGCTCTCTCAAGCCAACTTAACTAGATTAAAAAGTTCGTCGAGACAAACTTTAAGTTGGCTTGAGAAAGCCGGACCAGAAAGTTTGAAGAAGTTTGAAGTTTAAATTAGTTTAAAGTTTAAAGTAGTTTGAAGTTTAAAATAGTTTGAAGTTTAAAGTAGTTTAAAGTTTAAATTAGTTTAAAGTTTAAAGTAGTTTGAAGTTTAATTTAGTGTAAAGTTTAAAGTAGTTTGAAGTTTAATTTAGTTTAAATTAATTAGGGTGTTTTGGGTGGTTGATATGGTGTTGCTAGGCGGTTGCTAGGGTATTCTGGGTGGTTGCTAGGCGGTTGCTAGGGTGTTCTGGGTGGTTGCTATGGTGTTGCTAGGCGGTTGCTAGGGTATTCTGGGTGGTTGCTAGGCGGTTGCTAGGGTGTTCTGGGTGGTTGCTATGGTGTTGCTAGGTGGTTGCTAAGGTATTCTGGGTGGTTGCTAGGCGGTTGCTAGGGTGTTCTGGGTGGTTGCTATGGTGTTGCTAGGCGGTTGCTATGGTATTCTGGGTGGTTGCTAGGCGGTTGCTAGGGTGTTCTGGGTGGTTGCTATGGTGTTGCTAGGCGGTTGCTAGGGTATTCTGGGTGGTTGCTAGGCGGTTGCTAGGGTGTTCTGGGTGGTTGCTAGGCGGTTGCTAGGGTATTTTGGGTGGTTGCTATGCTGTTGCTAGGGTGTTCTGGGTGGTTGCTATGCTGTTGCTAAGCGGTTGCTAGGGTGTTCTGGGTGGTTGCTAGGGTGTTGCTAGGTGGTTGCTAGGGTGTTCTGGGTGGTTGCTATGATGTTGCTAGGCGGTTGCTAGGGTGTTTTGGTGGTTGCTATGGTGTTGCTAGGCGGTTGCTAGGGTGTACTGGGTGGTTGCTATGATGTTGCTAGGTGGTTGCTAGGGTGTTTTGGTGGTTGCTATGGTGTTGCAAGGCGGTTGCTAGGGTATTCTGGGTGGTTGCTAGGGTGTTGCTAGGCGGTTGCTAGGGTATTCTAGGTGGTTGCTAGGATGTTGCTAGGGTGTTTTGGTGGTTGCTAGGCGGTTGCTAGGTTGTTCTGGGTGGTTGCTATGCTGTTGCTAGGTGGTTGCTAGGGTGTTTTGGTGGTTGCTATGGTGTTGCTAGGGTATTCTGGGTGGTTGCTAGGGTATTCTGGGTGGTTGCTAGGGTGTTGCTAGGTGGTTGCTAGGGTGTTCTGGGCGGTTGCTATGGTGTTACTTGGTGATTGGTAGTTGTCACATATGGTTACTATGGGGTTTTTATAGAGTTCTTAGCATTATCTTGGCATGATTTAGCATTTAACTAATCGCTATTAGCATGTAGCTATTCACTGCTAGCATGTGTAGCATGTTGGAAGTGCTGTTTGCTAGCATGAGTCAAAAGAGCCAAACCTCATCTCTATACGATGTTCTGATACAGAGATATAGGTCTTGCAAAACGGTTGCTAGGGTACTCAAGTTTGGTTGCTATGGAGTTGCTTGGGAGCTGTAAGCTTTAAACTTAAGAAGTTTAAAGTGGTTTGAAGTTTAAAGTAGTTTACGAGTTTTTGAGTTTTGTGATTATAAGTTTAAATGAGTTTAGAGTTTAAAGTGTGTGTGTGTGTGTGTGTTCACACACACACACACACACACACACACACACACTCAGAGTTTATAAGTTTAGAGTTTATAAGTGTATAAATGGATGAGTTTATAAGTGTACAAGTTTTTGAGTTTAGTTTATAAGTTTAAATGAGTTTAGAGTTCATAAGTTTAAATGAGTTTACAGTTTATAAGTTTAAATGAGTTTAAGAGTTCAAAGTTTATTAATTTATGAGTTTAAGAGTTCATAAGTCTATGAATTCATGAGTTTATAAGTTAATTAGTTTATAAGTGTATGAGTTTAGAGTGCATTAGTTTAAATTAGTCTCAATGGCTCATATAGTATATAGAATGGCAGTTTGGTTTAGTCTTCAAGGTGTTTTTTTGTCGGTTTGAATTTTTTAGAACTCCCAATGTAAGTCAATGGGAGTTTTTGAATGAGTTTTTTCGAGTTTTGATCGTCATTTTTAGGAAAACCGTAAGTCCGATCAGTCTGAAAAGATATAGCACACCGAGTCAGATCAGTTTGAGTGTCTGTGCCGAGTTTGGAGTATGTGGAGTTAAAGCTCTAGGAGGAGTTTGAGTTGTAAATTTTTACGCTCAGAATAATAATAATAATAATAATAACTAGATGCAAAAGTTCGTCGAGACAAACTTTAAGTTGGCTTGAGAAAGTTTGGACCAGAACGTTTTTTGCTAGGCGGTTGCTAGGGTGTTCTGGGTAGTTGCTATGGTGTTGCTAGGCGGTTGCTAAGGTATTCTGGGTGGTTGCTAGGTGGTTGCTAGGCGGTTGCTAGGGTATTCTGGGTGGTTGCTAGGCAGTTGCTAGGGTGTTCTGGGTGGTTGCTATGGTGTTGCTAGGCGGTTGCTAGGGTGTTCTGGGTGGTTGCTAGGCGGTTGCTAGGGTGTTCTGGGTGGTTGCTATGGTGTTGCTAGGTGGTTGCTAGGGTGTTCTGGGTGGTTGCTATGGTGTTACTAGGTGGTTGCTAGGGTGTTCTGGTTGGTTGCTAGGCGGTTACTAGGGTGTTCTGGGTGGTTGCTAGGGTGTTGCTAAGCGGTTGCTAGGGTATTTTGGGTGGTTGCTAGGGTGTTGCTAGGTGGTTGCTAAGGTATTTTGGGTGGTTGCTAGGGTGTTGTTAGGCGGTTGCTAGGGTGTTCTGGGTGGTTGCTATGCTGTTGCTAGGTGGTTGCTAGGGTATTCTGGTTGGTTGCTAGGCGGTTGCTAGGGTGTTGCTAAGCGGTTGCTAGGGTATTTTGGGTGGTTGCTATGGTGTTCGGGGTGGTTGCTCTGGTGTTGCTAGGTGGTTGCTAAGGTATTTTGGGTGGTTGCTAGGGTGTTGCTAGGCGGTTGCTAAGGTACTTTGTGTGGTTGCTAGGGTGTTGCTAGGTGGTTGCTAAGGTACTTTGTGGGGTTGCTAGGGTGTTGCTAGGCGGTTGCTAAGGTACTTTGTGTGGTTGCTAGGGTGTTCTGGGTGGTTGCTAGGCGGTTGCTAGGGTGTTCTGGGTGGTTGCTAGGTTGTTGCTAGGATGTTTTGGGTGGTTGCTATGGTGTTGCTAGGCGGTTGCTAGGGCATTCGGGGCGGTTGCTAAGGTATTTTGGGTGGTTTCTATGATGTTACTAGGTGGTAGGTAGTTGTCACAGATGGTTACTATGGAGTTTTTATAGAGTTCTTAGAATGATTTAGCACTTAACTAATCGCTATTAGCATGTAGCTATTCACTGCTAGCATGTGTAGCATGTTGGAAGTGCTGTTTGCTAGCATGAGTCAAAAGAGCCAAACCTCATCTCTGTACGATGTTCTGATACAGAGATATAGGTCTTGCAAAACGGTTGCTAGGGTACTCAAGTTTGGTTGCTATGGAGTTGCTTGGGAGCTGGAAGCTTTAAACTTAAGAAGTTTAAAGTGGTTTGAAGTTTAAAGTAGTTTACAAGTAAGGAGTTGTGAGTTTACAAGTTTAAATGAGTTTAGAGTTTAAGTTTAAATGAGTTTAGAGTGTGTGTGTGTGTGTGTGTGTGTGTGTGTGTGTGTTCAGAGTTTATGAGTTTAGAGTTTATAAGTGTATAAATTGATGAGTTTATAAGTGTAAGAGTTTTTTAGTTTAGAGTTTATAAGTTTTAAATGAGTTTAGAGTTTATAAGTTTAAATGAGTTTAAGAGTTCAGAGTTTATTAATTTATGAGTTTTAGAGTTCATAAGTCTATGAATTCATGAGTTTATAAGTTAATTAGTTTATAAGTGTATGAGTTTAGAGTGCATTAGTTTAAATTAGTCTCAATGGCTCATATAGTATATAGAATGGCAGTTTGGTTTAGTCTTCAAGGTGTTTAGATTTAAATTTTTGTCGGTTTGAATTTTTTAGAACTCCCAATGTAAGTCAATGGGAGTTTTTGAATGAGTTTTTTCGAGTTTTGATCGTCATTTTTAGGAAAACCGTAAGTCCGATCAGTCTGAAAAGATATAGCACACCGAGTCAGATCAGTTTGAGTGTCTGTGCCGAGTTTGGAGTATGTGGAGTTAAAGCTCTAGGAGGAGTTTGAGTTGTAAATTTTTACGCTCAGAAGAATAATAATAATAATAATAATAATAAGTTTAAATAGGATTTCAATATGTTGGCTCTCTCAAGCCAACTTAATAATAATAAGTTTAAATAGGATTTCAATATGTTGGCTCTCTCAAGCCAACTTAATAATAATAATAATAATAATAATTTTAAATAGGATTTCAATATGTTGGCTCTCTCAAGCCAACTTAACTAGATTAAAAAGTTCGTCGAGACAAACTTTAAGTTGGCTTGAGAAAGTTTGTACTGGAAAGTTTGAAGTTTAAAGTAGTTAGAAGATTAAAGTAGTTTGAAGTTTAATTTAGTTTAAAGTTTAATTTAGTTTAAAGTTTAAATTAGTCTAAAGTTTAAATTAGTTTAAAGTTTAAATTAGTCTAAAGTTTAAATTAGTTTGAAGTAAATTAGTTTAAAGTTGAAAGTAGTTTAAAGTTTAAATTAGTTTGAAGTTTAAATTCGCTTAAAGTTTTAATTAGTTTAAAGTTTAAAGTAGTTTAAAGTTAAAAAGTTGTTGGGGTTTTCTAGTGGGTTGCTAAGGTGTTCTGGGTGGTTGCTAGGCGGTTGCTAGGGTGTTCTGGGTGGTTGCTATGGTGTTGCTAGGCGGTTGCTAAGGTATTTTGGCTGGTTGCTAGGGTATTCGGGGTGGTTGCTAGGGTATTCTGGTTGGTTGCTATGGTGTTGCTAGGGTGTTGCTAAGCGGTTGCTAGGGTATTTTGGGTGGTTGCTAGGGTGTTCGGGGTGGTTGCTGTGGTGTTGCTAGGTGGTTGCTAAGGTATTTTGGGTGGTTGCTAGGGTGTTGCTCGGCGGTTGCTAGGGTGTTCTGGGTGGTTGCTATGGTGTTGCTAGGCGGTTGCTAGGGTGTTCTGGTTGGTTGCTAGGCGGTTGCTAGTGTGTTCTGGGTGGTTGCTAGGGTTTTGCTAAGCGGTTGCTAGCGTATTTTGGGTGGTTGCTAGGGTGTTGTTAGGTGGTTGCTAAGGTATTTTGGGTGGTTGCTAGGGTGTTCTGGGTGGTTGCTATGGTGTTGCTAGGTGGTTGCTAAGGTATTTTGGGTGGTTGCTAGGGTGTTACTAGGCGGTTGCTAGGGTGTTCTGGGTGGTTGCTATGCTGTTGCTAGGTGGTTGCTAGGGTATTCTGGGTGGTTGCTAGGGTGTTGCTATGGTGTTTTGGGTGGTTGCTAGGGTGTTGCTAGGTGGTTGCTAAGGTACTTTGTGTGGTTGCTAGGGTGTTCTGGGTGGTTGCTAGGCGGTTGCTAGGGTGTTCTGGGTGGTTGCTAGGTTGTTGCTAGGGTGTTTTGGGTGGTTGCTATGGTGTTGCTAGGCGGTTGCTAGGGCATTCGGGGCGGTTGCTAAGGTATTTTGGGTGGTTGCTATGGTGTTACTAGGTGGTAGGTAGTTGTCACAGATGGTTACTATGGAGTTTTTATAGAGTTCTTAGAATGATTTAGCACTTAACTAATCGCTATTAGCATGTAGCTATTCACTGCTAGCATGTTTAGCATGTTGGAAGTGCTGTTTGATAGCATGAGTCAAAAGAGCCAAACCTCATCTCTATATGATGTTCTGATACAGAGATATAGGTCTTGCAAAACGGTTGCTAGGGTACTCAAGTTTGGTTGCTATGGAGTTGCTTGGGAGCTGGAAGCTTTAAACTTAAGTTTAAAGTGGTTTGAAGTTTAAAGTAGTTTACGAGTTTACAAGTTTAAATGAGTTTAGAGTTTAAGTTTAAATGAGTTTAGAGTGTGTGTGTGTGTGTGTGTGTGTGTGTGTGTGTTCACACACACACACACACACACACACACACACACACACACACACACACACACACACACACACACACACTCAGAGTTTATGAGTTTAGAGTTTATAAGTGTATAAATTGATGAGTTTATAAGTGTAAGAGTTTTTGAGTTTAGAGTTTATAAGTTTTAAATGAGTTTAGAGTTTATAAGTTTTAATGAGTTTAGAGTTTATAAGTTTAAATGAGTTTAAGAGTTCAGAGTTTATTAATTTATGAGTTTAAGAGTTCATAAGTCTATGAATTCATGAATTTATAAGTTAATTAGTTTATAAGTGTATGAGTTTAGAGTTTATTAGTTTAAATGAGTCTCAATGGCTCATATAGTATATAGAACGGCAGTTTGGTTTAGTCTTCAAGGTGTTTTGATTTGAATTTTCGTCGGTTTGAATTTTTTAGAACTCCCAATGTAAGTCAATGGGAGTTTTTGAATGAGTTTTTTCGAGTTTTGATCGTCATTTTTAGGAAAACCGTAAGTCCGATCAGTCTGAAAAGATATAGCAACTCGAGTCAGATCAGTTTGAGTGTCTGAGCCGAATTTGGAGTATGTAGAGTTAAAGCTCTAGGAGGAGATCCAATTTAGTTTTTTTAGTCTCAGAAGAATAATAATAACTAGATTAAAAAGTTCGTCGAGACAAACTTTAAGTTGGCTTGAGAAAGCCGGACCAGAAAGTTTGAAGAAGTTTAAAGTAGTTTGGAGTTTAAAGTAGTTTGAAGTTAGGGTTAGTTTAAAGTTTAAATTAGTTTGAAGTTTAAATTACTTTAAAGTTTAAATTAGTTTTAAGTTTAAAGTAGTTTAAAGTCTAAATTAGTCTAAAGTTTAAATTAGTTTAAAATTTAAATCAGTTTGAAGTTTAAAGTAGTTTAAAGTTTAAAGTAGTTTACAGTTAAAAAGTTGTTGGGGGTTTTCTAGTGGGTTGCTAGGGTGTTCTGGGTGGTTGCTATGGTGTTGCTAGGCGGTTGCTAGGGTATTCTGGGTGGTTGCTAGGCGGTTGCTAGGGTGTTTTGGGTGGTTGCTATGGTGTTGCTAGGCGGTTGCTAGGGTATTCTGGGTGGTTGCTAGGCGGTTGCTAGGGTGTTTTGGGTGGTTGCTAGGGTGTTCTGGGTGGTTGCTATGGTGTTGATAGGCGGTTGCTAGGGTGTTCTGGGTGGTAGCTAGGGTGTTGCTAGGCGGTTGCTAGGGTGTTCTGGGTGGTTGCTATGCTGTTGCTAGGTGGTTGCTAGGGTATTCTGGTTGATTGCTAGGGTGTTCTGGGTGGTTGCTAGGCGGTTGCTAGGGTGTTCTGGGTGGTTGCTATGGTGTTGCTAGGCGGTTGCTAGGGTGTTCTGGGTGGTTGCTAGGCGGTTGCTAGGTGGTTGCTAGGGTGTTCTGGGTGGTTGCTATGCTGTTGCTAGGCGGTTGCTAGGGTATTCTGGGTGGTTGCTAGGCGGTTGCTAGGGTGTTTTGGGTGGTTGCTAGGCGGTTGCTAGGGTGTTCTGGGTGGTTGCTAGGGTGTTGCTAGGTGGTTGCTAGGGTGTTCTGGGTGGTTGCTATGATGTTGCTAGGCGGTTGCTAGGGTGTTTTGATGGTTGCTATGGTGTTGCTAGGCGGTTGCTAGGGTGTTCTGGGTGGTTGCTATGATGTTGCTAGGCGGTTGCTAGTGTGTTTTGGTGGTTGCTATGGTGTTGCTAGGCGGTTGCTAGGGTATTCTAGGTGGTTGCTAGGATGTTGCTAGGGTGTTTTGGTGGTTGCTAGGGTGTTGCTAGGCGGTTGCTAGGTTGTTCTGGGTGGTTGCTATGCTGTTGCTAGGCGGTTGCTAGGGTGTTTTGGTGGTTGCTATGGTGTTGTTAGGCGGTTGCTAGGGTGTTTTGGGTGGTTGCTATGATGTTGCTAGGTGGTTACTAGGGTATTTTGGTGGTTGCTATGGTGTTGCTAGGGTATTCTGGGTGGTTGCTAGGGTGTTCTGGGTGGTTGTTATGGTGTTACTAGGTGGTTGGTAGTTGTCACAGATGGTTACTATGGAGTTTTTATAGAGTTCTTAGCATGATCTTGGCATGATATAGCACTTAACTAATTGCTTTTAGCATGTAGCTATTCACTGCTAGCATGTGTAGCATGTTGGAAGTGCTGTTTGCTAGCATGAGTCAAAAGAGCCAAACCTCATCTCTATACGATGTTCTGATACAGAGATATAGGTCTTGCAAAACGGTTGCTAGGGTACTCAAGTTTGGTTGCTATGGAGTTGCTTGGGAGCTGGAAGCTTTAAACTTAAGAAGTTTAAAGTGGTTTGAAGTATAAAGTAGTTTACGAGTTTTTGAGTTTTGAGTTTATAAGTTTAAATGAGTTTAGAGTTTAAGTTTAAATGAGTTTAGTGTGTGTGTGTGTGTGTGTGTGTGTGTACACACACACACACACACACACACACACTCAGAGTTTATGAGTGTAGAGTTTATAAGTGTATAAATGGATGAGTTTATAAGTGTACAAGTTTTTGAGTTCAGTTTATAAGTTTAAATGAGTTTTGAGTTTATAAGTTAAAATGAGTTTAGAGTTTATAAATTTAAATGAGTTTAAGAGTTCAGAGTTTATTAATTTATGAGTTTTAGAGTTCATAAGTCTATGAATTCATGAGTTAATTACTTTATAAGTGTATGAGTTTAGAGTGCATTAGTTTAAATTAGTCTCAATGGCTCATATAGTATATAGAACGGCAGTTTGGTTTAGTCTTCAAGGTATTTTGATTTGAATTTTCGTCGGTTGGTCAGTTTGAATCTAAATTTGAATTTTTTAGAACTCCCTAATGTAAGTCAATGGGAGTTTTTCCGAGTTTTGATCGTCATTTTTAGGAAAACCGTAAGTCCGATCAGTCTGAAAAGATATAGCAACTAACTTCAGATCAGTTTGAGTGTCTGAGCCGAGTTTGGAGTATGTAGAGTTAAAGCTCTAGGACGAGTTTGAGTCAACAGTTTTTAACAGAAGATTAATAATAATAACTAGATGCAAAAGTTCGTCGAGACAAACTTTGAAGTTGGCTTGAGAAAGTTTGGACCAGAACGTTTTTTGCTAGGCGGTTGCTAGGATGTTATGGGTGGTCGCTATGGTGTTGCTAGGCGGTTGCTAGGGTATTCTGGGTGGTTGCTATGGTGTTGCTAGGCTGTTCTGGGTGGTTGCTATGCTGTTGCTAGGCGGTTGCTAGGGTGTTCTGGGTGGTTGCTATGCTGTTGCTAGGCGGTTGCTAGGGTGTTTTGGTGGTTGCTATGCTGTTGCTAGGGTATTCTGGGTGGTTGCTAGGCGGTTGCTAGGGTATTCTGGGTGGTTGCTAGGGTGTTGCTAAGCGGTTGCTAGGGTATTCTGGGTGGTTGCTAGGTGGTTGCTAGGGTGTTTTGGGTGGTTACTAGGGTGTTGCTAGGCGGTTGCTAGGGTATTCTAGGTGGTTGCTAGGGTGTTGCTAGGCGGTTGCTATGGTATTCTGGGGGTTGCTAGGGTGTTGCTAGGCGGTTGCTAGGGTGTTCTAGGTGGTTGCTATGATGTTGCTAGGCGGTTGCTAGGGTGTTCTGGGTGGTTGCTAGGCAGTTGCTAGTGTATGCTGGGTGGTTGCTAGGGTGTTGCTAGGTGGTTGCTAGGGTATTCTAGGTGGTTGCTAGGGTGTTGCTAGGCAGTTGCTAGGGTGTTTTGGTGGTTGCTATGGTGTTGCTAGGCGGTTACTAAGGTATTCTGGGTGGTTGCTAGGTGGTTTCTAGGGTGTTCTGGGTGGTTGCTATGGTGTTGCTAGGCGGTTGCTAAGGTATTCTGGGTGGTTGCTAGGCGGTTGCTAGGGTGTTCTGGGCTGTTGCTATGGTGTTACTAGGTGGTTGGTAGTTGTCACAGATGGTTACTATGGAGTTTTTATAGAGTTCTTAGCATGATCTTGGCATGATTTAGCACTTAACTAATCGCTATTAGCATGTAGCTATTCACTGCTAGCATGTGTAGCATGTTGGAAGTGCTGTTTGCTAGCATGAGTCAAAAGAGCCAAACCTCATCTCTTTACGATGTTCTGATGCAGAGATATAGGTCTTGTAAAACGGTTGCTAGGGTACTCAAGTTTGGTTGCTATGGAGTTGTTTGGGAGCTGGGAACTTTAAACTTAAGAAGTTTAAAGTGGTTTGAAGTTTAAAGTGGTTTACGAGTTTTTGAGTTTTGAGTTTATAAGTTTAAATGAGTTTAGAGTGTGTGTGTGTGTGTGTGTGTGTGTTCACACACACACACACACACACACACACACACACACACACACACACACACACACACACACACACACAGAGTTTATGAGTTTAGAGTTTATAAGTGTACAAGTTTTTGAGTTTAGTTTGTAAGTTTAAATGAGTTTTGAGTTTATAAGTTTAAATGAGTTTAGAGTTTATAAGTTTAAATGAGTTAAAGCTTAAGTTTGAAGTTTAAAGTAGTTTAAAGTGTATATTAGTTTGACGTTTAATTTAGTTTGAAGTTTAAAGTAGTGTAAAGTTTAAAATAGTTTGAAGTAGATAGATAGATGAGTTTATTAGTTTAATTGAGTCTCAATGGCTCATATAGTATATAGAACGGCAGTTTGGTTTAGTCTTCAAGGTGTTTAGATTTGAATTTTCGTCGGTTGGTCAGTTTGCATCTGGATTTGAATTTTTTAGAACTCCCCAATGCAAGTCAATGGAGTTTTTGAATTAGTTTTTTCGAGTTTTGATCGTCATTTTTAGGAAAACCGTAAGTCCGATCAGTCTGAAAAGATATAGCAACTCGAGTCAGATCAGTTTGAGTGTCTGAGCCGAATTTGGAGTATGTAGAGTTAAAGCTCTAGGAGGAGATCCATTTAGTTTTTTTTAGTCTCAGAAGAATAATAATATGTTTAAATAGGATTTCAGTAAGTTGGCTCTCTCAAGCCAACTTAACTAGATTAAAAAGTTCGTCGAGACAAACTTTAAGTTGGCTTGAGAAAGCCGGACCAGAAAGTTTAAAGAAGTTTAAAAAAGTTTGGAGTTTAAATTAGTTTAAAGTTTAAAGTAGTTTAAAGTTTAAATTAGTTTGAAGTTTAAAGTAGTTTAAAGTTTAAATTAGTTTAAATTTTAAAGTAGTTAAAAGTTTAAATTAGTTTGAAGTTTAAAGTAGTTTAAAGTTTAAATTAGTTTGAAGTTTAAATTAGTTTGAAGTTTAAATTAGTTTAAAGTTTAAATTAAAGTTTAAATTAGTTTAAAGTTTAAATTAGTTTAAAGTTTAAATTAGTTTGAAGTTTAAAGTAGTTTAAAGTTTAAATTAGGTAGTTTAAAGTTAAAAAGTTGTTGGGGGTTTTCTAGTGGGTTGCTAAGGTGTTCTTGGTGGTTGCTAGGCGGTTGCTAGGGTGTTCTGGGTGGTTGCTATGGTGTTGCTAGGCGGTTGCTAGGGTATTCTGGGTGGTTGCTAGGCGGTTGCTAGGCGGTTGCTAGGGTGTTCTGGGTGGTTGCTAGGCGGTTGCTAGGGTGTTCTGGGTGGTTGCTAGGCGGTTGCTAGGGTGTTCTGGGTGGTTGCTATGGTGTTGCTAGGTGGTTGCTAGGGTATTCTGGGTGGTTGCTAGGCGGTTGCTAGGGTGTTCTGGGTGGTTGCTAGGCGGTTGCTAGGGTGTTCTGGGTGGTTGCTATGGTGTTGCTAGGCGGTTGCTAGGGTATTCTGGGTGGTTGCTAGGCGGTTGCTAGGCGGTTGCTAGGGTGTTCTGGTTGGTTGCTAGGCGGTTGCTAGGGTGTTCTGGGTGGTTGCTAGGCGGTTGCTAGGGTGTTCTGGGTGGTTGCTATGGTGTTGCTAGGCGGTTGCTAGGGTATTCTGGGTGGTTGCTAGGCGGTTGCTAGTAGGGCTGTCGCGATAACCGCAATATCGCAGTACCGCGCTACTGACAAGCCAACCGTAGAGGAATTCAAGTTACCGCAGCAACCGCGATATTCACGTGTTTTCTTTTTTCATAAGGCTATACCCTTCTTGTTTTGAACTTCGTGCATGTGTATTGAATGTTAAATAAGTTAATAATGATAATAAGACGTGGTGATCATGGTTTTATCATGGTGATTTGTACAGAGCCTTCGTGGATTTGCACTTAAGCCTAAACAGACAGTGAATGAGAGAGATCGACTGAGCGCGTGCGATTACCTGCGTCTGTCTTTGAGGTCAAGTCATATCCGCGAAACGGTTGCCGTGTCCAAGGAAAGTTAAATATTTGTCCTGTCATCCTTTTAACGTTTAAAATAAAGGCATCAGCGACAGCGCTGGTCGGCATCCACAGCGCGAGGAACTCGCGGGAAACAAAACTCAGTGAGTCACGCATTGAATCAATGCCATTTGTCTCTATTAAGTGAAGCTTCAGCGTTACCTATGCAACGCATTGCTGGTCAGCTGAGCCTTGAAAAGTGGAGCTCAAAGTTAAAAATAATTAACCTTGTTTCATTACTATCTTTTAATGAATCGTTTTTGAACGTGTTGTTGAATAAATGGTTTAATGACTCACTCAAAGACAGTCCGTTGCCGTAACAACTGCGCGCTGAGTGACAGGCTTTCAATGCGCAGATACGCTGTTTAGTTTCGGTTTATTGGTTACTGAAAATGTACTCGTTTTTGTGCATGCTGACCACATCGTAACACTTATTTATATAGCAACAAATAAATCAAAATAAATTAATAAATGCGGTAAAACCGCATATCGCGCTATTGAGCCACTCATAATTACCGCAAGGGAAAATCCTTCACCGCGACAGCCCTAGTTGCTAGGCGGTTGCTAGGGTGTTCTGGGTGGTTGCTAGGCGGTTGCTAGGGTGTTCTGGGTGGTTGCTATGGTGTTGCTAGGTGGTTGCTAGGGTATTCTGGGTGGTTGCTAGGCGGTTGCTAGGCGGTTGCTAGGGTGTTATGGGTGGTTGCTAGGCGGTTGCTAGGGTGTTCTGGGTGGTTGCTATGGTGTTGCTAGGCGGTTGCTAGGGTATTCTGGGTGGTTGCTAGGCGGTTGCTAGGGTGTTCTGGGTGGTTGCTATGGTGTTGCTAGGCGGTTGCTAAGGTATTCAGGGTGGTTGATATGGTGTTACTAGGTGGTTGGTAGTTGTCACAGATGGTTACTATGGAGTTTTTATAGAGTTCTTAGCATGATCTTGGCATGATTTAACACTTAACTAATCGCTATTAGCATGTAGCTATTCACTGCTAGCATGTATAGCATGTTGGAAGTGCTGTTTGCTAGCATGAGTCAAAAGAGCCAAGCCTCATCTCTATACGATGTTCTGATACAGAGATATAGGTCTTGCAAAATGGTTGCTAGGGTACTCAAGTTTGGTTGCTATGGAGTTGCTTGGGAGCTGGAAGCTTTAAACTTAAGAAGTTTAAAGTGGTTTGAAGTTTAAAGTAATTTACGAGTTTTGAGTTTACAAGTTTACAAGTTTAAATGAGTTTAGAGTGTATGTGTGTGTGTGTGTGTGTGTGTGTGTGTGTGAACACACACACACACACACACACACACACACACACACACTCAGAGTTTATGAGTTTAGAGTTTATAAGTCTATAAATTGATGAGTTTATAAGTGTAAGAGTTTTTGAGTTTAGAGTTTAAAAGTTTTAAATGAGTTTAGAATTTATAAGTTTAAATGAGTTTAGACTTTATAAGTTTAAATGAGTTTAAGAGTTCAGAGTTTATTCATTTATGAGTTAAAGAGTTCATAAGTCTATGAATTCATGAGTTTATAAGTTAATTAGTTTATAAGTGTATGAGTTTAGAGTTTATTAGTTTAAATGAGTCTCATTGGCTAATATAGTATATAGAACGGCAGTTTGGTTTAGTCTTCAAGGTATTTAGATTTGAATTTTCGTCGGTTGGTGAGTTTGAATCTGGATTTGAATTTTTTAGAACTCCCTAATGTAAGTCAATGGGAGTTTTTCCGAGTTTTGATCGGCATTTTTAGGAAAACCGTAAGTCCGATCAGTCTAAAAAGATATAGCAACTAACTTCAGAACAGTTTGAAGGTCTGAGCCGAGTTTGGAGTATGTAGAGTTAAAGCTCTAGGACGAGTTTGAGTCAACAGTTTTTCACAGAAGAATAATAATAATAACTAGAATGTACATTTCCTGAAGAAAATGTGAAGTGGTGCTTGCAGTGGCAAAACTCGCCACTCGGTTGCTAGAGTGTGGTACATGATTGCATACAAGTCAACAAACATGTCTGTATGATGTTCTGGTGCTGAGATATGGCTTATTCATGTTGTTCAGGTGGTTGCTAGGGTGTTCTGTGTGGTTGCTATGGAGTTGCTAGGTGGTTGCTAGGGTATTCTGGGTGGTTGCTATGATGTTGCTAGGCGGTTGCTAGGGTATTCTGGGTGGTTGCTAGGACGTTGCTAGGCAGTTGCTAGGGTTTTCTGGGTGGTTGCTATGGTGTTGCTAGGTGGTTGCTAGGGTATTCTGGGTGGTTGCTATGGTGTTGCTAGGCGGTTGCTAGGGTATTCTGGGTGGTTGCTATGGTGTTGCTAGGCGGTTGCTAGGGTATTCTGGGTGGTTGCTAGGGCGTTGCTAGGCAGTTGCTAGGGTATTCTGGGTGGTTGCTATGGTGTTGCTAGGCGGTTGCTAGGGTATTCTGGGTAGTTGCTAGGGCGTTGCTAGGGTATTCTAGGTGGTTGCTAGGGCGTTGCTAGGTGGTTGCTAGGCTGTTCTGGGTGGTTGCTATGGTGTTGCTAGGCGGTTGCTAGGGTATTCTGGGTAGTTGCTAGGCGGTTGCTAGGGTATTCTTGGTGGTTGCTAGGGTGTTCTGGGTGGTTGCTATGGTGTTGCTAGGCGGTTGCTAGGATATTCTGGGTGGTTGCTAGGGTGTTGCTGGGCAGTTGCTAGGGTATTCTGGGTGGTTGCTATGGTGTTGCTAGGCGGTTGCTAGGGTATTCTGGGTGGTTGCTAGGGTATTCTAGGTGGTTGCTAGGGCGTTGCTAGGTGGTTGCTAGGCTGTTCTGGGTGGTTGCTATGGTGTTGCTAGGCGGTTGCTAGGGTATTCTGGGTGGTTGCTAGGGCGTTGCTAGGCAGTTGCTAGGGTATTCTGGGTGGTTGCTATGGTGTTGCTAGGTGGTTGCTAGGGTATTCTGGGTGGTTGCTAGGCTGTTGCTAGGGTATTCTTGGTGGTTGCTAGGGCGTTGCTAGGTGGTTGCTAGGGTTTTCTGGGTGGTTGCTATGGTGTTGCTAGGCAGTTGCTATGGTATTTTGGGTGGATGCTAGGGCGTTGCTAGGGTGTTCTGGGTGGTTGCTAGGCAGTTGCTAGGTGTTCTGGGGGGTTGCTAGACAGTTGCTAGGGTGTTCTGGGTGGTTGCTACGGTATTTTTGGTGGTTACTAGAGCGTTTCTAGACGTTGCTAGGGTGTTCAGGATGGTTGCTAAGGTATTTTTTTTTAGTTGCTATGGTGTTACTAGGTGGTTGGTAGTTGTCAAAGATGGTTACTATGGAGTTTCTATAGAGTTATTAAAATCTTTAATAACAAGTGCCTTCAGTACGGCACTCGGCCTGCGGCCTCGTGCCTATGGCCGAATAGGCACAAGCATGGAGCAATATCGCAAGGCCACGAGTGTAATATTGCGTTAAAAAATACAAAAAAAATTTTAAAAAAAATCTTTTTGGTTTAGGGTGGTTGCTAGGGAGCTCTTAGTGGTTGCTAGGGTGCTGAAACTGGTTGCTATGGTGTGGCTATGAAGATTTTAGGCCATTACTTATTGATTGCTTGATAATATAAATCCTCTGAGGGAGAGAGAGAGGGAGAGACGCAGGGGTGTCAGGCCCTTTGGAGTCTGTGTGTGTGAAAACGTCGGTTTGGATTTGAATTTTTTGGAATGCCCAATGTTAAGTCAATGGGACTTTTTTGCCCGCTTTTTCGTCCGCTGTGCGAACATCGTACACCCGATCGCTTAGAAAAGATATAGCACACCTCTCCTAAATGAGCCGGTCGATTTGACACCTCACTCAGGGGTCTGAGACAAACGGTGTGGGGCGAGTTAAGCGCCAAACTTTTGTCCAGAATAAGTATGAGCAATAACAATAGTGTTGCTTTGAAAAGCACCACTAATAATAATAAGTTTAAATAGGATTTCAGTAAGTTGGCTCTCTCAAGCCAACTTAATAATAAGTTTAAATAGGATTTCAGTAAGTTGGCTCTCTCAAGCCAACTTAATAATAATAAGTTTAAATAGGATTTCAATATGTTGGCTCTCTCAAGCCAACTTAATAAGTTTAAGTACAATATCAGTAAGTTGGCTCTCTCAAGCCAACTTAATAAGTTTAAATAGGATTTCAGTAAGTTGGCTCTCTCAAGCCAACTTAATAATAATAAGTATGCAAGAGAACACTAATGATGCCTTGCTTTCAGCAAGCACCATTAATAAGTATGCAAGAGAACACTAATGATGCCTTGCTTTCAGCAAGCACCATTAATAAGAATAATAAGTATGAGCAATAACAATATTGATGCTTTCAAAAAAGCACCACTAATAAGTATGAGCAATAACAATAGTGATGCCTTGCTTTCAGCAAGCACCACTAATAATAAGTATGAGCAATAACAATAGTGATGCTTTCAAAAAAGCACCACTAATAATAAGTATGAGCAATAACAATAGTGATGCTTTCAAAAAAGCACCACTAATAATAAGTATGGAGGATAACAATAGTGATGCCTTGCTTTCAGCAAGCACCACTAATAAGTATGAGCAATAACAATAGTGATGCCTTGCTTTCAGCAAGCACCACTAATAATAAGTATGAGCAATAACAATAGTGATGCCTTGCTTTCAGCAAGCACCACTAATAACTAGAATGTACATTTCCTGAAGAAAATGTGAAGTGGTGCTTGCAGTGGCAAAACTCGCCACTCGGTTGCTAGAGTGTGGTACATGATTGCATATAAGTCAACAAACATGTCTGTATGATGTTCTGGTGCTGAGATATGGCTTATTCATGTTGTTCAGGTGGTTGCTAGGGTGTTCTGTGTGGTTGCTATGGTGTTGCTTGGCGGTTGCTAGGGTATTCTGGGTGGTTGCTAGGGCGTTGCTAGGCAGTTGCTGGGGTGTTCTGGGTGGTTGCTATGATGTTGCTAGGTGGTTGCTAGGGTATTCTGGGTGGTTGCTAGGACGTTGCTAGGCAGTTGCTAGGGTTTTCTGGGTGGTTGCTAGGTGGTTGCTAGGGTATTCTGGGTGGTTGCTATGGTGTAGCTAGGCGGTTGCTAGGGTATTCTGGGTAGTTGCTAGGCGGTTGCTAGGGTATTCTTGGTGGTTGCTAGGGTGTTCTGGGCGGTTGCTATGGTGTTGCTAGGCGGTTGCTAGGGTATTCTGGGTGGTTGCTAGGGCGTTGCTAGGTGGTTGCTAGGCTGTTCTGGGTGGTTGCTATGGTGTTGCTAGGCGGTTGCTAGGGTATTCTGGGTGGTTGCTAGGGCGTTGCTAGGCAGTTGCTAGGGTATTCTGGGTGGTTGCTATGGTGTTGCTAGGCGGTTGCTAGGGTATTCTGGGTGGTTGCTAGGCGGTTGCTAGGGTATTCTTGGCGGTTGCTAGGGCGTTGCTAGGCAGTTGCTAGGGTGTTCTGGGTGGTTGCTATGGTGTTGCTAGGCAGTTGCTATGGTATTTTGGGTGGATGCTAGGGCGTTGCTAGGCAGTTGCTAGGGTGTTCTGGATGGTTGCTATGGTGTTGCTAGGCGGTTGCTAGGGTATTCTGGGTGGTTGCTAGGGCGTTGCTAGGCAGTTGCTAGGGTATTCTGGGTGGTTGCTATGGTGTTGCTAGGCAGTTGCTATGGTATTTTGGGTGGATGCTAGGGCGTTGCTAGGCAGTTGCTAGGGTGTTCTGGGTGGTTGCTAGGCAGTTGCTAGGTGTTCTGGGGGGTTGCTAGACAGTTGCTAGGGTGTTCTGGGTGGTTGCTACGGTATTTTTGGTGGTTACTAGAGCGTTTTTAGACGTTGCTAGGGTGTTCAGGATGGTTGCTAAGGTATTTTTTTTAGTTGCTATGATGTTACTAGGTGGTTGGTAGTTGTCAAAGATGGTTACTATGGAGTTTTTATAGAGTTATTAAAATCTTTAATAACGAGTGCCTTCAGTACGGCCGAATAGGCACAAGCATGGAGCAATATCGCAAGGCCACGAGTGTAATATTGCATTAAAAAATACAAAAAAATTTAAACAAATTTTTTTTTTTGGTTTAGGGTGGTTGCTAGGGAGCTCTTAGTGGTTGCTAGGGTGCTGAAACTGGTTGCTAGGGTGTGGCTATGAAGATTTTAGGCCATTACTTATTGGTTGCTTGATAATATAAATCCTCTGAGGGAGAGAGAGAGGGAGAGACGCAGGGGTGTCAGGCCCTTTGGAGTCTGTGTGTGTGAAAACGTCGGTTTGGATTTGAATTTTTTGGAATGCCCAATGTTAAGTCAATGGGACTTTTTTGACCGCTTTTTCGTCCGCTGTGCGAACATCGTACACCCGATCGCTTAGAAAAGATATAGCACACCTCTCCTAAATGAGCCGGTCGATTTGACACCTCACTCAGGGGTCTGAGACAAACGGTGTGGGGCGAGTTACGCGCCAAACTTTTGTTCAGAATAAGTATGAGCAATAACAATAGTGTTGCTTTGAAAAGCACCACTAATAATAAGTATGAGCAGAGAATGTCTAATAGGAAGAGAATTGGCACTCTCTGCTTACTTCCGGTTTCTGGACTGGCTGCAGTAACACGTCTCTGTCCATGCGGGGGCGCTCGCAGGCGAGTGCAGAATGAATGGAGGTCTATGGCGAAAAACCCTCAAAATCCACTTTTCTCAGGATATAATTTTTTGTCTAGTAATTTGAATGTTGTATTCGAAAGGAGATGCAAAGAAATTACACATTGCTGGGTGTTAGATTTTTTAGAGTCACTTATTTGGTTTAAAAAGTCTTTTAAAATGTCAATGACGTCAGAATGCTGACGTCATTAGCAGAATGCTAGCGTGTTATGGGCAACAACAACTCAACCTGTAAGAAATCGAAAAGAAATATGTACTCGTTCATTCAACTTTCGACCTATAACCCATGTTGAACTTGCAAAACCTACAATAAAATCTGAGATTTCTCAAAGGCAATCAGGTGAAAGAGACACATTTAGCCGTATAGCCCCATAGACTCCCATTCAGTCTGCACTCGCCCGCGATCACCTCCAGTGGAATTCTAATGGAACTGCAACCAAGATCGATACAATGGGGCTAATAGGAAGTGCCAAGGCTCTCTGTAGACGGGCTCTGGTATGAGCAATAACAATAGTGATGCCTTGCTTTCAGCAAGCACCACTAATAAGTATGCAAGAGAACACTAATGATGCCTTGCTTTCAGCAAGCACCATTAATAATAAGTATGCAAGAGAACACTAATGATGCCTTGCTTTCAGCAAGCACCATTAATAATAAGTATGAGCAATAACAATAGTGATGCCTTGCTTTCAGCAAGCACCACTAATAAGTATGCAAGAGAACACTAATGATGCCTTGCTTTCAGCAAGCACCATTAATAAGTATGAGCAATAACAATAGTGATGCTTTCAAAAAAGCACCACTAATAAGAAGAATAATAAGTATGCAAGAGAACACTAATGATGCCTTGCTTTCAGCAAGCACCATTAATAATAATAATAATAATAATAAGTATGCAAGAGAACACTAATGATGCCTTGCTTTCAGCAAGCACCATTAATAATAAGTATGCAAGAGAACACTAATGATGCCTTGCTTTCAGCAAGCACCATTAATAATAAGTATGAGCAATAACAATAGTGATGCCTTGCTTTCAGCAAGCACCACTAATAAGTATGCAAGAGAACACTAATGATGCCTTGCTTTCAGCAAGCACCATTAATAAGTATGAGCAATAACAATAGTGATGCTTTCAAAAAAGCACCACTAATAAGAAGAATAATAAGTATGCAAGAGAACACTAATGATGCCTTGCTTTCAGCAAGCACCATTAATAATAATAATAATAATAATAATAAGTATGCAAGAGAACACTAATGATGCCTTGCCTTTGGCAAGCACCATTAATAATGCAAGAGAACACTAGTGATGCCTTGCTTTCAGCAAGCACCACTAATAAGTATGAGCAATAACAATAGTGATGCCTTGCTTTCAGCAAGCACCACTAATAAGTATGAGCAATAACAATAGTGATGCCTTGCTTTCAGCAAGCACCACTAATAATAAGTATGGAGGATAACAATAGTGATGCCTTGCTTTCAGCAAGCACCACTAATTAGTGTGCGAAAATGGAGCACTTTAAGTACATTATGGAAGTGTACTTTAATAAAATGTATTTTAGTGCACATTTTTAACCTATTAATACATTATAAGTATAATTTGTATATATTTATTATATATTATTATTATATTTTAAATAATTTATTATTGTATTTAAAATGCATTAAAGATGGTTTCAGTTTTACTAAAAGTGGTAACAAAATACATTTTTTTAAAAGCTGAAATAGTATATTAAAAATACACTTCAGTTCATCTTCAGTGTGTCTCAAAATAGCACAGTTGAGTACACTAAGATGATCTTAAGTTTATCTTAAGAAGTACTAAAGATAAGCTTGTATATTAAGTACAAAATAAGTGCGTGAAAATAGAGCACTTTAAGTACATTATGGAAGTACATTATGGAAGTGTACTAAGTACACTTAAATAAAATGTATTTTAGTGAACTTTTTTTCACCTGGGACAGTCAGATCAAATAATGTTGTTGAATATTAAAGTCCCTGTAAAGGCAATTCTAAAAAAAAAATCTAAACACATTATAAATGTTAGAAATGTATTGCTAAATCATATTACAAAGACTGTGAACTGTGAAGTATTGAATTGTGGAGTTAGACCGTTAAAGCTCCAATATGTAGGAATTTTGTAATAAAATTTCCGAAAATAACTTGCACAGTGTGATATATTTCCTCCAGTTGTGTACTTACAATATTTCAAAAGTCTCCAAAGATTTTTTATTTCAGAGAAATTCCGATTTTAAACAACTGGCCGTCCCGGAAAAGAAACGTCGCCTCTCAAAAAATGGAGCACTTTAAGTACATTATGGAAGTGTACTTTAATAAAATGTATTTTAGTGCACATTTTTAACCTATTAATACATTATAAGTATAATTTGTATATATTATATATTATTATTATATTTTAAATAATTTATTATTGTATTTAAAATGCATTAACGATGGTTTCAGTTTTACTAAAAGTGGTAACAAAATACATTTTTTTAAAAGCTGAAATAGTATATTAAAAATACACTTCAGTTCATCTTCAGTGTGTCTCAAAATAGCACAGTTGAGTACACTAAGATGATCTTAAGTTTATCTTAAGAAGTACTAAAGATAAGCTTGTATATTAAGTACAAAATAAGTGCGTGAAAATAGAGCACTTTAAGTACATTATGGAAGTACATTATGGAAGTGTACTAAGTACACTTAAATAAAATGTATTTTAGTGAACTTTTTTTTCACCTGGGACAGTCAGATCAAATAATGTTGTTGAATATTAAAGTCCCTGTAAAGGCAATTCTAAAAAAAAATCTAAACACATTATAAATGTTAGAAATGTATTGCTAAATCATATTACAAAGACTGTGAACTGTGAAGTATTGAATTGTGGAGTTAGACCGTTAAAGCTCCAATATGTAGGAATTTTGTAATAAAATTTCCGAAAATAACTTGCACAGTGTGATATATTTCCTCCAGTTGTGTACTTACAATATTTCAAAAGTCTCCAAAGATTTTTTATTTCAGAGAAATTCCGATTTTAAATAACTGGCCGTCCCGGAAAAGAAACGTCGCCTCTCAGTGACGCAATGTCCGCTCTATCCTTGTTTTCCGGTGTGGACCATATGATCGGATATTCCACCACACCGGATTTTTTTTATTTTTTTTTTACAACAACTTTATTGAGTTTTTTTTCTTATCACAATAAACAATAACGACGTCTGACAAAGAAGAAAAATAAATAAAATAAAAAATATGACCCACCACACCGGAATATCACATGGTCAAATGCGGAAGTGGTGGTTATAGATGGTTATAGCTGTTATGCAGTGGTGTAGTGGTAAAAAAAGAGGTGGGTAAACTATACATTCTGGTGGACCACGAAGCGGTCACCCGGTAAGGTGGGCCACTGCCTACCGGTGTATGTGTATCCTGATGACATCGCTATAGGCTATCATTTGATGATACTACCAAGGGTATCACTGGTTGTTCCCTCATCATAGGTCACACAATCACTATTCAATTCATACATTAATATAAGTTCTTGGTAAAGAGACTGTAATAGCAATTTTTATCTCACTGGGAAAAACAGCATCAACAGGTGTAAGAAACATTCAAGAGGCAAAATTGTAATAAAGAAGGAAAGGCTTTATTCACTGAGGATTCATTACAGAGCCGCAGCCACCCAGCTTGTAAGCAAAAATCCTGAAAACATAATAAAACTGAGACATTTTATACAGGTTTCTAACATCTTGACCACACCTACTTAGTTTTCTGTAACTTTCCAAAAGATACCCCCTATCTTCAACTGGCCTGGACTGGTTTTCTACCCCCCTGAGCAGGTCACACTGTTCTTTGTCCCTGAGAAGCCAAAAGGCCTTCATTTATGACCTAAATTGCCTCCTGCTTCCCCTAAGGGGAGGGCATGGGACCCCATGTTTATTGTTTAAACGACCCCTGTATTCTCCTGGCCGGATCCTTTCTCGTGCCCAGGTGTAAGTATTTTATTACCCTGTCTTCCTGTCCCTTCTTCAGCTGTTAGAAAACCCTCACAGAAGCACATGGTCAGATGCTACTACACATAGTTAAATGAAATCAACAAGTTTAAATGAATAAACACAAGAATGATGAATTTTTCATTAACATTTCCCCCCTGTTTATCATTCTCTGATAACCAACAAAATAATAAAAATTCATTTCTATTTTCTAAAATTAATCAAACCCATTTTACTATTGAATCCCCAAGAATATAATTACTTCAAGTCTTTACATCACAGTCATACCCTTCATATTTGATTTTCGTATACCTGATCACTCTTCTTTAAACTTGTAGGAAAAGAAAGGATTAAAAAATGAAATAAGCTTAGGCTGTTTTTGTAAGGATAGGCCCTTATTTTGTAGCAAGCAAGTAAAGGTTTATATAAGGCCGGGCTAGGTGAACAAGCACTGTTATTGCACCCCCAAAACTATAGTTCGGACCCTCGGTCACCTCAATATAAACAAGAAATAGTGTAGTTATATTTAGTAGGAAAACAACACACATATCAATTTCAGCAACCTATTACACAAAGAAAAAGGAAAAAGTAGATACAAAAATATCCCTCAATTCAAACCCTGTCCTTGTATGCCACCTCGTAACACGGATGGCTACTGTTTTTAACCCTCTTTATACATTATCATCGTCCTTAGAAAGAAAGAATTTAGAAAGTAAGAAAATCCGAAAGTGAAAAAACACCCCCCTGTTTACCACGTTACTGTAGCTCCCGCTACTTCCACCATCTGCCTAATTTTGTCCATCCTTGGGATAAACTGAACAGACATTCCAGTACTCGTATTCACCCATGAATAACAAAATTATCAGAATAACACATACAATCATAACTCCTATACATTCAGCCTTTCCCATTAATCCACGCCCATCCACATATTTCCTAACCATATTTTGTTAACCTTTTAATTCAATGGTTTTACTTAGTAAGCTCTATTTAATACCCTATTTAATCAAATCTAACCAGAAGAGTTTTATGATTTTATCCATTCTATCCAATGTGTTTGTTAAAAATTAACTCTGACTTTTCCATTGCAGACCAACTGTCTTTTTTGTTTATGACCGTACTTCACATCATTGAATAGATTTTATACTTTTCCTGAAAACATTTGCACCAATCAAATCATTAGATCTATATCAATACTAAGCCCTAGTTTGATTTAATCAAATAAAATCATCAACATCATCACAAAACAAATTATTCTGCTAAACTTAAACCATTAATTGGTCCACATCCTCCTCCAGGTGTGTTGACCATCTCGTTCGCCCCATGGACGTTCCGTCTTCACCAATATGACACTTTGCGTGCCGTAGAGAGGATTTTCCATCGTTGGCAAGGGAGGGTACGTTACTAGCACGTCCTTGACCCCTCACTGTCCTTCGTGTCGGCGCATGGGGTTGCTGAGGTTGGTTGGTGTAGTCTAAGGTCAGAGGCGTGGACCCAGGTGTCACCCTCTCCAACCATTTTCTGATCATTACAAGATTTTTCCTTATCCCGACCGCACCTCTACCGGAATTAACCATTTCCTGCCCGCTGTCACCTGTGAATGCAGACCCTAGCTATTTTGTTATTGACCGCTTGTCTAGCCGGTCGTCCCTTTTGGTGTGACCTGTTGAATCAACAGCCTGAAACATATTGTCACCAGATCATTTTGCTCACTGAATGGCACTGAAAAACCTGAAAGGAAAAAAAAACACTCAACCCACTTTGCTCATGTTAACAAAACAATATTTATACATTTGGAACAGAATCAGTTCTGTTCGACACAATCCATCCTGACATCCTGCAAAAGGAAAGTTTTAAGTTATGCGCTGCGCAAGGTGTGGCACCTCTCTGCCACAATAATAACCCAGTTTACTGGGCACAGTCTGCCCTGTATCAAAAGTCTACATCCTCTGTAAAGAAAACCAACGTCGAGGTTATTGTCAGATAGTAAAGTACACATAGTTTCTTTTGTCTTCTGTGCTGCCGCGTCCTTCGCTGCCGAATCTGCACACTTACAGACAGCACTTTTGTTAGGGAGAAAAAAAATGACTTCCTACATGGCTTTTACCCAGTTAAACGCAGTGTCCTCCCAACATTTATTGTCCCACCTGTACGATGGCTTTCAGCTAATTTGAACCCCTTGGTATGGTAATTGTTACCATCCCCCTTTTGATGCATGATACACAATGGTGTTTGGGTAAACAAAGTTTTCAACACTAACCCAAATGTTGTCCTTCAGCCAAATTTCCCCCAGACATCTTTCTCTGCCTCTGAAACAAAACATTACGTAAGCCACAATCTCATCTTCTTATCTAATAATTTGAAGGGCACTGGCCCTGAGTCTCACTGCTTTTCAGGCCTGTTATTTGGTCTCTTAAGTCAGTCATCTACAAACATTTTCCAATGTCAAAGTCATCAATTGTTTCTATCAGGTCAGGTCGTCGTGTACAGACTTGGTCAGTATCAGTCAAACAACATTCTCTCTCTGTTCACAATAATCTACAGAGCTTGATGACCAAATTTCTTTCAAATTTGTCATTTGCCTTAACCCATCTGTAATGATAAAACTCATTCTAGAGGTTAATGACACAATATATACACTATGGGGACAGAATAGCTTCCCTAAACCAACACATACCAAACATGAATCAACACTCATAACACATATTCATATCTTTGATTTTAACTCTAAGCATAGTTAAATTTTAAATAAGATTTTAAACTTCTCATTTTCCTGTAGCTTTTACCTAATTTTACATGGTCTCTTTACCAGTTTCAAAGCCCGTCTGTTCATTATTCATTTTCTCTTAGAAAAGTCAGCTGGGTTGTTTTTGTTCATTATCATTATTTTGCTTCAGCTTGCTTTAGCATGCCGATAACAGAAAGACTGACAGAATACCATCCGTTCCTTCACTCAAGCAGTCTCTCTCACTATAAACAAATAATCTTTTCAACAGCCTCCTAAGACTGTAACTTAGACAAAATCTAATAATAAATTCATTTCAATAACCTTTGACCATTAACATTTATCCAGACTTTTCTTGAATCTACAAAAGCTGTCTTCACCTTTAGCCACCACCACGTCTAATGACCTTCAGGATTTAAAACTTACAAAACATATCTTACATATCTTAAAGACATATTATTTCAATATCAACTTCTATAATATTTTCCCTTGCCCATAAGGCAACCAACATCATGTTCCTGATTAAAATTAAGTTTTGTTACTGTCTCCACAACAAATAATGACAATCACCTCACGGTCTCAGCTGGCTCTTGAAAGCCCATTCCCATCAGCTCTTTATCTATAATCTTCATCAGGGTGTTGTCCCCTGGCATGGTTGCAAACACTTGTCATAATGAAAAACAAGCCATACAATGAATGCGGTTTCTTGCAAGTGGTATATAGAGGAACTCACATTTTCTGGGTCAGACATGCCGTAACTCCTCACAGCCCATCTGGCCTCTCAATGATCTGCTGATGCTGCTGGCCTCACAGTCACCGCTCAACTCTAATACCTTTCTCACATAAAAACACCTCCCCTCAGGAGATGCCCAGTGTCGGCGTGACCCCCTGCCTTAGGTTGACCTCTGGCCAAAGGTTCTTACCCGTCCTTGAGTAGCCACTTCGTGCACACTGGTAGCCGCTCTTTCCCACCACAGAATCTTTGACCATTTTCTTCAACATAATCAGTTCTGGAGCTTAGGAAAGGCACACTCAAGAGTCACCAGAGCCATTCGGACTGCCTAATAGTGTTAACACAGGGAGACAGGTTAATAACAGCAGTATTTAATCGCTTAAATATTTTAAACATCTTCAAATCAGCAAAATCTCAGTGAACTTTAATCACATCCGTCTATTCAGTGTACTGTTACATCTGTATCTGCAGCCATCGGCCCTGTTTCATGGTGGAGGCTAAAATCAGACAAAGAAGTTACTGGTCCTAAACTAGTCAAAAATGTCACTTCTATCATTTAAGACTTCTTTAAAGTCATTCAGTTTTACTTTTAAAACATTTACAAATTTCCCTTTAAATGTATGAAATCTGAACTGCCTTGTAGCATGATTTCTTTTAACATCCATGTCTATGGTTTTCAACTAAAACAATGTGCCTTGCACAGGCTCAGACAACAGCTTACAGCTGACATTGAATGAGAGAGACTCTGAGGCATTCAGGACTGGTACACTGCATTTCTCTTCTAAAATCAAACTTTATCTACCATCTTTTAACTCTAGCCCAGCAGTAAGGCATCTTGGCCAGAATTTACATGTATTTTCAAACAACCATATTTTACATTTGTCTTTTGCCCACATCAGGGAATTTAGACATCACATTACAAATTTCCTCTCAGATCGTGTCTCTGTCGCACTGGACGTCTTAGCCACAGCACACACCAGATTCAGATAAGCAAACTGTTTCAGCCAATCACAAGCTTATCTTTTGAAAGCAAAACATCAGCTCCTAGTTCTTTCATGGTCAATACTATTCCTCCACGTTCAAAACACTAACAAACTGTTTGTTTAATCAGACACACATTTTACATTTAGCAACTCTTAATCCAGTAATACTGCTTCTGCTTATTTTATCTTAAAGAAAGAATAATAATTATTCTAGTTCTTAATAACGTTTCGCATTTCATCTCAATTTTAGTTGTCAAGTTCTCAATTACTTCAATGTTTTTTTCTAGGAGTTTATCAATCTGCAATTAGGATTCACACTAACTTTGAGGAGGCTAGCACTCTCCGCTTGTGATGCATTTTTTGCATTTATCATTGTAAATAATCTGTCAGATTAGTCTCTCTATATCATCTAAACCCTTTTAAAGTATTCCATTAAAAACACAATCATCCTTTTAGTTAACGGTACTTTTAGAATATTTTGCAACTTGTCATTATCTGTAATTTTACATCAATCTGCATTCATCAATTCACTAGCTCTTTCCTTTAAAAGGATTCCCTTAAGACTTAAATCTTTCAACCTTCTTTTAATCTTCAATCTTCTTACGACTTCCATCTATTAACTTTCCTTTAACTTTCTTTTCTCCCTTGCACGTTCTCTTCACTTTCTTTTAGCACTGCATTCACATTCTTAGTTCTTTCTCAGACGAAAACTTCAATCTCGCCATTTAAATACTGTTCTACTTTCAAAAACCCACATTAATACACGTCACTTTCACGTTATCACTTTCTTTTCTGAGTGTCCATTTACAATTATGGGCTAAATGGCCCCACTGACCACAATTAAAAAAACTCTCTTTACCTATAGTTTGATCATTGAGCTTGCAAACAGCTCCAACTTACTGCACACCCTTGAAGCAGTGTGTCCCCATCAGGAATGTAAACAGAGCCACTGATAAGCAGTTCTCTGTATTCTTTTACAGTCCACCAGTGTGGATTCAATCACAATAGCCAAATCATAATCTTCATCATTATTATTGGCAGCACATTCATTTTCATAAGTTGCAACGAAAATCACTCAACATATTCTCAGGGGTTTTCACTAAACATTTTCTTTCTAAACTTCACATTTCTTTGAAGTCAAAGCTTCAGGGCACAGCTGCTTACAGCGTTTGCTCTCTTCTGTCCTACTGTTTGTTTCAGGACTCTTCATAAAGTATAAACATTTGTACTATATGCCATCAATTTCATTAAAACTGTGTTGAAACAGTATTCCTCTATCAAATGGTTAGGCTGCAGAATCAACTTAACGTTATCCATATTTTCTCAGTCCCACTTATCTCTGCTGTTCCACAAAAAAACTAAATATCATATTACTCATCTCTCAATCCCTAAATCGCACAGGCAGCCATTATAGCTGCTTGCTCCAACTCTTGTTATGAAAATTCTCTAGACATCACTATTTTACCAGTAAAATAAAATTGTTTCCCATTTTGCTTAATAAAACTTTTGTTCATCTTTATATCATGTTAATCCCTGTTAATCATACTCAATGCCTTATTTTTATCTAAAAACATACCATTTTTAACTTAATTTGACTTAACAGGCGTTCATAAATTGTTCCATGAACTCTATCTTCCCCTACATGCTAGTTCCTTCTGCATCTGTTCTCTTTTATCTGCAATCCAACAATTCTCTGTTTATAATTTCCATCAGGAAAAACATTCTATCTTTCCCTATCTTTTTTAGTTCAACAAACTACTGTCTGTTCACAGTTTTACACACATGCTGAACATGACTACAACAACCTTTTTGTTAAACAATTATCCGTTTCTCAATTTCTTGCATGCATTTCTAGCCGTAATTTTTCATTTGACACAAAATAGGTGTGTAAAAACGATCTGGTTTACTGTTAGATGACCCCATTTTGGCTGAGTCCCCCCTCCTGGATTTTACAATTTGACACGTGTCTTATAGAATCTGTCAAACGTCTTTGACAGACCCGATCTTTTACTCCGAGATCGGACGGACCTCTGCTTGTTTACGTTCCACTCAAAGTTTTCTCACGTGCGCTTATTCGCTTGCTCAATTCTGTTTTACTTGATTAATTCAACCTGGTCTTGTAATTACGTTCCACTCAAAGTTCCCCCACGTGCGCTTATTCGCTTGACTCAATTCAATGTGGTAAAACTTCGAGTAGTACACAATCACCCAGAAACTTCTTAATCCTGTTTTAAACTAAGGTTTACATAAATTTCGAGTAGAACGTAATCATCTCAGCAGCTGTGATTTCTCTGAATCACCAGTGGATCCCCTGTCCACTAACGAGCTAAGTGAGGCAGAAACTGGTCTGCTTTGTCAGATCAATTTCTCCCCATAAAAATTTGTGATTAACTGACTCACCTCTCGCTCGTACCAAAAGGCAAAACCCAGCCAACATGGTTCATGTTCACTCACAATTATCAAATTACACTCAACTTCAATAAAACAATTTGCCGTGTCTTACCCAGAGATGCTTTTTTCTGTTTCTCCCGCAATCCGCAAATTCTTTATGTTCCTGGTGGGAGCTTCCTCCACTGGCCCTGAATGCGGTATTGGCTCTCTCTCCCGTAATCTGTTGAGTTTCTATCCCAAACTGTCGAGGTATGAGACGGCCGCCTGTTGCTGCCGAGGTCGTGCACTTTCCCGTCAATCCGTTCTCAGGACCAGGAGAAGAAGCGTCCATACAGGATCCCACTTCTGACACCAGCTGTAATAGCAATTTTTATCTCACTGGGAAAAACAGCATCAACAGGTGTAAGAAACATTCAAGAGGCAAAATTGTAATAAAGAAGGAAAGGCTTTATTCACTGAGGATTCATTACAGAGCCGCAGCCACCCAGCTTGTAAGCGAAAATCCTGAAAACATAATAAAACTGAGACATTTTATACAGGTTTCTAACATCTTGACCACACCTACTTAGTTTTCTGTAACTTTCCAAAAGATGTCCCCTATCTTCAACTGGCCTGGACTGGTTTTCTACCCCCCTGAGCAGGTCACACTGTTCTTTGTCCCTGAGAAGCCAAAAGGCCTTCATTTATGACCTAAATTGCCTCCTGCTTCCCCTAAGGGGAGGGCATGGGACCCCATGTTTATTGTTTAAACGACCCCTGTATTCTCCTGGCCGGATCCTTTCTCGTGCCCAGGTGTAAGTATTTTATTACCCTGTCTTCCTGTCCCTTCTTCAGCTGTTAGAAAACCCTCACAGAAGCACATGGTCAGATGCTACTACACATAGTTAAATGAAATCAACAAGTTTAAATGAATAAACACAAGAATGATGAATTTTTCATTAACAGAGACTCAAAAAGGAATAATATGGTTGAAATCTATAAAGTTTAGTGGAGACCGGGGACAGTTGCAACACTTTTTGTCAGTTACTATTTGGACTAGACCAACCAAATTTGTATATATTAAACTTGCATCTGTCTGCTAATTACCCATACCATTTAAAGATGATTATACATATTGTTCACAGTATTTATTTGAATGGAAGAAGCCAGATGTTGCAACTGACCCCGACCCAGGGACGGTTGCAACATGTTAAAAATACCTTTAATTTCATTAATTAACTTAAAGGGGGGGGTGAAATGCTCATTTTCACTCAATCTCCTGTTAATCTTGAGTACCTATAGAGTAATATTGCATCCTTCATATCTCCAAAAAGTCTTTTGTTTTATTATATTTTTAATTGCAAGATTGGCTGTACCGAGTCTTTCCGGAAAAAAACGAGCGGCTGGGGGCGGGCCGTGTGGGCGAAGCTAAAGCTGTGCTAACGCGCCGAGCTAACAACACACAGAGACAATAGAAGCAGTTTTACTCACCGAACCTTTATCATTGTGACTGCTCAATCCTTAAGCATTAGACGATCTGCAAATCCGATCTGGGCTTTGTTTATAAAACAATCATCGTCGAAATGCAGGGAACAACAGTCTTGCACAACTCCGTTTATGCTCTGGAAAACAAACTCCATCCACGGGTGCCTTAACGCCGGGTTCTTTGGGAATCTGTGCAGGGTTGTCTTGCCCTGGCAACCAAAAACACACTTCTTTGGTGACACTGACTTCCCAAAAGCCGGGCAGGGCGCTTTGATGGCGAACTGCTTTCACTCTCTTGCTCTGTTTTACGAGTGCGCGCGCGCCCGCGATCTTACCGGAGAAGTGCCCTTAGGACCCATATAAGGAAATTCCGCCCTCTCTTACGTAAGACAGAGCCATACTCGAAAAAAACTTTCCGAAACTTGTGACAAACCGGAAGGACAATTTTTGGAACAAAAATACTCCTTCAAACGTACAACTTAACTTTTGAAACTTTGACCATGTTTAGCATGGGAATCCAACTCTTTAACAGTGTAAAAAACTCAGTATGCATGAAACAGTAATTCACCCCCCCCTTTAAGCTTTTTGTCTCAATGAGCTAACTGTGCATGTTCAGTATGAGTGTCATCACTCTAGCTTTGTTTCTGATTGTAGAAAAATGACATGTTGCAACCATCCCCATGTTGCAACTGTCCCCGGTCTCCCCTTTAAATGACAAAACAGAGAGAACAAAAATATGTAAGAAAGATCGAGAGTGAGGCCTATATCCAGGGCTTCCAATGCAATGCACTTGTGCATAATGATTAGGGATTTGGGATTATTTTCATAGTCGATTAACCTGTTGAATATTTCCTCGTTTAATTGATTAGTTGTTTGGTCTATCAGAAAAATGTGGATCAGTGTTTCCCTGTAGAGGGAAAAGTCTTTAACCTGGTGCAGGCTTGATTCCCTCTGAATCTCTTGTACAGTTGGGTTTTGACATGCTCCCTACATTAAACCAGCTGCTTGTAATGAATAAAAAAAAAAATCACTTTTTTGCATCGTTTTAATGATTTCCTGTTGCGGCTGCGATCAAGTTTCATTCTCGCGGAGCTTGTTTAGTAACTTCACGAGCGTGTGTTTTCTTCTACGTGTGTGCACCGTTCTCTTCCGTGTGTGTGTGTGTGTGTGTGTGTGTGTGTGTGTGTGTCCAGTCCACGCGCTGCGCTCTCTGCTCCGTGTTTGCGCGCTGCGCGTTCTGCTCTGTAGTTAAAGGAGCTGTATGTAAGAAATGTATTTCAATTAATCATAAAATGGCCCTGATATGTCACTAGACATTAAGAAATCATGTTCATTTCAAATACTTATATCACTGACAACAGTAGTCCGGCCAGGATATTGTCATTTAAAAGTGATAGTTGCAGCCCTCAACTGATGTTGATGTTGTCATGTTGTGTTTTGGCCTGATGCCCCACCCTCCACCTATCTACCAATCATGAAGTCAGTTGTGTTTCAGCATCCGGGTTGCCAGCTCTGCTCTAGTTACCACAGCTGCAGCTACAAACGTTCCTGCTGGATCCTGCAGCCTATCTGGCAACCTCGAGTCAGGGGGGAGGGGGAGCGGATACACTGCTCTACAGTAATTTGAAAGTGATTGCAGTACCAGTTTTGGCCACAATCTTACATACAGTTCCTTTAACGGCCCAAATGCTCGAATCATTTGCCGATCGGCGATCACGCACTGGAAAAGCAAAGTCTGCTCAAATAACGTGACATTTAGAGGTGGATAAACGCAATGTAGAGGTGGATAAACGCACTTTGGAGGTGGGCAAACGCTATTTCCAAATTTTGGGAGGTGCGTAAACGGCGTTTACGTGCGTTTAGCCTCCACTACATCCCTGCTGTTATGGATCACGATTACTCTTTGGCGAGTATTGAAGTGCCAACAAAACGAAAGCGTCCATTATCTGATACACGCAGACTGTGTGACAAACGAAGGAATAAAACCTGGATAAATATCGGCCAGGCGTTTTCGAGATGGAGAGAGCTGCGCGGCTATCTTGGACTTGACAGAGACTCTGCTCTCGCGAGTGTATTGATAGACAGGTAAGACATGCAACTGTCAATAATAGCACTTATAAACAAAGTTATATTGCTCTTTGTACTTCGGTAAGGCTTTTTATCACGTGTGGTGACCGAGATTATGGCAGTACAATTAAATACAATCGGATATGTGTTGTTAAAAAAATATATTTAGTCATTACTTGCAAATGTTCGTTCAAATTTACTTTTAGATATTGGTTTGAACACGTTAAACAACACGGCATTAACCATAAAAACGTAAAACTGCACAACATTAACCCAACAAATCATTTGACAAATAGCTGTAAGTTGTAACGGGATAATATAGCATAACATTTCACGTTCCTTGCAGTTCATTAATTATGATGACATAAAATAATACGATCAGACATACAGGTAATACAAAAACGAATAAATTACCTCATCCGTGATCATGATTCATTAATTTCATTTAGATACATCGCTAGATGGTGAAAACGCATTAAAAACGACATCTCCCATCGTCACCTCCTTCATAGCGTCATCAAGCTTCGCCTTTGTTATTGTTGGAAACTGCGCCCTCTTGTGGTCAAAAAAAAAATCACATACTGGAGCTTTAAACAGTTTTTCACCGTTGCTGTCTTCCGGATTTTTTGGGCGGGGCTAAAAGGGGGGCTCGATGACGCACTGGAGCCCCTGAGCTCCTGGACACGCCCCTACTTGATGATGCACTGGAGCCCCTGAGCTTCTGGGCACGCCCCAACTTGATGACGCACTGGAGCCCATTCACATCAGTTTGCAACTCAATCGCGAGTTACTGTCAGTAGCCTACTATTAGTTACTACATCCTACAGTTTGCTAGCTAGCTATGCCTTCGTCGCGGAAATGCTTATTACCTGGATGCGATCACGTACAAAACAGATCGGTGTCCTTATTTAAATTTCCGAAAAACTATCATATCAACAAGAGGTGGATTAATTTTGTGAAGAGCCACCTTGATGGAGAGCTGAGGATCACCGCCAAAACCCGCCTCTGTAGTGATCATTTTACATGGGATAGTTTTATAAACTTTCGTCGGAGACAACTGGGATTAATTCACTGATAATCCGCTGTTACTGGTGAATGTGGCCGAACCGACTATCTCCCGCCTCGGCCTTCATCCTCCCGTCGCGCCGACAACTGGTGCCATCGTCGGCAGTGCGTGCCCACCAATGAGTGTAAGTTGCCTTGTGTGCTTATGTTATAATTATAGTAGGTAGTCCAGGCTCGAACATGTATGGCTTTGTAAAACAAATTAAGATGCTACGAGCATCCATTCCGGCTGTAGCGGTGACAGTTGAGTGTGGCGACTGCAGCGAGCTTTCCCGCGAGTGGGCGTGGTTTCAGCGCAGCCAGCGGACACGCCTCCAGCGTTTGAGAGCAGAGACTACTGCTCATTTTTTCAAGATTTTGATCGCTTATTTTATGTACTTGCCGGCTTTTTTTATCATTCAAATTTGGCTGGGTGGCTAATAACACATTTTTCTGTGGTGTGTCAAACTCAGAACACATACTTAATTTTGACTTTACAGGGACTTTAAAGGAGTAGTTCACTTTAAAATGAAAATTACCCCATGATTTACTCACCCTCAAGCCAGCCTAGGTGTATATGACTTTCGAATACAATAGGAGTTATATTAAAAAATATCCTGGCTCTTCCTTGATAATGGCAGTGAATTGCACTGCACATGGCTAAACGAACATCTTCCAGCCAAACGAACATATGGATTCGACTTAAGTCTAAGCGCAACTTATGTGACCCTGGTGAAAAATAATATGCTAAGTATAATTGCAGCCAGACAAATTATCAGTATACTTAAAGTGTGTTAATGATTAGTTAACTTGAAGTGTGCTATTTTGAAAAAACTAATTTTGTACTAAGTATATTTTAGTAGTAATTAAATTGTAGTAAAGCATAACTTTGTGTATTTAGTGTAATTTGTGTACTAAATTGTAACAACTTTAAGTATACTTTAATTATATGCCTGTGTAGGGACTAATTATATGCTTGATTAGTGATATTAAAGTGTACTTTATTTGTGTTACAAGTACATTACAAATTCATTATGGGTGTCTTCGAAAACATAAGCAAAATACCCAGGTGAAAAATCTGTATATTTAAATTGTACTATACTAAGTGTGTATTAAATATATTATTTTGAAACAACTTCAAGTATATTAAGTGTATTTCAAGATATGCTTAAGATAAATTTTAAGCTATTTGCGCTATATTTTAACATATTAAATTGTGCTAAAATGGAACCACTTCAAGTACATTTAGTGCATTTAAGTGTATTTCTTTACATTTCATTAAAAATATACTTTCATGTCTTAAACTACAGTTATAATATATTTGAAGCTTAATTTTGATGTACTTCAAGAACATTTAAATAGCATTTCAGCTCATTAAAAATGTATTAGCATTACACTTATAATTTATTATAAAGCTGTTTTATTCGGTATTCAAAATGGTATATTTAAAGTGCAAAAATTAAATATAAATGTTAAGACATACACAGACTTTGAAATCAAGAAAACTTTAATATAGTATCTTGTGTACATTGCAAAATAAATACATAAGAGAACATTAAAAAAGTACAGCAGCATATATAATCTCTTGAACAAAATACATTATAACAAAGATGAGTGAAATGCTATGGCAGAGCTACATTTATACAATTTTTGTAGAACATTATTACTGAAAAGTACACTATGAATATTACATCACTAAATAAATAAGCATCACAATGCAATTTTCTGAAAAAATGGAAAAACAATGTGCAGAAGTGAATAATGCATTATTTACAAACTTAGGCCTACAAATGGCTGAACCAAAGAAACAGACGAGTTTGAATGTCACATTTTCATCTTCAAGTGGACGATCACTTCTTTGAGTACGACTCATTTTCTGCAACTGAGGGCTTGTGGTTCTGACACTGTAGTATTTGAAGTCTGTATGATTAACATATTTGTATCCATGTTTGAATATATGTATTATAATTTGCATAGAAATGCATTAGAATTCCGTTGACTTCTCAGTTTACATTTCAAATCTTTGTCTATATCCTCATCAAGCTGGACATGAGTGTCCATTTTTATCGTCTTGTCTGTCGTCACTATACAGCACTCTATGAGTTACATTGAACCTGAGATTAGAAGAAGCCCAACACAACTTACAGTGAGCAAAGTTCAATCAAAAAGTAACTGATATAGTTATTTGCAGCAATAAAGCAACCTGTGAGTATTAGAGGGTATGTTGTATATTTGTAATTGTGGTTTATTTAAACCTAGGGTATTTCCCATAACCGTGTCTATTGTGGTCATGCTAACATGCACTCTCTTCACCTCTGTTGCAAAGATTTAAGGAAATTAGAAGTTGTGCAAAATATTGTATGCCAGGACAACTAAGACAAGTGACTTGCAGCTTTACTAAAAAACAATAATAAAAAAAAACATTTTTACACGAATGTAAACCCCATTTTAACCCCCATTTTAAATATTTTGTCTAAAATGTTGTCAAAAAAATAAATTCATTAACGAAAACTATGACGAAAAATGTACGTTGACGACCTTTTTTCCCCTGACTTATGCTGGGTACACACCAAAAGATTTTTTACATCTTATAAGATTTTCAAAATGTGATAGACCACAAACATAAGGACAAAAACAAAAACAAACATTTTGCTCCTATAGTGTGTGGTGTGCCATGATACCAAAGACAGCACACCACACACGAACAGATTTTCAACCAGAGTCTCGACTGTGACCACAGGAAATCTCGCAAAATCTTGCGAGACGTCAGAATAAGCATGGTGGACAATATGCAGGAAGAAATTGCGATGATAGTGTTTGGAAAGGTTTTACATGACACGTTGTATAAACATTTGTGCTGTTGCCACAAATCAACAAGCTGATCCTCCATCTCTGCTGTCCACATCAATTTCACTTTGTGCTGTGCCATGACCTCGCTTTCTGACTGGATATTGTTTCGTTTCACGTGATAATCTCCAGAGTGTGCGTGCGTTTGTCCTCTGGGTTCCCCCCACACATCAGGATTTCTGATCGTAAATATTAAACATGTTGAATATTTACGATTAGCGATCAGGGCGGTTTCGACGTTCTTCCGATCAGGTTCGAACACTCTTAAAGGGATACTTCAGGATTTAGCATTAAGCTTTGTATTAGTAGAAAACCTGTAGTATTTTCGAATTACCATGCTTTCCACCCTCATATCCCCCTGAGACGAGAGATTTATGTATTTTTTGTCTGGAAAAAATCCTCCGATGACGCAAAAATCGTCATTTTGTGTCATCGGAGGATTTTCTGTCCAGAGGCTAAAGACTACAGCCAGTAGAAGGAGCTGTTCCGCATGTTTTCAACCCGCCCATAGAGGGTGGGATCTCACTCACAGAATGTACACAGTGTCAGCTTTGGAAGCTAAGCTAGCAGGCTCTAGAAAACTGAGTAGTAGGAGAAAGCTGAATAGTAGGGGTTACCATCCTCCTTTTCCCGGACTTGTCCGGCGGGCGAGATCATTCAAAATGTCCGGGATTCAGCTTTTGCGTTCTGCGGTCGCCATTCATTGTTTACATGCAGCACACCTTTTGTTTCAATCTAGCTCAATTCATTCCAATTGGTGAGTCTGTATGTAGTGTTTACATGAACGCTAAACAAGTGATCGGTTGATGTGCGTTTTACCATTGCTAAGAAAATTCCCGCTCCTCCGTGAGAGATGCGAGACCCGGCGCATCTCAGTAATGACGCCACCGGCCTCGCGCCGTTACCCCGCGGCCGTCAGCCTCGTCCTGCTTGCCACAGTAAACATAATGAATGGCGACTGTAAAACGCAAAAGCCGAATCCCGGACATTTTGGGCTATCTCGAAATCACGGGCAAACTCCTCACGGAGACTCACTAAGTTAGTAGCCTAACCTTCTTGTTGTTTTCCACTGCGCTCTCTAACCGGTAGGCGTGGCCTCCTAGGGCAGCGAAGCAAGTGCATTCTGGGAGTTGTTGTCTTTCATCCACATAAGCCAAAAATACATTTTCTGGCTTTTCTCAGGCTAGAAAGCTCCGAATTCAAAAATTTCTTCACATTTCTTCTACATAAATGACCTATTTTAAATACACATTCATCTTTCCAGAGGTGAAGTATCCCTTTAACACACCTCACACCAAGGGAAAATCGCAGTTAAACATATTTATTACCAAAGTACTTATAGTGCACTTTTTAGAAATATGTTAAAAGTATGCTTGTTTTTAATTATTAATAAAGTGCAAATAAATACACTTTTAAAAAACAAACTGAATTTTCACTTCAAGTATATTTTTCTAAAATATATTTTTCTAAAATATACTAAAGTACAATTATTTTAAAGCGTGTTAAAAGTTTTATAGTGAAAATAGGTAAAAGCATGATGCTAATATACTTTTAATATATTTAAAGATATAGTAAAATTTTTGTTAGTATATTTGTATACTAGTATGTTAGTAACTAGTAACATATTTGTATGTTAGTATACTATTGAAAAAGGGAATATATTTCAAATACAATAAAGTATACTTTTTTTTCCACTAGGGGAGTAATGCGAGGTACTGCTGATATTTACACTATACACCATGACGCACTAAGCTACTTCTGACGTCACAAGTTGGAAAAGTAGACTGCATATATGGCCATTTGGCCGGAAGCTGGAATTTTACTTTGTAACATGTTAAATATGAATATTTTTCTTACACAAACTCATCGCTTTGCTTCAGAAGGCCTTTATTAACCCCCCTGAGCCATGTGGAGTTCGTTTATGATGGATGGATTCACTTTCGCCAAAGATCCACTAATGCCAAAGTAATTTTAGAATTTATTCAAAAGAATGTTGTGGTCAATAAATGCAACACTTAGGTCCAATAACACTAATAGAGAGATATAACCACATCCTTGCAGATTCCATTTCTTTCTAAAAAGGATCACAGTTGTGAGGATACTGCCTTTTCTAGTATTTTTGACAGAAAAGGTAGATTTGAGAATGGGCTGTAATTAATTAATTATTTAGGATCAAGTTGCGGTGCAAGTAAATAATTTCATAAAATCATTACTGCTGTGCTGTTTGGAAACGTCTGAAGGTGAAGCTTTATTCAGTGTATCAAATAAATACTTCGAGTTGTGTTTGTTCTTTTCTAAGAGAGTCGAAAGGTAAGCAGATCTATCAGTTTTTATGGCCTTTCTGTATGCCATAACACTTTCCTTCCACAAAATGCAAAATACCTCTAGTTTTGTTTTCTTCCTGCTACGCTACATTTTTCGGGCTACTTTCTTGAGGGCCAGAGTATGCTCGACATACCACGGTGTCTGATTATTAGCGCATAGGAGCAACCATGTCTAAAGTGCTGGAAAAGAGACAGTTTCCAATAGTTTCGGTTGCAACATCGAGTTCTTCTAAGCTATCTGGTGTGCCGAGTTGTAGAAACTGATCAGGAAGATCCATTATTTATAAAGCAATCTTTAGTGGTAGAAGTGATAGTTCTGCCATATTTGTAACAGAAGGTTTGTTTTGCAGCCTTGGCTAAATGGAGTATACACAAGACTAGATAATGAACTGAGATGTCATCGCTCTGCTGCTGAATTTCAACATCGATTCCATGAGACAATATTATATCTAAAGTATGATTGCAACAATGAGTGGGTCTTGACACGTGTTGTCTAACTCCATTAGAATGTCTGTAAATGCCAATCCCAATGCATCTTTTTCATTGTCTGCATATTAAAATTACCAACAATTAAAACCTTGTCTGCAGCCAGTACTAATTCTGATAAAAAAATCAGCAAATTCGTTAAAGTCTGTATGGTGCCCTGGTGACCTGTATACAGTAGCCAGTACAAATGTCAAATGGGATTTATCCCTTACACTGGATAATTACATAAAGCACCATCACTTCAAAAGTATTTTACTTGAAACTAGACCTCTGAGTAATACTGGAAATATTACTTTAAATTACAGTAACACTCCTTTCAGATGAGGCTTATGTTTATAAGGGGTAGACTCAAGTAATGTAATCGTCTTTAGCTAGGTTTCTGTCAAACACAGCACATCTACTGTAGGTTATGATCTGACTGATCATATCATTAACAAAAAGTGCTTTTGTAGAAAGGGATCTAATATTCAGCAAACCGAGCTTCATCATTTGTTCATCTGTATTATATTTGTGTTTTATTTGTTGAACATCAATTAAATTTTTTTTTACCTTTTAAATGGGTTTGGGTTGAGAACAGACACAGTCTCTACATGATGATATCTAGGTGAAAGTGTCTCTATGTGTTGGGATTTATCTGACTTCTGTGATGTAAGGTGGCTAGCAGATGGTCGGTTTTGCCAGAATGTCTGCTTCCTGACCTGGGCCGCAGTTATTCAAGTTTCAACTCTAAAGCCATATTACTAGAGAGAAGAGCGGCAGGAGGGATGAAGACCATCTCTTTTCAACAGGTCAGGTCTGCCTCAAAAACTTTTTCAATTGTCTATGAACCCAATGTTATTATGAGTACACTACTTCTACAGCCAGTCATTGAGTGACGACAGTCTGCTATGTATCTCATCACTCCAACGAACAGGAAGGGGGCCAGAAGATATTACAGTGTCTGACATCGTACTTGCAAGTTCACACACCTCTTTAATGTTATTTTTAATGATTTCTGACTGGTGAAGTCGGACATCATTAGTGCTAACATGAATAATAATCTTAGAATATTTACGTTTAACATTAGCAGCATTTTTAAATTTGCTTTGATGTCAGGTGCTCTGGCTCCTGGTAAACATGTGACTATGGTGGCTGGTGTCTCTATTTTCATATTCCGTACAAAAGAATCGCCAATAACTAGTGCACTTTCAACATGTTTCTCAGTGGTTGCGTCACTGAGTGGGGAGAACCTGTTTGATGTTCTAATCGGAACACAACAGCAGCGTTCTGAAATCTTCTCTGTCAGGCTGACAATTTCCCTGCATTTATCACTTGTGAAATCATTGCTGACAGAGAAGGCTACGCTAAACATATGGTAGGCAGTGCAAGTGACAATAACAGGAGATGAAGCCATGACTCACCATGTTTGTTGAATTATCCCAACTTACCACAGTTGTTTGATGACCTCGTAAAAAAGGAGCTAGCGAGAGAAAAGAAGGCAGTAAGCATGACAATTTAACAGTCTAGTGAAATGCTAATGCGTTGTGCTAGCGATAGCGATTAGATTAAAAGCTAGCGATGTCAGATTAATGTGATATCACCATATATCTGATATTGTCTAATATTGCATGAGTAAGTTATTCTTAGCAATATAAACAACAAGGAATTATAGTAAACAGAGATTAACAATAAAGCTACAAAAACAAACCACTCAGCAGCGAGGCAGACAGGAACCGGAAACAATTAGACTCAAAATAAATGTGAATGATATCTAAGTTGTTGTTTTTTTATACCTTATTGGAATCGAAATTAGTAATTGATAAGAATCAGAATAGATAAAATTCAAATGATACCCAACCCTATTCCTTACCACTATCTTTTTATTATTTGTTTAATAATTTTAATAGAAACCGGAATCGGAACCAAGATATATCAAAGATATAGCATACTCTAATTTTCTAATTTTGGGTCAACGACGTTAACTTCACATTATCATAACTTTTGAACAACTAAGAATCTGACTAAATTTGAAGGCAGAGTAGTGAAATCTTAAAATAATATATTGAATGTGATCAGCTTGAGGGTAAGTTTTTTTTTTTTCGTTTTTTTTTTCTAGGATTTAAAAGAGTTACAACTAAAAGAAAAGTGAAATTTTGAACTGGTGGTGGCACTATTGAGTTTGACCTAGAGACCCCCAAAGTTGGTCAGATTCAAGATCACCTGCTAAATTTCATAATTTTCATATGTATGGTTCATATGGCTGCCTTAAACAGCCGTCAGGGAAGAATAATAATAAAGATGAATGAAAAAGAAACCGACAGATACAATAGAGGATACACGCCTTTAGTGCTTGGCCCCTAATATGAAAACCAATCATTACAATAGGGGCTATACACCTTCTGTGCTTGGACCCTGATATGTAGAAAACTAATAGAAACACTACTGTGTTCAAATTTTGTCATAAATAACCTCATATTCCTTATGCATTCCCTTAAAATTATCATGAAGATTTAAACATGGGTCCCTGGGAAATTGCAAAATTGTTTTAGGCTGAGCAAAAGTACCTTACATTATCACTCTGTTATTATAGTCAGGACTCAGAAAGGGGTGTCCAATCTTGTTAAATGACTTTTGACTGTATGGAAGTCTCTGATACATAAATCTGCAAACAGTTGATCACTGATCAAAGCTTTTCATTTGTATTCCATTTGGCTTCAAGTTTACATTTCTCCTCACTAAATCCAGGGTGAAATTATATGCAACAAATTATTGACTGCTAAGACATTTACAATAGTAAGACTTCAATCAAGTGTTTGTACAAAAGAAATATGAGAAAAAGATACAGTATTAAAGTGCAGAAGAGACAATCAAAACAGTTAATAAAAAAATAAATAAAATAAAAAACTTCAGAGGAAAAACAATTAATGAAATTTGTTCCATGGATCTGCTCCACTCCTGGAGCTAGTTACTCTACTGTAGGACAGCCAGAACATGAGGATTCATAGTAATGACTGTCCATATCAAAGAATTTTCCAGTGAATTAACCATGCAATGGCTGCAAATTAGTTTTCCGAATCCATAATTCATTCAGTTAGATCTGTAAAACTATTTATTTTCAAGACATTTTCTTTTGTTGTGCATTCAAATCCTCTAACAATGCAGATAAATTTAATCCTTTTAAGAACATTCTTTTTTAGGGAGTATAGATTGATCTCTGTGTTTCAACAGCCTTGATCACAGTCAGATGAAAGAGGAAAGATGGGAGACATAATATTTGGATGATTTGCTGAAAATAAAACCCCATCAACTATCAATTACAGACCTCTTACAGAGAGGATAGTAAGCCATTCATGATACATGGTATGTTTGAATAAGGGTCAGATGGGGATCGTTTGTGAATAAACTGTAGTTTGTTTCTCTAGCTTCAACAAAGTAAACAATCATTGTAGCCATTAAGTTTAGGTTATCTTTTGTAGCAAGAAAATCTCAAATCAAAAAACAGTGTGTTGAAGCAACTAGTGGGGCAAAAGCTTTTATCTGCTGGACTACACCAGAGTGGCCCAGTTTATTTTCTTTGATATCGTAGAACGGTCCATGATCCATCACTCCAAAAATATCCTTTGCAGTTGTAGTGGTGTAGCTTATCACAAAACAAAAAGTCCTCTTGTTCTTCCTAAATCCATTCATAGTGATATTTTTGAAATGTCTGTTGACTAATCTATCTGGATAGTGAAGTAATTTGTGCACAGCACACTGTTCTTTGATGTCTTCAAACATGCATGAGATGCGACTTGACTGTGTCATTTGAAAGCGGTGTCCAATCTTGTTAAATTATTTTTAGCGCAATTTTCCACCGGACAAAATTGCGATTGTTAACTCATGATTTCTGTTCTGTCTGTGCGCACCAATCTTGTACTTCTATCTACTCCTCAACCAGACCACCTAGAGACTTCGGGTTTTCGGCATTATGTTAAGGAAGGTCTAATCTCGGGAACGCACAAAAAAAAATAAAAAAAATAAAAAAAAAAATACAGGAAAAGATTTACTATCTCTTAGTGTTGTGATCCCATGAGGTCAGAAAATTGCGCTAAAACACTCACCGAGTTTTTATTACTTGTTTAAGTTAGACTTCTCCAACAATTTTAGTAACACATGGTAAAATTAAAGTTTCCCCTATATTGTGCGTTTATTTCTGTTTGGAAGTTTTCTCAACTACATGGAGCTTCTTATCCACAACATTCTGTGTACAAGCCAATTCTTTTGCTTTTCGCTCAAAAAATGAAAAAATTAGAATATTACTGTCATCAACTTAAGATTTTTTTTGAGTTTGGTGTTTATTGGCTGACAGTTAGATGGGCGGGCAAGATACAAAATTTCCATGTAGTTGCAGAGGCGGTGGTGAAATGACTGATAGATCAGCGACACACATTATGTTCAGCAGGGTTTCACCAAGAAAAATGTAAATTTAGATTTAGGGTCCAATTCTCACGAATGACTAACTATTAACTATGACTTTTGCCTCAAACTTATAATTACTGCTGATTAATAGTTAGTAAGGTAGTTGTTAAGTTTAGGTATTGGTTATGATCAGGGATGTAGAATATTGTCATACAGAATAAGGCATTATAATATGCTTTATACTATAATACTAATAAACAGCTGATATCCTAGTAATATACATGATAATAAGCAACTAGTTAATAGTGAGAATTGGACCCTAAACTAAAGTGTTACCATTACTTTTTTTAGAATTTTAGCATGCTATTTTATTTAAAATAATGTATTAATTATAAAATTAATAAATTATGGGAATATATTTAAATTCATTTTAAGTTATCTCACTGCCACTGAGGCCCCTAGTTGCCGCTGCCACCCGTTTGAGAACCACTGTTCTAGGCTTATTTTCAATTATGTAAACAGCGTTGAAACTGCCGTCACATCACTGTTTTTCATCTGCACAAACAAATGACCTGTACAAAGTACAATGGCTGTTGTACTCTACAACAGCTGTTCTGCTTGCTATTGCATTTACAAACAAATGTACAACACCTATCAGATAAGGATTCTAGGACAACTAACAGACACCTCAAGCGTGGGAAGGACAAGACTTTACAATAGTCCACAGCCAGTTTCTGCCCTGCACCCATCTTGAGATTAGGCCTAAGTCAAGACACCTTCATATAGCACTTTTAACAATATAGATCAGGGGTGGGCAAACTTTTTGGCTCAAGGGCCACACTTGGTTTTAAAATTTGACAGAGGGTAGCAGATTATGAAAGCAGATTATGAAACACGATCTCATGAAAGTGCGTATCTATGCCACGAATTTTATTTCTCGTGCCATTTATACACCAAAAATGTTTTTTTGCGTGCATATGCTACGCACTGTAAACCCCTTGGTTAGGATTAGGGGTGCGGAGTGTGTGCCTATTACACGCCATAAAGTGCTCATCATATGCTCATATGCACTCTAAAAACTGCTGGGTTGTGTTAACCCAATTTTGGGTCAAATATGGACTAACCCAACGTTGGGTTAAAAAATGCAATTTAAAAATGGACAAATTGCATTTTGGACAAAATCAAAAATGGACAAAAATGCAATTTAAAAATGGACAAATTGCATTGGTTACATTAAAAATGTAAACCAACGGCTGGGTTTGTCCATTTTTAAATTGAATTTTTATCCCAACATTGCGTTAGTCCATATTTGACCCAACATTGGGTTAACACAACCCAGCATTTTTTAGAGTGTGAGATCGGGCTGAGCAAACACATTTACGTTGTGGCAACGTCTGTGCGAAATTCAACAACTAAACTAAAACGCAGTAGTGTGGACGGGCCTGAGAGACGACATTCTGACAATACATTTTTTATGCTAGATATCCCCCATTTAGCATGTTATGTTTTGAGGTTAATTTTTAATTAGTCAGATGTTATTTAATTATAGCCTATACTTTTTAAATATTGTTTATCCTTATTATTATTTAATGGGCCTAACAGTAGATTAGAAACAAAACACCTGCAAGTGTACACTTAGAAGAGTAAAAATGACAGAAGGTTACGTTAATTCAACTTTATTAAAACTGCATATGGCAATCAATTTGCACTTCCAAAAGTCATACATTTGTGGAAAAAAAACGAAATAAACGAATATACAAATTTATTTTAAGAATAATAAAATAAAACATAAAAAGCAAAGGCAGATCAGAACATTTAATGAACAAAACCGGGTTCTGTAACGTTATGGCAGACGGGAGCGTAGTCGAAAGCCGGGCAATAAAGGTCGGTAAATGGAATCAGTCAGGATACAATACACAAATCCAGAGGAGCAAAGAAACTAAATAGCAGACAAATCAAAGGAAAAACTAAACAGGTGTGCAAGCGGTTACTAAACATTTTTTTTCTCTGTGAGTTTCCAAAAAAGGAAAAAAACATTGCGCTTAAGTCGCTGTCTGTTTGGTTTCCATGGTGACGCGTCATTGCTTGTTACGTGACACACCGCAGCCACAACAGCGCTGAATGAATGATGATCTGCTTTTATGTCATTTTTCCTTTTTTACATTTGTTAGCTATGGCATGAAATATCTGATATTCCGATTGTCAAATATGCAACGCAATATAACGCAAAGTATTGCAAGAAAAAGGCAAAATGAATGCGATCTTTAAGACAATTTTTTAAATACTCGACGGGCCGGATTAAACAGCCTAACGGGCCATATGTGGCCCGCGGGCCGTAGTTTGGCCACCCCTGATATAGATTGTTTCAAAGCAGCTTTACAGTGATAATAGGAAATTAAACTGAGATTGTTTTGGCTTTACAGCAGCTCTAGAATAAAGTTATTGTCCAGCTAAAGTTAGTTTTGATTGATTCACTTCCGTCGCAACGATCATTAATGAGTTATTAACTTCCCAGATAGCACACGTACGTCGGGCCGACGTTGGCCCGATGTGCAAAGTTCTATCGGCACGATGTCGCTCAGAGATCGTTTGCTCATCGGCAATATGTCGCCTCGACGTCGGCCTTTGATTGCAAATTATCTCCGGCCGATGTTTGAACGATGCAAAGCTGTAAATCTTTTGGCAGCTCTGCATGGGTTTTATAGGACCTTTATTTATATAGGTCGGACCTTTCGGGCTACTCCTTACATTAGACACCACCCAGCAAACACAAAAACGTTGCAAAAACGTTTTTTTCACGTCGTGAAAAAGTTGTCACAACGTTTTTATCCTACGTATTTAATACGACAGATGTCGGGTTTTTTAAACGTTATAAACACGTATTTTCACAACGTGGCTGAAACATTTTTAAACGTTATAAACACGTATTTTCACAACGTGGCTGAAACATTTTTAAAACGTTATAAACACGTATTTTCACAACGTGGCTGAAACATTTTTTAAACGTTATAAACACGTATTTTCACAACGTGGCTGAAACTTTTTTTAACGTTATAAATACGTATTTTCACACCATTGATGAAATATTTTGTAAAAAAACGTTGTTTTTTAACGTTGCTTCGACGATATGCGTCATGTTCAACATTTTCAAAATGTCAAATATCACGTCTCATGTGGTACTTTTTTTCCTATTGGTTTTTACCACGTTCACCCGAAAAATTCACTGAAAGAACGTGTTAATCACTAAAACCTGAGATGTTTCCATCCTTGGATGTAGCCTGTAAGTGTTTGCAACTGCTGCCACGTCCGTCTTCAAAGAATCCAGTGTGAAGAGTAATCGATCCAGTGGGCTATAAACACAATTCTTTCTGGGACCCGTTAAAAACATTGAAAAATCACTGGACACAAAACATAAAAGTTAATCAAATTCTTTAGAATTTATTGATTAATAACACAATATGATTGATATATGATTAATTTTAATTAATGAGTGCATTTCTGTAATGTATTACTAATTCTAGAATAAATAATGATACAATCTATTATATATATATATATATATATATATATATATATATATATATATATATATATATATAACATTTATGATTATTATCAGTTGTACGGCTTCATATTTTTGTGGAAACTATGATACAGTTTTCAGTAAGAGCAACATTTATTTTAAACATAATTTTTTAAAAACAATTTAAAAGTTTTTACTGCAACTTTTGATCAAATTAATCTATCTTTTCTGTATAAACATTTTTTTCAAAACAATAAATCTTTAAAATATTGAAAATGTTTATAAAACAGAACAATGGCCAATTATAACCACATTAGAAAACAGTAAAGGGATAGTTCACACAAAAATGTAAATTCTGTCATTAATTACCTACCCTCATGTCGCTCCAAACCCATAAGACTTTTGTGGAGAACACAAATGAAGATATTTTTAACAGATACCTTATGTGCGCATACAATTACATCTTTATTCACAAATTATGTATCTCCAACGCATGTTGCGCCATGAGATCGCTGGCTCTCTCGCCAACACAACACTGATGAATCGTGGTGCTCCGTGAACACGTGTCAGAGACGTATATTTTGTGAATAAAGATGCAATGGGTTTTTTTGCACACACACAGCATTTACTTCACTTCATAAAGTTGAGGTTAAACCACTGGAGTCATATTGATTATTGTTATAATGTCTTTACTACCTTTCTGAAGCTTGAAAGTTGTAGTTGCATAAACTGTGAAATGGAGGGCCAGAAAGCTCTGATTTCATTAAAAAGATCTACATTTGTGTTTCAAAGATGAACGAAAGTCTTACAGGTTTGCAACGACATGAAGGTGAGTGATGAAAATCTTTGGTTAAATTTGACGCATTAGGTGAATCAGTTCCTCAGGGGCACGAGTATCTCTTCCTGATCTCTGATCTGCTCCTTCCTTCCACCATCCCAATCCTGGATTATTGAGCCACAACAGAAGTTTCCACTTGGAATGCTTTAGCCTGGCTGTTTTTTCTCCAGCATCTAAAGTGAGAAAGAAAACAATAACCAAAATGTAAATGTAAAAAAACAATGGTTGTCCAAAATGTGAAGTATACACTTGAGTTTTCCCTCTACATACTTGTGGAAGATTTCAGTCATAAATAAATTGTAAATGTTTGCTTGATTAGACATTACCTGTCTAGAGATGTTATGTTTATGCTGAAATATAATATTGGTTTGTGTTTTAAAATCACCTATCACATGTCATTTTGTAGCGAACTGTCTCATGTGATAAAGTTTTGTGCTTCAGAATTTCCGATAACATAGTGAGTTTTTAGGGAGCGAATGTTTCAGTGCACTGTAAGGATTTTGTGATAAAGACGGCCACTGACTACTGAGATAGAGACCTGAGTGATATGCACCCAGAGTTATGCACCTTGATTAGCTTGTTCAGGTGTGCTGGACTAGGTTGGAGTAAAGCTCTGCATGTAAGTGGACCTTGAGAGACAATGTTGAGATCTCCTGCAATATGTTCTGAACTTACAACACTGGGACACCTGAACACTGGAACACTGAGACCAAAGTCCTGCAGAGTTTCTGGTGATCCTGGATCAGCTGCTCAGGTCTGCTTAATTGGGTTTGGAGATAAACTCTGTGATCAGAACTAGATGGCAAACAATACTGTAAAGGGGAGAAGACAAACAATATTATTTTGTTGTAAATAATTTGTTCTCTGTTCATCTGCTTCAGTATGCATCATGAATAAGCGGTAGGCTATATATCGTTAGCCTCATAGCACAATTGCCTAAGTCATTTTTTGTTTCTTCTGGTTTTCCAAAGACATTGAAATATTACTTATAGGCAATTATGCTATGAGGCTAACGATATTTAATTTGATATTTTAATAAGACTGTTTTACTACATTAATACTAACTACAAACCTGATAAAAATGACTGGGCAGTGGAGGAAAGCCTTAGTTTGCCCTCCAGGTGGGCGTAATGGTGCGACGTGACGTCACATGATAACTATGAATTAACCATACAGTGCATACTTTTATATAAATAAATTAGCTTATTCCCATTCATCCATTGACCAATTGTCAGCAAAACCTTTACAAAAATATCTCATCTACACATAAGTGATTAAAAGCCCAAACTTACAGCTCAAGTCTAGTCAACCTAACGTTACCTCTAACGTTAACTAGCTAAAGTTAGTTAGATGCTAACGGACTTTTTCGAAGACACTAAACCATTTCTATTAAGTAAATATTCAACGAAAGCGAGTGATTTACATGAAAGAAAGTCTCAGAAACATTTGTATGTACTATTTGTGTAATTTTATGTACTAAACTTACCTTAAAGTTGTTAAAACAACAGTGATAGACGGAGTTTCGCTGATTGTCGGTTGAGCTGCTGCCTCGTTTCCATGGTAACGCCCTCCGCTCCAGTTCAAATGCGGCTTGAATGTTCAGCGCGCGCACCCATTAAAATATGTAAAAGTCACGCAGCATTTACGTTTAGATTGATGGAATGATTTATTTGATAATCAGCTAAAATATCATGAAACCTGATATATTATTAAGTGGATAGTAGGCCTGTGGCCATCGCAAACTGTAAATTGAATGAAAATATCCCATACACAAAATAAATATATTTTCAGTATTTTGGAATATATGCAAATATTTGAAATTGGCCCAATAAATATATTTCACACTTAACATCATATATTTTTGTTATATTTCAGAATATATTTCAATGTATTTTTTTCTGTATGGGTCCCCAAAAGTGTCAAAATATATGTGGCATATATTACAAATACATTGAAATATATTCTGAAATATAACAAAAATATATGATGTTAAGTGTGAAATATATTTATTGGGCCAATTTCAAATATTTGCATATATTCCAAAATATATACTGAAAATTTATTTCAAATATATTTCTTTTGTGTATGGGATGAAAGCATTAAAAATGTAAAACAATGTTTCAAATCATATATAATAGGCTACATTATAACATAATATATGTCTACCTTTAGAAATGGTAAACGAGGTAAACGAAAATAGCAAAAACTACATGATATAATTATGAACATATTTTCATAAAGTATGTCAATCATCATTAGAGCGTCACCCGCAGGCTGCATGAATGCAAGGACATTAACATTTTTCCAAAAGTTTATAGGCTATTAAATGAGAAGAGACGACTGAGAGTAAGCATTCACATATCACCTCTAAGTCCTTTTGATACTTGATATTCAGGCTGCCTACAGCAGTCTCGTCTGTTAGGCTACTCGATCAATGAAGAATCGCTTTAATGTTAAAATGTATTTTATACACAAACAGAACGTAGCCTACCATTGGAGATTTGGCATGGTTGTATTAATACTGTCGTGACGTTTCTTTTAAAACCTATTTCAACGTGCAGACTACGTTTTTTTAACACCTAAATAAAACGTCTCGCCAAAGTTGCATTTTGGTCTGGTTTTGTTTTCGTAGTAGACGAACGTGATATTTACGTTTTTTTGACTACCTAAAGAAAACATACCTGGTTGGTATTTTCACAACGTTTCTAAAACGTTTTATTTTGGTTACATTATTTTTTTTATTTTAGGTGTGGTTTCTTAAACGTTTTTAAAACTGCAACATTACCTAATTGCAACCAAAAAACAACGTTGTGAAACGGTAAAAACGTTTTGTGTTTGCTGGGAGAACGCACCATTGGAGATTTGGCATGGTTGTATTAATACTGTCGTGGCGTTTCTTTTAAAACCTATTTCAACGTGCAGACTACGTTATTTTAACACCTAAATAAAACGTCTCGCCAAAGTTGCATTTTGGTCTGGTTTTGTTTTCGTAGTAGACAAACGTGATATTTACGTTTTTTTGACTACCTAAAGAAAACATACCTGGTTGGTATTTTCACAACGTTTCTAAAACGTTTTATTTTGGTTACATTCTTTTTTTTATTTTAGGTGTGGTTTCTTAAACGTTTTTAAAACGTTGCACTGCAACATTACCTAATTGCAACCTAAAAACAACGTTGTGAAACGTAAAAACGTTTTGTGTTTGCTGGGACGTTAGCTAGCTAAAGTTAGTTAGATGCTAACGGACTTTTTCGAAGACACTAAACCATTTCTATTAAGTAAATATTCAACGAAAGCGAGTGATTTACATGAAAGAAAGTCTCAGAAACATTTGTATGTACTATTTGTGTAATTTTATGTACTAAACTTACCTTAAAGTTGTTAAAACAACAGTGATAGACGAAGTTTCGCTGATTGTCGGTTGAGCTGCTGCCTCGTTTCCATGGTAACGCCCTCCGCTCCAGTTCAAATGCGGCTTGAATGTTCAGCGCGCGCACCCATTAAAATACGTAAAAGTCACGCAGCATTTACATTTAGATTGATGGAATGAATTATTTGATAATCAGCTAAAATATCATGAAACCTGATATATTATTAAGTGGATAGTAGGCCTGTGGCCATCGCAAACTGTAAATTGAATGAAAATATCCCATACACAAAATAAATACATTTTCAGTATTTTGGAATATATGCAAATATTTGAAATTGGCCCAATAAATATATTTCACACTTAACATCATATATTTTTGTTATATTTCAGAATATATTTCAATGTATTTTTTTCTGTATGGGTCCCCAAAAGTGTCGAAATATATGTGGCATATATTCCAAATACATTGAAATATATTCTGAAATATTACAAAAATATATGATGTTAAGTGTGAAATATATTTATTGGGCCAATTTCAAATATTTGCATATATTCCAAAATATATACTGAAAATATATTTCAAATATATTTCTTTTGTGTATGGGATGAAAGCATTAAAAATGTAAAACAATGTTTCAAATCATATATAATAGGCTACATTATAACATAATATATGTCTACCTTTAGAAATGGTAAACGAGGTAAACGAAAATAGCAAAAACTACATGATATAATTATGAACATATTTTCATAAAGTATATCAATCATCATTAGAGCGTCACCCGCAGGCTGCATGAATGCAAGGACATTAACATTTTTCCAAAAGTTTATAGGCTATTAAATGAGAAGAGACGACTGAGAGTAAGCATTCACATATCACCTCTAAGTCCTTTTGATACTTGATATTCAGGCTGCCTACAGCGGTCTCGTCTGTTAGGCTACTCGATCAATGAAGAATCGCTTTAATGTTAAAATGTATTTTATACACAAACAGAACGTAGCCTACCATTGGAGATTTGGCATGGTTGTATTAATACTGTCGTGACGTTTCTTTTAAAACCTATTTCAACGTGCAGACTACGTTTTTTTAACACCTAAATAAAACGTCTCGCCAAAGTTGCATTTTGGTCTGGTTTTGTTTTCGTAGTAGACGAACGTGATATTTACGTTTTTTTGACTACCTAAAGAAAACATACCTGGTTGGTATTTTCACAACGTTTCTAAAACGTTTTATTTTGGTTACATTATTTTTTTTAATTTTAGGTGTGGTTTCTTAAACGTTTTTAAAACTGCAACATTACCTAATTGCAACCAAAAAAACAACGTTGTGAAACGGTAAAAACGTTTTGTGTTTGCTGGGAGAACGCACCATTGGAGATTTGGCATGGTTGTATTAATACTGTCGTGGTGCAGACTACGTTATTTTAACACCTAAATAAAACGTCTCGCCAAAGTTGCATTTTGGTCTGGTTTTGTTTTCGTAGTAGACAAACGTGATATTTACGTTTTTTTGACTACCTAAAGAAAACATACCTGGTTGGTATTTTCACAACGTTTCTAAAACGTTTTATTTTGGTTACATTCTTTTTTTTATTTTAGGTGTGGTTTCTTAAACGTTTTTAAAACGTTGCACTGCAACATTACCTAATTGTAACCTAAAAACAACGTTGTGAAACGTTGTAAAAACGTTTTGTGTTTGTTGGGCATGCGCTGCTTTCATTGACGCACGCACTTACGAACACACGCGCACACACACACACACACACACACACACAGAGAGAGAGAGAGAGCGGAGATCGCGCTGCAACACTCACTCAGCAGCACATAAACTGTAGTCAACATTGCCCTGAGACTTAAATTGATAAAATAGCTTTGATACTGAACACATGCAACTTTCATCCCTCAAAATGGCCATATTCAAGAAAAAAAGTGGAATAGTTTTACACTTCCATCTTACCTCGCACTCTTTCAACGTTAAACTGATGGAATACATGCTCTGCTTCTGTGAACAGTAAACCCCGCCTTCTATGATTTGATTGGCTATCTATTTGGATGGTCGCTGTAAGGTAGACTAGCCTAAAATGTAACTTTTAAACCTTTTTTGCCATCCTAAAAACAGTCAAGAATAGCAAGAATTTCCAATATTGAATTTCCAGTTTGGCCATTTCTAACTATTGACATACTTTTGTTATTATTGACATATAATTATAGGACTTGTCCCCCTCAATGTCTATGTACATATATACAGCCCTGGAGTTACTTGACTATCCAATATGAAAAAAGTAGGCTATACTGACATTGAAAAATATCTTCTTAATTTTGTGTGTAACTGTCTCTAGTATAATGAACAGACACAATTCAAGTTAAGACATTTTAATGACACCAGAAAAACTCCAGGAGAAAAGGGATCAAAAAGGAACAGCAACAATGTAGAGAAGGATTCTTCCTGGCAACCTGTAACAGAGTGAAAAACATTGAGAAAAAGCAGTTAGGACTAAAGCTAAGAATAAAATTGTCATTACACTGGATAATATAATTAAAAATCTAACAACAATTAAAGGTACATCAGCTGGCAAACCATTTAATAGTTTAATAGGTTTAATAGCCGGCGAGCCGTCCGTGGAGCGCTTTCAAAGGCCAGTGAAAGCATACTGTCAGTTAAGTTGTAAGTAGATGCTAACTGTTTCTCATGGGTTCGTATGGTATTTTAAATATTTACAGGGGTAAGTCTGTGATTTTATTGCCATCCGAATCCATAATGTCAGTGTTTTTTCTCACCCAACCCGCGTACATTTCTGAATTGCTTCTTTTATAAAGAACACCGCTTTCTCATAACGCAGTGAAGCAGCCCCTGCACGAGTGAATAATTGATTCTCGAGCCACCGATATCAGCAGATTCAGCAGCATCGCCACGGGCAGCACTGGGTAACGTCACACGTAAGAAGGAATATCTTTAGCAGCTTTCTAAGGTATGGTTCGGGGAACACGCCTATAAATGGTATACCTTTAGGTAAGTTATACCTTAAGAGTCTTCGTAGCACGCTAAGAGACAACGTTATCGGGAAACCCAGCCCAGGTGTTTATGAATGAGACACTGAATTAATTGGTTTTAAAAGTGTTTGAATTAATGATTCAATTGAGTATCTTTTTTTTTAAATAGACTGGAACATGTTATTCTGATGTATGTTATCGTGATCTCCATTTTAAACAAAACAAAAACGATTTTAAACCAAATAGATTCTCAGTATCCTGAATTAGGGGCCGTTCACATATCGCGTCTAAAAACGTGTGGAAAGCACTTTCTCCTTCTTTCTACAAGCGCTTGCGCTCCCGTGGCGTCTGTCGTTGCTATGCAACCATGAACTGTGTTCTCCATGATGGCGAGGAAGTATCAGCAAAGGATTAATTGATTTCTAGCCCTTGCATTAGCTTTACTACTATATATATTTATGGAGATGAGAAATAAAAACTTGCCCTGTACAGCTATGATCAGCTGTTCAGACGAGTTTTCCATGTTGTTACAGAAAGGCCAAAGCTGATCGGTTGGTTTTTGTCACATGACCTGCGTTGCGCTTGTGGCATTCTGAAAAGTTGAGATGTTTTCATCTCGCTGTGGCATATGTGCGCCTGGAAAAACGAGCACGCTGCATCGCATGTGCGTCACTTCTATTATGGTATTACCGGTGTTGTCACACTTGATTAACTGGTGGGGAAATATTGGAACGTATGACTTACAGAACAACCTAAGAACGTTTCGGGAAACACGTATTAACGATAAGGTACAGCTTAAGGTATAACTTAGGAACGACGTAGCGTTAAGAAGGTTTTGGGAAATTCAGCCCTTATCATAATTAATAACGTGTTTCCTGAAACGTTCTTAGTGTTACGCTTTTATTGAGCAGGTCATGCAATAACATAAATTAGTTATTTACACCAATAATGTGATGCGGCTGCTGGGCAATCTGGTGAGTTTTGGAGGTGGAGCATTGAAGAGAGGGGTGTGTTTGTTTGGGTTAATTCCAAATATCAACAGTGTCCAACAGCGTTTTTGAAATATCGCTTACCCCACCTTAATATCTGGCAGTTTTTTTTATGTCCATCTATAGTTGCCATCATCTGAAGTCTTCATCAAGTCAAGTCAAGTCTATTTGTATAGCACTTTTCACAATACAGATTGTATCAAAGCAGCTTCACAGTATTAAATTAAAATAATACAACAAGGTTTTTTTTCTAGTGGAAAAGGCTGATCAATAGTATTATTGATTAATTAAATTAAATTAAATATCCCCAACTGAGCAAGCCAAAGGCAACAGTGGCAAGGAACCGAAAAACTCCATCAGGTGACCTAATGGAGAAAAAAAAAAAACCTTGGGAGAACCCAGGCTCAGTCGGGGGCCAGTTCTCCTCTGGCGTTTATGAACTAGAGGTCGGATTTAACTGTAAGATTAAAAATATTATATGAATGCCTGGCTGAAGAGATGCGTCTTTAATCTAGTTTTAAACTGGGAGAGCGAAACTGAGCAACGGACAGTATCAGGAAGGCTATTCAAGAGTTTTGGAGCTAAATGTGAAAATGCTCTCCCTCCTTTGGTGGATCTGGATATCCTAGGTATGACCAAAAGCCTAGAATTTAGTGATCTTAAAGAGCGCGATGGATTACAGGGCGATAGAAGATCCGTTAAATAGACTGGAGCTAAGCCGTTTAGGGCTTTATAAGTCAGTAGCAATACCTTGTAATTCATACGGAACTTTATAGGTAACCAATGTAGTGATGTTAAAATCGGTGTTATATGATCATATTTTTCTGATCTAGTAAGAACTCTAGCGGCTGCATTTTGGACTAACTGTAGCTTACTTCGTGAGTGTTTGCATCATCTGAAGTCTTCACAAGTGAGGCTGGATCCAAACTGGAGCTGCTATAATCTCTAGTGAACTTGCTGAGCATCCTGAGATAGAAACAGGGAAGCAACAGGAGAAAGATTAGCATAGCTGCAGTTCATATTATTTCAGGCAAAAGATGATCATGTGCACTTTTTACTATTTCATCACATATTAACTGTAAAACAAGATTATGAGATGTGTTAATTGAATGCTTGGCTAAAGAGATGTGTCTTTAGTCTAGATTTAAATAGGGAGAGTGTTTCTGAGCCCCGAACATTATCAGGAAGGTTATTTATGAAAGTAAAAGAGTAGCAAAACTCGAGAGCATAAAGATGTGAATTTGAGAACTTGTCCCCTGTAAAATACAAGTCCAAAGTTGAATTTAGAGATTTGCACTCGCAGAACGTGACTTAACATAGACAGTGATATAAAAATAAATAAATGATAACTCTGTAAACACCATACTAATTAAAAATAGACTACTATGTACAGTTAAGCGTTTTCCTCACATAGAAAACTGGTAGAAAACGCTTAAAGGTCCCATGGCATGAAAATTTCACTTTATGAGGTTTTTTAACATTAATATGAGTGGCTATGGCTATGGTCCCCCAGTGGCTAGAAATTGTGATAGGTGTAAACCAAGCCCTTTCTCACGCCTTTGAGAAAATGAAAGCTGGTAATAATCATAAATGTTTCTTGAGCGTCAAATCATCATATTAGAATGATTTCTGAAGGATCATATGAAGCTGTGATGCTGAAAATTCAGTTTTGATCACAGGAATTAATTACATTTTACAATATATTCACATAGAAAACAGTTATTTAAAATTTGTTATATTATTTCACAATATTATTGTTTTTAATGCTGTCTTGGTGAACATAAGAGACTTCTTTCAAAACATAATTTTTTTACCAACACAATTAGTGTATGTTTGACATTAGTGTATGTTTGAAGTTTTACTTACTAATCATATGGTTCATAGCGCCTTAGAGATGATGATTCGAGATGATGATCCGCCCAACTCTGCTACGGTGGAGGCCAGGGCATCAAGGCTGAAGGATCTAGGAACACAACAAACCATTTGTCACAGAGCCAACAATATTATTATATAATGCCAGGTTTATTACAAGTAAGAAGCTATAGCTAAGCTATATTATATATAAGCTACAGCAGAGGTGAAATGCTTTTCTGAGATGAGTTTCTGAATCTATTTGACCTGCATCTGGGCATGGAGTACCTACTACGGCCTGAGGGAAGTAGCTTGAACTGGCAGGACAAAGGATGACTAGGGTCAGCTGCCTTCTTTGCCACTCTGTTGGAGTAAATGTGTGAGAGAGGGGGAAAGTTAATGCCTGCAGTCTTGCTACACGTCTACATAAAATAAAATAAAACGATTAGAGAGTATTGTTAGGACAAGGAACCAAACCAGCAGATAAAACAGAAGGTTAAAACAGACTCAATAAAACAAGAATAAAACATTCTCATCAAAGTGGGGTCAATGTTAAAATTCCTCAGTCTACGGTAAAAATACATTCGCTGCTGGGCTTTGGCACAAACAGCATCAGTGTGTGATTCAAAACATAGCTTACTATCCATTATTGTGCCAAGGTACTTGTATTCTTGTACTATCTCAATAGGTTGGCCATCAATGATAGTGAGGGGAAGAGGGGGGCTCTGTTTCTTAAAATCAATAATTAATTCTTTAGTTTTGGATTTCCTACCTGTATTTCCTACTTCTCCGGCAGCAGCTTTCTTCAGAAATGTTGAAGTCGTGGAGCTTTCCCTCTGTTATGGGTTATTTTGTTGCTGCTGAAATCACATACATTTTTTTTTTCAATATTTGTTTACCACTGAGCTAGTTTCAACCAATTTTCTCACTCCATGTAAGTGACGTCACTGATTACATACGTTTATGTTTATGTTTGTGTAAAATAAATTAGCTCACTTCCAAGTAAAACCTTTACAAAACCTCTCATATACACATAAGAGGTGATTAAAAGCCCAAACTTTCAAAAACAAAAGCTCAACCGAGTTAACGTTAACTTAACTTACCTCTTCTGAAAACGGTTGAGATGCTAACGGACTTTTTCCGAAGACACAAAACCATGTCTATAAAAGTAAATATTCAACATAAGCGTATCAATTACAAGTAAGAGAAGTGTCAAGAACAGTTGTGTGTATTATCCGTGTGATTTTAGAGACTAATATCACCTGAAAGCAGTGAAAACAACAGCGAGAGAGGGAGTTTTCTTGCTTACCAGTCGCAGTGGTCCCGCGGCGTTTCCATGGCAACTCTGCGCCGCGGCCGCTCCAGTGTTTGAAAGCGACTTGAAAGTTCACGCGCACAACGCGACATCGGCCTCCCGTATAGTGGGCCGACCTAAAGCCGACGTAACGGAGCTGGGAAATAGAGCACTGACTGACAAGAGATCTGCCTACGCCTGGCCGACGCCTTTGCGATGTTATAGGGAGGGAGGCCGACGCTCGATATTGGGCCAACGTCGGCCCGACGTACGTGTGCTATCTGTGTTACTGTAGGGGCCGCTAACACGACACTGTTCTAACTGAAAACCCTTAAAGGGGGGGTGAAATGCTATTTCATGCATACTGAGTTTTTTACACTGGTAAAGAGTTGGATTCCCATGCTAAACATGGACAAAGTTTCAAAAACTAAGTTGTACGTTTGAAGGAGTATTTTTGTTCCAAAAATACTCCTTCCGGTTTGTCACAAGTTTCGGAAAGTTTTTTTCGAGTATGGCTCTGTCTTACGTAAGATAGGGCGGAATTTCCTTATATGGGTCCTAAGGGCACTTCTCCGGTAAGATCGCGGCCGCGCGCGCACTCGTAGACCAGAGCAAGAGAGTGAAAGCAGTTCGCCATCAAAGCGCCCTGCCCGGCTTTTGGGAAGTCAATGTCACCAAAGAAGTGTGTTTTTGGTTGCCAGGGCAAGACAACCCTGCACAGATTCCCAAAGAACCCAGCGTTAAGGAACCCGTGGATGGAGTTTGTTTTCCTGAGCATAAACGGAGTTGTGTAAAGACTGTTGTTCCCTGCATTTCGACGATGATTGTTTTATAAACAAAGCCCAGATCTACGGATTTGCAGATCGTCTAATGCTTAAGGATCGAGCAGTCACAATGATAAAAATTCGCGGTCGTGCGTTGGAACCGGACGGTGAGTAAAACTGTTTGTTGAACAAATGTCTCTGTGTGTTGTCACTAGCTTGGCGCGTTAGCACAGCTAAGCTTCGCCCACACGGCCCGCCCCCAGCCGCTCGTTTTTTTCCGGAAAGACTCGGTACAGCCTATCTTTATGTTAAAAATTTAATAAAACAAAATACTTTTTGGAGATATGAAGGATGCAATATTACTCTATAGGTACTCAAGATTAACAGGAGATTGAGTGAAAATGAGCATTTCACCCCAAAATTCGCGGTCGTGCGTTGGAACCGGACGGTGAGTAAAACTGTTTGTTGAACAAATGTCTCTGTGTGTTGTCACTAGCTTGGCGCGTTAGCACAGCTAAGCTTCGCCCACACGGCCCGCCCCCAGCCGCTCGTTTTTTTCCGGAAAGACTCGGTACAGCCTATCTTTATGTTAAAAATTTAATAAAACAAAATACTTTTTGGAGATATGAAGGATGCAATCTTACTCTATAGGTACTCAAGATTAACAGGAGATTGAGTGAAAATGAGCATTTCACCCCCCCTTTAAGTTATCTCTGCGCAAACTTTAAAAACGAAAACGTGTGAGAACGCTGATGGTGTGCACATGTGTATTACGTGGTTAGTCTATAGGTATGCATGTTTGAATATATAGGCATGTAGTCTTTCTTTACAAACCAACCCTCAACATACGACTTGTCTGGCCTTAAAGTGTATAATACAGAATTTTTATCACTTCCGCGTTGCCACGTGAACCGGAATTATCCCGACAACGTTTTATCTGTAAAGAGCTAAAGGGAAGGGAAGGAGGCCTTCACAGGGGAGAGACTAGTTGACACTTCAGGACTGCGTTGTCGTCGTGTCCAGGCGCAGGTCCTTCATCAGATCTGGATATGGCCTGGATCTGGTGGACTGCGGTAAACCTCGGGATAAACAGAGAGACTAATAGTAGCGTAGATGCCATCCTTCTTATGATGCAAAGAGTACGTCAGGATTTATGGGATGTGTTCCCAGTTCTGGCTGACCTAATCTATGCCCTATCTATGACCTAATCTAGTTGAATTATACAAGTTTATAATGTGTTATGTGTATGCTAGGTCAAAGAGATGTGTTTTTAGTCTAGATTTGAACTGACAGAGTGTGTCTGCTTCCCAGACAATGTTGGGAAGACTGTTCCAAAGTTTTGGTGATAGAGAGGAAAAGGATCTACCATCTGCAGTTGATTTTGATATTCTTGGTATTATCCACTGGCCGGAATTTTGAGATCGCAATAGACGTGAAGGACTATAATGCGTTAAGAGCTCGCTCAAGTACTGCAGAGCTAAACCATTTAGTGCTTTGTAAAAGTAATCAGCAATATTTAAAAATGTATACGATGTTTAATAGGCAGCCAATGCAGTGTTGACAGAACGGGGCTAATATGGTCATACTTCCTGGTTCTGGTAAGAACTCTACCTGCTGCGTTTTGGACCAGCTGTAGTTTGTTTATTAACCCCCTGAGGTCGGCGGTATCGCCGGCGATACCAGCTCGCTTTTTTTTTAATCAGTGTAAAAGAAACTCATAAATACTCTGTTGACTTTGATTTTCCATAGGAGTTTCATACATCAATCGATTCTGTTAAATGTGTATTATTTTTGTGTATACTCACAATAAAAACAAAGTGTTGTGCTTTTTGCCAAATAAAGAAAAATAAACACGAAGCGAGTTCTGCCTTCTCGCTGCCAGTAAAGTCCATTCTGAAACGCGTCCGAAAATGAACTGTAGCTCAGCGAATACTCAGTCAAACAAGCATGCAGACACACAGGCATGAAGCTTGAATTCTCTTCTTTTAAATGAAGTAATTTATATAAAAAAACAAATATTCTCATCTTGTGAAATCTGTATTAAAAGAGAGCGATTCCAGTCGACCTAATTACAGCTGATTCAGATGTAATGTGACTCCGCCCACGGAGAGCGTGCGCTATTCAAACGCAAATGGCTGAGGCAATCCGCGCAATCCTGTGAACGCCCCCATCAGCTCGAGAAAACACACAAGTTTATTCAGATCATTACTTGTTTACACCGTCTTGCAGCGCTGTGAGGAATAATAATAATGGAAAATGTCCCTCAGAAGTGCTGGTATATCGAGGAGCGAGCTGAGGAATACAAGTACTTTTTTTTTCCTTCTCATGTGAATTTCTTCACGTGGGTTTCTGTTTATGAATGAATGAACGGCAGAGATGCACGCTGTTTACCACAGCTGGCAAAGACAGTTTAAATTTAAATTGCGTGTGTGAATGAATGATGATGTTTTAGCAAACTGTATTGCTATACTGAGATGAGTAAAAATCGACTGAAATATGTTGAAATAAAATGTAGGCTATTTGTATAAGCAACGTATTAAACTGCAAATTAACAATATGCCCTAATATTTTTGTCAAAAATAAAGTCATCAACTAAGATGTTAGCTGTTCCAATGTTGGCTATATTCAAACTAATGAATACATAGATAAAATGTAGGCCTATAATAATTTTTTTTTTACAAAGAAAGAGTACACTTGAAATATTGTTGAAATTGTAATTATTGTTGTAATTGTAACCTTTTTAATAAAATAGCTAAACATATTTACAAGATAGATGTAAGCAAAATCTTAAATGGTCAATATAAGTCTTCTTCTAAATATATCTTTTGTCCTTGCATTGTGGCTCAGTCAGTTTCACACCTGAATGAATGGCTCATTATGCAGAGTCATTATGCAGAGTGGGTGGGACATTGTATTCTAAGGTGTAAACCACTCCTCTTTCACGCCCCCCTCGCATATTGGCTTTCCAAGCAAAACCTGTTTTACATCAATTTAAATCAATGTATGGTTTTATGTGAACGATAAAGCAAGACTATTTTCACATAATTTTGAAGAAAATACTATAGGCAACGACATCCATTAGTCAAAAGTCTTATTGCCACATATTTAGTATGTGTTTTGTGGCCTTATTTCAAAAACTTTAATTTTTAGTTTTTTCGATAACCATGCATAAACATTATTCTCTCAAAAATGAAAACATGTACATACATGTGGCTCACATATTATTGTAGTCCTGTTTGTGCTATATAGAGTGAATTTACACCTTTGCCATTAATATGTTTATAAGCAACTGAAAAAAGCACAAATGTCAGAGCAAGTCAGAACACCCCCAGGGCCCAGAAAACCGCTCAGACTCCAGAGGGTTAAGCGTGCAGGGCAACCACCCATAATAGCATTATAATAATCTAGCCTTGATGTCATGAAGGCATGAACTAATTGTTCAGCATTTGTCAATGAGAGCATATGACGTAATTTATATATATTTTTAAGATGGAAAAATGCGGTTTTACAGATACTAGACTAATTAAAGATTGGTATCAAAGAGCACACCCAGGTTCCTAACCGACGACAAAGACTTGACAGAGCAGCCATCAAGTGTTAGACAGTATTCTAGGTTATTACATGAGGAAGTTTTCTGTCCAATAATTAGAATCTCTGTTTTTTCAGAATTAAGTAGTAGGAAATTACTAGTCATCCAATTTTTTATATCAGCTATGCAGATTCCATTAATTTTGTGAAATGGTAAGTTTCGTCAGGGTGTGAAGAAATATAGAGCTGAGTATCATCAGCATAACAGTGAAAACTAATGCCATGCTTCCTAATGATATCTCCTAAGGGTAGCATGTACAGAGTGAACAGCAACCAATTTTTTTGTACATACCCTAATGACAAAGATGAATTAATGATATTAAGAAGAGGATCTATGACCTCTGGAAGCATCTCTTTCAATAGCTTAGTCTGTATGGGGTCTAACATACATGTTGTCAATTTAGATGATTTAACGAGTTTAGGAAATTCTTCCTCTCCTATAGCAATGAATTAATTAATTTTTTTCTCAAGGAAACTACAATGCACTGCCTGATGCGATACTGTAGTAGACGGTTGCATAGTTATAATTTTCTCCCTGATATTATCAATCTTGTTAGTAAAGAAGTTCATAAAGTGCAGAACTGCTGTGCTGCTTGGAAACGTCTGGGGTTGACGATTAACATACATACATACATACATACATACATACATACATACATCTTCTTCCGCTTATCCAGGGCCTGGTCGCGGGGGCAGCAGTCTAAGGCAACATGTATGATGCCCAGACTTCCCTCTCCCTAGACACTTCCTCCAACTCTTCCGGGGGGACACTGAGGTGTTCCTAAGCCAGCCGGGAGACATAATCTCTCCAGCGTGTCCTAAGTCTCTTCCTGGTGGGACGCGGCCGGAACACCTCCCCGGGAAGGCGTCCAGGAGGCATCCAGAACAGATGCCCGAGCCACCTCAGCTGGCTCATCTCTAGAGCTTCGCCTGGCAGCTCAGCTCCTCCTTCACCACGACAGACCGGTATATCGACTGTATTACTGCAGAAGCTGCACCGATCCGTCTGTCAATCTCCTGTTCCATCCTTCCCTTACTTGTGAACATGACCCCAAGATACTTGAGCTCCTTCACTTGAGGCAGGAACTCTTCACCAACCTGAAGTTAGCAAGCCACCCTTTTCCGACTGAGAACCATGGCCTCGGATTTGGAGGTACTGATTCTCATTCCAGCCACTTCACACTCGGCTACAAATCGCCCCAGTGCATGCTGAAGGTCCTGGTCTGATGGGGCCAACATGACAACATCATCCGCAAAAAGCAGAGACAAAATCGTGTGGTCCCCAAACCTGACACCCTCCGGCCCCTGGCTGCGCCTAGAAATTCTGTCCATAAAAATTATGAACAGAACCAATGACAAAGGGCAGCCCTGCTGGAGTCCAACATGCACCAGGGACAAGTCTGACTTACTGCTGGTAATGCGAACCAAGCTCTTGCTCCGGTCGTACAGGGACCGGACAGCCCTTAGCAAAGGGCCCCAGACCCCATACTCCCAGAGCACCCTCCACAGGACGCTGCGAGGAACACAGTCAAATGCCTTCTCCAAATACACAAAGCACATGTGGATTGGCTGGGTAAATTCCCATGAACTCTCCAGCACCCTGGAGAGGGTATAGAGCTGGTCTAGTGTTCCACGGTCTACTATCGGTTGAATTCTCCTCTCCAGTACCCTGGCATAGACTTTCCCAGGGAGGCTGAGAAGTGTGATCCCCTGTAGTTGGAACACTTCCTCCAATCCCCCTTCTTAAAAAGAGGGACCACCACCCCGGTCTGCCAGCCCAAAAGTACTGTCCCCGACCACCATGTGATGTTGCAGAGGCATGTCAGCCAAGACAGCCCCACAACATCCAGAGACTTGAGGTACTCAGGGTGGATCTCATCCACCCCCGGTGCCTTGCCACCGAGGAGTTTTTTTGACTACACCTCTGTGACTTCAGCTTGGGTGATGGACGAGTCCACCTCCGAGCCCTCGACCTCTGCTTCCTCAATGGAAGACGTGTCGGTGGGATTGAGGAGATCCTCGAAGTATTCCTTCCACCGTCCGACGATATCCCCAGTTGAGGTAAACAGCTGCCCACCTCCACTGTAAACAGTGTTGGTACGGCACTGCTTCCCTCTCCGGTACCCATCAGCTGCCTCGGGAGTCCAACAAGCCAACCAGGCCTGATAGGACTCCTTCTTCAGCTTGACAGCATCCCTTTCTTCCGGTGTCCACCACCGGGTTCGGGGATTGCCTCCTCGACAGGCACCGGAGACCTTACGGCCACAGCTCCGAGCGGCCACTTCGACAATGGAGGTGGAGAACATGGTCCACTCGGACTCAATATCTCCAGACTCCCTCGGGATCCGGTCGAAGCTCCGCTGGAGGTGGGAGTTGAAGAGCTCTCTGACAGCGGACTCGGCCAAACGTTCCCAACAGACCCTCACAGTATGTTTGGGTCTGCTGAGTCTGTTCAGCTTCCTCCCCTGCCATCGGATCCAACTTACCAATGGTGGTGATCAGTTGACAGCTTCACCCCTCTCTTCACCCGAGTGTCCAAGACATACAGCTGGAGGTCGGATGAAACGACCACAAAGTCGATCTTCGACCTCCGGCCTAGGGTGTCCTGGTTCCACATGCACTGATGGACACCCTTATGCTTGAACATGGTGTTCGTTATGGACAAGCTGTAACTAGCACAGAAGTCCAATTACAGAACACCAGTCGGGTTCAGATCAAGGGGCCCGTTCCTCCCAATCATGCCCCTCCAGGTGTCACTGTTGCTGCCTACGTGGGCGTTGAAGTCCCCCAGTAGAATGACGGAGTCCCCAGTCGGAGCACTTTCCAGCACCCCTCCCAGAGACCCCAAGAGGGGCAGGTACTCTGCACCGCCGTTCGGCCCGTAGGCACACACGACAGTGAGAGACCTATCCCCGACCCAAAGGCGCAGGGAAGCGACCCTCTCGTTCACCGGGGTGAACTCCAACACATGACGGCTGAGCTGGGGTGCTATAAGCAAACCCACACCAGCCCTCCGCCTCTCCCCATGGGCAACTCCAGAGTGGTAGAGAGTCCATCCTCTCTCAAGGAGTGTGGTTCCAGAGCCCAAGCCGTGCGTGGAGGTGATCCTGACTATCTCTAGTCGGTACCTCTCAACCTCATGCACAATCCTTCCCTGCCATCGAGGTGACGTTCCACGTCCCTAAAGCTAGTTTCTGTGTCCAGAGATCGGGTTGTCGGGGCCCCTGCCTTTGACTGCCGCCCGATCCACTATGCACCGGTCCCTTACTGTCCCTCCTGCAGGTGGTGAGCCCACGGGAGGGCGGCCCCACGTCGCTCCTTCGGGCTGAGCCCAGCCGGGCCCCATGGGGAGAGGCCCAGCCACCAAGCGCTCGCATGCGAGCCCCAACCCCGGGCCTGGCTCCAGGGTGGGTCCCCGGCTCAATGCCCCCATGCCCCCATGGGTCCCCATGCCGGGCAACTTCACGGTCCTTGATTTAGCTTCTAACATAAAGGGTTTATGAACCGCTCTTAGTCTGACCCGTCACCTAGGACCTGTTTGCCTTGGGAGACCCTACCAGGGGCATATAGCCCCGGACAACATAGCTCCTAGGATCGTTCGGGTACTCAAACCCCTCCACGATAAGGTGGCAGTTCAAGGAGGGGTCTTCAAAAATGTAAGATTTATTTTTCATTAATTTAGCTACTGTTTCAAATAAATACTTAGGGTTTTGTTTATTTTCTTCTAATAGGGTTGAAAAATAAGCAGATCTAGCAGCTTTTAAGGCTTCTCTGTACGCAATCGTGCTCTCTTTCCATGAAATGCGGAAAAACTCTAGTTTCGTTTTCTTCCAGTTGTGCTCCATTTTTCTGGCTGCTCTCTTAAGGGCCTGAGTGTGCTCGTTGTACCACGGCGTTGGACTATTTTCTTTAATCTTCTAAGGCTTAACCCCCTGGGGTCGGCGGTATCGCCGGCGATACCAGCTCGCTTTTTTTCTTATGAGTTCAAAAGAAATTAATTTTGCTATGTTGACTTTGATATTACAAACAAGTTTCATACATCAATCGATTCTGTTAAATGTGTATTCTTTTTGTGTATACTCACAATAAAAACAAAGTGTTGTGCTTTTTGCCAAATAAAGAAAAATAAACACGAAGCGAGTTCTGCCTTCTCTCTGTCAGTTAAGTCCATTCTGAAACGCGTCCGAAAATGAACAATAACTCAGCGAATACTCAGTCAAACAGGAATACAGACACACAGGCATGAAGCTTGAATTCTCTTCTTTTAAATGAAGTAATTTATATAAAAAAACAAATATTCTCATCTTGTGAAATCTGTATTAAAAGAGAGCGATTCCAGTCGAGCTCATTAGAGCTCATTCAAATGTAATGTGACCACGCCCCGGAGAGCGCGCGCTATTCAAACGCAAATTCTGAGAACCATTTCAGACCTGTGAAACGCCCACATCAGCTGTAAACACAGTGCGCCGCGAGTGAGGCATGATATAGCCTACCTAATAATCCTGGAGAAAAGTTTCCTCAGAACAGTGCTGATATGAGGAGCAATAGATCCCGCTGAGGAGTGAGGTAGGCTAAGTTATCTTTTCTCAAGTGTTAATGTGGAATAACGTTATGGAATAACGTTAGTGTAGGCCTATGTAAACCGCAAAAAGATGAATCGCGTTTCTATAATATGAATCGCGTTTCTGTGAGATGAATAAAGGGTACATGTTTGTAAAGACTGTTTAGCCTAAATATGAATCGCGTGTCTGTGTGTGAAAGAATAAACCGCTTTAATCAACTAAAATACTTTGCTATACTGAGATGAGCAAAAATCGACTGAAATATGTTGAAATAAAATGTCTTTGTATAAGCAACGTATTAAACTGTAAATTAACATTTATATGCCCTAATATTTCATAAAAACAATGTTACAGTCAGGCGAAATATGAAAGACAACATTTTGTTGACTAGATTTGGGTACAGTTTTTACTGTAGAATATACTGCCACATCAAATAAGCTTTTGTTTAGCAATTTCTGCTCAAATGTTCTATATATATATATATATATATATATATATATATATATATATATATATATATATATATAAAATACTATTTTTGTCAAAAATAAAGTCATAAACTAAGATGTTAGATGTTCCAATGTTGGCTATATTCAAACTAATGAATACATATGATAAAATGTAGGCCTATAATCATTTTTTTACAAAGAAAGAGTACACTTGAAATATTGTTGAAATTGTAATTATTGTTGTAATTGTAAACTTTTTAATAAAATAGCAAAACATATTTACAAGATAGATGTAAGCAAAATCTTAAATGGTCAATATAAGTCTTCTTCTAAATATATCTTTTGTCCTTGCATTCATTCTTGGCTCAGTCAGTGTCACACCTGAATGAATGGCTCATTATGCAGAGTGGGTGGGACATTGTATTCTCAGGTGTAAACTACTACTCCTTCACGCCCCCCTCGTATATTGGCTTTCCAAGCAAAACCTGTTTTACACAATTTAAATCAATGTATTGTTTTACGTGAACGATAAAGCAAGACTATTTTCACATAATTTTGAAGCCAGAACTTGAAGCGACAACATCCATTAGTCAAAAGTCTTGTGGACACATATTTAGTATGAGTTTTATGGTCTTATTTCAGCAACTTTCATTTTTATTTTTTTCAATAACCACGCATAAACATTATTCTCTTAAAAATAAAAAAATCTACATACATGTTCCTCGCATATTATGGTTGCCCTGTTTGTACTATATAGAGTGAATTTACACCTTTGCCATTATCATGTTTATAAATAACTGAAAAAAGCACAAATGTCAGGGTATGTCAAAACATCCCAAGGGCCCCAAAAACACCTTAGACCCCAGAGGGTTAAGGCCCCAATATACTCACGGCAAAGTTCTTTTTCATTCTTCGCTTTGGGGTGAAACGTTCAAAATACTTGATCAGCGATATAGCAATATAGTGTTTTATGACTGGGAAGTATGATTTTCACATCATTTTGTATAAAAAATTTGTCTACAGCATCCAGTACTCAAAAGTCTTGTGAACAAATGTTTTGTCACATTGGTTTGGGTTTTGTTGCATGTTAAGTTTTCATGTCTTTTATTTTTAAGGTTAGTCACAGTCATGGTTTCCTGGTTTGTCATGTGATTCCCTTGCCCTCGTGTGATCGTAGGCTTGTTCGACTTCATGCAGCTCTGCGCAGACCGATCGGCGGCTGACTTGAAGCAGTGCATGCCGGTTAGAAATTTTGTCCGACTTGATACAGCGCGACACCACGTGACTGTGACGTATGCCATCAAAGTACCGCGAGAGCGATTCGAGAGTAGCCGGAGAACTCAGCCAGTGCAGCTTCTCAAGAGCAGTTGCACTGGGCTGCACGAGGGCTGATGACGACACAGCTGTTCCACGATTGGCCGGATTCACTGCATGACAACGATCACGTGTGTTTCGTGTTTATTCGAACACCTTTAGTTCCTCTAAAGCTCTCAAATCAGTTTTTTATAACAGTAAACACTCTTTTCATGTTGTTGCGATGTTATATTGTGTCATGTTTATCAAATTAAAACTGATTAAAAAACGTAGACTCCACTTCATTGATAGTAGCTTATGTTGAACTTTATTCTTGTTCAAACAGACGCTGTATGAAGCAGTACATAAAGTATTGAATGAAAATGTCTCTGAAACATCTATTATTTGGCAAATATTGCATTTATTTCACTTAAGCTGTGGTAAAGTATGCAAACACCACGTGAGCGGTCACCACAGGAACCAGAAAGTGTCCGACTTCACGTCTCCGTTTGCAGCTCCTCCCCGCCTGCACGCGGCAACTCTCGCCGATCGGGTGCATACAGACGCAGCCGATGTCGAACACACCTCTTGTTATGTGCTTTCGCTGTTTATGTGTCTACTTCTGATTGGTTTCCTTGTCTATGTGTCTCTATGTTCTCATTAGTTTATTGTTCATTGCTTCCAGGTGTGTCTTAAGTCATTAGTCTTTGTGTATAAATAGCCCTTATGTTCCTATTGTCTCTTGTCTAGTATTGTTCCCTATAACCACTGTTGGTGAGTGTTATGTTCATAGTCAAGTCAAGTCAAGTCAATTGTGTGTTTTGTTCATGTTGGGATTAATAAACTGCACTTGGGTTCTCACTACGCTTGCCTCAATGGAATATCATTACATTTTTAGTATGCATTTTATGGCCTTATTTCAGTGACTTAAAATGTTATTGTTTTTTTTTTTTTTTTTTTTTCAATACACATAAACTGACATTGACATTTTCAGAGTCACCTTAAGTGGCATGACCAAAATTTCACTATATTAATTTGGTGCCACCTGTGAAACACCCACATAACTGGTGTCTCATGTGAGGTTATAAGTTAAAGGTGACATCTTTTTCCGTGTTTAAGTGCTACAATCGGGTCCCTGGTGCATATACTGTTGTGGCAAATTCAAAGTCTTTTTGGTTCGGGTCTCAAAGAAATCTTTCAGAGTCGAAGTTCCAGGTCTCAGAAGAATTAACTTTATTGACAAGCAACAAAGTGAGATGCCAGCTGGCCATCTGGACATCTAAAGTTACCATTCCCAGTCCTCATGTCTTATACCTTTTTCTTATCGCTAGGTGCCCTCATTTCTATCTCTTCTTTTTTGCCACTACTTGTGTCCTTGCCACCATTAAAAACATCTTCCCCTAGACCTTCTTCTATTGGTGGAACATCTCAAAACATCTTATATAACACATTTTTCTTCCAGTGCTTCCCAACACTTTTTGGGTACTTTTCCATTCTCTTATCCTTGTGACCTATTTTCTGCTTGGTATTACTGCATACAGACTTTTACATGAGACAAAGGAAATTCTCCAACAATACCAACCCAACTCAGAAACCGTGAAAAGTCACAACCCAGTAACTTTGTTTTGGTAAGCCTTCCTCTGCAAGCATGTCAAAAAATAAGGCGATCAGATTTCGCTCCCCTTCTGACGTAGGAAGGGGATCTTATTATAATATTACCACCCCTTAATCTGTATGCTTTCACCCACGGCACCGCCATTAGGTTTTCGTAAGCGACAACAGTGTAACCAGTTCTGACGCAATGGCAAAAGTTCGAGCAAAGCATGCAAACTGTTCAGATGATTACAGAACACCATTTAGAGTCCCAGCCTCAGATGAGACAAGAGAGCAGTGGATTAATTTTGATTTCAGTGGAAATCCCCCAGAAACAAATGAATCAATGTAACTCCACAACAACTACATAAATGTATTCACTAACTATTCAGAAATGTCCATGTGCATCTAAATGTTGCAACCTCCTCTGTCTCTCTGTAAGGCTGCACTCCCTACTGGTTATTTCTGAGATTTTGGATGAGCTTATTAGCGTGTTTTGTTATTGTTTTAGAATGAAGCTCATGTAAAGGATCAACCCTCTTCTTATCGGCAGGGAGCAGCAGCTCATTTGCATTTAAAGGGACACACACAAAAACAGAGCGTTTTTGCCCACACCCAAAGAGGGGCAAATTTGACAAGCTATAATAAATGATCTGGGGGGTATTTTGAGCTGAAATTTCACAGACACATTCTGGGGACACCATAGATTTATATTACATCTTGTGAAAAGGTGCATAATATGCCATGTTTAAATCATTACAGTTGCTTTAACAAGGATGTACTTCTCGATTCTGGTTACTTAATCATTATTGTGAAGAAGAATACAAAAATGAAAACAAATCATCTTCACTGGTTTAACCAGCTTTACAGGTTAAAGCCAGTAAATCCATGGTGGTCAAGGATGGACAGCTTCAGTACATCAGAAGTTTTGCTAGTATAATTTTTCATGTAATATTAGAGGGCATGCTTATGTTTTATCCAAACAACACCGAAGACAAAATAAGTTTGATGGATATGGAGAAAGAGAGAGAAAAAAGGAAATGTAGAGTAATCTTTGCTTATCACAGAAATGTCACTGGACATTTATGGAAACCTCTGAGTCTTTTGCATCTTGGTTATTGTACAACATCAAATGGTGTTCCCTGACAACACATTCACATTTCAGACCCCCTGCTGCTCCCAGATGTCTTTGAAATGTGATTTCTTCATTTGCATTCTTCAGTAAATATAATCTCCAAACAGATGTGGGAAGACAGTGATTTGGTGCTTTAATATGGTACTTAATGCAAATTATGGATCCATCTAATGCAGTGGTTTGTAAACAGTGGAATCACTACTGTCACTTTGTCACGCGGTTTGGACCTTGTTTTCTGTTTGCACTATTTCCCTGCCTGTTTGTGATCATAGTTACGGATTTGATTTCATCATTACAGCTCTGTTGTCACTATCACATTATTTGTCTTTGTATTTGAGTCCTGTCTTTTCAGATCACATTTGTCTGGTCCGTCGATGTTCATGTCAATGTTTGGTTGTGTTTCCCTGCCTGTCTTCACCTGGAATTATTCTGTGGATATTATTAAATAACAATTGAACCGTTCATCTTCATCTTCATGCATTTGTATGTAGCTCAACCATGACAGGTATACGACAGGACTGTGGAAATATACATTACAATAGTGTTTAAATATGCTAACAGGGTTATAAAGTTTTAAATTCTGAATTTAAGAATCGGCTCGCTTTCAGTTCCTGAGTGTGAATTCTAACTAAATTGTCCACACCCCACAGAGTGTTAAATTGGAATTATAGGAAGCGGAATTTACAAATCAGAGAAATTAAAGAAATGTGAAGTGTTTCACCCATGTCCATAACTTTGTCAATTTTATGTTAAATATATTTGAAAAGTAAATATAAATACAGTACAACTAAAGGTTGTTTAATTATAATTCTGTAATTTCAAATTAAAGTTTCAATTATGCATCCAGTTTGCCACTTAAATTGAAAACCAGGATTTAAAAAATAAATAAATCAATAAGCACACTGTTGGCTAAACAATTTACATTTTAGTTATCAGTGTTTCTGATAATTCCTACTGCATAGCTAAAATTCCAAAATGAATGTAGTGTGTTTGAATGGGATCGCAACCTTTTGCATATTAACATGTTAAAATGCAATGTAATCATTTCTAAATGTCAATAATGCAGTGTATATGTGTTTTTAAAAGCTACTCTGGTAGACTCCATGCACAGATCTTCTTAACCCTCTGGGGTCTGAGCTGTTTTCTGGGCCCTGGAGGTGTTCTGACATGCTCTGACATTTGTGGTTATTTCTGTTACTTGTGACATTTTCATGGCTAAAGTCTAATTACACTGTATTCAGCACAAACTCTGCTACAATAATATATCAGCAGCATGTATGTAAAAGTTTGTAGTTTTGAGATAATGACATTTATGCATGGTTTGTGAAAATACAAAAAAAATTCTCACTGAAATAAGGCCATAAAACCCATACTGATTATTTCTTCACAAGATTTTTGAAAATTGTATGACGTAGCCTAGAATATTTGCTCCAAAACTATGTGAAAATCACCGTGACTGCTCTTTCAGAGAAGACAATATATTGATTTAAAATTTGTACGACGTGTTTTGTGTGAGAAAGCTTTATGCGGGAGGTCATTAATATGTAAGCTTTTCACACCTGAGAAAGACAAAGACCCTCCCCTAACGGCCCTATTAGGAGCTATCAGGCCCTATCATTCTGAGCAACCTTTCACAAAGAATGAGGAGATTTAAAAAAGAATGGCTTTTTGATGGTTTGGATTTATTTACAACACAACATAATCCAAAGATACACAACAAATGACAAAAAAACACTTATTGAAAACAATGATCCAAAGACAGAGACCTTTCTGCCATTCCTAAAAACATTGTACATACCTTTCATTTCCAAGGTGTTTGATTTTCACTTTACCATGTTCATATACAGAGACTCATGTGAATGTTGAAGTCAGCAGGAAAAAAAAAAGTGAACATACTGATATCAAGAGAAAGGCCTGTACGATTTTGGGAATAAATTTTAGATTTTTCTGGTTAAAATTGCTTTTTAAAATTCACAGAATACACACACACACACAAATGTTTCCAACAATATATAATATAATGAACACCAGGTTTGTTGTGTCTTGTAGGCATAGGCTATGCGCAGTGCTGCATAAAATAATAATAACAATAATCTATAGCAGCCTATAAATCTTCCAAAAGATTTCAGTAACAACTAAGCTAGAGAAAAATATATTGATTATCATGTTACTTCAAATGTTTCCATTCGTTATGATGATATGAAATGAGATAATAGTAAAAACATGAAACCGTTTGGTGCGTTTTGCTTTTCAAACGCGATCGCGATCCAAAATATCAAACATTCAAACGCGATCGCGCTCAAATATAAAACATTATGGTTACCATATACATATCTACGTTTGAGCAGATATCCACAAACACAGTAACAGTAAACACGGGTCTAAATATTATAATATTCACCATATATCTAGCAACAGTTCAACTGCAATGTGAAATTTATGCAACAATAACAAACTAATATGTAAGAATTTCTTACCTTACATCTTTCTTGTCTTCAAATCGCGTTCTTCTTCTTCTGAGGTAAATCCAATGTAAGCTCACAGCACGTCTTTCAAACTCAACGAAAAGCAGAGACTTGTGACGTTTTTTCGTGCTTTGTTTTTGAGGTAGCCTAATGAGCGCGATCGCGTTCCATGTGGAGATTTGCATGTGAATCTCTTTTGCGCTCGTGGGCGTGGTCAAATTAAAAATAATTAGGAAGCATTTGAGAAGCTGGACATCTTGTTGGTTTTATACAAATTACTTAAACAGAGAATATTTGTTTTCAGTTTGAATCCGATCATTTAAAAGTACACACTTAAATGTTTATAAAGGTATATGGCTCATAAATGTGTGACAAGTATTCGCTGAGTTTGGTTTCAGTTTATAGACGTGCTCAAGAAAAAAAAAGTTCACCGCGACGGGGAGGCAGAAAGCACAACCTGTTTATTTTCTTTATTTTACAAAAGCACAATGGTTTGATTTGATTGTAAGTTGACACATACAAAAGTAGAGATATCACAGATTATTTCTTTTTTCTGTATGACCATAAATGACGGTGAAATTTAAGTTTATTGTGCTACAATGTGAAGAAAATCCAGCAAAACGCGCGGGCGCGTTTGTCGACCCCAGAGGGTTAACTAAATAATGCACATTGATCATTGACCTTTACATATGGATTTTGCATGAATTTAAGCTTGAATTCCCCCAGCTGCTGTGGAAAATTCTCTAGCTTGTTAACTGGCCTTAAATGTTCACTATAAGCTCTACCACTGACCCTAGTATTAGCACAGCCCCAGCTTTCAGAAACACTACTCTGCTAGTGATAATGAATGTCACTTGATGGGTTAGGGTGCGTATTACACTTCTTGCTGTAATAATTCTTGCCAGCAGGAACACTAATAGAGAGATACAACTATATATAGAGTTGTAATAATTTGTAACTCTAATGAGAGCAGTCTCAGTAATATGGTACGGTCTAAATCCTGACTGGAAATCCTCGCTGATACCATTTCTTTCGTGAGGATACTGTTTTTTTTAGTATCTTTGACAAAAAGGGTAGATTTGAGATCGGGAAAACCGTTTTTTTTGGTGCTCAAATGCAAGTTTAATGTTTGTATGCATTGCTCTGTTTAACTTAAACGGAATTTGTTTAGTTTAATTGGTGTATTTGATGTTTTCTCTTGTAGAGGATTTGTTTATGATGTAGTTCTTGCTCAAATGATTTAGCTAGGGTGCCGGAGCCAGCGACCCTAGGGGTCAAGATGGCGGCCAAATCCAATATGTCCGCTGTCCGAAAAGGGTTCCGGCTATAACTTTTGAACCACATGAGTTACAAATACAAACTTGATATCTTTTTCAGCTTAATTGATCATGGGAAACACATAGAAATGTTAATATTTACAACCCAGTGCATCTGGACCCCTTATTCCTCCAATTCCAATTTGGCCACTGTCCAAAAAAGCAGTTTTGGCTGTAGTATGGGGCCTTACACCCCATTGTTCACGCAAATTCATCTACAAGCACCAAATTTGGCACGGATGCAACTGACGGCCTACTGAAATGATTTAGCCAGGGCGCTCGAGCCAGTGATCCCTGAGATCAAGATGGCTGCCAAATCCAATATGGCCGCCGATTGAAAGGGATTTGGCTATAGCTTTTGAGCTAGATGAGATACAAATACAAACTTGATGTCTATTTTACATTTTTTGACCATGGGAAACCCCTAGGAATACTTACATTTATGATTAGGTATATCAGGACCCCCCAAAATTCACTTAGTTCAATATGGCCACTGTCTGAAAAAGGGTTTTGGCAAAAAAATTTAACCAAATGCACTACAAATGAGGATGTGGTGTCTATTTTTTTGTTTATTGACCACAGGAAGTCCATTGGCATATTTATATTTATGCTTGTGTAAGTTTGAAACCTGTATTCTTTTCAAAACTGTGGTTGAAAATCCTTTTTTTTTACCACAACTTTGAAGGTTATTCTCAGTGTTGATTAATTTCCTTATAAAAGTGAAATGCTTTCAGTGTACCACAGGTGAATACATTTCAAAGTGTAATCCTATTAGAAAGAATAAGACACAATTATTATTGCATGGCAAAATTTATATTATGTCAAATTGTTAAAATAATAATATAGTCAATTTGTCCAAAACTCTTAAATGTTTGCTTAGCATTACAAAAAAAACCCCAATAACTTAAAAAACAACAGTGAATTCTAATGGTCTCTCTCACGAATTCTCATTCTCATGGTCTCTCTCACATGAATTATCATTATCACTCACAATCACAGGATCACTCATCGTCTCCACCATCATTGTTTGTACAAGCACCCTCACATGCACATATAGAAGTGCAAAGAACTCCGGCTTTACAGCACTTGCTCTACATGCTGTCTTGCAGCCACAGTGGAGGAGAATGGTGCAGGCTTTACTGGCGTCTCAGAGATTAGTCCAGTAAGGTTCCCAAGTCTTGCTCGTAGAGTCCCGATACCATCCCCATGCATTGAACTCTGGGATATCTTTCTGGACACCGGATGCCTGATTCCAGTAGAAGCTGGCCTGCAGCAGTGCTCTTTTGATGTGCTGAATCAGTGCAGCTTGGGTGGGATGCAGGTTCTCGAGAGACTTGGTACCATTCGAGAAAAGGTGATGTCTAGCTTCATCTACGCGGCTGGAACCACAGCTCTTGCTGTACATGAGGACGACCATACGCTCCAGTCTTTGGACATGGATGTCATTATTGATCTGTTCAGGGTCCGAGGTGAGGGTAACCAGGGATTCTGTGAGATCTGGTGTTGCCTCCCAAGCTGCCCATGCACTCTTTTTCCCATGGCCCAGGAAGGCTGAGGTTGTGTCACAGCCTGTTAAAGAGTGGAAGAGTGGTAAGGGCAGTGACTTCTGGGGACCAAGATCCTTGCTGATTTCATGAGCAGGAATGTCCCTATAGTTTTTTCCACCTGCAAAGCCGATCCAAAGCTCTGTGAGGCCGAGTGTGTTGAAGAAGCGGATGGCAAGGATGACAACATCGCTGTCGACAGTCTGGACAAATGCCTTTTTATGGCCATTGGCCCCAGCATGTGCAAGATGCTGGATTATTCTTGTATCTGTTTCTGGATGATTACAAGGCTGAAGGGCAGACATGTCATACCCTGGTCTGTTGGAGAGTACAGCATCTTTCTTGGTGGAAAGGAGGAGTTTACCTGACATGCCATGCTTGGTTATCTCTTCACTGATATATCCAAATAGTTCATCCTTGTTGTCCTCATTTTTCAGGAAGTCACTCTTCCAGTTACATTTTGGAATTGGAGTTCTCCCATCTACTTTAGTTCTTGACCCGGTTCCTCTGCGTTGGTGAGATTGTGCTTTGAGGTTCTCCTCTGGATATGTATCAAACACAATATCCAATCGCGTGACAGATTCATAGCTCATGTGTGACCTCACAAACCCAGCAATATTGGTGTTAACGTAGTCATGGAATGTTTTTGCAGTAGTTGGCCGGACCATTTGGACCATTACAGCACCATCAAGCACAACTACAGTTGCATCTCTAGCTGCTGCTACATATTTTTTTTTTCACCTTCATGCATTCGAGAATGTCTGACTTTGTACCACTGCGTAAATGAAATGCTGGGTGGCTCCCTTTGATTTTCGATCCTGAAGAATTCTGCCATGTCTGCATCAGGCCTGGACTTCAGGGGAGGGAACAGTTGTGTGACGAGCATCATGTTTTGCTTGTGAATCCCATTCTTTGTTTTGTGCTTGACTTTTGTGTCAGGTCGATTGGCAAATGTCAGTATATTTGCCAGAGGGATCATATCTGATACAGGCTTGGTGACCTTGTCAAGTCGCTGCTCTACATAGGCAGCATGTAGGGCTATACAACTTCGTGAGCAGTGGTGAGCGAATCAGCCACTTCTCTTTCCATAATATCTTGGGTGTCGAGTGCTATGAGCTCATGGTTCACTGATAAGAAGGGATTTCCATGGGTTTCCAAAACCTCTGTAAAGGATTTGACATCCTTCCTGAACATGACTTGTAAGTTGTGTGCCTCTTCTTGATGAGATGTTGATAATGATGATGATGAGCTGCTAACATACACAGCTTGAATCTCTTGAATCTTTTGCAAAAGGATCAGTCTGCTGCACTACGAAGTTCCCCTTTATGAACTCTTCATAAACGGCAGAATGTTTTTCAGGCAGCTCAACCATGTCTCACACATGGATGGGTAACCAACGGGCATAGTTTGTGTGATCCATCACATGAAACCAAGCACACAGTTCATCACAAACTTGAACATAAAGCCTAAAGTTTCCTTCCCGAAGTGACCGAATGAATCGACAGAGTAGGAACTCCACCTCCATGATGGTAGACCAGTACTTGAACTGTGGGAACTTGGCTTGAGATCGTTGGTACCACATTTCGAATGTTTCCGGTGGGCCTAGAAGATCTGCACAGTAGGTAGTGTATGCTTTCTGCTTGAGAATATAAAGAGACATGAGAGTGACCTGGTGGGAGTACTGTGTTCGTTTGATATGGTGCTCATTGAGGACAGACCGAGCATGTCCTATAGTCAGGACCTGTGCCTGGGAAAGGATGGTGGTCCAACCTGAATCACGGAGCAGCTTCCCCACCATAAGATGAGCTTTGTCTTCGATATGTAATGCTCCCATCATCAAGATGAGCTTATCTTCGCCAAGTGTCTCAGGATATTGCCATTGGAGATGCTTTGCTATGGCATACAATGGTTGATCAGCACCAAGGACAGCAATCTGGCCGGGATTCAGGAATGATGTGCTTCCTGTGCATTTGTCAATCATCTTTATGGATGGCGCAGAGGAAACTCTGCCCAATGAGAAGACAGTTACTCACATGTGACTTGCATGAACACATTTTGCTATGCTTTGAAAGGTTGCCTTGTGAAAGTGAAACATACCAAGAACAAAATGCAACATTGTAACAAATTAAGCACCTGGTTTGGAACAAAACAAATATTCCATGGGTGTGAATACGCCCTTAGAAAGCAACATAAGACTAAGGAGCTCAGAGAGCAAATAGTGCATGAAAGAAACGGGTGTCAGGGGTTGTGACTAGGGATGGGCATTTTTCAAAAATATTGCATTCGAATATTCGGGCTCATAAAATTCGAATATTCGAATATTCGTTTATTTAAATGACGTTTAACGAAAAAGACGTTATTTTTTAAGTAATTTTTTTTTTACGTTTTTGTCACCATTTCTGAAGCTTACGATTAGGCAATATACACAACAAGCTTACAATATATGTTCTAATATTTTCTTTTAATTGAAAACATTAAACAGTAGGCCTATGTGTAAACAAAAAAATATAAAGAACAAAAGGATTTAAGCTCAAGCAGCGCGAACGAAAAAAAAACGGCTAATAAAGCAGAGTAACAGATTGCGCCAGTTATCGTACAGAACGTACACCCTACACTCGAGTCAGCATATGATTATCGTGTTTATATTTTTTCACGTTTATGTTGAGAAAAACAATAATATCCACAGGGGCGCCGCGGCGCCAGCAATTTATGCTCGAGTGAGAAAACACGCTGCGCTGACAGACATTTCAGAGAAACAAAGAACGGTGTTCTAGTTCTAAGTTTCTAACAGCACTTTGCGTTTTCTGTTCTTAAACCTCTCCCTCAACGAAACTTAAAGGAAGAATATGTCTCAAAATCATTTTGCTATTAGATAAGTTATCATCTCGGATCACTCGCACTACAGTTGCGCTTACCTGCAGTCGTGATGCAGTGATAGACAGCTGTCTTTCCTCAGTCGACTGCAGTTTGGATTTCATGTGATTTCTCATTGTGGTGATGATATTATAACTCCAGATTAATTAATTAATTTGATCAAAAGTAATTCCATTTTGTAAGATCATTTAATAACCTCATTTTCGAATAGTATTTCCAAACTTCGCGAGGCAGACGACGACATTATGATCAAATACAAACAACTTGTTAAACGCGTCACAGTGCCACCCAGTGCATTTAATTATAACTGCGAGTTAGTGCTTGGGATTTATCAGGGATTCACTGCATTTACGACCCGCAAAGTATTTACGGCTTCATAAATTCGATAAAATTCGAATAGTATTTTATTTTTCGAATAATAATTACAGATCGAATATTCGAAAATTCGAATATTCGTGCACATCCCTAGTTGTGACAGCAGATGAAAGTGCTGGAGGTGGAAATTATCTGAGAGTAATCGTAGAGGGTAAAGGTCACCAGCTCTCAGATGTCTTTGGAGGACATCATTTGGGCAGCCTGCTTTAACATATGAGAGTTCTTAGGCCACATTCTCAGGCTTCAGCTCAGGCACAGTTGTCATGTCAGGTGCTTCCTTGGCCATATTATTTTTATTAATGGATATCTATGTGCATGTGGATACTTACAGTAATACTCACAGTAATTGAAACCATAGCTCTGACCAGAACCTTTATTTTCAAATTATGTGTTGAATACAGTTAATTACATGAATATTGTTGCTACCTGTGTTTACACTTCAACAAGCGGCTCCATTCATTGTTTATTTCATCTTTGTTTGTTTTTTAAAATAATAACGTTTTTAACCTGATAGCTGCCATAGCCTCGGGATATTGCAGTGTCCACAGGCTGCACACTTCAGAGTTCCAGCAGATGCAGAGTTCATCCATGTATTGTTTGCTTGCTGCATTATGAATGAGTATCTGTTTTTGCATTAATTGTAGCAGGAAGTCTGCATATTTGGACACAGGGCAAGTGAAAGACAGTTTTGTTAGTGCAGTTTAGTAGTGTTGTTTGCCACTTTATTTTGATGCATTTGTTTAGGAAATGCTGTAAGACACATCTCATTATCTAACAAATCCAAAACATCTGTTGTAATAGCAATGTTGCTGAAGTGTGAATTTAAAAAAGAGGAACAAGAGTTGTGATCCATCAGTAGACAATTTGACATTAATTGCTCAGAAGACCATGTTTACAACAAGTATTAGTTGATATTAGTATGTTAAAACATACTTTGAACGTCCTTATCCATATCTCTTCTTGAAAATGAGATACACCTTAATCTTTTACTTAAGGCCATGGAATCAATATCAAATTGAGCCCAAACATTAGAGTAATCATAATCATCTTCAACATTGCCTAATTGTTCAGTAAGATATCAGTTCTTTGTCACTGTTAATAAGCTCCATATGTCACCTCTCATTCATCTGATACACATTGTGACAAATTGTCAAAATTATGACAGATTTGTTTTATGAGAAGACAGAACTTAGGGAGCTTGTTAAACTTGTCAGAAGAAGTAATGGTTTCGCTAATGTTTCAGTGAGCTCACTGATGCAAAAATTGAAGTCTAGAAAATGCGGATTTACCAAATAGTCTTTACAATTGTTAAGATATGTATCCAATTATTAATAACTGACTTTTTAGTTCAGGCATTCTGTAGCTTATGTATACAGACGTGCTCAAATTTGTTGGTACCCCTCCACAAAAAACGAAGAATGCACAATTTTCTTTGAAATAATTTGAAACTGACAAAAGTAATTGGCATCCACCATTGTTTATTACATATTTAATAGAAATCAGACTTTGCTTTTGATTTTTTATTCAACATAATATTGTAAATAATAAAACAAATGAAAATGGCATGGACAAAAATGATGGGACCGCTAACCTAATATTTTGTTGCACAACCTTTAGAGGCAATCACTGCAATCAAACATTTTCTGTAGCTCTCAATGAGACTTCTGCACCTGTTCACAGGTAGTTTGGCCCACTCTTCCTGAGCAAACTCCTACAGCTGTCTCAGGTTTAATGGGTGCCTTCTCCAGACTGCAAGTTTCAGCTCTTTCCATAGATGTTCGATAATATTCAGATCAGTACTCATAGAAGGCCACTTCAGAATAGTCCAATGTTTTGTTCTTATTCATTTTTGGGTGCTTTTAGCTGTGTGTTTTGGGTCATTATCCTGTTGGAGGACCCATGACCTGCGACGAGACGGAGCTTTCTGACACTGGGCAGTACGTTTCGCTCCAGAATGCCTTGATAGTCTTGAGATTTCATTGTGCCCTGCACAGATTCAAGGCACACTTAGGTAAAGTTGGTTTTATATTCGCACATTCGCGGACTTCCACGGACTTCCGCGTTCAATAACTCGTGAACTAAAAGTTGTTACTACACAAATAACACCTAACACATATAACTACACATATAACACCTGCAGCTACAACCTAATTTTCCTCAAAATGAGCTTTCCTTCGCAGTGGAAAAAATACATTGATCTCTATGCGCAGGCTGCTGAGAAGGGACCGTCTGCAAAGTGCAAAACCCGAAAAGTGTTACTACAAAATATTCAAAACCTTCACTGTAATTCTCTGTATTGTTGCCAAATTCAGATCACACATGACACATTCACTGCTGCCCTGCTGGTTATATAACACGACTTTGTTTTGGATAAATGCAATACAATTGTATAACTGTATAACAATGTGTGATCTGAATTTGGCAACAATACAGAGAATTAGAGAAGTTTTTGAATATTTTTCATAATAACAAATCATAAAAATAATGCAAAATTTTTGTTTTACCCAAAATAAGTGTTGTAGTATAACCATCAGGACAGTAGTGATGTGTGAACGGAATTTAGTGACACTATAGTGTGTGTTTTTGACTGTTAATGACTGGTCCCTTCAGATCTGTCTCTCAGCCGCCTGCGCATATAGAGATCAATGTATTTTGTCCACTGCAAAGGAAAGATCGTTTTGAGGGAAATTATTAGAACATTATTAAAACAATGTTATTTGTGTAGTAACAATGCTTAGCTCACGAGTTATTGATCCATGAAGTTCGAATCTGTGAATTTATTGCCAACTTTACTCAACTTGTACTGCAGCAACAGTGCACTTTTAACAAGTTTTGGAGCTGTTTGTTCCACCATATAAGATTTTTGAGGTTTATATATTGCTGCATTTCACAGTCAACTAAATGCAATAAATATGCCAATCCCCATGGTGTAGTGTGTTCTTTGGAGAGTGCTTAATAACATTCAAGTGTTTAACTTGGGTAACCACTGCACTGAAAAGTTATTGAAAATGTAAGGTGCAGGTAGGATCATGTAGGACCTTCAGTACCACATACATGGACAGCGCCATGTCACACGAACATAGTCGAGTTTTCCTAAAACGTAAAGATGCCAAGCGGGGTAAAATTAATTTTAGGTTTGATATTTGCTGCATATTCACAGAGGCTGCTTTAGGTGTACAGTACACACATATTTTTTATGTAAACCTTACAATAATTCACTAAAGGGATATTCCAAAGGTTGTAGAATGTTCCTAGTTACCTGACTGACTTACTACAGATGAGATTTTGACAATACCACCCTTAAGGTGATGATACACAGGGCAACTTTTTGAGCAATGTTGATGGGCAATCTTGCCGAGCGATTGTTCCTTGGCCACTTTCACACTGAAAATGGGCAATACATTTCTATCTGGATAATTTAGATGGGTCGTGGGCCCTGTGTCTCATCTGGTTGCCCGTTGACGGCAACATTGCCCGTCAACATTGCCCAGCAACATTGCTCAAAAAGTTGACCTGTGTAACATCACCTTTACTGTATTTACAGTATACAAATATTTTTTTATGAAAAATTGAAAGAATTTACCAAAAGGGGTTTTCCTTCTTCCAAATGTTTTTAGTATGTTTATAGTGACCAGACTGACTTAGTACAGGTGAGATTTTGTCAATACCACCTTTACTGTACGTACAATAATCAAATATGTTTATGAAAAAAATACTGTAATTCATCTAAAGTATTTTTTTTATGTTCCAAAGGCTGTAGTACTTTCCTAGTGACCAGACTGACTTACTACAGGTGAAATTTTGACAATACCTCCCTAACTGTACATACAGCACACAAAAATCCACATGGAAAAATTACAGTAATTCAACTAAAGTGTTTTTTCATGTTCCAAAGGTTGTAGTGCTTTCCTAGTGACCAGACTGGCTTACTACAGATGACATTTTGACAATACCTCCCTTACTGTACCAACAATAATCAAATATGTTTATGAAACAATTACAGTAATTCCCCTAAAGTATTTTTTTTTCATGTTCCAAAGGCTGTAGTGCTTTCCTAGTGACCAGACTGACTTACTACAGGTGCAATTTTGACAATACCTCCCTTACTGTACAAACAATAATCAAATCTGTTTATGAAAAAAATACTGTATATCACCTAAAGTATTTTTTCATGTTCCAAAGGCTGTAGTACTTTCCTAGTGACCAGACTGACTTCAGGTGAAAATTTTGACAAAACCTCCCTTACTGTACAATTATCAAATATCTTTATGTAATAAACATATTATTACATGTGTTTATGATTATGTAATAAACTGTAATTCACCTATAGTGTTTTTTTATATATTCCCAAAGGTTGTAGTACTTTCCTAGTGATCAGACTGACTTACTACATGTTAAATATTGACAATACCTACCTTACTGTAAGTATAGTACAAACATATTATTATGAAAAAATTATTGTAATTTCACCTTTTTTCATGTTCCAAAGGTTATAGCATGTTCCTAGTGATCACTACTCAATTAACTTTGATAAATGTATTAGGTAAAAGTAGGTATTAGAACTGCTGTTCCTTGTACAACACATTTATTTCATTGATTAAAAAAATGCAGATATTTTAGGTTAATCATATTTTCAACGTTATAAATAAGCAACACCCTTATTGTAATGATTCAAGTTAAGTTTTTGTTATGAAGTCCTGAAGAAGTGGATTCTGGAATACACTGCTGCTTCAATGTATATCTAATGAGTGATTATAATCAAGGTATTAATCAATAGATTTCCTTCTAAATATCAAATGAGTTGAATGACTTCTCTAGGCTTATGAGATTTTACTTTGTTATAGAAATTACCAGTGTGATTATCGAAAATGTTATTTCATGTATCCTTTAAATGCAGTGGTGGAACGTAACAAAGTACAAATGCTTTGTTACTTTACTTAAGTAAATTTTTCACGTATCTGTACTTTACTTAAGTAGAATCAATAGTGCATACTTTTGACTTTTACTTCGTTACTTTTTGAAGCAATTATTATACTTTCTACTCCACTAAATTTCTACAACGTTTCGTTACATTTTCGTTACATTTTCTGATCAGTTTTTCCCCCCGCCAAAACAGGGATTTGAAAAAATCTCCATGTTTTCGGTGCTGACGCGTTCATGGTGGCACTGCCAATAAAGCACCTAAGCTGTCACAAAGAACCGGCAAAAGTAATGAATGAATATGTAAAATATAGCAAGGAGACATTTTAATGGTTTATTAATAAACAAGTGTTTTCAGTGTCAGTGTCGGCTGCAAAGATGAAGTTGACGATGCTGACTCGCGATCTTCGCAGTAGTGAACGCGCCAGAGAGAAATGCATTTCATACAGATTACATAAGCAGAGAGCAGTCTGTTTTCTTTAGTTTTGAATTGTTCTGTTTAAAAGTAGACATTTAAAGCTGTCTATATATATATATTTATCAGGTCTGTGAGGCAAGTAGGCTTCCTTATGCTGAGTTTCGGTTCATTTATGAGACGAGCCCCAGTTCACGCGCCGGCGCCTCCGTGTCGTGATTATCTATTGTCTGCTATATTTATATATATCAATTGGTTGATGAAACATTGATTAAAATTAAGATACAATCAATACAAAACGAAATTCACTTTAAAAAAAAGGCTTTGTGCTTTCTGTTTGAGGTCTCTGTGAAAGTTTTAAAGCAGTCTTTTAGTGCCGCTTTCAGAGCGGTCACGTGCATAACGGAGAACTGTCACGTAACATTGTTTTTTCCTCATAAATAGGAACACTAAAAATAAAATAAAATGAATATTTTATGCTCTGTGGAGAGCCAACCCTTCTTCATCTGGTGGGTAGTATTACTTTTGGTTTGCGCAGTGTAATTCACAGAATTACTAAAAAAATATTTTGCCACCTAAAAGTTAAAGATTTTTTGTGTCCTGTAACACGTGTAGCCTAGGCTATTTCCCTCATATTAAATATAAAACGCATGTGTAGACTGATATTTTTCTAATGTCTGGACTCCTTTATTAAGGGAGTATGGATATATAAACAGTTTCAATATGTATTAAATGCATTTTCTGAGAATTTATATTTCAAGTTCCCTTTCGAACGGTCACTTTGTATTGCGTAGCTATACGCAGTGGGGAAACTCCTTTTCCTCGTTTTACTGAAGCTTTTATGTAAAACGCATTTGCAGCTGCACAGCTAGCACATCGAGCGTCTGGCTCGCTCATAGGCTGTGCTGCCGCAACTGCACAAACCAATGGCACGGGCGCCTCTGACATGTAACCAATGAGCATCATCACACGTCAGAGCTCCCCAAGGGAGCGTGGCCTTAGCCTATAACAGTCCCCCGAATTCGCCATTATAGCAGATATCACTCCTTCAGCGACAACTGCATGTCTCTGACTGACTACTACAAGCTTCGCCGTTGAACAAGCCCTTCAGTTTGAGCGAGCATTCTCTCAGCGGACTACGCCCTTCAGCCATTTTCCCCTGACTCCGTCTCACCTGTGGCTATCCGGTGACGACGACGACGATATATCTTTTTTACTATGCCTAGTTCATCCTGCACCACGTGCGGACTCAAGCTGCACGAGGCCGATGGACACGCAAGCTGCATTTCTTGCCTGGGAGTTCTTCACGCGGAAAATGCACTCTCTGCCGGCGGATGTGAGGCTTGCGAAAGCATGCCGATCTCCATGCTGCGAACGCAGCTAGCTCTCTTGCGAGACAGCGACGCCGCTTCACCCGCGCTTCGCTTCCCAGCCCTACTTCAGCCGAGGAAGAAGAAACGATGCAGCCAAAGGCCCCCCGAAAGCATGGATGTAAGCGAACGCACGCCGGCCGTGTCCCCGTGTGCCTTGCCTTCTCCAGAGCTGACACCCTCACCGGTACTGTTCGAAAGAGACCAGCGCCCCCCCAGCCACGTGGCGGGCCTTGTCTCCTTCGGCGGGTCGATAGAGCACGACGACAGCCTGTCGATCGCTGCATCTGAGGAGGAATGACCGGGCTCTCTCGACCCCGTCAGAGCTTCTCAGTCGTCAGGCAGCGTTTCAGCGACCAGGACTAACTCCGACGCGGAAATGCTTCGGATCCTGACCAAGGCCGTCGCGGACCTCGAGCTCGAGTGGGCCTCGCCCGAGGAGCCGCCTCGTAGTTAGCTGGATGGCTGGTTTCTCTCGGGGCGCCAACAGGCCCCTTGTCACAACCCTGCGCCATTTTTCCCCGAAGTCCACGAGGAGCTGACTAAGGCGTGGCGGGCACCCTATTCAGCGCGGGTGGGTTCGTCGGTTTCCGCAACACTCTCTTCAGTTGACGGTGCAGCGGAAAAGGCTATGAGTCATTGCCACCCCTTGAAGAGGCTGTGGCAGCTCATTTGTGCCCGAACACGGCGGCTAGCTGGCGAGCTAGAGCTACCCACCCCAACAAACCCTGTAGAGCCACATCAGCCCTCACTGGACACGTGTATTCCGCCTCTGGCCAGGCTGCATCGGCTCTACACACCATGGCTGTGCTACAGGTCTACCAGGCCAAACTCCTCCAGTCGATGGATGAGGCTGGCCCGGACCCCGAGGCCTTCAGCGATCTCAAGTGCAACGGACCTAGCCTTGCGTGCTACGAAGGCTACAGCACAGGTCACAGGTAAGAGCATGGCGAGCTTGGTTGTTTTAGAGCGCCACCTCTGGCTTAATCTGACCGAGATTAAGGAGACGGACAAGACACGATTTCTCGACGCCCCCGTATCCAGCTCCGGCCTCTTCGGCCCGGCGGTCAAGGGGTTTTCGCGGAGATTCACCGAGGCACAGAAGGCGTCCCAGGCCATGCGACACTTCTTGCCGAAGCGCTCGAGCTCAGCGTCCAGCAAGACCAAGCCAGCTTCTTCGCCTCACCCAGCCAAGCCAGCGAAGCAGGTATCTCAGCCCCGCCCTGCGGCTGATACCTTCCGCCAGCCGCGGTCGGCTAAATGCTACCCGATGCCCCGGCGCCAGGGCCCACATCCCAGCGTTGTGAGCGACCCGGTACCGCCGAAGTCGTCCTAGCAAGGACAAAGAGAGAGGGCTCGTGTCTCGCGCTAGCCGGACCACCCTCGAAAAAGCCCACACTACTTCCCGCAGCTCCCTGTTTAGTTCAGGCGGCTGGGGATTTTACTACTGTAAACAGGCCCGCAGCAGTGAGCGTGCCTCTGCAAACAAACGCCGTTTTCACGGCGACCCAAATAAAGCACAAAAAGAGTATTTCACAATCACAACCCATGGGTTCACGGTCCCTCTACACTAGGTGGCCCCTTCCCTGTTGTAACACTGACTCCCCCCCAGGCGAAAGCTTGTACAGTCAGTCAAACACTCAATATGTGCACAAATCACAATACAAGGGTAGTAGGTCCCCACATGTTAGGCGACTCATCCCAATCAGTGGTTCAATCCCTGGCCACACGGGTGCAGGCCTGGCAAGCCATCCCCGGTGTGTCGAGTTGGGTCATAAACATTATAAAACGAGGCTACTAGCTCCAATTCGCTCGCAGACCCCCGAAGTTTCAGGCGGTTGTCGAGTCTTCAGTGAGAAGCAACGTGGGTCACGTGCTTCACGCCGAAGTACAGAATTTGTTAGCAAAAGGGGCGATAGAATTAACCCCCCCCCCACGCAAACATACTCTGGGTTTTACAGCCGTTATTTTCTAATTCCGAAAAAAGACGGGGGTCTCAGACCCATACTAGATTTGAGACATTTGAACAAAGCTCTCATGAGACGGCCGTTCAAAATGTTGACTATCAAACACATCCTCGCGCAAATTCGCCCGGGGGACTGGTTTGTCACGATGGATCTGAAAGATGCATACTTTCATATTCAGATAAACCCTCATCACAGGCCATTCTTGAGATTCGCCTTCGAGGGTCAAACTTATCAATACACAGTTCTGCCCTTCGGCTTATCCCTAGCACCCCGTACATTCACGAAGTGCATGGATGCAGCGCTTTCTCCCCTGAGACATCAGGGAGTGCGCGTGATGAACTATCTCAACGACTGGCTAGTGCTGGCACAATCGAAAACCGAGCTAATAGCTCACAGAGATTTGATTCTCGGCCATTTGAAATGCCTGGGTCTCACAATCAAATGTTACCAAGAGCAAACTGACCCCAGCCAGAGTGTAGTCTTTCTGGGCACAGTTCTAGACTCGGTGGCGATGACAGCGCGGCTCACACGAGAGCACTCGCTCTCAGTGCAGACACTAGCAGCCTCGTTCAGAGCGCGCAAGCGCGCGCCCCTGAGAGAATTTCAGAAACTTCTCGGTCTCATGGCAGCGGCATCGTCAGTACTCTGTATGGGACTACTGCGCATGCGTCCGCTGCAGCACTGGCTGAAATGCCGGGTGCCAACCCATGCATGGCAGCCCGGCAGCCTGCGCATCATGGTGAATCACGGTTGCTTGAGAGCCCTGGTTCCCTGGCGGGCTCAGGACTGGTACCTCAAGGATGTGACCATGGGGGTAGTTTCCAGAAGGAAAGTGGTGTTTACAGACGCATCCAACCTGGGTTGGGGTGCGCTGCACAAGGGCAAGCCTGTCTCTGGCCTCTGGTCAAGCACGGAGCAGAGCTTACATATCAAGTACAGTCAGTCAACCTCAGGGGGTTAACAGGTGTCACTACATCCATCTGCTTTTCTAGGCTACCCTGATAGCAATGGTCTCAGGAGTCATTGAAACGTATAGTTGAGAGACCATTTCTTAGTTAAAGTCTTTACTTTACAGTTAGATTTAAAGTATCCTCTCCTTGAAAAAGTCACCATGTCCTGGTCCGCACGGACAACATGTCAGTGGTGGCTTACATAAATCGCCAAGGCGGCATCAGGTCAGGAAACCTGTATGCCATGGCGAGAGACCTCCTCATATGGGCACAGACCAATCTGCGCTCTCTGAGGGCAATGCATATCCCGGGCGTTCAGAATCTGGGCGCGGATATGCTCTCACGGGGCAACACTCCCCTAGGCGAGTGGTCCCTGAACTCACAGACGGTCCGTCTGATATGGAGTGTGTTTGGAGAGGCCGAAATAGACCTTTTTGCCTCGAGATCCAACACCCATTGCAGAATGTTCTTCTCGAAAAGCAGGGATGCGTTGACCCATCACTGGCCCAACCGTCCCCTTTACGCTTTTCCCCCTGTCTCGATGATTCCACAAGTCATCAAACGGGTCAGGGAGAACGGGTTACATGGCCTGTTCCGATGAGGAAAGACCTCCTCTCTCAGGCAAAAGAGACGATATGGCACCCTTGACCCGACTTATGGGCCCTCCATGTATGGCCCCTAAACGGGTACCCTGGGACCTTCCCGGGAAGGTCTTAAACACTATCTCTGAAGCCAGGGCCCCGTCTACTCGGCGCCTATATGCTTTGAAATGGTCAGTTTTTTCCAGCTGGTGCTCGAAAATCTGTGTGGACCCAGGGTCATGTGAGGTATCTGTGGTACTCTCCTTCCTGCAGGAGCTGTTGGATGCGGGCCGCTCCCCGTCCACGCTCAAAGTGTATGTGGCAGCTATTGCAGCGCATCATGCTCTGGTGGCTGGCCAATCAATAGGAAGAAATGATTTGGTGGTGCGGTTTTTGAAGGGTGCTAGGAGGATTAACCCCTCCAGACCCCCTTCTGTGCCTCTCTGGGACCTCTCCATGGTCCTGGGGGCTTTAACCCTCTGGAGTCTGAGCTGTTTTCTGGGCCCTGGAGGTGTTCTGACATGCTCTGACATTTGTGCTTTTTTCAGTTATTTATAAACATGTTAATGGCAAAGGTGTAAATTCACTCTATATAGCACAAACAGGGCTACCAAAATATCTGATCAACATGCATGTATATGTTTGAATTTTTAAGAGAATAATGTTTATGCGTGGTTATTGGAAAAAATAAAAATGAAAGTTGCAGAAATAAGGCCACAAAACACATACTAAATATGTGGCAATAAGACTTTTGACTAAAGGATATCATCGCCTATAGTTTTTTCTTCAAAATTATGTGAAAATAGTCTTGCTTTATCGTTCACATAAAACCATACATTGATTTAAATTGATGTAAAACAGGTTTTGCTTGGAAAGCCAATATGCGAGGGGGGCGTGAACGAGGAGTGGTTTTCACCTGAATTACCACCCACTCTGCATAATGATGAGCCATTCACTCAGGTGTGACAACTGACTGAGCCACAATGCAAGGACCATTTAAGATTTTGCTTACATCTATCTTGTAAATATGTTTTGCTATTTTATTAAAAAGGTTACAATTACAACAATAATTACAATTTCAACAATATTTCAAGTGTACTCTTTCTTTGTAAAAAAAAGATTATAGGCCTACATTTTATCTATGTATTCATTACTTTGAATATAGCCAACATTGGAACAGCTAACATCTTAGTTGATGACTTTATTTTTGACAAAAATAGTAGGCTATTTTATATATAGAAATTGCTAAACAAAAGCTTATTTGACGAGGCAGTATATTCTACAGTAAAAACTGTACCCAAATCTACTAAACAAAATGTTGTCTTTCATATTTCACCTGACTGTAACGTTGTTTTCATGAAATACGCTTACACACGCTTAAAATGATGATAATTAAGTGTAAAGATAAGTATTACTGAAAATATTTGGTGTTTGGGGTGAGGATTGGGGTTGATCCATTTATAAAGTAGCTGTTTTTTATTTATTTTTCTGATGTGCACAAATAAGCGACAGGTATCATAAGATTTTCTTCTCCATGTTCCTTTTTTTCTATTCTTTTATTCGTTCATGCATGTAATAATGAATGAATGAATTTATGTATGACTTGTGCAATAAATAAATAAAAAAATTTAAAAAATACGATAGGCTATTGACTCGCGATCTTCGCAGTAGGCTAGTGAACGCACCGGAGAAACGCACATTTATTAGGCTACATAGTTTTTTTGTTTTGGATGGTTTTGTTTAGAACCAGCTGTAAATGTAAATATATTTCACATTTTTTAGACATGTGAGGCGAGTAGGCTACGGTCTGGTTGATGATCTCCAGTTCAAGCACCTTATGTTGTGATTGCTAGCCTATATTTACTTTAAATCCAGGAAATTTGTTAATGAAAAAATTATTAAAATTAAGATACAATTGATACAAAACGAAATTCGTTTTAAAGAAAGGATTTGTACTTTCTGTTTTGAGGTATCTGTGAATGTTTGAAAGTCAACTGTCACGTAATATTGTTTTTTGCCAGCTGTGGTAAACAGCGCGCATCTATGCCGTTCATTCATTCATAAACAGAAACCTGAGAAGGAAAAACTTACTAGTATTCCTCAGCTCGTATTCCTCGTATTCGTCATTATTCCTCACAGCGCTGCGTTGTAAACAAGTAATGTTCTGAATAAACTGGTGTTTTGGTTTTCTTGTGCTGATGATAGGGGCGTTCACAGGATTGCGTGGATTGCGGGGCGGCAGTGGCTCAGTGGTTCATGTAGATTGTCTACAAACCGGAAGGTTGGTGGTTCAATCCCCGGTTCCACCTGACCAAGTGTCGAGGTGTCCTTGAGCAAGACACCTAACCCCAGCTGCTCCCGAAGAGCTGGATCACATTGCATGGCTGACACCGCCGTCGGTGTATGAATGAGTGAGTGAATGGGTGAATGTGAGGCAATATTGTAAAGCGCTTTGGTGGCCATTGGGTCTGTGAAAGCGCTATATAAATGCAGTCCATTTACCATTTACCATTACCTCACCCATTTGCGTTTGAATAGCGTGCGCTCTCTGTGGGCGGAGTCACATTACATTTGAATTAGCTCTAATGAGGTCGACTGGAATCGCTCTCTTTTAATACAGATTTCACAAGATGAGAATATTTGTTTTTTATATAAATTACTTCATTAAAAAGTAGAGAATTCAAGCTTCATGCCTGTGTGTCTGAATGCCTGTTTGACTGAGTATTCGCTAAGCTACAGTTCATTTTCGGACGCGTTTCAGAATGGACTACACGGACAGAGAGAAGGCAGAACTCGCTTCGTGTTTATTTTTCTTTATTTGGCAAAAAGCACAACACTTTGTTTTTATTGTGAGTATACACAAAAATAATACACATTTAACAGAATCGATTGATGTATGAAACTTGTTTTGTAAAATCAAAGTCAAAAGAGAATTTCGGGTCTCAATCAACTCATAAGGAAAAAAATCGAGCAGATCACGCCGGCGTGATCTCAGACCCCTGAGGGTTAAAGGGCCCGCCATTTGAACCGCTCCAGTCGGTTGATCTGAAACCTCTCTCGCTAAAGACTGCTCTCCTGTTGGCACTGGCATCTATCAAGCGAGTAGGAGATCTGCAGGCTCTCTCAGTGAGCCCTTCATGTTTGGAGTTTGGTCCAGGTGACACTAAGGTCATCCTCAAACCCAGGCATGGTTATGTACCCAAAGTGCTCTCAACGCCGTTCAGAGCACAGGTCATTACATTATTAGCTCTTCCCCCTTCTGCTGAGGATGGGGAGGTTAATTTTCTTTGCCCTGTCAGAGCGCTGAGAATCTATCTGGAGCGTTCGGCGTCTTTTAGACAGTCAGAACAGCTTTTTGTCTGCTTTGGTGGCCGATCCAAAGGTGATCCAGTCACTGAGCAAAGGCTGTCTAGATGGATTGTGGATGCCATATCTATGGCTTATGCCTCGCTGGGTCAGGTTTGCCCCATAGGTGTTAAGGCCCATTCGACTAGAGGCATGGCTTCGTCGTGGGCTTGGTCATCTGGTTTTCCCATTCAAGATATTTGTGATGCGGCCGGCTGGTCCTCGCCTTCCACATTTATGAAATTTTATAATATGGAGGTGCCTTCTCTACAAGCGAAGGTACTTTCGGTATGATAAAGGCCCGACGGTGTCTGGTCTTTTCTACATTGTATCGTGCATAATCATTCACACACATATATAAAACCCGCTTGCTGGTTATATTTTTTATTATGCTGATAGCCCGACGGTGTCTGGGTTCATTAGTATATTATGTTGGTATTGTTACTGACACATATATATTTTATAAGGCCCGACGGTGTCTGGTCTGATATATATATATAATGGTTTCGGGCTTGTCTAAAACTAAAGTATACATTTTATCATACATATTTCAAAGTTAAGGATTTGATTGATTATTTGATTACTTTATTTTTTACAAAACATACAAAAATTGGCAAACAAAAGCTTATTTGAGGTGACAGATATTTTACAGTAAAAATGTATAATCTATCCAAAACTAGTCAACGAAATGTTGTCTTTCATATGTCTGTAACATAGGTCTTTCGTTTATATAAGAAATATAAATGTTAATTTGCAGGCTTATGCCTCATTCCTCAAGCGGATCATTCATTCACACACAGAAACGCGATTCAAATTTAAACCGTCTTTTTGCGAGTTGTGGTAAACAGCGCACATCTCTGTCGTTCATTCATTCACACACAGAAACGCGATTCACTTGAGAATGAAAAAAAACTTACTACAGTATTCCTCAGCTCAGTGGCATCCGTTGCTCCTCAAAATACCAGCACTTCTGAGGTACATTTTCCATTATTATTATTCCTCACAGCGCTGCGAGACGGTGTAAACAAGTACAATGTGTTATCTCGAGCTGATATGGGGGTGTTCACAGTTTGCAGGATCATCTCAGTCATTTGCGTTTGAATAGCGCGCGCTCTCCATGGGCGGGCTCACATTAAAAATAATTAGCTGAGATGAGAACGACTGACATCTCGCTCTTTTCTTACAGATTACATAAACTGAGAATATTTGTTTTTTTATAAAAATTACTTCATTTAACCCTCTGAGGTTGGCAAACGCGCCCGCGCGTTTTGCTGGATTTTCTTCACATTGTAGAACTATAAACTTAAATTACTCCGTCATTTATGGTCATACAGAAAAAAGAAATATAAAAAAAGAATCTGTGATATTTCTACTTTTGTATGTGTCCAGTTACAATCAAATCAAAACATTGTGCTTTTGTAAAATAAAGAAAATAAACAGGGTGTGCGTTCTGCCTCTCCGTCGCGGTGAACTTTTTTTTCTTGAGCATGTCTATAAACTGAAACAAAACTCAGCGAATACTTGTCACACATTTATGAGCCATATACCTTTATAAACATTTAAGTGTGTATTTTTAAATGATCGGATTCAAACTGAAAACAAATATTCTCTGTTTAAGTAATTTGTATAAAACCAACAAGATGTCCAGCTTCTCAAACGCTTCCTAATTACTTTTAATTTGACCATGCCCACTCGCGCAAAATATATTCACATGCAAATCTCCAAATGGAACGCGATCGCGCTCATTACCTCAAAAACAAAACACCAAAACACTTCACAAGTCTCTGCTTTTCGTCGAGTTTGAAAGGCGCACCGTGAGCTTACATTGGATTTAGGCTACCTCAGAAGAAGAAGAATGCGATTTGAAGACAAGAAAGATGTAAGGTAAGAAATTCTTACATATTAGTTTGTTATTGTTGCATAAATTTCACATTGCAGTTGAACTGTTGCTAGATATATGGTGAATATTATAATATTTAGACCCGTGTTTACTGTTACTGTGTTTGTGGATATCTGCTCAAACGTAGATATGTATATGGTAACCATAATGTTTTATATTTGAGCGCGATCGCGTTTGAATGTATCATATTTGAAACATTCGAAAAGCAAAACGCACCAAACGGCTTCATGTTTTTACTATTATCTCATTTCATATCATCATAACGAATGGAAACATTTGAAGTAACATGATAATCAATATATTTTTCTCTAGCTTAGTTGTTACTGAAATATTTTGGAAGATTTATAGGCTGCTATGGTTATTGTTATTATTATTTTATGCAGCACTGTGCATAGCCTATGCCTACAAGGCACAACAAACCTGGTGTTCATTATATTATTGTTGGAAACATTGTGTGTGTGTGTGTGTGTGTGTGTGTGTGTGTGTGTGTGTGTGTGTGTGTGTGTATTCTGTGAATTTTAAAAAGCAATTTTAACCAGAAAAATCTAAAATGTATTCCCAAAATTCTCTTGATATCAGTATGTTCACTTTTTTTTTTTTTTCAGGGCCCAGATGCCACTGAGTCCTGCTGACTTCAACATTCACACGAGTCTCTGTACATGAACATGGTAAAGTGAAAATCAAACACCTTGGAAATTAAAGGTATGTACAATGTTTTTAGGAATGGCACAAATGTCTCTGTCTTTGGATCATTGGTTTCAATGAGTGCTTTTTTGTCATTTGTTGTGTATCTTTGGATTATGTTGTGTTGTAAATAAATCAAACGGTCTAAAAGCCATTCTTTTTTAAATCTCCTCATTCTTTGTGAAAGGTTGCTCAGAATGACAGGGCCTGATAGCTCCTAATAGGGCCGTTAGAGGAGGGTCTTTGTCTTTCTCAGGTGTGAAAAGCTTACATATTAATGAGCTCCCGCATAAAGCTTTGTGGCACAAAACACGTCGTAAAAATTTTAAATCAATATATTGTCTTCTCTGAATGAGCAGTCAGGATGATTTTCACATAGTTTTAGAGCAAATATTCTAGGCTACGTCATACAATTTTCAAAAGTCTTGTGAAGAAATAATCAGTATGGGTTTCATGACCTTATTTCAGTGAGAAATTTTTTTTTGTATTTTCACAAACCACGCATAAATGTCATTATCTCAAAACTACAAACCTTTACATACATGCTGCTGATATATTATTGTAGCAGAGTTTGTGCTGAATACAGTGTAATTAGACTTTAGCCATGAAAATGTCACAAGTAACAGAAATAACCAGAAATGTCAGAGCATGTCAGAACACCTCCAGGGCCCAGAAAACAGCTCAGACCTCAGAGGGTTAAAGCTGCAGGCAGCATTTATCGGGGTTAAAGCAGTTAAGGCCTTTAAGCACAAAAGCATCAAAAGTTATTAAGTTTTATTTAGCAAGCATGTAACCACTGACATAATAGATGGAAAAGACCATTTACAGTCAATACAGGCAGTTTACCATGGGAAATATATGGTTTTAAAGCTTTTTAACAGTTATAGTGCCACCCAGGGCCTGAAGTTAACTTTTTTGACCACCAGCCACTGTGGCAGGTGGATTTAAAAATCCACCCGCCACAGTGACTTTTTACCAGCCAGTTTTTTTTTTTTTTGGCCTCATAAAAGGTGAAAAAAAGGAATTGCACAAACATTTGTTCTTTAACTTGTAAGAATACACATTTAAGTGCTGTCAAGTTATTAACGAGATCCATACAAGTAATAATAACTCTTAGAATACAGATATAGACCTAGTGCAGCTCGTATGTAAACAAATCACACGCGGCTGTGTTGATGGCTGGGCAGCTGTTAGTTACAGCGTTCAGGAACCGTTAAGCAGAACTAAATTAATATTGTTATTACTGGTAAAGTTACCGGGTAGGCTACCGGACATTTTCTCACCGGTTCCCAACTCCCAACATCTGTGCAACTCAGCGTTGCATTATCATCTCATCTCACCAACAGTTTAATACTTAACTCACACATTCAAACGTAGTCAGAGAAGGGCCTCATCTTTCTCTCCGATCACATATACGTTCCGAAACACTCAAACTGCGCTGCTTTCACAGATGCTTTCTTTACTCCAGTAATGTGCCACCACATTTTTTAGCTAAAATCCAACGAAATGGCTGACTTCGTTTAAATGTCAAAGAACAACAGTTGCAAAAAAAAAAAAAAACCTTCGCAAACACCCGGCCCCTTTAGTTACTGTTGCTATGTCCGACAAGCTACACCGCGCTCACGCCATACCATGATCTCACGCAATGAAAAGCACATCGCGCAGCAGAGAGGACACTGACAACACGCTGACAGACAAGACAGTCCTGGTTACTTTTGATATTAAACAAAGTCTCAACGTTAAAATTTGGTAATTTTTAAAGAAATTTAGACAATACCGTTTTGTGACTCTGTAGCCTAATGTGTCTTGACAGATCACTGTGGTGCCTCAGTTAAAGGGACACTCCTCCGTTTTTTCATATTAAACTATGTTATTCCCTTAACTAAGACGAGTTGATACATACCTCTCTCGTCTCAGTGCGTGCACTAAATCGCTCTGTCTTGCGGCGAAACTTTGTTAGCACTTAGCTTAGCCCAGTTCATTCAATATGGGCCAAGCAGAGAAGCTACCAAACACCTCGACGTTTTCCCTATTTAAATACAGTTACTCGAGTAGTGTAACTCGACCTAGGACGGTGACACAAAACAAAATGTTGCGCTTTTCTAAGCGTGTAAAATGGATAACTATATTGTATGGCGGAATACCAAGTGCTTGTGAGCACTTCGACTTGGGCGCAGTTATATCCTCACTCGTGAAAAATCCTCTCACCGGCCCCCGCTCCCTCTCCTCCTGATATTACTGCGTATTCGCCGCAAGACAGAGCGATTTAGTGCACGCACTGAGACGAGAGAGGTATGTATCAACTCGTCTTAGTTAAGGGAATAACATAGTTTAATATGAAAAAACGGTGGAGTATCCCTTTAAAGCTCCTCGTGAACCGATCATCTCTTCCTTCTAGTTAATTTATAGCATCAAATAAACATGAATTAACATAAGTAGGAATGTGGTTAGTTTTAACTGCGGAAAGATGTCAGTAGGCCTACTCAGTATACTCCGTTTTTTCAAGTTCAAATCCTCCAACGTTGAACTCTCCTGACTGCTTTGTCGGACAAAAAAAGGCGGATTCGGCGGATTATGATTGGCCAGATCGCCTGTCAATCAAACTCCCCGCGAAGGGGCTCAGTGGCTACCTGCCAATGTGGCAGGTAGATTGACAGTGTTACCCGCCAATTGCAGAATTCACCCGCATTTGGCGTGTGGTCGGGTGTTAATTTCAGGCCCTGGTGCCACCTATGGTCTGATCTCCATACAATTGTTTACTGTGACCTCAAATTGAACCCATACACATGTGTACTGAGTTTGGTGAAGATATCTCATTTACTTCTTGAGTTAAAGCCATTTTAGTAAAATAGGCTCCTCCCACAACAATTTACCACATTCTAGTATTATTTACTATGATTTTAGCATTATTTACACAGTTTACCATGATTTTATCTTAGTTTACCTTTATTTACCATATTCTAGCATGATTGACCATGATATACTACATTCTAGTATGATTTACCATGGTTTACTGTGATTCTAGCATGGTTTACCATAGTTTATCATGATTTATCATAGTTCACCATGATTTACCCTGTTCTAGCATGATTTACCATGATATACCACATTCTAACATGATTTACCATAGTTTATCATGATTTATCATGGTTTACCATGATTTACCCTGTTCTAGCATAGTTTACCATGATTTACCATGTTCTAGCATGATTTACCATGATATACCACATTCTAGAATGATTTACAAGGATTCTAGCATGATTTACCTTGATACACCACATTCTAGTATTATTTACTTTGATTTACCATGTTTCTAGCGTGATTTACCATGATTCTAGCGTGATTTACCATGATTCTGAAACTCAGAGCATAGATAGTGCTTGAGGAGCCCTGTTGAATGAGACCATCAAGGTGTTTTTGGGCGATTGGGGCCGGGAGTTATGACCTTTCAAAGGCATATATTTTGGGGCTTTTATCTCTGGAATGCCCAGGGCAAATTACACCACATTTGAATCAAAGCTAGGCAAGGACGGGCCCTTTCCAACGAGCTCTCACACAAGGTTCGGGGTGGTCTGGGTCGGGAGTTACGGCCGTTCAAATTTGGGGACCCCCTACTTTGAACGGCCGTAACTCCCGAGGCCCGCGATGACACGTTTCGATCAAGAGCCCGGAGAGGTCCTTACCATCAAAATTTGAGCGCGCAACGACTTTCCGTTTTCGAGTTATGAATGAATTTGTATTCGGGGGTGTGGCTTAAATGCCATTTTACTTAAATGCCGTTTTAATTGTCAATAGTAATACTCCAATATGGAGTGATTTTTGGACACGATGATTTTTGCCAAAATGTGATTGTAAATGTTAAAATAATGATTTTATAAAGTCTAAATATGAATTATATAACAATATTAGGGAGTAGTATGATGAAATGACAGCAGAGGGCAGTAACATACCACTTATTGGCTTAATATGCCATGTTATTCATTTTCACCTTTTTTACCTGTTATAGAGGCAAATTTTGTCCGATCAAGGGAGCAAGGTAATTTATTAGCGAGGTATTGGCAAAATCTCACCTGTACTAAGTCAGTGTGGTCACTAGGAGAGCACTACAGCCTTTGGAACATGAACAAATACTTTAGGGGAATTACAGTAATTGTTTCATAAAGATATTTGATAATTGTACAGTTAGGGAGGTTTTGTCAAATTTTCACCTGTAGTAAGTCAGTCTGGTCACTAGGAAAGCACTACACCCTTTGGAACATGAAAAAATACTTTAGGTGAATTACAGTCATTTTTTCATAAACATATTTGACAATTGTACATACAGTAAGGGAGGTATTGTCAAAATTTCACGTGTAGTAAGTCAGTCTGGTCACTAGAAAAGTACTACAGCCTTTGGAACATGAAAAAATACTTTAGGTGAATTACAGTAATTTTTTCATAAACTTATTTGATAATGGTATGTACAGTAAGGGAGGTATTGTCAAAATTTCAAGTGTAGTAAGTCAGTCTGGTCACTAGGAAAGCACTACAGCCTTTGGAATAGGGCTGCACGATATTGGAAAAAAAATTACATTGCGATATTTTTTTCCCAACGATATATATCGCGATATTGCGAGCCATCAATCCAGGCTAAAGTCAATAATTACCATTCCATGTTATTAATAATTTCACTAATAAGCAAGCTTCATTACAAGTAACAAAAAGGCCACTTAATATTTTATTCCAGAAACATATTTCTCTCAGAATTCGGTGAACGTTCTACGCAGGAGCTAACGTTCTTCGGGTTCTAGGACCTGAAAAATTATGTTTTCTGTGCTGATTCAGTGACGTGTTCATGTAAACGGCACCTAGACCCAGCAAAAGTAATGATTAATAATATGTAAAATATTACAATGAGACAATATTACAATTTATTAATAAACAAGTGTTTTCTGTAAAGATGAAGTTGACAATATACTGACTCGCGATCTTCGCAGCAGTGATCGGGAGAAATGCACTTTTCATACAGATTAAATATAGCTATATTTTTTTTAATGGTTCTGTTTAAAAGTAGAGATTTCTGTAGATAATAGATATATTTCTTTCTTTCTTTTTTTTTTTTTTTTTAGGTGTGTGAGGCGAGTAGGCTACCTTTTACGCTGAGTTTCGGTTCATGGATCATAGCTTAATCTCGGGTTCAGGCGCTGGCTGCTATATTTAATTATTATTAGGCTAATCATTATTAAATCCAGGAAATTGGATAATGAAATACTGATTAAAATTAAGATACAATTAATACAAAACGAAATTCGTTTTAAAGAAAGGCTTTGTGCTTTCTGTTTGAGGTCTCTGTGAAAGTTTTAAAGCAGTCTTTTAGTGTCGCTTTCATAACGGTCGCGTCCGTAAAATCACGTAACATTGTTTTTTCCTCATAAATGCGAACACGAAAAATAAACGAATGTTTAAAAAAGACAACCATCCACAACTTTATAACACTCCAGCAAAGTAGCCTACCTCTTTTTGGTCAACATCCTCCTTGTTGTAGACGAAATAGGCTAGTCCCAAATAGCTGATTTTGACTTTTTTTTGCGGCGGATCATCTTCGTCGCGCATTTTTGAATGTTGGCTGTGAGCGCGGTGAGCTGCGGCACAGCGAACCAATCACTGTGCAGGCACGCAGAGCGCGTATGTCACCCCAGCAAAAAGCCATACAACAAACTCGTGTTTACTGTGTGCTACCGTTCTCTTATGGGTACTACTAACGTTACCCTTCACATCGCATGTTCCGGCGATGTGACTATCGCTCATTCGCACATCGCGATGTCGATGTTAAAACAGAATATCGTTCAGCCCTACTTTGGAACATATAAAAATACTTTAGGTGAATTACTGTCATTTTTCCATATTCATTTTTGTGTCCTGTATGTACAGTAAGGGAGGTATTGTCAAAATTTCATGTGTAGTAAGTCAGTCTGGTCACTAGGAAAGCACTACAGCCTTTGGAACATAAAAAAATACTTTAGGTGAATTACTGTAATTTTTCCATATTAATTTTTGTGTGCTGTATGTATAGTAAGGGAGGTATTGTCAAAATTTCACGTGTAGTAAGTCAGTCTGGTCACTAGGAAAGCACTACAGCCTTTGGAACACGAAAAAATGATTTAGGGGAATTACAGTAATTGTTTCATAAACATATTTGATTATTGTATGTACAGTAAGGGAGGTATGGTCCATATTTCACCTGAAGTAAGTCAGTCTGGTCAATAGGAACATGCTACAACCTTTGGATAATAAAAAATCCCTTTGGTGAATTAATGCAATTTGATTCTAAAAATATTTGTGTACAGTATGTGCAGTGAGGCAGGTTTCCTATCATTATAATGCACTTTTTATTGTTGCTAAAGGACAATCAATAGCATTAGAACATATAATGTGAGAGATATTTGCTGGTACAGCTGTAGTTGGCTAAAATGTAGTTGTCTGTTTGCACACAATGAAAAAATATTACAACTTTTTAGACGGTGTTATGAGGGTGGAGGTAGAGAACCCAATCGCAGACAGTATGCACTACACAAAAAGGTTTATTGGGACAAAAACAGAAAACAAAACCCACGAGGGGGCAAAACAAGACAGAATGGACTATTTAGACTGACAACACTAGACTTAGACTCAGACAATAAACTAGACAAAAAGACAGGATCAAACTCTTCTTACTAGACAAGACTTTCAACAGGTAACTCACGGTAGGTATCATACAATGAATGACAATGAACCAGCACAGGACAGCAAACACAAGGGGATTAAATAGGGAGCAAATGATTAACACAACAGGTGACACAGATTGAATAATAAAGACAAAACGAGGATAACAAGGGGGCGGGGCAAGAGAACGAGACAACACAAGCACATGGCCCAGCAAAAGGCCATGTGTTTGCACATAAAACACGGGTCTGTCATGATTCTGCCTCAAGACTAAAGAAAATCAAGGACACGAGTGCAGAATCATGACAGACGGTCCCTATCTTGGTTACCACACTACATTGGACATTCAGTGGACATTCGCAAGTTAGTATGCCATTAAAACAATACTTGCCCATTTTGATCGATTGTGGAAAATGTAGTAGTTGATCATCTTTGTTGTCCATATCATTTAGCTGCTTAGAATTTGCAAAAATTAGCTTTATTCCACATATAATTGAAAAAGTTCTTAAACGCGAATGTGCGAATATAAAACCAACTTTACCTGAGTTCAAGGCACCCTGTGCCAGGTGTAGCAAAGCAGCCCCAAAACATAACCGAGCCTCCTCCATGGTTCATTGTAGGTATGGTGTTCTTTTCTTTGAAAGCTTAATTTTTTCGTCTGTGAACATAGAGCTGATGTGACTTGCCAAAAAGCTCCAGTTTTGACTCATCTGTCCAAAGGACATTCTCCCAGAAGGATTGTGGCTTGTCAATATGCATTTTAGCAAATTCCAGTCTGGCTTTTTTATGTTTTTCTTTCAAAAGTGAAGTCCTCCTGGGTCTTCTTCCATGGAACCCACTTTCACTCAAAAAGCGACGGATGGTGTGATCAGAAACTGACGTACCTTCACCATGGAGTTCAGCTTGGATCTCTTTGGCAGTTATCCTTGGTTCTTTTTCTACCATTCATACTATCCTTCTTTACTATCCTTTTTATCCGTACTATCTTGGGTCGATTTTCTTCTTGCGGCCGCGCCCAGGGAGGTTGGCTACAGTTCCATGGACCTTAAACTTCTTAATAATATTTGCAACTGTTGTCACAGGAACATCAAGCTGCTTGGAGATGGCCTTATAGCCTTTACCATGCTTGTCCATTATTTTCTTTCTGATCTCCTTAGACAACTTTCTCCTTTGCTTTCTCTGGTCCATGTTCAGTGTGGTGCACACAATTATACCAAACAGCACAGTGTCTTCTTCTTCTTCTTCTTTGTTTTTAACGGCAGTTGGCAACCAGATTTTGGTGCATTACCGCCACCTTCTGCTCCGGAGTGTGAATCAGACAATAGGCTTACAATCTAGTTTCCACATAAAAAGAAACTAAAGAAATAAAATATATATTTTTTAACTCTTATAACACACACATTCATTCATTACCCAACACACTTTCCCATATCCCTGTTTATCCTCATAACCTATTAAACAAACCAGTTTCCCTTAAGAAAGTTAACAATATTCTAACCTGTGCTCTGTCACCTGCTCAACAATCCTTTTAATGTTAATTCCTGCACCCCTAATTCCCTCAAATTATTCCTCATTATCACTGACTGAGGATGAATCGGAGCATATCAGCACCTTTTCTTGTCTTGTTTTTTCCACCCACCTTAACACAACTAACACTGCTACCATTTCCACTGTGTATACTCCTAAAAAATCTGATGTTCTTCTATTAATTCCTATTCCTTTAGCAGGTATTGCCACCCCATATCCTGTCACTCCTGTCTCAGGTTTCTTAGAACCATCTGTATATATACAGTGGGGAGAACAAGTATTTGATACACTGCCGATTTTGCAAAGCATGTCTTACAAAGCATGTAGAAGTCTGTAATTTTTATCATAGGTACTCTTCAACTGTGAGTGACAGAATCTAAAACAAAAATCCAGAAAATCGCATTGTATGATTTTTAAGTAATTAATTTGCATTTTATTGCATGACATAAGTATTTGATACATCAGAAAAGCAGAACTTAATATTTGGTATAGAAACTTAACCAGGTTTGCACACACTGCAGCAGGGATTTTGGCCCACTCCTCCATACAGACCTTCTCCAGATCCTTCAGGTTTCGGGGCTGTCGCTGGGCAATACGGACTTTCAGCTCCCTCCAAAGATTTTCTATTGGGTTCAGGTCTGGAGACTGGCTAGGCCCACTCTAGGACATTGAGATGCTTCTTACGGAGCCACTCCTTAGTTGCCCTGGCTGTGTGTTTCTGGTCGTTTTCATGCTGGAAGACCCAGCCACGAACCATCTTCAATGCTCTTACTGAGGGAAGGAGGTTGTTGGCCAAGATCTTGCGATACATGGCCCCATCCATCCTCCCCTCAATACGGTGCAGTCGTCCTGTCCCCTTTGCAGAAAAGCATCCCCAAAGAATGATGTTTCCACCTCCATGCTTCACGGTTGGGATGGTGTTCAAGGGGTTGTACTCATCCTTCTTCTTCCTCCAAACACGGCGAGTGGAGTTTATACCAAAAAGCTTTATTTCTGTCTCATCAAACAACATGATCTTCTCCCATTCCTCCTCTGGATCATCCAGATGGTCATTGGCAAACTTCAGACGGGCCTGTATATGCGCTGGCTTGAGCAGGGGGACCTTGCGTGTGCTGCAGGATTTTAATCCATGATGGCATAGTGTGTTACTAATGGTTTTCTTTGAGACTGTGGTCCCAGCTCTCTTCAGGTCATTGACCAGGTCCTGCCGTGTAGTTCTGGGCTGAATCCGGTAACACTTTATAATAACGTTCAGTTGTAAGTCATTTATAAGTGGTTAGTTAATGATGAACTAATCATTTACAAAACATTCATAAATGATTAGCAAGTGATATACTAACATTTTATGTATGTTTTGTAAATTCTGTTACAAGTCATTTACAAGTGATTAGTAAATGATTAGTAAATGATTAACTAATAATTTACAAAACATGACTATGCATTCATAAATGATTAATAAGTGATATGTTCATTATTTTGTGTATGTTTTGTAGATTCAGTTATAAGTAATTTACATTTGATTAGTTAATAATTAACTAATCATTTACAAAACATGACTGTGTGTTTCATAAATGTTTAATAAATGATGTTACTTTTTTTGTATGTTTTGCTCACATAAGGTGCACAGTGAGTGGTTAAAGACTCCATGTGTTTCAGAGAAGACAGCTGCCTATACCCTCACCAGTCAGCACTTACACTGCAGTGCACACTACACTACACACTACACTACACACTATAGAAGACAGCTGTCTATACCCTCACCAGTCAGCACTTACACTGCAGTACACACTACACTACACACTACAGAAGACAGCTGTCTATACCCTCACCAGTCAGCATTTACACTGCAGTGCACACTACAATACACACTACAGAAGACAGCTGTCTATACCCTCACCAGTCAGCCCTTACACTGCAGTGCACACTACACTACACACTACAGAAGACAGCTATCTATACCCTCACCAGTCAGCCCTTACACTGCAGTGCACACTACACTACACACTACAGAAGACAGCTGTCTATACCCTCACCAGTCATCACTTACACTGCAGTGCACACTACACTACACACAACAGAAGACAGCTGTCTATACCCTCACCAGTCAACTTACACTGCAGTACACACTACACTACACACTAAAGAAGTCAGCTGTCTATACCCTCACCAGTCAGCCCTTACACTGCAGTGCACACTACACTACACACTACAGAAGACAGCTGTCTATACCCTCACCAGTCAGCCCTTACACTGCAGTGCACACTACACTACACACTACAGAAGACAGCTGTCTATACCCTCACCAGTCATCACTTACACTGCAGTGCACACTACACTACACACTACAGAAGACAGCTGTCTCTACCCTCACCAGTCAGCACTTACACTGCAGTGCACACTACACTACACACTACAGAAGACAGCTGTCTATACCCTCACCAGTCAACTTACACTGCAGTACACACTACACTACACACTACAGAAGTCAGCTGTCTATACCCTCACCAGTCAGCCCTTACACTGCAGTGCACACTACACTACACACTACAGAAGACAGCTGTCTATACCCTCACCAGTCAGCCCTTACACTGCAGTGCACACTACACACTACAGAAGACAGCTGTCTCTACCCTCACCAGTCAGCACTTACACTGCAGTGCACACTACACTACACACTACAGAAGACAGCTGTCTATACCCTCACCAGTCAACTTACACTGCAGTACACACTACACTACACACTACAGAAGACAGCTGTCTATACCCTCACCAGTCAACACTTACACTGCAGTACACACTACACTACACACTACACTACACACTACAGAAGACAGCTGTCTATACCCTCACAAGTCAGCACTTACACTGCAGTACACACTACAGTGTTCAACACCTGTTATAACGCATGAATAAATCATTTACAACACTTTCTGCGTCCCCTAATCTAAAGTGTAAACTATTCATCACTTGTAAATGTGTTACACACATTGTTGATCTTATGCCTTATTGGTTTTTGAAGTGGTAATCTACGAATGATGTGTAACACATTTACAAGTGATGAATAGGTTACACTTTAGATTAGGGGACGCAGAAAGTGTTGTAAATGATTTATTCATGCGTTTACACATCATCATGTTGAAAACTGTTACTTACCTGTTACAAATGATCTGTACATGTATACAAGGCATTTACAACACTTTCTGCACCCTCTAATTGCTACATACATACAAAAAACAAAAACAGTTTATTAAACATTTATGAAACGCATATTCATGTTTTGTAAATTATTAGTTATTCATTAACTAATCAATTGTAAATGACTTGTAACTGAATCTACAAAACATACATACAATTATTAACATATCACTTATTAATCATTTATGAACGCATAGTCATGTTTTGTAAATAATTAGTTAATCATTTACTAATCACTTGTAAATGACTTGTAACAGAATTTACAAAACATACATAAAATGTTAGTATATCACTTGCTAATCATTTATGAATGTTTTGTAAACAATTACAGTAGTTCATCATTAACTAACCACTTATAAATGACTTACAACTGAACGTTATTATAAAGTGTTACCCTGAATCCCTCACCTTCCTCATGATAATTGATGCCCCACGAGGTGAGATCTTGCATGGTGCCCCAGACCGAGGGAGATTGACCGTCATCTTGAACTTCTTCCATTTTCTAATAATTGCGCCAACAGTTGTTGCATTCTCACCAGGCTGCTTGCCTATTGTCCTGTAGCCCATCCCAGCCTTGTGCAGGTCTACAATTTTATCCCTGATGTCCTTACACAGCTCTCTGGTCTTGGCCATTGTGAAGAGGTTGGAGTCTGTTTGATTGAGTGTGTGGACAGATGTCTTTTATACAGGTAACGAGTTCAAACAGATGCAGTTAATACAGGTAATGAGTGGAGAACAGGAGGGCTTCTTAAAGAAAAACTAACAGGTCTGTGAGAGCCGGAATTCTTACTGGTTGGTTGGTGTTCAAATACTTATGTCATGCAATAAAATGCAAATTAATGCATGACATTAATGCATGACGAGTTCAAACAGATGCAGTTAATACAGGTAATGAGTGGAGAACAGGAGGGCTTCTTAAAGAAAAACTAACAGGTCTGTGAGAGCCGGAATTCTTACTGGTTGGTTGGTGTTCAAATACTTATGTCATGCAATAAAATGCAAATTAATTATTTAAAAATCATACAATGTGATTTTCTGGATTTTTGTTTTAGATTCCGTCTCTCACAGTTGAAGAGTACCTATGCTAAAAATTACAGACCTCTACATGCTTTGTAAGTAGGAAAACCTGCAAAATCGACAGTGTATCAAATATTTGATCTTTTCCTTTCCTTTTTAACTCTAACAAATACCAGTCAATATCAGGCCAAACAAGTACTCATGGAGCCACCATCGGATATACAACTGCAGGGCTCATCTTCATATCAAATACTCCAAATTCTATTGCTACCTCATTGCCTACTCGACTAAAATTATCTCTGTTATATCTTGCGTTCTCCCATGTCTCCTGCAACACTACTTTTGTGGGGTGGAAATCATTATGTCCCTGCAAATTAGCCCAATAGTTTGTCATCAGCTGCCTCCTTCTTAATGCTAACAGCATTTCTCCCATTTCTACCTGTAGTGCAGGTACTGGTGAAGTTTTAAAAGCACCACTACACACTCTTAATGCCTGTGCCTGAATCATATCTAGTTTCTTTAAAGGGGACCTATTATGCAAAATTCACTTTTGTATGGTGTTTGGACATAAATGTGTGTTGGCAGTGTGTGTACACAACCACCCTACAGTGATAAAAATCCACTCACTCCTTTTTTTTTAATCTCCATAAATCAAAAGCAGTCTCTCCAAACGACCCGTTTTCAGAATGTGGCTTTAGTGACATCACTAAAGCCACAGGCCCCGCCCCCGAGTGTTGAGTGACACTGCCGTTATAACTTAGACCCGCCCTGATCGAGTTCACTGCGAGTTGTACACATCAGCCATTGCTGCAGCAATGCACTCACGAGAAGCGTCGAAGCATCTCCCAAGCGTTGAAGGTGTTGTAGCTGGATGTATTCATTCACATAGCTCTCTTTATTTACTCTTGAAATCTGCCAGCCACTGAAGACGAGGTGGATTCATTTTGTTTTCAAAGAAAATCCTCCCTCAACTCAACAGAAATTTATGTAAGTTAGGCTAACGTTACTTATGCACTTCTTATACTGTTTACTCAGCTCTAACAGTGATTTTCTGAAGAAAAACTGATGCTTCATCTTTTGTGAGACATACAGTAAACTTTATTAAACTCATCAGTATATTTTGTGTCATCATTCAGACATTTCAGATCGTCAGACGGAGTCCTACTGCAGGCTTGCATTAATAGTGTATACAAGCAATGCCAAATAGGTTATAATCGTAATTAAACTAAACTATACATTTTCCAACTCCATGCAGCATATATTCTCTGACTCTGTAGGCATTTTTATGGTCGAAATGAACACCATTACTGTGACTGTCTGTTTTATTATTATCATCTTTCCTGTTCTTCTGGCTCTGGTCGCGGCTGCTTAGGCTCCGCCCCCTGTGCCGTGAACCAGCCGCTCATTAGCATTTAAAGGAGAAGCACTAAAACAGTGCGTTTTTCACAGACCCAAAAAATGATGATTTAAACGTGCTGTAAATAAAATTCTGTTGGGTATTTTGAGCTAAACTTCACATACACACTCTGGGGACATCAGAGACTTATTTTACATCTTGTGAAAATGGGCATAATAGGTCCCCTTTAATAGAGATTTGGCTGCTGACCCATAAGCTACACTGCCGTAATCCAACACAGATCTTATCAATGCCACATATATTGTTTTTAATGCAGAGCAACTAGCTCCCCATTCCCTTCCTGTCAAACATCTCATCACATTAATTACTTTTTTGCATTTTCCTTCTATTTTCTTTATATGATCTGCCCATGTTAACCGTTAATCGAAAATAACTCCCAAAAATTGTAATGTTCCAACCCTTTCTAATTCTTTCCCATACATATTTAACTTCATCCCTTCCTTAATTTGTTTCCTGGTGAAAAAGACTGTTTGTGTTTTTTCTATTGAGAACTTAAACCCCCAATCATATCCCCACTCCACCACCTCATCAATTGCTCCTTGTACTTTCCTGTATGCTCCATATTCCTTCCCCCTTTCCACAAAGCTCCATCATCCGCAAACAGTGACCTCCCTATATCCATTGGCACCTTTGTGAAGACATCATCAATCATGATGATAAAAAGTAGCGGGCTTATCACACTGCCTTGAGGCGTTCCATTGCCATCAGCGTACTGACTTGATATGTCTGACCCTATTCGTACTTCAATTTTTCTTCCAAACAAAAAAAATCTTTATCCAGTTAAAAACTCTTCCACCTACACCCATCAAGTGCAACTTTATTAACAATCCTTCCTTCCACATCATGTCATAAGCTTTTTCTATATCAAAAAACACTGTAATGACTGATTCCTTATTTGCCTGAGCCTTTCTTATTTCATTTTCTAGTCTTATCACCGAATCCATGGTACTCCTTCCTTTCCTAAAACCACTTTGATAGTTTGCTAGCTTTCCACTTTTTTCTAGTATATACAATAACCTTTCTGTTATCATCCTTTCCATAATTTTGCATACATTTGATGTTAATGCTATTGGCCTATAACTTGTGGGTTTAGAAAGATCCTTGCCGGGTTTACTTATTGGAATGACTACTGCCTCTTTCCATGCATTCGGTAATCTTCCCTCCTCCCACACTCTGTTATAAAGGTGCAGCAACTTTAAGAGCGCTCCTTTCCCTAGATGTCTTAGCATCACGTAGCATATCTGATCTTTTCCTGGAGATGTTGATTTAGCTCTATTTATTGCTCTCATCAACTCTGCAATATTAAAAGGTTTATCAATTTTATCATCAGTTTTTTCCCTACAGTCTAACACATCTGGCTGCTGATTCATTGTTCTTTCCTTTCTCATTTTGCATACTTCTGACAGGTTATCTGAACTGTGAATTTTTACAAATACTTTTGCCATTATCTCTGCCTTATCCTTATTGGAGATTGCTGTTCCTTCCTCAGTAATTATAACTGGAATTTCCCATTCCCTCCTTACTCCTCCCATCCTTTTTATCATTCCCCAAACCTCTCCCACAGGTGTTGATCTTCCTATTTCATTGCAAAATTTCTTCCAACTTGCCCTTTTAGCTTGACGTACTGTTCTTCTCACATTAGCCTGTGCCTTCTAATACTGAATCAAATGCTGCATGTTATGGGTGTTTTTTACTAGTTTAAATGCTCTATTCCTGTTTTTAACAGCCTGACGACACTCTTCTGTCCACCATGGTGCCAGTTTTTTATTCCTCCTTTGTTTACTCTTGGGAATAGATCCACCTGCTGCCATAATAATTGCTGATGTTATTTGTTTGTTTGTTTCGTCTATATTTCCAGAAATGTATATCCTTGATAATGATTCCTCACTTAATTGCTGGAATTTTACCCAATCTGCTCTTCTAAAACCCCATTTTGGTATTCCTTCACCTGGTCTTATTTCCACTCGCTCTCCCACTGAGCATGATACTGGGTAGTGATCGCATGCCCACTGTTGTATCGTTCCAAACATGCCAGTTACTTATTCCAGCCAAGGGATTAGACACTAATGTAATATCTAATGCCGATTCATTTCCAGTTGTTATGTTTATTCTTGTTCCTCTTCCGTCATTCATACACACCAATTCCTTATCATCCATCAAATCTTCTATTACCCTTCAATTTACATCTGTATGTGACCCCCCCCCCCCCCCCCCCCCCCCATATTTTACTGTGAGCATTAAAATCTGCACACCATACTACTTTTTGTCTATTATTTCCTTGTATCCTTAAAGGGGGGGTACAATGGTGTTTCATGTATTCAGAGTTGTTTACAGTGTTAAAGAGATAGATTCTCATGCTAAACATGGGCAAAGTTTTAAAAAAATATTTTGGACGAATAACGGAGAATTTCTATGCTGAAAATCTTACTTCCGGGTAGGTACAAGTTTCGGCTGTTTTTTTTTAGATCGTGGATCTAATGACGTAGATCAGAGTGCAACTCCTTATATGAGCATTTCTCTCGGAAAAGCTCGCCCGCGAGCACGTCGACTAGAGGAGAGCGAGACCGCGCACATCAACGCGCTTCAACAGGAAATCATCGGCAGCGCTGCATAGGATTTGTTCAAGAATGTCTCCAAAAAAGTGTGTATTTGGATGTGAGGGAAAGCTTACCGTGTTCAGCTTCCCAAAGAACCCAGTGTTACAGGAACAGTGGATGCAGTTTGTTTTTCCGGGGCAGCAACGGAGTGTAGGAAGTGCGGTTGTGTGTTCTGGTCGTTTCAGTGAGGAATGTTTTATTAACAAGGCTCAGGTCGACGCTGGATTTGCAAATCGTTTGCTATTAAAACGTGGAGCGGTCCCAGTGATAAAAGACCCCATTCATGTAAGTACAACTGGATCAGATTTCTGTCTTTTGCTGGAAATCAAGGACTACCGCTTGACTCTATAGCTCCGCCTCCAGGACCTCGGCTTTTTCCGGAGAGAATCGGAAAGCTGTATTTTTCTTTTCTAAATATAATAAAACTAAACACTTTTTTGAGATATTAAGGATGCACTACTACTCTATAGGTACTCAAGATTAACATGAGATTAGGTGAAACTGTGCATGTTATGTACCCTTTAATAACTTATCTACTTCCAACCTTTTGCAAGGATTATAGTAGTTTATTATAACCACTCCCTCCCCTCTTTCCCAAAATACTACCACAGTGTATTCTAGATCCTCTCCCTTTTCTAGTACCCTATATGGAATATCTTCCTTAATAAATGTAGCACATCCTCCTCCTCTTCCCCCATTATCTCTGTCATTCCTTATCCCTATATATCCATGAATCACAAACTCTAAATTTGGCTTTAACCAAGTTTCCTGGATACACACTACATCTGAATTTACTTTCCTGTCTTTGATGAAATGTTTGAATTCCTGGCCATTGGCCAGTAAGCTTCTAGCATTCCATTGTAAAATAATAACCATTAATATTAACCAATACATGGTGCTTCCTGGCTTGACTGATTGGTGAGGTTCTCCCTCACTTCTTCCCATGTCAGTCCCACTAGTCCTAAATGATTTACTGCTGCTTTGACAACCAGCTGTATTTTATCTTTTTTTTTTATTTAACTTCAGCTGTACTGTTTATCATTCCTGCAATAAACGTCACCAAGTCCTTTTTGTCCACATAAATCTTGTCACTTGTTCTTTGTTGTTGTTCTTCAACCCCCAATTCTGCTTGTTCTATGGTGATATTATCGTGTACTCTTGACACTCTTGCTGCTTCTGCATAAGTGATCCTTCTTTCCACTCTTATTTTCTGGATTTTATTTTCCTGTCTCATCACCTCACATCCTCCATATGCCACATTATGGCTTCCTCCACAATTACAACAGTTTGGTTTCACTCCTGTTCCACATTTTCCGTAGTCATGCCCGCCCCCACATCTAGCACATCTCTTCTTCTCTTTACAGTTATTGGTTATATGTCCAAACCTCTGACAGTTAAAACACCTCAATGGCTTTGGCACATACATTCTCACTGGGTACACTCTAAAAATGGCTGGGTTAAAAACAACCCAATTGGCAACCCAGCGCTGGGTAAATATTGGACAGAACACATGCTGGGTTAAATTAACCCAGTGACATTTTAACCCAGCAGGCTGGGTTGTTGAGAAACCCAAGATGTAGTCATTTTTTTTTTTTTTTTTACCATTAATGAATTTGCTATTCTGGGTTATTTTTGCTAGGTTATTCTTATAATTTCACCTGTGCTTTACTGTAAAACTATGAATTAAGAAATAATGAAGAACATGTTTAGACTGTTGAAATAATAATTTTTAATGCTTGTCAACTGACATTCACAAATGTGTTAAAATTGGCAGCAATGACAACAAACTGCACATTCAATTTAAATGCAAAAATCATTTATTGCTGACATCAGAGTAGTTAAATATTGTCAGATTAGTTCTAAAACTATTACGTGTTTAACGGTTTAAATACAGTGACATTGACAATTATATTTTAAATTCAGCGAATGCAAAATCATTTAAAAATACATCAAGTATTAAATAGTCAAATAAAATGAAAGAAAGAAAGAAGATTAGTTCTGAACAATGACATTTACTGTATATGTTTAACATGTTTAACGGTTTAAATACGCAGTGAAATCAGCAGACAATTAATTTTAAAGTCAGCGAATGCAAAATCATTTTTAAAATATGCAAAAATGTACATAAGTATAGTTAAAGTCAAATACAGTTAAGAAAGAAAGAAAATTAGGGTAACACTTTATAATAACGTTCAGTTGTAAGTCATTTATAAGTGGTTAGTTAATGATGAACTAATCATTTACAAAACATTCATAAATGATTAGCAAGTGATATACTAACATTTTATGTATGTTTTGTAAATTCCGTTACAAGTCATCTACAAGTGATTAGTAAATGATTAACTAATTATTTACGAAACATCACTATGCGTTCATAAATGATTAATAAGTGATATGTTAATTATTTTATGTATGTTTTGTAGATTCAGTTACAAGTCATTTACAATTGATTAGTTAATGATTAACTAATCATTTACAAAACATGAATATGCGTTTCATAAATGTTTAATAAATTATGTTATTTTTTTGTATGTATGTAGCAATTAGAGGGTGCAGAAAGTGTTGTAAATGCCTTGTATACACATACAGATCATTTGTAATAGGTAAGTAACAGTGTTCAACACAATGATGTGTAAACGCATGAATAAATCATTTACAACACTTTCTGCATCCCCAAATCTAAAGTGTAAACTATTCATCACTTGTAAATGTGTTACACATCATTCGTAGATAACATTCGTAGATCTTATGCCTTATTGTTTCTTGAAGTGGTAATCTACGAATGATGTGTAACATATTTACAAGTGATGAATAGTTTACACTTTAGATTAGGGGATGCAGAAAGTGTTGTAAATGATTTATTCATGCGTTTACACATCTATATCAGGCGTTGAACACTGTAGTGTGTCCTGCAGTGTAAGTGCTGACTGGTGAGGGTATAGACAGCTGTCTTCTCTGAAACACATTAAGTCTTTAACCACTGTGCACCTGATGTGAGCAAAACATACAAAACAATGTAATATCATTTATTAAACATTTATGAAACGCAGTCATGTTTTGTAAATGATTAGTTAATCATTAACTAATCAATTGTAAATGGCTTATAACTGAATCTACAAAACATACATAAAATAATGAACATATTACTTATTAATCATTTATGAATTCATAGTCATGTTTCATAAATGATTAGTTAATCATTTACTAATCACTTGTAAATGACTTGTAACAGAATTTACAAAACATACATAAAATGTAAGCATATCACTTGCTAATCATTTATGAATGTTTTGTAAATGATTAGTTCATCATTAACTAACCACTTATAAATGACTTACAACTGAACGTTATTATAAAGTGTTACCATTGTATTTTACAGTATGTACACAGTGAAATTTACATTTTTTAGACTCTGAAGAAGATGACTCTTAGACGTGGGTTTTGTAGACTCTGCCCGGTTTAGAAATTCCACCATGTTCGTTCCGACCTATAAAAGAAAATAAATACAATACAGATTGTCTCAATGGCAACGGTTTCATTATTCAGTTGAAGTCAGTTCAGTGTTGATTCAATTCAGTTCAATAACTGTGTAAAGTTTATCATGAAATGGAGTTCATCATGATTTCAACAATCAATATTTTTAATTGGCGAAAAGCCATATAATAAATGGAATGCTTTACATTATGTCTTGTTTGATCTTGTTTTTTTGTCTAAGATCAAAGTTGCTTAACCCTCTGGGGTCGACAAACGCGCCTGCGCGTTTTGCTGGATTTTCTTCACATTGTAGCACAATAAACTTAAATTACTCCATCATTTATGGTCATACAGAAAAAAGAAATATAAAAAAATAATCTGTGATATTTCTACTTTTGTATGTGTCCACTTACAATCAAATCAAAACATTGTGCTTTTGTAAAATAAAGAAAATAAACAGGGTGTGCTTTCTGCCTCCCTGTCGCGGTGAACTTTTTTTTCTTGAGCATGTCTATAAACTGAAACCAAACTCAGCGAAACTTGTCACACATTTATGAGCCATATACCTTTATAAACATTTAAGTGTGTACTTTTAAATGATGGGATTCAAACTGAAAACAAATATTCTCTGTTTAAGTAATTTGTATAAAACCAACAAGATGTCCAGCTTCTCAAACGCTTCCTAATTATTTTTAATTTGACCACGCCCATGAGCGCAAAAGAGATTCACATGCAAATCTCCACATGGAACACGCTCGTGCTCATTAGGCTACCTCAAAAACAAAGCACGAAAAAACTTCACAATTCTCTGCTTTTCGTCGAGTTTGAAAGACGTGCCGTGAGCTTACATTGGATTTACCTCAGAAGAAGAAGAACGCGATTTGAAGACAAGAAAGATGTAAGGTAAGAAATTCTTACATATTAGTTTGTTATTGTTGCATAAATTTCACATTGCAGTTGTTGCTAGATATATGGTGAATATTATAATATTTAGACCCGTGTTTACTGTTACTGTGTTTGTGGATATCTGCTCAAACGTAGATATGTATATGGTAACCATAATGTTTTATATTTGAGCGCGATCGCGTTTGAATGTATCATATTTGATACATTCGAAAAGCAAAACGCACCAAACGGCTTCATGTTTTTACTATTATCTCATTTCATATCATCATAACGAATGGAAACATTTGAAGTAACATGATAATCAATATATTTTTCTTTAGCTTAGTTGTTACTGAAATCTTTTGGAAGATTTATAGGCTGCTATAGGTTATTGTTATTATTATTTTATGCAGCACTGCGCATAGCCTATGCCTACAAGGCACAACAAACCTGGTGTTCATTATATTATATATTGTTGGAAACATCTCTGTGTGTGTGTATTCTGTGAATTTTAAAAAGCAATTTTAACCAGAAAAAACTAAAATTTATTCCCAAAATCGTGCAGGCCTTTCTCTTGATATCAGTATGTTCACTTTTTTTTTTTTTTTCTTTCAGGGCCCAGATGCCACTGAGTCCTGCTGACTTCAACATTCACATGAGTCTCTGTATATGAACATGGTAAAGTGAAAATCAAACACTTTGGAAATGAAAGATATGTACAATGTTTTTAGGAATGGCAGAAAGGTCTCTGTCTTTGGATCATTGTTTTCAATAAGTGTTTTTTTGTCATTTGTTGTGTATCTTTGGACTATGTTGTGTTGTAAATAAATCCAAACCATCAAAAAGCCATTCTTTTTTAAATCTCCTCATTCTTTGTGAAAGGTTGCTCAGAATGATAGGGCCTGATAGCTCCTAATAGGGCCGTTAGGGGAGGGTCTTTGTCTTTCTCAGGTGTGAAAAGCTTACATATTAATGACCTCCCACATAAAGCTTTCTCACACAAAACACGTCATACAAATTTTAAATCAATATATTGTCTTCTCTGAATGAGCAGTCACGGTGATTTTCACATAGTTTTGGAGCAAATCTGCCCTACAAAGGCAAAAGACCTTAAGTCGCTAGAGTGTGGAACTGAGAAAAATGACTTTAAAGATTTGTAGTTGTCCCGCCAAATTAATTATAGGTAGGACACTGGAAATCTGGCAAATAGATGTTTTAGTAATGGAAATGATATACATAAAAAAAATGTTGAGCTCAAACTTGACTTTTGACCACTATTTTAAAGTTACTGTACTCTGCCTTTGTATTGTCAGCAAAAAGTGAGAAGCCATGCCAAGGCAAAAGGCAGTAACTTCCACATTATCAATATTTAGTTGCTGATCACCATTAACAAAATCATTATAGTACACACCTGTATAAAATCTAGTGATCATGGCATTTATTTTGTATGATTTACAATTATTTATAGCCATCTACTTATTGCTATCCGCCTGTGCTTTGGTTGCATTCTGATGGCATTATTAATACATTTGACATGACAAAATGCCTCCATAGATATATTAGTCCAGCGTTGACTCGACCGCGTTTAGGGCGGGGCTGAAGGCGAAGTTTTGGCACTCTGCCAGCTAGTTTGCCAAGCTTTAATTCTTGGTTGTATTCATCTGATACGGCAATGTGTAACGTTTTTCAGTCAACTCTGCATAATCCTTCGCGATCGATATCGCACGTTTGTTGATGGAGCGCGGTTTCAGACCATACTAAATGTTCTGACCGCAATTGTGCAGGACAAAGCTCTGAGGACATCAGAAGTTAGAGGGACTGATGGCAGCTGTACAAAGTACACAGGCTACACCGTAATTTTAATTTTAATGGACATTAAAACAAAGGCAGATAACCGTACAATCTGGTAGGTAGCATTATTTGATAGAACACCGGCACAGTAACTTCATATTGACGCGCGGCTAAACAAAGGCAGAGCACCGTAACTCAATTTGAGCATTGCAAAACAAAGCCAAAGAGCGGTAACTGATGTTAAAAAAAAAAAATGGAATTGATTCAAGATACTTATCCACATGATAAAGGAGGTCTTGAATGTGCCAGAAATATAAATAACTCATTTTCGACCAAAAACGAAGTTACGGTCTTTTGCCTTTGCACGGCAGAAATATTCTAGGCTACGTCATACAATTTTCAAAAGTCTTGTGAAGAAATAATCGGTAGGGGTTTCATGGCCTTATTTCAGTGAGAATTTTTTTTTGTATTTTCACAAACCATGCATAAATGTCATTATCTCAAAACTACAAACTTTTACATACATGCTGCTGATATATTATTGTAGCAGAGTTTATGCTGAATACAGTGTAATTAGACTTTAGCCATGAAAATGTCACAATTAACAGAAATAACCACAAATGTCAGAGCATGTCAGAAAACCTCAGGGCCCAGAAAACAGCTCAGACCTCAGAGGGTTAACAGGAATCGTTCTCTTACGAGAGGTTCTCTCGTACTGCGTAATATCTTACGCTATGGGGAAATCTCTTACGCTATGAGGAAATCTCTTTTCCGCGAGATACTGAAGCCAAAAAATTATCCTTAATTTTGGAATAATGTAAAACGCGTTGCGGCAACATGCAGACATAGGCGAGACGGCTCGCGCGCCTATTGGCTGCCCTGCGGCAACTGCAGCAGCCTATCGAGAGAGGCCCCCGTGACGTCAGATCCAATGGGGGCGCTTCGCGCCCACTGCGTCACGTCCCGCCGAAACTCACGTAGCGTGGGCCTAATAAATATACACTCACCTAAAGGATTATTAGGAACACCTGTTCAATTTCTCATTAATGCAATTATCTAATTAACCTGTTAAGCTTCACCAGTGCGTGGGCGCACTGAAGCGTTTTTTTATTTATATAGTTCAAAGTTACTATCAGATTTAATGTTATACCTTGACAAACTATACATCATTAAAAAGATATAATACTCAAGTTTCAGTATTTGACCACTATTGTATTCTGAGAAACTTATAGTGACAGTTATGTCTTAATTTGTGTCAGGAGTTATGAAATAAAAAAATGAGTCGATACCTTTAACCCTCTAAGCGCCAAAGTCGCAAAATTGCGACAAGACGTCATACTTAATAAAACAGGCTGTAGATCCTAATATGGTGTAATATCTCATTTGTATTCCCTACCACTAGATGGCAGACATGTAATACTTCGATTCAAGACCAAAATGACGTCATGTTCCTATTCAAAGTGTTGGAGGAAACAGCAGAGCAAGTGAGCGATCGTGTCATTGATGCGGAAGCAGTTCAGTTCAGAGCGTCTGAGTAAATTGTGAGATATGTGAGAGAAAATGGCTAATAAAAACTTGTACCGTGGTCCGTGAGGATGTGTTCAAATGTTATTCGCCGATTCTGACTCTGAAGAGGAATATTTGCCTTTCGGAAATGACGATCGGCCGTCTAATGATCGCGCTTCTCCTGGTACATCTTTGCCGCGCAATGGTGCCGCCCGCGCTTCTCCCAGTACATCTTTGCCGCGCGCGCATCTCCCGGTACATCTTTGCCGCGCAACGTGCCGCGCGCGCATTTCCCGGTACATCTTTGCCGCGCAACGTGCCGCGCGCGCATCTCCCGGTACATCTTTGCCGCGCAATGGTGCCGCCGTGCAAGGTGCGAATGTTCACGAAGCACAAGCAGATCATTTTGACCATTTGCCCAACGGGGATGGGGGTGGCGGGGGTGGACGTAAGCTTAGTGTACTCTTTTCCTGATCATTTGGAATGAGGATAAAAAGACAAAAAAAAAAAAAAAAAAACACTCCATATATTTTTTTTCCTGAATATTACTGATGAACTGATCCAAAAGTAGGCTATTGTTCACATGTGTTTTACTACTAAAGTATTGTAATATAGTAATAATTTAGTACTTTCTCCTATTTTATTGTTGGTTTCCTCTTATGTAAATAAATTCCAACATCAATTCAATATCTACTATTTCCTGAATATTACTGATGAACTGATCAAAAAGTAGGCTACTGTTCACATGCGTTTTACTATATAGTATAGTAATAATTTAGTACTTTCTCCTGTTATTGTTGGTTTCCTCTTTTCTCATCATTTGGAATGAGGATAAATAAAAATAAAACATGCAAATAAGTTCAAACATCAGTTCAATATCTACTATTTCCTGAATATTATGAAATTCAAGAGGGCCGCCCCCTGATGACGTCATAATATGCAAATTAGATTAGTATATTTACACCCCACATAAACTTTCAGTCATCCCCAACATTTTTCTAATTTACAGTAGATCTCTATATTTAAGCCCTTTCAAGCCACAAGCTTTTGAAATTTTGATGTCAAAATCCAGCATTTTTTCAAAAAAAAACTTGGCGCCTAAAGGGTTAATATGAATTATGCGCGTCAGCCGCTTTCATTCATAAAAACTCCCGTGCTGTCATCATGACAGCGATACACAAAACAACGTCCTTCAGGGCTTTTAGCTCAAAAATGTGCAAACTTGGAGAAATATTGATATATTCTCATAGATTCACGTCATATTTCTAAAGACAGGAATAATATTTATTGAATTTATACCCAAATGTGTCGATGTAATCATTGTGAGCGCTTCTTACTGAGATGTGCAGTGTTTTCAATTCATACCAATAGCCTGAGGGCGCTATATGCACAAAAAATAATCCATATATGGAACATGAAGAAGAGCCATAATCATGTGACATTCCAGGACGTCACTGCTACACACAAAGCTACAGAGATCCCGCTGTAATATGCAGATAAAAGATGTTTTGAAGACAATAAACATGTTTGCTATGATATTTGATTTGCCTGTGTTCTTCAAGCCATGCCAGGTATTTTCATAATAATAGATTATATTTATAATGTAATGCTAATCGATATAGACTTTATCATCGTGCATAAAACTATAAATAATGTTTTCTGTCTGATTTTTTTTTTATCTGAAGCCAAATTAGATCACAGAAGATTATTTAAAACACTCGATTGCGTTATGAAGTAAGTTTGGAGCACAAACATGGTTTTAATCTCATAAATGGTCGTGTATTGATGGTGTGCTAAGCTAACATGCTAGCTAGCCCAGGTGCACCTGCCACCAGGGGTTATTCTTTTATGAATTTTGTTCTAAATAAGAATGCTTACTGATATGTTTTAGTGCATTTGACCACTATTTAGTGCACTTCAAATGTGAAGTGAGAACTTTGATAAAAGAAATTAGGGATTGAAACCCTATGAATAGCCTGTGAATAGCCAGTCGTTAGTAACTATAATGCAGACAAAAGAAATGCATATTTCGATCCATAACCAGTCTGGAGAGGTGTGAATGTGTGCAGGGGAAGACTGAGACTGAATGGGGCTCGTTTGCACCACAAAACAATAGAGACAAAAGACTGAATGGATGCTTAGACGATGACTAAACATCAGTAGCATTTTTAGAGTAGCCTAATCAAAATAAAGTCATGACATGATCTTGAAAAACATTTAACTAAATACAGAGTTTTAGACTTATTATCTTCATATTTTAAATATAACATGGTCAGACATGTGGCTTTAGCTGTAGTGCATTTCTAGATTGCTCCAGTGCCAACTTCAATTTTATTTTCATTAATATGTTTCATTAAAAAAAAAAATTCTAATAACTTTACAAAACTTTGAAGCTATTTAAAAAAAAAAATCATTATGACAATAATTAATTCTACATTTACAATAAACTACCAGGTGTCAGCTTTCAAATGAGATCATACTTGTGCTTTTAGTGCAAAGGGTTCATGAACTGTATCTGTTTCAGTTTGGGTATGTCATTTCTGGGGATTTTTCAAAAGTGGGGTTGCAGCTTAACAGGTTAACCAATCACATGGCAGTTGCTTCAATGCATTTAGGGGTGTGGTCCTGGTCAAGACAATCTCCTGAACTCCAAACTGAATGTCAGAATGGGAAAGAAAGGTGATTTAAGCAATTTTGAGCATGGCATGGTTGTTGGTGCCAGATGGGCCGGTCTGAGTATTTCACAATCTGCTCAGTTACTGGGATTTTCACGCACAACCATTTCTAGGGTTTACAAAGAATGGTGTGAAAAGGGAAAAACATCCAGTATGCGGCAGTCCTGTGGGCGAAAATGCCTGGTTGATGCTAGAGGTCAGAGGAGAATGGGCCGACTGATTCAAGCTGATAGAAGAGCAACTTTGACTGAAATAACCACTCGTTACAACTGAGGTATGCAGCAAAGCATTTGTGAAGCCACAACACGCACAACCTTGAGGCGGATGGGCTACAACAGCAGAAGACCCCACCGGGTACCACTCATCTCCACTACAAATAGGAAAAAGAGGCTACAATTTGCACGAGCTCACCAAAATTGGACAGTTGAAGACTGGAAAAATGTTGCCTGGTCTGATGAGTCTCGATTTCTGTTGAGACATTCAGATGGTAGAGTCAGAATTTGGCGTAAACAGAATGAGAACATGAATCTATCATGCCTTGTTACCACTGTGCAGGCTGGTGGTGGTGGTGTAATGGTGTGGGGGATGTTTTCTTGGCACACTTTAGGCCCCTTAGTTCATCGTTTAAATGCCACGGCCTACCTGAGCATTGTTTCTGACCATGTCCATCCCTTTATGACCACCATGTACCCATCCTCTGATGGCTACTTCCAGCAGGATAATGCACCATGTCACAAAGCTCGAATCATTTCAAATTGGTTTCTTGAACATGACAATGAGTTCACTGTACTAAAATGGCCCCCACAGTCACCAGATCTCAACCCAATAGAGCATCTTTGGAATGTGGTGGAATGGGAGCTTCGTGCCCTGGATGTGCATCCCACAAATCTCCATCAACTGCAAGATGCTATCCTATCAGTATGGGCCAACATTTCTAAAGAATGCTTTCAGCACCTTGTTGAATCAATGCCACGTAGAATTAAGGCAGTTCTGAAGGCGAAGGGGGTCAAACACAGTATTAGTATGGTGTTCCTAATAATCCTTTAGGTGAGTGTAGCTCGACAGGCTGATTCCACTGATTTTTCATCTCTTCAGCGGAGCTCACGCATCGCTGGATCCTGTGAGAAAGAAGCCGCGCCGTCAGAAAAAGCCTTTTCAGCGGGACGAGCCATTGCATCTGAAGCCGCTGGCCGCGCCACCTTCAGTCGCGGTTCCTGCTGTGCTATCCGGCGCATTATATCCTTTTCACTGCTAGTGTGTGTTCGCGCCGCGACTCACACTCTCTCTGCTAAAAGAGCCGAGCGTCTTTTTCAAGATGTCTCGTACCTTCTGTGGCTCGTGCCGAGCCCCAGTCAGCGACGGGGACCGCCATGTCATCTGCGTTTCCTGCCTGGGTAAGGATCATGCAGCTCTCGCTGACGGCGGATGCCCTCACCGCGAGCTATTGCCCATGGCGACTCTGAGGACTCGCCTGGCATCTTTCACCGAGACTGCACCTCCACCCGCTGCGGTGCCGCGCCGTAAAAGCGCCGTGCTCAGTGGGTCCCGGAACCTCCTCCAACCGACAGAAGCTCGCCGGTTCGCCCACCAGCTTTGCCGCCCGCTTCACCTGAGTCTCTCACTGCCGGACAGCAGCCGCCGTCTGCCGCCGCTTACGTCATGGATGACGATTAAGAAGCCGCGTCTATGTGGATGGACGTTCCTGCTACAGGGCTACCTTTCTTACGTTACAGAAAGCTACCCCGCCCCGTTCGCGTGCGTCACTCACCGGCGAAAGGAGGAAAGAGAGTGTTATAGTCCCGCCGAGGCCGGAACAACCTCCATTTCTCACACATTTCTCAGTTCCCTCCTAAGTTCAGGCGACTGGAAATGTCAATATTGCAGTGAACGAGCCTGTTGTAATACACGCACGCCTGCAAACGAACGCCGTCACAAGACATGATGATGCTCTCTGGATGGATGTTTTCCTTCAAGGGGCTAGCTTTTCTTTACGCTACAAGCCCGCCTAGGAAAACGACGGTGTTCAAGTCCCTCTGCGGCCAGACTTCCACCAAAACTTCTTGCTCGTTCAGTTCCAGAAATGCAACTGTTCCAGTGTACGCTCCCCACCTCGAACGCTGAAAGCGCGGCGTCTATGTTACAGCATACCGAAGCTCTCCGGCCGCCACTATGTCATGGCCAGAGCCCAGATTTCATTCAACCCCTAGCTATTCATGCAAATGCGTGGGCAAAGCTTCCCGGGGTATCAGAATGGGTGCTAAACATTATAGAAAGAGGCTATTCGCTACAGTTCGCTCGACGCCCCCGCCGTTGTGTGGCGCGAATCGAAACTACGGTGGAAAAGGAAGTAGCACATCTACTTCGAACCGAAATTGCGAAACTGTTGCGCAAAGGGGCCATAGAGCCTTTATCTCAAGCTCAGAGCGAAGGGGTCACAACCAGGAAAATCCTCTCGCAAATTCGCCAAGGGGACTGGTTTGTGTCAATAGATCTGAAGGACGCGTATTTCCAAATACAAATAGCGTCACGTCACAGGCGTTTTTTGAGATTCGCCTTCGAGGGCCAGGCATATCAATACACAGTCCTATCGTTTGGCCTGTCCCTAGCACCCCGTACATTCACGATGTGTATGGACGCAGCCCTCGCTCCCCTGAAACTTCGGGGAATGCGAGTTTTGAACTACTTGGACGATTGGCTGGTTCTAGCTCAGTCTCACTCAGAGCTCATAGAACACAGGACCATATTACTCGAGCATCTCGAGAATCTGGGTCTCAAAGTCAATTGGGCGAAAAGTTTCCCAGTCTCCCAGTCAGAGAATATATTTTCTGGGCACAGAATTGGACTCGCTGTCTATGACAGCTCAGCTAACGCCACAGCGCAGACTGGATATTCAGCGCATGACGGAAACCTTCCGCTGCGGCGCTATAGTCCCGCTTAGAAAGTTTCAAAGGATACTGGGTCTCATGGCCTCAGCATCATCAGTACTTCAGTTGGGTCTGCCTCGCATGCGCCCACTGCAGTTCTGGCTAAAAGCGCGAGTGCCGCGCCGAGCGTGGACCTCCGGTCTTTTTCGCCTCAAGGTCGTTCAGAAATGCGTCTCAGCTCTGAAACCTTGGAGAGCGATCGACTGGTACCAGTCAGGTGTAAGCCTGAGGACTTCCTCGAGTGTGAAGGTGTACCTCGGGATGGGGAGCGCTGCTCGAGGGCAGACCGTTCTTTGGCTAGTGGTCAGAACGGGAAAAGCTTCTACACATAAACTGCTTGGAAATGATGGCAGTCGACAACGCGCTGAGGCGCTTTTGTCCCCAGATAACAGGACACCACCTCTTGGTCCTTTCGGACAACACATCAGTGGTGGCCTGTATAAATCACCAGGGAGGTATCAGGTCCCGAAACCTTTACAGGCTGACGGAACGCCTGCTGGTCTGGGCTCAGCACAATCTGCGCTCGTTGAGAGCAGCACACGTGCCTGGCCACTTGAATGTGGGACCAGACAGACTGTCCAGGAACAATGTTGCAGCAGGAGAATGGTCTCTACACCCGCAGACAGTCCGGCTGCTGTGGGAGACATTCGGCAGAGCGGAAGTAGACCTGTTTGCGTCTCAAGAAAACGCTCACTGTCCGGAATTTTTCTCCAAGAGCAAGGATGCGCTGGTCCGCGTCTGACCCCGCTGCCCGCTCTATACTTTTCCCCCTGTCGCGCTTCTACCTCGGGTATTAGAGCGGATCAGGGAAAACGGATGCTCAGTGCTACTAGTGGCTCCGTTCTGGAAGAACCAGGCTTGGTTCCCAGTTCTGATGCAGCTGACAAGCATTGCCCCATGGCCGATACCAGTGAGGAGGGACCTCCTCTCTCAAGCCAAGGGCTCGATCTGGCATCCTCGCCCGGAGCTTTGGTCCCTACATGCGTGGGCCATCAACGGGTACCCGCTAACCTCCCGGAGGGAGTGTTAAACACGATCACTCAGGCTAGGGCCCCCTCTACGAGACGGCTCTATTCCTCAAAATGGTCTGTGTTCTGACTGTATGTGATACGAGATCCCTCCACTTTGTGTTGATTACCCTTGTTGAAGTTTATTCTGCAATATCAACTGGCTGGATGTACAGTATCCCTTGCTTAATGCACAGGCAGTTCCAGACAGGACACAATGCAATTTAAATAGCAGTTATGCGGTTTTATACTTACTAGTTGAAGATCAATGAAAGCCTTTCTAGCTTCGTCAATAGATGGACAAAATACCTTCTGACCAATCTGTACACCGTGGCAGGAAGAAGAAGGGGAAGGACCAAAAGAGCAACATCACCTCTATTCTCTGCAGAAAAGAGACATAACATCTCAGAAACAGGACCAGCTACAACAAATATATACTAAAGTTAGTGCAATAAGCTAACTTGTGGAATGTTTTCCAAAGACTGATTCAACTTTTCTTCATTAATTGCAATCCTTAAAATTCTGTTACATAAAATAGTTTATCTCCCTTTGGAGTGACTGAGCTTTGTAACCTTACAGATCTTTTTTAATGCTCAAACAGCAACATAACACACTAACTAAAGTTGAAAAAATTAAAAGGCATAATAGGGCCCCTTTAAGTCATTTTTTACTTTAAAAAAATGAACATGTAGCTACTGCATCTGATATTTATCCAAATGAATTGACATCGAATCAAGATTAGAATCGAACCACAAGCTTATAAATTGCTAAATTCAGAAGTTGGCAGCCTTGTGAGCTAGCCTACCTATTTAACATAGCACGGATCAAATTTATATGCGTTAAGTTACGCGAGGTTGAGTTGATTATCACAGGCAGTCAATTATATATGTAAAAGCAGCAAAGGTGTATAATAAACATGAACTTACCGTTAAACTTGTCGATAAGACCGGGTAACTGCCACTCGAAGAGTTTTTCCCAAATGTATCCATATGGTTTTCTAACTAGAAAAAAACGAAATTTTAAAATTACATGACATACCAAAAACTAATTTATGTATGTAAAAAATACTGTTTGTACCACACATGCATCAAATCACCTCACTGGTCCAACCCACGGCACTGATGCACGCACGCACTTTGAAAGTTTTCGCGGTGCTGAAAAGTCGATTCATTTCCGTGAATAATTTTGTTTCAAAATTGGTGAACCGGTTTATTTGAACCGGATGGTAGTTTCTTTTAGACCTGTGGTCCCACGGCATTTTACGTAGGCTACTTTTTATGCCTCTTACGTATGTACAATTGCAGGCGTTTTACATAAGAACAGTGAGTCATATTACTCAATTGTTTTGTTTTGAGTGACTCGACTCACTTTGTTCAATTCGCTTGTCAGTGACAGAAATGACTCTTTCCTCTGTTTTCACAGATATTCACATATTTCATAGTTCCGTGTGATACAGAATCATTAACTGTATTAATCTGTTGTCTCACCTTAAAATGACTATGCGAGTCTGATTCTGAGGTAACGATTGTTTGTCGTACAAGTTGCATCACCAATTTTAGTCTGTAGCCTATAACTTTAAGAATTATTGCTGCGAAAAAAAAAGTTATAATTGTGCTAATTCAAAATAATTATTAATAAAAAAATAAAACATTATATAAACTTACCTTAAAACAGTTGCACCCAGCTGCCCTTTGTCCTCTCAAAAGTTTGGGAGCGAATTTAAACATCTCCAAGGCGCGAAGCTTGTGAAACAACCCAGCGTTGCGACCCAGCAGGTTTAACCCAACAACTGGAATATTAAAACTACCCAAAGGTGTTTAAAATGTGATAAAATAACCCAACAAAATTACCCAACAGACTTGACCCAGCATTCTGGGTTAAAAAACAACCCAGCATTTTTTAGAGTGTAGCTCATATAACCAAGGTATACCTTTTTTGGCATATTCTCCCCCTCAAATTCAATCAATACTGTTTCACTATCCTTTTTCAATCTTTGTGCAATCACTATTTCCCCCCCTTTAAGATGTCTCTTAAGTTCTTCCATTCCTACATTCATTGGTACCCCTGTGTTTACATTCATTGGTACCCCTCCCACCCTCCTTGTGTTTATCACTTTCAGTTTTCCAATCTTTTTTACTTTGAATGCTTTCTCAAATTGATCTTCATTTGCACATTTGACCAACAAATTTCCATCATTTAGGACCTTTGCATATAATATCTCCCCCATCTTACTTACCAGATGTTTTGTTAATACAAACGGGTTGATAATCTTCATGTTCTCTTGATCTTTATCATTGAATCTTATTATGACTATAAAATTCTCATGTATTTCCTTCTTATTTTGCTCTTGTCCTTCTTCCTCACTTTCCGACCCCTCATCATTTTCATTTCTTATTCTTTTATTCACTTTTACTTGACTGTCTTTCTTTTTTGAAAACTCTCCCTTCAATTTTCCCTCATTTTCTTCATCTTTCCCTTCACTATAATCCATTTCTGCCCACCTACCTACGTCTGATCCATTCACGAAGCAGTCGTGCTCAACCGCTCCTAAAACAGTATTTCCAAAGTTTTTTGAATTTCCTGCTTTCAGTCGATTACTATTTCCTCGATCACGTCCTGATGATGTCGCCGCCATTCTACGTGTTCAGTTGTTGATTGTCTTACTTCTGCCTCGCCGATCAGTTTCGGGATGATTATGTCATGATGATGTTTTCTACGGAATAACCTCAGGGACACACATTACATTACCTGTAAACATGCCCTTGCAATCAAAATTATTCAACCCCACAGAGACTGGAATAATTTCCAAACAGCACAGTGACTACTTTTCTCCATTTAAATAGGCTGAATGACTGATTACAAGATTGGATACATGTGTGATACTAATTAAAGAAACAAATTAGTTTGAAATATCACTATAATCCAATTATTTGTTATCTTTTCTAAGGGGTACCAACAAATGTGTCCAGGCCATTTTAGATATCTTTGTAGAATAAGCAATAATTCATCTCTGTTCACAGCTTCTTTGCTTTATTCTATGACGTACCAAAGGCATGCAAGTATACATGATAAAATAGCTTTTATTTTCATTACTTTTCAGGAGGAATTAAGCATTATTTCAATGAGCTGTAAGGGTACCAACAAATTTGAGCACGTCTGTACAAATACGAAATGTATATACCAAATGAGAACATACATTGTAATGTATTGTGAATTGTATTGTAATTGTACATTGTGAATGTAATGGCCATCAGGAGCACCAGAACATTCCCAGTAGTCCAGTCGAGTATTGGACCGATCAGTGAAACGTGGGAGACCTCCCCCCAAATCACATGCTGTATTTTTGGAGCTCATGGGATCATGGGATTAGAACTCAAACTTCTAATCATGATAAATGATCTCCAGCTAATTTGGTTGTTCAAAAGAATTTGTGGATTTGATTAAATATCTGGATGAAGTTGTCTGAGATTACTGCACGTTCTTGTGTTCATTGGAAAGGGCATATATAACGATACTTGAAACCATGATCAGCAATGCAGCGATTGGCTGGCGGCAAGACAGCAATGTAATGACATCATATTAATAAGTCAAATACAAGACTCACAACCTAATTTCTGTTTGAACTTAGTCATAGTAACTGTATATCCTGTCCTCTAACCCTAACCCTTCCCCTACCACAAAACACAACCTTCACAGAAAACATTCTGCAATTTCACATTTTCAAAAACAAAACAAAAAAACATCATAGTATGTGTCACACATATGGTGGTTTCATTGAGATGCATGATGCTGCATTTCTAACAAAAATAATTTAATAAACACTGAGAGTGTAACCTATTCACATTAAATCACTACGTGAGATATGTTTTCCTTAAGGGGCCAAACCACCTGTATTAAGATGTGTTTTGGTTGATCAGATCACGAGTTGGTGAGGGAGACATGAGCGACCTAGCATTGGTCCTGGGAGCATTAACAGAATCACCATTTGAGCTATCGGAGTCAGTTTCTGAAAAAATGCTACTCTTAAAGTGGCTCTCTCATTAGCATTGACTTCGCTTAAAAGATTTGGAGATTTGCAGGGCCTATCAGTTGCCTCTTCCTGCTTAAACTTTTCTCCAGGTGATGTCAGAACTATTTTGCACTCCAGACCGGACTATATTCCAAAGGTTCCTTCTATGGTCAGACAATAGTCTTGCAGGATTTCTTCCTTTCACCTCATAAATTCAAATTCGCAAGAGCAAGAAAGTCTGCATTTTTATATGTATGGTCTGTGCTTTGAGGATCTACGTCCACCGCTCAGGCCAGCATCAAGCCATGAAGCGGCATCTCGTTCTCCTCTCAGGGAACCAGGTTATATGCATAACCTGAGACGTTTCTTCTCATTCACAGTTGGAATTAAATGTGGCAGGCGAATAAGCACAAAAATATGTGTTTTAGGCTTTGTCTATTTTGATAAGAAAGCAAATTTCAAAGAGACACACCCAGCAAATTTTGGCCAGAGTAGAGGGGGAATTGAATCACAACATGAATCTTTTGTCTTTACGGGAGTCCATCTGAACCACCAATCATTCATATCTAAACTTAAAGGGGTGGTTGAGTATGATTTCACTTTTCTAACTTTAGTTAGTGTGTATGCTGCTGTTTGAGCATAAACAACATCTGCAAAGTTACAACGCTCAAAGTTCAAAGCAAAGGGAGATATTTGCTTTTAAAGAAATCGTTTTTTAAGGACTACAACAAACGGCTGGTTGGGACTACACAACATTCCTCCCGGGTTACTGACATCACTAACCCTAAAATTTACATAAACCCCGCCCCTGGGAACACGCAGTCCATGTTGAGAAGAGGAAGAGTTGTTGTAGTCGAGCACATTTGTGAGTCAGCTCAAACTGTAGCATCTATCTTTTCACATGCAATAGAAAGTCACTCTGTGCATCTCACAACAGTTCCTATACAAGCGATTTATAGATTATCATGACAGAATATGCTAATTGAAGATAGTTAACTCCACATCAGCAACATAAATTCATCAACTAACCATTCAGAGACGTCCTGTTGCATTCTACATGTTGTCACTTCTTCTTGAGTCTCTCCATCTTTGTCTGACTCCGTTTAAACATAAAAGGCAGAACAGTTTCTGTCATTTTAGTGTGTGTCTGCGTGAGGAGCAGCAGTTAATTTGCATTTAAAGGGCCAGACACAAAATGGTGTGTTTTTGCTAACCCTTAAAAAGTGACTTTAACATGCTATATAAAAATATCTGTGGCGTATTTTGATCTAAAACTTCACACACACACACACACACACACACACACACACACACATACACACACACACACACACACACACACACACACACACACACTCTCTCTCTGGGGACATCGCAGATTTATTTGACATCTTGTGAAAAGGGCAATATACCACCCCTTTAAGATTTAAACCCTGTTTTATGAAATATGCTGTAGCAAGCATCTTAACCTCCATTAAATCTGTTATTTTGGAAAGGAACAGTCGCAATAACTTTGAATATGAGGCTTGAGAGCAAAGCACGAGAACAAACCACATCAATTTTTAATGTTAATGGAAAAGTCACTGTGTTCACCACATTAATGGGGTTTGTACTTTGCTGTAAAAAAAGGGGACATCACCACTTTTGTAAAGTGTTTTGTAAAGATCACCCCACCTTTTTGCAAGTAACTACACCAACTCAGCTTGTTCAGATTCATTATATAATGACACTACATTTAAAAAGCTTTTGCTCTTCGGGATCTGGTGTCGACCAAAACATCACTGTGTCTTGTAATTATCACTGTGGTGCTAGAAACATTAATGTAAGTGTGTTTGAGTATCGAGCGATGTAATGATATTAAGTCTGTCATGACAACTATCAGGAGATTGGTATGGTAATAGAGATTGGCATGGATATGGCAATGTTAATGTATTTGGTCTGTGTGAAATAGATCTGCTACGCGGCTGCTGCAGCTGCAGAGCAAGTACCGAGACTTGCTACAGCCAATATCTTTACAGACATGTCTGCTGCCGCTGCACATGTAACACACATGATTTAACCCCCCAACAAAGCAGGAGACAAGAGAAAAGTCCAGAGCCCTCTTCGAAACAAACATCTAAACAGATAATTTATAGTTGTACAGACAATGCCAATAAGGCTCTTGTGTACCATTGAAAAGATTATTGATACACATTTGCAAAGCAACTTTTCACACTACACAGTTGCACAGGGTAATAGGAGAAATAGACAAAACAAGTATTTACATGTGCTGTTGAGTAAGAAAACAAGCTGGTGCATCGGCAGATATGCATCCCCAAAAACAAAAAAAACAAAAATAAAAAAAACCAGCAGATCTATTGCCAAGACATATGTACTAGGGCTGGGAATCTTTGGGAATCCCACGATTCGAGTCAATCGATTCTTGGGGTCACGATTCGATTCAAAATCGTTTCTCTAACTTGCCGACTGGCTTTACATTAGTGACCTAAGGCTATATGCACCTTGGCTACCTTGCCAACTGGCTTAGCACTTGTGACCTAAGGCTATGTGTGTCTTAGCTACCTTGCCGACTGGCTTAACACTAGAAATGCATGCTATGTGTTCTCGTGAACAATATATTTAACGCTGTAAGCTGATAGTGATAGGAACCCAGCAACCACCTGAGCAAGTATCTTCAAGTCATTTGATGATTACAAAACCCTTACACTCTTATTAGATAAATTAAAAGCCATGACAGCATGCTCTGACGCTCCATAAACATGTTAGCATAGCTAATGAAATATTTCCCTTGAAATAATTATTTTTTCTGCTAACATGTAATCCCAATGAATGTGAATGCTTATTTTACTTTAACCTTCTCATCCATAGCAGCGTATACTCACAGAGATACAACAATAGACCATTTTCTGCTGCATATATACACAACTGCATAACGCTCCAACTTATGCTTAGTAAATCACTCCAAAAGACTATAAACATGATGCTTAGTTTAACTGTATTGATTGTTCTTTTAGCGTGATTCGAACATACAAGCATCTGAATCAACCACATACATTTAGAATAGCAAATGAAAACAATTGCTCTTGGAAATAAAAGGATGCATTAAACAACTAAATATGGTATACGCCATTTAAAAGATTACAAACTGTTTTCATATCCATGCTAACAACGTATAAAACAGCAATGACATACAATAGACCGCTGCTGCTGCATGCAGTAAACACTGCTGCTTATATGCTTCAGTGATTCAGTCCTGCACTGTTGACATGACGCTATTTAAAAATATTCCTAACATGAAGCTAGTTTAAACTTGTAAAGATTGCTCCATAGGAATTAATAACCGGACCACACAATATTCGCAGAGATGTGGAATAAAACGTCAATCACCTATCTTAGATGTTGATTCCAGATGTGTTCTGAAAGGGTTTCTGAAAGCGCGCTGCATACTGCTACCAGCAACACCCCAGTATTTGTTTGAATGTTGAGCCACAGCTCATTGGACGCTGATGCAACAGCAACCAATCAGCTGTGCTATGTAGATAATGATGTGATCGCTACCAAATGAGTCAAAGACTTATCAGCCTGCACCATCTAGAGTTCCATGCCAGAACTAGTAGTCGGGGAGCCAAAGTCTCAAAAGCTCAATAAAATGGGTTGAACCTGACATGGTCTGTTATACTTTTTATTTGTGTTTTTTCTGTTAACTTTGACCCTAAGAACCAATAATTGGAGGGTCTGCTCTGCCGGAAATATCGCGAAAAAAAATTGTGGCCATTTTAGTGTATGCACCCTTTATTTTTTATCAGAAAAATGTGAAAAATGATTTTTTCCCTCAAATCCTTAGTGGGTTTGGTAGGCTGTCAATAAATGCACTCCAGATACAAAGAACACATTTGCTGACAACATCCACTGAAAAAAAAAACTCTTAAAACACATTTCTACATGATTTTGCATCAATTTAATGCAAAAAATTAGGCGTTTTCTCACTTTTTTCCAATATTTTCATCTTTACTTCATTGGCAATCAACTATTCCCCCAAGTTATGACATCAGTCAATGTGTCATTCTTTTCACCAAACAGTATACTCACTCCACAGAAAAAAATCATAAAAATCCAACCAAAATCAATGGATCTGTGATGATTTCACTAATAGTTGATCAGCAGGCTCAGAACCTCAATAGAATTGTAGGCTACTCTCAAAATTCCGAAAGACATGTAGTCCATGAGCCAGGGGGGTTGATCGGTATCATCGGGGGAAAAAATGCTATCATTGTTATTTGGCAAGGTATACACCCCTAGTATTAGAAAAATCACTATAGCAGTGCAGGGGTGGTAGCGAAATCACTTTTTTCAGCTCATGAAGTTACTAACCCCCTAAGATAAATTCCGTTTTTGAAATCTGGTGTATATCTGGTTTAGGCTCATGCTAGGGATATTGTCAATATTCTATAATATGGTGCTTGGTATCGCTGGAAAGGGGACCTTTTAGGCTTTCATTTAAGCCTTTTTGTCTGTCTGACAAACACAGAGGTCACATGACTTCTTTAAACCAGAAATAACACACATTTTTTCACAATTTCCGCCTAAACTAAAAATCCGCCTAAAATCGCTGTGCCATGAAAGAACACCACGGACACAAAAGTCAACAACTTCAATACTCAAGGCACTCTGATGACTCAGAAAATGTATAATATACCCATACTATTTATTTGTGAGAGCCTTAAATTAGACTTGTGCAGCCAGCACAAGTCTTCAAAATAGAATAGAGCCAATAGAATGGACAAATAGAATACCCTAGTCCAGGGCCAAATGTTGTAATAAAAACACTTGTAATTGGTGTAACAAAATGTTTCTATCATGTATTTTGATATTTACCCACTTTCAGTTAGAATGTCAGAATGTAGCTCATGCACTGAATGTTGATGGATTTTGACAAGGTTTTGTCAGTTTTGTGAAAAGATTGTTGGTTCAGTTGACTGGTTATAACAACACTATAACTATACCATCTTCAATCAACTTCCATTGAGTTCCAGGGGTATTCAATGTAAGTACAAAATACTTTTTCTCTTGTGCTTGTGAATTGGTGGGGAATAGTAGCAGTAGCTAATGTAAGCTTGGTGTTTTTCACACTTAGTATACTTCTTTTAAACTTAAAATAAGAAAGTATACTTTCAGTCTACATTTTATGTACTTCTCAGAAATATACTTAAAATTACACTTCAGTGTACTTGATGTATACTGAGAGAAAAGTCCAGGGCCCGTATTCATAAAGATTCTAAGAATCCTCTCAGAAAACTCTTAATTTTTCTTAAAGGAATACTCCACCGTGTTTTCATATTAAACTATGTTTTTCCCTTAACTAAGACGAGTTGATACATACCTCTCTCGTCTCAGTGCGTGCACTTAATCGCTCAGGCGCGCGGTGACACTTTGAAAGCCCAGTTCATTCAATATGGGCCAAGCAGAGAAACAACCAAACACCTCCACGTTTTCCCTATTTAAATACAGTTACTCGCGTAGTGTAACTCGACCTAGGACGGTGACACAAAACAAAACGTTGCGCTTTTCTAAGCGTGTAAAATGGATAACTATATTGTATGGCGGAATACCATTGCAAGTGCTTGTAAGCACTTCGTCTTGGCGGAGTAATATCTTCACTCGTGAAAAATCCTCTCACCGGCCCCCGCTCCCTCTAGTGAAGATATTACTGCGCCAAGACGAAGTGCTTACAAGCACTTGCAATGGTATTCCGCCATACAATATAGTTATCCATTTTACACGCTTAGAAAAGCGCAACGTTTTGTTTTGTGTCACCGTCCTAGGTCGAGTTACACTACGCGAGTAACTGTATTTAAATAGGGAAAACGTGGAGGTGTTTGGTTGTTTCTCTGCTTGGCCCATATTGAATGAACTGGGCTTTCAAAGTGTCACCGCGCGCCTGAGCGATTAAGTGCACGCACTGAGACGAGAGAGGTATGTATCAACTCGTCTTAGTTAAGGGAAAAACATAGTTTAATATGAAAACACGGTGGAGTATTCCTTTAAAGGAGAACTCCGGTCAATTTTAACATTGAGCTAATTTTTTTGTACATTTGGAGTGCTGTCAATACAGAGAACAACGACAAAAATCGGTGTTGCCTACACCATGTTATCCTCTTTTTAAAATATGCACCCTGTTGACTTCAATGGGGCAATATTTAAACCTGCTTTTAGCCTCTTAACATCCTTGATGTGTCATTACAAGTGCACAGCCATGTGAGCGCTGGCTGAATTATTATCATTTTTATCCATATCTTTCACATCTACTGCAGTCAGATTGACCCGCGTTCACTCTGAAGGAATCACTCACATTGGCTGTGCACTTGTAATGACACATCAAGGATGTTAAGAGGCTAAAAGCAGGTTTAAATATTGCCCCATTGAAGTCAACAGGGTGCACATTTTAAAAAGTGGATAAAATGGTGTAGGCAACAGCGATTTTTGTCGTTGTTCTCTGTATTAACAGCACTCCAAATTTACAAAAAAATAAGCTCAATGTTAAAATTGACCGGAGTTTTCCTTTAAAAACTTTTACGTAGGAGTCTTAGCTTAAGAGCGATTCGGGGCCAATCTGAGAACAACTCTGAGCAAGGAAAAGACAAAAACTTTCATCTTAGTGAGGAGGCGGGGCTGACCCCGTTGCTATGTATGACACAATCTTTTGAAGACTGTGATTGGCTGGTAGTCCAAGAAGGAAAAAAATTGTGATTTGTCTAAGCCAGGGGTTCTCAAAGTTTTGATAGGTGAGGGCCAATTTAGGAACCCAACATTGAACTGAGGGCCGCCAAAGGGGCGGGGGAGAAAAAGAGAAAAAAAAATACTGAAAAGAAAATAATAATAATTTTAATGACCAGGTTGCATCTCTACAGTTTACATTTATTGAGGCTATTATTATATAACTGAGGCTAAACCTGGCAAATCTTGAGAAAAATTGCAATGCAAACAAAATCCCTGGGGTTCTCTACCCTCAACAGACAAATTTGGGATATAACAGTCCTGTGTGCAGTCTATTTCAAGAACAAACTTATTTAGAACAAACAGCCTCAGTGTGCCTTGCTTCTTATCAGCATAGGCCTTATTCAGGGGCAATTCCAGCTACCAAAGCACCACAGGAAAACCTGACAGGGACAGGGACAGGGAGAGAGAGAGAGAGAGAGAGAGAGAGAGAGAGAGAGAGAGAGAGAGAGAGAGAGAGAGAGAGAGAGAGAGAGAGAGAGAGAGAGAGAGAGAGAGAAACTTTTAAAATGGAAGCTTACCAAACAAGTCATCATCATCATCATTCATATCTATAATTGCCTGTCAGTCGCGTTTCCATTATTACAGATTTACGCAAATGTTTTGCGCTATTAATATCTATCTTTTCAACCCGTAATTGAAAAACGAAAAATGAACGGTTGTTGTCTTTTTAAATATCGACGAATTTTCAGATTTTTGTTTTTAAAATATTCACAAATTAATATGGAAAACATGTCGATTTTACTGGTTTTCTAAGGCCAAATTAGAACCTGGAATTGATATTTTTCCCTCAGTGCTGAATATAGCCTGTGTCTCTGGAACCACAGCCCACAGAAAGGTGAGTAGAATGGGGACTACGGATGAAAAATAGCCTTTGGCTAAATCCAGTACAATACATGAAGTGGAAATTTTATGTTAAAAATTGTGCATGGTCCCTTTATAAATAAATAAAAAAAAATAAAAAAAAATAATAAATGTGTCTGAAAAAACAGCGAGGCATTTTAATTGTTTATTAATAAACTATTGTTTTCTAAGTGTCGGCTAAAAACATATCTCCATCTCCGCTGTTAAGCAGATGCGCTTTTAGAGAGAAATGCACCTTTCATACGGATAACATCAGAAGGTATTAGCTTTCGATTCGAGTTTGTTTGTTTAAAAGTGGACATTTCAAGCTTTAGCCTACATAGGCTATATTTTGTTTCAGTTCTCGCGCTCCAGTTCACGGAGATCATGCGTAGGTTACTGATTGTTTTGTTTTATTTTACAAAAGCACAACGTTTTTTTGTTATTATGAGTTTACACAAATAAAAGTAGGCTAGTTGCGAATATTGTATTATTATTTTCTGTATGACCAGAAATGATTGAGTATTTTAAGTTGTTTCCACTGTTGATAGGAAAATGCAAGTGTTCGCGCCGTGAAAAATTTGAAAGGTAATGGAAACGCGGCTATAATAAGCTTGTCAACTTGTCACTTGCGATCGGTCGGACCACACCTGTAATTACCGCTTATGCCTATAGATGCCGCTAAACACCTCTAAACGTAACGGAGATTAATTTTTTCAAAGCAATGTAGCCTACAGTTTTAACAGTTTTACAGATGTTATCAGATGATGTCGAGGGCCGCCAGAAATGTTTCTGCGGGCCGCCATTGGCCCGCGGGCCGCACTTTGAGAACCTATGGTCTAAGCCTTCACTTTGAAATTACATGCGACTGTGTACATTACACACTGCTGCATTGTTGCATTTTCCCAGTTGCCAAATATCGTAATGTAGTGATTACTTTCATTTCTGGCGCTATTGCATTTCTGCGCTGTCGGAGATGTTAGCACGTCTCTAAGATCAGTCACAAACATGATCCATGCACGATCTAATCTTTAGCGTCTTATTAACTCACTGTCATCCATTGTCTGCAACAGATTTCTTCTCCTTCTTTCTGCCATGTTCTCCTCTGCTGAAGAAACTCTTCAGCCTCTTAAAAGTCCCCGTCCGTGCTCCTAACAATTTTGACCTTAAGACCTCTTTTAAGGGTTAAGATGCTTTCTGAATTACTTTTTTCTTTACTGGGATTTTTTTTCTTTAATTTTAAGAGTAAACGGCCACATTTCTAAGAATTTTCTTAGAATTTTGTCACTAGGAGCTACTCTTTGCATTAAGATTCTTTATGAATACGGGCCCAGGTATATTTGGCCTGTACTTGAACTCAATCTTTTGATCCAGATATACTTAAAAGCAGGGTTCACCAATCTCGGTCCTGGAGGGCCGCTGTCCTAAACTCTGCAGAACAGCGGCCCTCCAGGACCGAGATTGGTGAACCCTGCTTAAAAGAATTAAGAATTCAAAGTACTGTATACTTGTCTTGTAGTTGTGTTAACTCTTTTGTAGGCTAGTCCACTGGTCGTGTAAATCAATTTACTCTAATTCTACTTTTTTGTTTAAAATGTTGCCTTTCTTTATGAAACTTACTGACATTCAAGTGTTAAGATTAAAAAAGGATGCATGAAGCTAATAACATGTTTTTAAATTTAAAGTACAGTTAAAGGTATTTTTCAAGTGCAAAAATAATAATGTTACATGTTAAGTGCAAAGTATAATGTTATGTTTACTTAAAGAAAACTTACAAGTACACTTGCAGTATAAACTACGAAACTAGTAGTTTACTGAGAGTACACATCAGTGTGTACTTTCATAAACTAAAAAATGTACTACTTGTATTAAAACAGTAAACTACTAGTATACTTATAAGTTCACTTGTAGTACAGATGCATTACAAATGAGAAACCTAGTTGTGTACTTAGTTTACTACTCTTACAAATACTAAAAATACGAAAAGTGAGCCAATTTAGTCCCAAGCAGTATTGAAATAGTACACAATTTTACTACAAGTACACATTGATATTAGTATACTTACTACATAAAGTATACTTAAAAATATACTTGAAAATTACTTAAGTATACTTCATAAAATGAACATGAAGACATGCACTTTTATGATGAAGAGATGCACTTTTATGATGAAGAGATGCACTTTTATGATGAAGAGATGCACTTTTATAATGGACAGATGCACTTTTATGATGGATAGATGCACTTTTATGATGGATAGATGCACTTTTAGAATGGATAGATGGACTTTTATGATGGAGAGATGCACTTTTATAATGGATAGATGGACTTTTATAATGGATAAATGCACTTTTATGATGGATAGATGCACTTTTATAATGGAGAGATGGACTTTTAGAATGGATAGATGGACTTTTATGATGGAGAGATGCACTTTTATAATGGATAGATGGACTTTTATGATGGAGAGATGGACTTTTATGATGGAGAGATGGACTTTTATGATGGAGAGATGGACTTTTATAATGGACAGATGCACTTTTATAATGGATAGATGCACTTTTATAATGGATAGATGGACTTTTAGAATGGATAGATGGACTTTTAGAATGGATAGATGGACTTTTATGATGGAGAGATGGACTTTTATGATGGATAGATGGACTTTTATAATGGATAGATGGACTTTTATAATGGACAGATGCACTTTTATGATGGATATATGCACTTTTATGATGGATAGATGCACTTTTATAATGGAGAGATGGACTTTTAGAATGGATAGATGGACTTTTATGATGGAGAGATGGGCTTTTATGATGGAGAGATGGACTTTTATGATGGAGAGATGGACTTTTATAATGGACAGATGCACTTTTATAATGGATAGATGCACTTTTATGATGGATAGATGCACTTTTATAATGGAGAGATGGACTTTTAGAATGGATAGATGGACTTTTATGATGGAGAGATGCACTTTTATAATGGATAGATGGACTTTTATGATGGAGAGATGGACTTTTATAATGGATAGATGGACTTTTATAATGGACAGATGCACTTTTATGATGGATATATGCACTTTTATAATGGATAAATGCACTTTTATGATGGATAGATGCACTTTTATAATGGAGAGATGGACTTTTAGAATGGATAGATGGACTTTTATGATGGAGAGATGGACTTTTATGATGGAGAGATGGACTTTTATGATGGACAGATGCACTTTTATAATGGATAGATGCACTTTTATGATGGATAGATGCACTTTTATAATGGATAGATGGACTTTTAGAATGGATAGATGGACTTTTATGATGGAGAGACGGACTTTTATGATGGAGAGATGGACTTTTATAATGGACAGATGCTCTTTTATAATGGATAGATGGACTTTTATAATGGATAGATGGACTTTTATAATGGACAGATGCACTTTTATGATGGATATATGCACTTTTATGATGGATAGATGCACTTTTATAATGGAGAGATGGACTTTTAGAATGGATAGATGGACTTTTATGATGGAGAGATGGGCTTTTATGATGGAGAGATGGACTTTTATGATGGAGAGATGGACTTTTATAATGGACAGATGCACTTTTATAATGGATAGATGCACTTTTATGATGGATAGATGCACTTTTATAATGGAGAGATGGACTTTTAGAATGGATAGATGGACTTTTATGATGGAGAGATGCACTTTTATAATGGATAGATGGACTTTTATGATGGAGAGATGGACTTTTATAATGGATAGATGGACTTTTATAATGGACAGATGCACTTTTATGATGGATATATGCACTTTTATAATGGATAAATGCACTTTTATGATGGATAGATGCACTTTTATAATGGAGAGATGGACTTTTAGAATGGATAGATGGACTTTTATGATGGAGAGATGGACTTTTATGATGGAGAGATGGACTTTTATGATGGACAGATGCACTTTTATAATGGATAGATGCACTTTTATGATGGATAGATGCACTTTTATAATGGATAGATGGACTTTTAGAATGGATAGATGGACTTTTATGATGGAGAGACGGACTTTTATGATGGAGAGATGGACTTTTATAATGGACAGATGCTCTTTTATAATGGATAGATGGACTTTTATAATGGATAGATGGACTTTTATAATGGACAGATGCACTTTTATGATGGATATCTGCACTTTTATAATGGATAAATGCTCTTTTATGATGGATAGATGCACTTTTATAATGGATAAATGCACTTTTATGATGGATAGATGCACTTTTATAATGGAGAGATGGACTTTTAGAATGGATAGATGGACTTTTATGATGGAGAGATTCACTTTTATAATGGATAGATGGACTTTTATGATGGAGAGATGCACTTTTATAATGGATAGATGCACTTTTATGATGGATAGATGGACTTTTATAATGGATAGATGCACTTTTAGAATGGATAGACAATAACAGATTTTTACAGCGATTGATTCCAACAATCTTTTCACAAAACTGACAAAACCTTGTCAAAATCCATCAACATTCAGTGCATGAGCTACATTCTGACATTCTAACTGAAAGTGGGTGAATATCAAAATACATGATAGAAACATTTTGTTACACCAATTACAAGTGTTTTTATTACAACATTTGGCCCTGGACTAGGGTATTCTATTTGTCCATTCTATTGGCTCTATTCTATTTTGAAGACTTGTGCAGCCAGTAATTTAAGGCTCTCACAAATAAATAGTATGGGTATATTATACATTTTCTGAGTCATCAGAGTGCCTTGAGTATTGAAGTTGTTGACTTTTGTGTCCGTGGTGTTCTTTCATGGCACAGCGATTTTAGGCGGATTTTTAGTTTAGGCGGAAATTGTGAAAAAATGTGTGTTATTTCTGGTTTAAAGAAGTCATGTGACCTCTGTGTTTGTCAGACAGATTCAGTACTGGGCTTAAATTAAAGCCTAAAAGGTCCCCTTTCCAGCGATACCAAGCACCATATTATAGAATATTGACAATATCCCTAGCATGAGCCTAAACCAGATATACACCAGATTTCAAAAACGGAATTTATCTTAGGGGGTTAGTAACTTCATGAGCTGAAAAAAGTGATTTCGCTACCACCCCTGCACTGCTATAGTGATTTTTCTAATACTAGGGGTGTATACCTTGCCAAATAACAATGATAGCATTTTTTCCCCCGATGATACCGATCAACCCCCCTGGCTCATGGACTACATGTCTTTCGGAATTTTGAGAGTAGCCTACAATTCTATTGAGGTTCTGAGCCTGCTGATCAACTATTAGTGAAATCATCACAGATCCATTGATTTTGGTTGGATTTTTATGATTTTTTCTGTGGAGTGAGTATACTGTTTGGTGAAAAGAATGACATATTGACTGATGTCATAACTTGGGGGAATAGTTGATTGCCAATGAAGTAAAGATAAAAATATTGGAAAAAAGTGAGAAAACGCCTAATTTTTTGCATTAAATTGATGCAAAATCATGTAGAAATGTGTTTTAAGAGTTATTTTTTCAGTGGATGTTGTCAGCAAATGTGTTCTTTGTATCTGGAGTGCATTTATTGACAGCCTACCAAACCCACTGAGGATTTGAGGGAAAAAATCATTTTTCACATTTTTCTGATAAAAAATAAAGGGTGCATACACTAAAATGGCCACAATTTTTTTTCGCGATATTTCCGGCAGAGCAGACCCTCCAATTATTGGTTCTTAGAGTCAAAGTTAACAGAAAAAACACAAATAAAAAGTATAACAGACCATGTCAGGTTCAACCCATTTTTGAGACTTTGGCTCCCCGACTATAGGTAATTATTCTGTGTTGTAAACAACTTGGAAGTGTTTGGTGTAAGGGTCTTTTGCATCCACTTCTGAAACAAGAGCATGTTTCAGATCAAATTTTCCATTCAGCTCCTTGAACGCTAAGAAATTTCAATAAAAAAAAAGTTTTTTTTTTTTTTTTTTTTTTTTACACAGAAGCAGCTGGATGAGTAGACTTTTAGATAATGTCTTTGCCATTTGATAAAGCAGACAGAGCTCCCCTGCAGATGTTATTTTAGAAGTAATCAAAAGAAACTTTCTATAGTAAAGAGCATTGTGATTAAGGATGGACACTGCATCTGTTTTTCACTTAAAGATATGTGTTTGAAGCAGAAGCGTTGGAGGTGCAGGTTCTGTGACACTAATGTGGGCAACATGACCTGAAGACTTGTGGCATTTTCCTCATAACTGTCCTCTGAACAAAAAGGTCAAACTTAAATACATATTGTGTTGCAAGGATCAATACCAGCTTTAACTTGTCATTGTTGGCAAATGACCATGCATGGTATAAGAGGGATAATCCACAGCTAGCTGTGCATTAACCCTTGTGCATCCTTGAGGACATTTTTGGATTTTTCAGTTTTGTTTTTTTGATCACTTTGCCTGTGTTAATGCTAACTGCACAAAATTTGGCACGGGTGTGTATTTTTATTGGAATTTTACTATTTCATCATCATTTTCTTTAAAAAATCTATTTTGCACTAGTTACACAAAATACTTCCTCTCAGGACCTTAAGGACAAAAATGTCCCCATTGAAACCCATTAAAACTGCATTTTTTAATCCCTGTGCCGTTTAACTATAAAATGATGCAATCTTTTTTAATAGGCTTTCATTCTGTTGGCAAGGCTTCAAAATTGACATATTTACCATTTTTTATCAGATGGTGCCATTTTTTCAGGTTAGGCCTATAAAGCAAATACTCGCTTTATTCCTGTTTTCTGCTTCGGCATATTATAGAGCCAATTGGATAAATTATGCAACGATAATTGTGTGGGTTTGTTGGTATGGATGTCTAAGTGTGGTTTGTATGTGTGTAATAAAATAAAAGGTGTGTTTGTGTGCTTGTAATATTTGAGAGAGAAAAACTCAACTGCAAATCGAAAATCCAATCGCTGTGTTCACCAGTGGAGTTTTGCTGGCATCCAATGGGGAAAGTCTGGTACTGCGCCCAAACAAAATCTTACTGAAAGCTCATTTTTTGAGATATCATCCTCAAATTTGGAACACAACCTGTTTAGATTTATGGCTTTGAATTTATATCAGTTTTAGAGTTCCAAATGTTTCATAAAATATATATTTTATATAAAATATTGATTATAATGTTCATAAATATTTTTCATAAACTTAAACTTCTATAAAAAAAATTTGATTGCACTTTTTTTCAATTTTTTCACTTCAACAACAATCTGCCAAGGGTCTTCTTTAAAATGAGACCAAACTTAAGTATTTGCTCCCAAAGCATAACATTTTTATGAGAGTTTTTTGACTTGGACATTTTTGTCCCTTTTGGACCTATGAGTAAGTTTTTTTTTTTTTTTAATGTTAACTGCATTCATTTTGGCACAGGTGTCTATTTTTATTGTAATTTTACTATTTCACCCCCATTTCATTTGAAAAAAAAAAAATGTTGCACTAGTTACACAAAATACTTATATATATTTTATATAAAATATTGATTATAATGTTCAGAAATATTTTTCATAAACTTAAACTTCTATAAAAATTTTTTGGTTGCACGTTTTTCACTTTTTTCACTTGAACAACAATCTGCCAAGGGTCTTCTTTAAAATGAGACCAAACTTAAGTATTTGCTCCCAAGCATAACATTTTTATGAGAGTTTTTTGACTTGGACATTTTTGTCCCTTTTGGACCTATGAGTAAGTTTTTGTTTTTTTGTTACTGTTAACTGCATGAATTTTGAGCTATTATAGAGCCAGTTGGATAAATTATGCAATGATAATTGTGTGGGTGTGTTGGTATGGATGTCAGAGTGTGGTTGGTATGTGTGTTATAAAAAAAAAAAAGTGTTTGTGTGCATGTGTGTGTTTGTAGTATTGAGAGAGAAAAACTCAACTGCAAATAACAAAGCCAATCACTGTGTGACCAGAGGAGTTTTGCTGGGATCCAATGGGGAAAGTCTGGTACTGCGCCCAAACAAAATCTTACTGAAAGCTCATTTTTTGAGATATCAACCTCAAATTTGGAACACAACTTATTTAGATTTATGGCTTTGATTTTCTAGCCGTTTTAGAGTTCAACTTGTTTCATAAAATATATATTTTATATAAAATAATATTCATAAATAATTTTCATAAACTTAAACCTATATAACTTTTTTTTGGATTTACTTATAAAAAAAATTTAACTTCAGCAATAATCTGCCAAGGGTATTCTTTAAAATGATACCAAAGTTAAGTCTGTGCTCCCAAGCTTCAACTTTTTATGACCGTTTTTTGACATGGACATTTTTGTCCTCTTTGGACCTATGAGTAACTTTTTTAAATTGATGCACAAGGGTTAAACAAATTTAATGCCCGATGTTTAGACAAATAATCACCTGACGCTAAGCCTCTGTGAAGTGCATTCAAATCGTTTAATGTACAGTTAGTCGGGGATTACCCTGCTTATACCGGTCATTTGCCAACACTGACAAGTTAAAGGGATAGTTTACCCAAAAATTATAATTCTGTAATTAATTACTCGCCCTCATGTCGTTCCAAACCCGTAAGACTTTTGTTCAGCTTCAGAACACAAAGGAAGGTCTTTTGAATTAAATCTGAGAGCTTTCTGTACTCTCCATAGACAGCTACGCAACTACCACTTTGCCACTTCAATTTTTTTTTTGCAGTTTAGTCCAAATTTTCTGAAGACTCGATCACTCTATATGACCAAATATCCATGTCTCTTCAGAAAATTTGGATTAAACCGCTCAATTCATGTGTGACCAGATGCTCTGCTTCCATGTTTTGAATGATCGATTAAAAAAATTTACATTCTTTTTTGCTCTTTATTATTGTTTGCCAATGCATTGTCAGGCATAATAGACAAAGATATTTGTGAAAAGAAGCGCAAAGGTAAATATGTATGTGTTGGCACTAAAATAAAGGATGGAAATAAAAGAGCAAGTATGAGGAGGTTTTGCGCCAAAATGTACATTCCTCACAGGCCTGTTTGAGAGGGAGCTTTTCTCCTTCCTTCCTTCCTTCCTTGCAGTTCTGAAATGGCGATTTCCTCCACATGTTTGAAGTGTATGCAACCCAGTTAGCTTGAGGCTTCGGGATCAAAACAAAACCAAATGATATAGAAGCGCTACTGTTTAGAGCACTTAACTGTTTTCATCGTTGGGTTTTTGGGATCTCTCCCCTCTGCCCTGTTTTCAGTATTGGACATGTTTGAGGAATTGCTCGGAACATTGTTGGGCCTTGTTTTTTTTTTTTTTTTTTTTTTTTTTTGTAGGATTGTGTTGTATGTCTTGTTATATGTGGCATTATATTTGAACTAGAGTATTGTATTAATTTGATTCTTTATATTTTTCTTGTTTTGATAATATCCATGAGTGGGATATGTATAACTGGAGGACATAAGTCCTCCAGTTATAAGATTACTTTGATTTTGTATTGTATTACTTTGATTTTGTCTGCTTTTGTAGACTTGTATTTGAAGCGTCAAAGTGGTAGTTGCATAGCTGTCAATGGAGAGTACAGACAGCTCTCAGATTTCATCAAAGAGTCTTACAGGTTTGGAGTGAGTAATTGGGTGAGTAATTAATGACAGAATTTTCATTTTTGGGTGAACTATCCCTTTAAAGCTGTTTCGCAGCACAATATTTGATGGAAAGGTAAAAATGACAGTTATTTTCATCAGTTGGCTCATTAGATGTAGCATTCTGCCTGTTTTAAATCAGACACCGAGATAAAAACAGTATCAGAATCAGACAATAAGTATCAGTAATCTGCATAATTTTCAATTCATGTCACATAGCATCACTGGTATGTAGAGTACTGTATTTTAATCCACAGATTTCAAACCTTCCTCAAAAGTGCTCAAGTTGTAGGAAACCAAAGACTTGTCATGTTTTTTTTCCCCCCTCAAGAATAATCTGGGCAATTAATTAAAATAATGTCAACATAAAAAAAAAAAAAAAAAAAAAAAAAGAATTAAAGTAAAATTATGCGGACAATTAATCTGTACAATAACCGAAAAAACCTGTAGGCTGCATTTTCACTGGCATGATGGTTACATTTCTAATTTAACCATCAATTATATAATAAAATTATTTTACAAGTAGTTTCATGACCTCATATTAATGTCTATAGGATTTATTTGTACTTTCGACAATCTGTTTGTCACACCACATATTTGGTTAAACTGAAAATCCTGAAAGGTAGCACCTAAGATATACACTCCCTACAAAAAAAAAAAAAAAGTAAACTTCAAGTTAATTTTATAAAATATACTTAAGGTCAGGTCAAGTCAAGTCACTTTCATTTATAAAGCGCTTTTAACAATATGGATTGTTTCAAAGCAGCGTTACAGTGATAATAGGAAATCACCGTAATAGATTGTTTAGGCTTTACAACAGCTCAAGGATAAAGTTATTGTCCAGCTAAAGTTAGTTTAGTGATTGATTCACTTCCGTTGTGAAGATCATTAGTTATTAACTTAGCCCTGGTGAAAAAAAAAAAAAAGCTAAGTATACTTGCAGCCAGACTAATTATCAGTATACTTCAAGTGTGTTAATGATAGTTAACTTGAAGTGTGCTATTTTGAAACTACTAATTTTGTACTAAGTATATTATAAATTGTAGTAAAGCATTACTTGAAGTGTATTTAGTGTACTTTTGTATACTATTAAATTGGAACAACTTTAAGTATACTTAGTATACTTTAAATATATGCCTGTGTAGGGACTAATTACATGCTTGATTAGTGATATTAAAGTGTACTTTATTTGTGTTACAAGTACATTACAAATTCATTATGAGTGTCTTCGAAACATACAAGCAATATAAGTTTCATAAAAAAAACATTTAAAACAAAATGCTGAGAAAATCACATTTTTGTCAAAGACTTCGTCTGGATGGGATTCAGAACAATGATGAAAGCATAGATGGATGATGATCGCGTCATTTTACATTTTCGTAAGCAATCTTCTACCACTTGTTTCTGCTTCTTCTTCACCTGTCTTTTGATCCAGAGATTCTGTACTATTTCAGAAGATGCCTAATAGCACCCCCTACCATATAACAGTGAAAACATGGATAGCCGGAAAATTCAGTCAATGGTGGGGATTTGAAAAGTAAATTTCTATGTACACTACCAGTGAACTACACAGAAATTGTGTAACTAGGAACATATGTTTTCTTTATACATTAATATTTTCAAACAATGCAAGACCGTATGTAAAACTATTTGAAAGTATTTAATAGGCTACTCAATCAAAAAGAGTAAACACAAATTCAAGCTAAGTATACTTAGAATACTTACTATTAAGTATATCTCGATCAAAAGATTGAGTACAAGTAAAGGCCAAATATGTTTAGACTTTTCTGTCAGTATAAGTCAAGTATACTTAAGTGCAATTTTAAGTATATTTTTTAGAAGTACATAAAAGTATAATATACTAATAGTATACCAATAATACACTTGAATAAACTTTTTCGTAAGGGCTGTTACATATGTGTTCATATTTAACTTGGTGATGAACACAAATGGGCACAGACATGCTATTTGTTAACAACCTACAGTGTGCTTATTTTTAGTGATTTTATGTCAGTGCAGTTGGAATGTTTGTAGCGATAATAGTTTTAATATTGTCAATATTGGTAGGGCCTGTTTTCATGATCTTGCCTGGGCCTCCTCAAACCCATGGGCAGGCCCTGTTTGATGCACATAGTTTGATCCATAATTTCATAAAGAACGCTAATATAGTAAAGCTGTTACTGCATGGAAACGGCAGCTTTGTGTAACTTAATCCTTCTGCAATGCACTTCGTGTATACATGGGTCATTCAATCACTCACTGTGGTCTGGAATCCATGTGCTGCTTTCCAACATTGTTAAAGTCAAGCTGTCAAAATAAAGATGGCTATCAAGCTTCTCTAGTTTCAGTGAAGAATCTTTAACTTTCTGAACAAATGCAGGGTCAGATGGTTGCAACATGCATGTACACGTGCACACACGTCATCTACAAACTTGTTAAAGGGTTAGTTCACCCAAAAATGAAAATTCTGTCAGTAATTACTCACCCTCATGTTGTTCCAACCGCGAAAGACCTTCGTTCATCTTCGGAACATAAATTAAGATATTTTTGATTAAATCTGAGAGCTGATCACTCCTCCATAGGCTGCTAGGTGACCGAAACTTGCTGGCCCAGAAAAGTTATTAAAGAGATCGTTAATATAGTCCAATTGACTACAGTGGCTTAATCTTAAGTATATCAAGCGACGAGAATACTTTTTGTGCGCAAAAACAAACAAAAATAACGACTTTATTCCACTATTCATTTCCTTCTCTCTGGGCCTCTAGTTGGTTCACGTAGTGTTTTTGCGTACTGCGTCTGTGTTACACGTCACCACGTAGGCTCACAATTGGCCGAAGCTAGTCATGTGTGTGATGCGTGATGACGTGCAACACAGACGCGCAGCGCAAAAACACTACGAGGCCCAGAGAGAAGGAAATGAATAGTGGAATAAAGTCGTTATTTTTGTTTGTTTTTGCGCACAAAAAGTATTCTCGTCGCTTGACATACTTAAGATTAAGCCACTGTAGTCACTTGGACTATATTAACGATCTCTTTAATAACTTTTCTGGGCCAGCAAGTTTCGGTCACCTAGAAGCCTATGGAGGAGTGATCAGCTCTCAGATTTAATCAAAAATATCTTAATTTATGTTCCGAAGATGAACGAAGGTCTTACGCGGTTGGAACAACATGAGGGTGAGTAATTACTGACAGAATTTTCATTTTTGGGTGAACTAACCCTTTAACAACAGTATGTCAACAGCTGTAACATTTGACTGTTCTCTTAGATAGAATGTCTCTTCTCATGCTTTTCCCACATTTGCCACCAATGTCTGCACTTACAAACCAACTACACAATTGCATCTGAGAGCATTTCCTTGCTAATTCAAAGTTGAATAAGAGCCTTTTATTTCACTTGAAATGATTATGAAGACAAGATGGCCAAAACAATTTAAAATATAATTTCATACATATGTGCTGACCCTATTTGTCTTTCTGTAAATTCAGTATTCATGGTACTACAGTTACAATAATACAATTTGTGGTAGTTTATAATGGTTTATTGTTACACATAGGGTACAGTTTGCTGGGGTAGGATGGGTCCCCCCTCTGATCTAAATATCCCTGCTTCTGCTGAATTATTTGCAATGCTGTTTTGGCTCGTTTAGTTTACACTCGAAGGTGATTGGGCTCTCAGGCGAGATCCCAATTTGTTCCAACGTGACTTAAAATACTCCGTCATTTTTCAGATAAGAGAACTGCATCCTTCGAAACTGTAGAAGGTCTATTATTATTTATGAACACTCACAATAACAACAAAACATTGTGCTTTTGTAAAATAAAGAAAACAAACATAATGTGCTTTCTGCTATCTCGGTCTCCCTGAACTGCGCGTCACATAAATGAACCGAAGCTCTATTACTGTAAAAAAAATTTAAACGGAAAATGTACTTTTCAGCCAAGACATTATGTTTAAAGACATTAAAATTGGGATGCTACAAATGCTATTGGCTGGAGGATCAACAGATAGTTGTGGGTATCGCTCGAATTACCTGTCTGCCATCTACTAACAACATCGGCTTCACAGGCGTGTATTATGACCTTGTTATGGTGGTGCTACAGAGGATTCTGTCCTTTCTGCTCGCTGCTCGGGTATGTTACAGCTTTTTTAATGTATTTAGTCCTTTTTACGCCGCTGTTTCGGCTCTTGGATATCATATGTGTACAGATATGACTATCTTCTACTCATCTCTGGATCTGCATAAACTGAACTCGACATATTGTCTTCCTGTGGACATAAATAATTACTGTGCTCACTTGAAAATTCTGCGCCGTCCTCGATATTTCCACTGAGGATCCCGGCACAATTTCTGTAAGGACGCACAGTTCACTTCTTTGGTTAACGACATCATTCCAGTAATTTCATCCTGTCGGTCTTCTTTAAAGTCGGACGCAGAGTTATGGTCAGTAAACCCGCTAAATCTCTGTTCTATCAAGATTTCATCTCCAAACGATGAAAAAGCCGAGTTGCCGACACTGGAGATGGCCTTGATAAATACGAGGTCAATTTCTAATAAATCGTTCATTTTAAATGTCTTTTTCATTACAAACTCACTGGACTTTTTATTTGTGACTGATACATGGCTGAATTTTCATCTCTTGGTGAACTTTCTCCCCCGGATTGTGCCGTTTTTAGCACTCCAAGACTCTCTGGTCATGGTGGGGGTGTTGCTACTGTTTTTAAAAATCATTTTAAAAACAAACAACTTCAAACAGATGTGTATTCAAGTTTTGAGGTACAGTTAATGAGAATCAACATAGAGGGAGAATCAAAATAACTGTAAAACAATGCATGTATTATATGCATTGTTTTACAGGCCTCCGAAATTTAACAAGGATTTCATCCAACAATTCTCTGAGTTCCTATCGAATATCGTATCTCGCTGTGATAGACTGTTGATTCTAGATGTAACATTGAGGCAGGAACGAAGCGGAGAGATAATCCACATGCAAGTACTACTTTAATGAAACAAACAGGAAATCCAGGGCAAACAACGGAACTCAGGACAGGAACAAGGAACAGCAAACAGCTACAAGCAACAACGATGACAACCAACAACTGAAGCACAGAGGTTTAAATACACAGGCAAACAAGCTAAACAAGATAACAAGGGGGCGTGGTTAATCAGAAACACCTGGCGAGACTAATAAACAAGAAAAACTACAAAAGGACTACAAAACATGGCACAGAACAGGAAATAACAAAAGTCCACACAAGACAAGGGGAACACAAGACAGGAATCATGACACTAGGAGACTTTAATATTCATATTTGCTGTCCATCTAAACCTTTGGTGAAAGAGTTTTTATGTCTTATTGAATCTTTTAATCTGTCACAATCAGTCTTTAGACCTACTCATAAATTGGGGCACACTTTGGATTTGGTGTTGTCACATGGTTTTCCCGTAACAAATCTGAGAGTAGTTGATGCTGCTATTTCAGACCATCTGCCAATTGTGTTTGGATCTGTCGGTGTTCTTCCCAGCTCGACTCACACTCAGTCTGTGAGTTACTCTCGTTTCATCCAACCTTCCACTGCCAGCTTATTTTCTGAGTACTATCAAGCCAACCTTGCGGATGCTGTCCCCTTCGACGAATTAAACACTGAAGAGATGGTGGAGGTTTTTACTAAAACCTGCTCCATTTCTTTAGACTTTGTTGCTCCCCTTAAGCCCAGGAAAGCTAAGGAAAAGGGCCCCGCCCAGCCTTGGTTAAATGATTTTACTCGCTCTCTTAGACAAGAGTGTCGTAAGGCAGAGCGGAAGTGAAAAAGAGATAAACTCCAAGTTTCATATGAATGCTTAACTGCATGCTTAATTAGTTACCAAAAGTCAGTGAAAGCGTCCAAATCTAAATTCCTCGCAAAACTCATCACAGAAAATGCAAATCGGCCGAGAATGCTGTTTATTGATTCAGTGCTAAAACCCTTACCAGCTCCTTCTCTTGTTCCATCTAGGGAAAACTGTGAAAACTTTTTACAATTCTTTGATGATAAAGTTTTGGCGATCAAGGCTTCCATTAAGCAAGCAATATATAATCCCCCCTCGACCTCGGTCCAGCTGTGAGTCTGATGTCGTCCCTACTCATCTTTTTAAGGAAGTTGTTGAAACTTTGAGCCCAGCTGTAACCGCTATTATTAACAGTTCTCTAGCGAATGGAATTGTCCCTGCTAGTTTTAAACATGCTGTAGTTCACCCTCTGCTTAAGAAACCTCATCTGGACCCATCTATCCTTAACAATTTTAGACCTATCTCCAAGTTGCCTTTTATTTCTAAGCTTTTAGAGAGAGTCGTGCATTGTCAGTTGATACTTTTCAGTCTGGTTTTAGATCTATGCACAGTACGGAAACTGCTTTGTTGAAGGTCAGCAATGACCTTTTGCAAATCCTCGATAATGGTTCGCACGGAGTGCTTGTCTTGTTGGATTTAAGCGCTGCTTTTGATACAATCAACCATAGTATCTTGTTGCATCGGTTGGAAAAAGTTGTGGGTATTCAGGGTGTTGCCTTGCAGTGGTTGGCCTCTTATCTCAAAGACAGAACCTTCTCAGTAGACATGGGGAAGTCTTCTTCGTCATCAGTTCCCCTATTATGTGGTGTGCCCCAAGGGTCCATTTTAGGCCCGCTCCTCTTTTCACTTTATATGCTGCTATTGGGTGCCATTTTTGAGAAACATAGGATATCCTACCATTGCTATGCTGACGATACACAATTTTATCTACCGGCAAAAACTGACAGTTCTTATCCCTTGGACGTACTGTGTGACTGTTTTGAGGACATCAAATGCTGGATGGCAAATAATTTTCTGCAATTAAATGAAAGCAAGAGCGAATTTTTTATTTTAGGCCCATCTAGGTCCTCATCTCTTTTTAATTTAGATTCTATCCCCATCAGTGTTAAATCTCATGTAAGAAATCTTGGTGTTACATTGGATTCGGCACTAAATTTTGAAAAACAAATCAGTTCAGTGGTAAAGGGCAGTTTCTTTCATTTGAGATCAATTGCGAAAGTAAAACAGTTTTTTTCTCCAAAAGACTTAGAGACTGTAATCCACGCCTTCATTACATCACGTCTGGACTACTGTAATTCCCTCTACTGTGGCCTGCCTCAAACTACAATCTCTCGTCTGCAAATTGTCCAAAATGCTGCTGCGAGACTTCTTACCGGTACAAAAAACAGAGATCACATTTCTCCTATTTTAGCGATTTTACATTGGGTTCCTGTTAAATTCAGAATCGATTTTAAAATTGCTGTGTTTGTGTACAAGGCTCTATCTGGTGTTGCACCAAATTACATATGTGACCTTATGATTCCATATACTCCCCAAAGAACTCTTAGGTCTTGTAATCAGTTGCTTTTAACTGTCCCACGTTTTCGTTGTACCACCAAGGGTGGTCGGGCCTTCTCTGCTGCAGCACCTAAACTATGGAACAGTTTGCCCTTCGCTGTGAGGTCTGCTCCTTCATTAGCCAGTTTTAAATCGTCTCTTAAAATGTATCTATTCTCTTTGGCTTTTAATTAAATCGCTATAGATAGATTTTATATTATGTATTATTTGGATTGTATTGGGTGTGATGTGTTTATATCTGTATCTGCCTTGTTTCCTTTTATGCTTTCTTTTTATTTGTACATTGTCTTACTGTACAGCACTTAGGCGTAGTGTTGTCACGATACTAGAATTTCTAACTTCAATACGATACCTTAAAAAAATATCGATATTCGATACCATTTTCGATACCACGGAGAAAAAAACTGCCACAATATTAAGGGGGTATTTTTTTTATTTAAAGCTGAATATAACAAGTCTAGAACATGGCAATGAGGTATATTTTACAAAAATGTCCTGAGTTCTATCTGTTAATATTTTTTCATTGGACCAGAGCTATATGAGCCATTGTATTTTTATAATAATAATAATAATAATAATAATAATAAATTGTATTTATAATGCACTTTTCATTTGCGAACAAATCCCAAAGTGCTACATATTTCAGAAGTAAAAAACATGGACAAGAATAAGAAAACATTAAATATAAAAACAGTTCAGTTTCACATTAATTGTAGCTAATTTTAAATAAAAAAGTTAAGTCTTTTTTAAAGTGATCAACTGGCTGTGGAACCCTCAGGTGGTCTGGCAATGAGTTCCACAGTCGCGGGGCAACAGAGGAGAAAGCACGATCTCCCATGGTCCGGAGCTTGGTTCTGGGAGGACGGAGACGATTGCCATTTTGTGAGCGGAGGTTTCTGGTTGATGCTTGCTTGGTGAGAAGTTCCTTGAGGTAGGGTGGAGCATTTCCATGAATGCATTGGTGGGTGAGGAGAGTGATTTTGTATTGGATCCTGGCGGAGATGGGGAGCCAGTGAAGTGCTTGAAGAATGGGGGTTATGTGTTCATATTTACGCACTCTCATTAGGATCCCAGCAGCACTGTTCTGTATGTGTTGGAGTTTCTGCAGACTCTTGCTAGAGATCCCATACAGAAGTGCGTTACAATAGTCCAGCCTGGAGGAGACAAAGGCATGGACAAGTTTAGTGGCGTCAGAAAGAGTGAGTGTGGGACGGAGTTTGGCAATATTCCTAAGGTGGAAAAAGGATGATTTGCACAGAAGTTTGATATGGTTGTCAAATGTGAGGTGAGAGTCAAGTTTTACACCGAGGTTGGTTACTGTAGATGAGAGAGGGATGTCTTTTCCAGAAAAAGTGATAGAGGTTATTAGGGACGACTGAACCTGCTGAGGAGTGCCGACAAGAATTGCCTCAGTTTTGGAATAATTTAACTGTAGGAAGTTCTAAATCATTCAGGCCTTTATCTCCTCCAAGCAGGAGGTCAGTAGGAGTGGTGTTGAAGAAGATGAAGGCAGAGCAGCCGGGAGGTGGGGGGTTTGGTTTATTTTGAGATAGAGTTGTGTATCGTCAGCGTAGCAATGGAAGGAGATACCATGCTGGCTGATGATGCGGCCAAGAGGGAGCATGTAAAGAATAAAGAGAGTTGGACCAAGTACCGACCCTTGAGGAACACCACATGTCACAGCATGTGGGTGAGATTTAGCTCCACCCAAACTGACGTACTCGGTCCTTCCAGAAAGGTATGATATGAACCAGTCCAAGGCAGAATTTGATAGTCCTATATCACTGTGGAGGTGGTCGAGAAGGATGTTGTGGTCGACAGTGTCAAACGCTGCTGTGAGGTCAAGGAGGATAAGAATTGAGGGGGAGCCAGCATCGGCTGCCATCAGAAGGTCATTCGTAACTCTGACCAGAGCTGTTTCTGTACTGTGGGCGGGCCGGAAGCCTGACTGAAACTTATCGTACATGTTGTGGCGTTGAAGATGGTCCTGGAGCTGAGCAGCAACTGCTTTTTCCAATACTTTGGAAAGGAATGGAAGTTTGGATATGGGCCTGAAGTTGGCAAGGTTTTCCGGGTCCAAACTGGGTTTTTTAAGAAGTGGTGTGATAGCCGCAATTTTGAGGGGGGAAGGAACATGGCCAGACTGGAGCGAGTGGTTTATTGTTTTTGTGATGAGGGGACTTATGGCAGAAGGATTCGATTTTATCAGGATAGTGGGAAAGGGGTCCAGGGCACAGGAAGATGATTTCATTTTTTTAATGATTCCCTCAATTTCAAGTTGTGAAACTTCAGAGAAGCAATGAAGAGAGTGGCAGAAACCAGACTGTGAACTGACAGAAAGGGCAGGTAGTGCAGAGGAACCAGGGAGATGCGATCGGATGGAGTCTATTTTTGTTCTGAAGAAAGTGATGAAGTTATTGCAGGTTCCTCTGTGTTTTCTGTGAGAGTTTTAGTCTGGGGTTTAAGAAGATGGTTTATTGTAGAGAAAAGCTGCTTGGAGTTTCCAGGATTGTTGTTGATAATGTCCGAAAAGAACTGTGACCGTGCATCTTGAAGTGACTTGGAGTAGGCTTGTTGGTGATCTCTATAGGCTAGTCTATGTACAGTTAGTGCCGATGTTTTGAAACGACGCTCAAGGATACGGCCACGTGCCTTCATTTTCCGCAGCTCCAAGGTGTACCATGGGGCTGAGCGTACAAAGGATACTGTTTTGGTCTTGATGGGGGCATGAAGATCCAGAAGTCTGCAGAGTGAATTATTGTAAAACCTGACTGATTCACTGGCTGATGAAAGATTGGCAGAGGAGAGATGGTGAAGATCCAGGGTCAAAGTGTCTGGGTCAATGTTCTTAATATTACGAAAGCAGATTTGACGTTTAGGCTTGGAGTGAGTAGGCAAAAATGGCAGTTCCACCGAAATTAACTTATGGTCAGATAAGCCAAGATCATGCACTTGCAGGTTATTTATGGAAGCAGAATCAGTGATGACCAGATCAAGAGTATGCCCTCTGGTGTGTGTTGGTACATCGACATGCTGTGTAAGATTCAAGCAGTCTAGTAATTGTAAAAATTCAGCAGCTGAGCGACAAGAGGGGGTGTCAACGTGAATATTCATATCTCCAAGTATTAAAAGGTTTGTAGATGTAGGACCAATTGTTGTGAGTAGATCGTGCATCTCATCAACAAAGGCTGAGTTTGGTTTGGGTGGGCGGTAGATAAGTAATATTGTCATCGGAAAAGGAGGTTTGCATTTGAAAGCTAAGCATTCAAATGAAGAAAACTCAGGTAATGACAAAGCGGACAGTTTGAATTTAGTTTGGTGTATTATCACAAGACCACCACCACGTCCAGTGCTGCGAGCTTTCTGCAGGTAGGTGTAAGCAGAGGGACAGGCTTCGTTTATGGCAGAATAAACCTCCAAATTGATGATAATCGCTAATGAAGGCAAATTGCAGAATTAAATAAAAGAATTTTTTTAATAAAGTTAAATAGGCACAAGTTAATTTACATTTGACCACAGTTAAAATATTTACTTCTAAGATTCCTCAATCAGATTATTTTAACTTTAAGAATTACAGTGGAAAAACGAGACAACACACTCATAACAACAATACTAGGCCAGCTTGGTTAATGTTTCAGAAAAGTTAAAATGAGAAGTTACAGGGAAAGTTACAGTTAGTTATAGGGGAATTCAGAGGTGACCCATTGATGTGAGTAGCATACAGCTACATGTTGCTAAATGGCCCCCCTGGAGCTTGTTCGTTAAGTCTGTTTTCAGAATTTAAAAAAATGAGTGATGTGAGGGATATTGATAGCCAAACAATCTTTTGGGTGCCCGCAGCCCGCTCGCAGTGTGAAGCGTGTGTCCGCGCTATTCTCCGACATGCCCGCTCGCGGTGTGTAGCGGGTGTCCCCGCTATTCTCCGACATGCCCACTCGCGGTGTGTAGCGGGTGTCCGCACTATTCTCCGACATGCCCGCTCGCGGTGTGTAGAGGGTGTCCGCGCTATTCTCCGACATGCCCGCTCGCGGTGTGTAGCGGGTGTCCGCGCTATTCTCCGACATGTCCGCTCGCGGTGTTCTTTATCAACCAAAGCCGGTCGCGAGGGCGCCGCACTCGCCATCTTTCCATTCACTTCACTTTTGCTATTTAACCAGAGCGAATGAGACGAGTGCGGTCACGTGTGGTGTTTGTCAACGCGCCTTTGGAGAGAAGTTAAAGTGACAGCTCGGCTAGTATGGGAGTATCGATACTTCGGGACATTAGTATTGGTACCGTTCAGATATTTCAGTATCGATATTTATCGAAATATCGATATTTTTGACAACACTACTTTGGCGCAACTCTTTTGCTTTTAAATGTGCTATAGAAATAAAATTTTACTTGACTTGATACAGAGAAAGTAACCGTGATTAAACATAAATGCGGCTTATGTGTATTTATCAGCTTTTCCCGCATATATACTGGCCCTGATGATCATCACACATACACTTACCGCTAGCTCCATTTCAGCAAATCTGTTTTTGTGAATGAAATGAATGACTCACTCTACCCATTGCTTTGGTCTTCATCAACACGTGCTTGCACCACCTGCTGGTGAGAAAGACTAACAGCAGATGGAGATTATGTATCGATACTCTACTGATATTCCTGCAGTTACCGGATGTGACGTTGAATTTTCTGTCAAATTTGAACCACTTAACCACTTTGTGGAAGCGAATTTGGAATTTTTTGTTTGTTTGTTTTAATTAGTGCAATTCAACAAGCTTTTTTGTTTCAAAAAACCTTGGGCATTAATTTTATTCCTTCTTTTTTTTTTTTTTTTTTTTTTTTTTGCCCAGGCACAAGTTGTCACCATAATGCTAGTTTGTTATGGGTAGTAGCCAAGGTGTTGAAATAGAGTTGATAAGTTGTTTAGAGTGCTCTTTTGCATTTAGCATGAAGTTTCTGTGGTGTTCTGGGTGGTTGCTGCGGTATTGCTATATGATTGCTTACTATCCAAAGACTAAAGATTTCATCTCCAAATCGTTGATATTCTGCTCCTTTTGTAAGCCTTCAGTATATGTCTATGGATGAATCCTATATTGGTTTATGGGATTGTCTTGCTTTTTTTTTTTTATCATCTACCAGATAATTATAAGCCGATTGCTTAGAAAAATAGTACTACTAGTAGTAGTTGTACGAATTTATCTTCAATTAGCTGGACAATTATATTATTCATGTCTGTATAGCAGATGATGTGAGTTACGGTCTGAAGTTTAATACTATAGGGTTACAGGTTTTTTTCAGAGAAAGCACTTAATTAAACACTTTTAGTAGAAAGCACCACTAATAATAAATATTGGGAACAGTAATAGTGATACTTGCCTTTAGGTAGCACCACTCTCTTTATGCATTTGATTGGGTTTCAGCAGATGGTAAGAATTCAAGGCCTTTATTTGTAACATGTGTTGTGTTGAATCAGTAACTGAGATTTTGTGCTTCCCTTGCCAAATAATTAGTCAATGAGCCAAGTCTACTACTTCACTGAAGGAAACATTTAGCATGCAAAGAGCAAATGTTACCAAAGGTCTTTGGGCAAAAGGAAAAAAGAGTGTGAATTTTATTTATGCAAAATGCAATCACTGATGGAAAACGCTCTCTCTTTTATAGTTATTTATGGTTGTTCTCCTGTTAGAAACGAAAAAAGACAGAATTCACAGTGTATTGGAGACTACATGTATGTTAACAGTGTCCATGTATAAGGGCTAAAAGGTGGGGAGTGTGTGCCCAGTATGATGTGAGCGGAGAATGTTGGCCATCTACAGAGTAGGCATAATGGATATCGTTGTCATGTGCCCATATTGAAGGTTAGGTTTTAGTCCTAATATGGTTTTCCTTGCTCTGTATGACTGCCAACAAGAGGAGTTAACTCACACCATAAGTTTTATTTATGTTAAACTCAGCAAGTTCTAGAACTGAGCCCACCCAAATGAATAATATTTCATCTCAAACAGTCCTTGGAAGCATTTGGGCACCCCAGGCTTATAAGAGTTGCCATTGTTCTGATATTGTCCACAAGGGATTGAAGAAACATTCCAGATTCAATATAACTTAAGTTCACTCAACAGCATTTGTGGCATTATGCTGAATAACACAAAATTTGACAGTCCTTTTATTTAAAAAGCTGCATTGCAATGAGTTACTTACAATAGAAGTGAATGGGGCAAATCTGTAAACATTAAAATACTCACTGCTTCAATAATACTGCTGCACGATGTAAAAAAAAAACAAAAAAAAACAAAAAAAAAAACACCTTGTTTACATGATTTTAGTGTGAAAATTACTTGCAAGCTTTTCTGTGTACATTTTTCAAATTCAGTCATAACAAATTTTGGCAAAAATCCTAAAATAATTATAAAAATTCTGAGAACAACTTTACAGTTCAAATAATGCACAACTTTTTAACATAAGTATTAATGTTAGTGCTATTAAAAAATTATAAATTTCACAATTCTGCTTTTATAATGTTCAAAAATTGGCATCATTCTTCACCATATAGATTTTTTTTTTCTTTATAAATGAAGGATACGTCAATTTTTTTTTGTTGTGGTAATCAAGAATGATTAAAATTTGTGGTAATCAACAAATGCTGTTGATTGAGTTTAATTTATACTGAACAAAATTCCTTTCAAGTCATCTGTGCTGCTTATGTCTGATTGGCACACTTTCACTGTTTCCTCTGCCACAAGGTTTTATTACAAAGAATAATGTGAACAAAATGTTCTAAGCACTTCTGAATGTAAAAAATTTTTTCCCTATCAGTCAGTCACGTTCTACGTTAATCCTCACTGTCATGTTCGCCTGTGTGCCCATTCATTTGACCCAGTTTCCCAGTGTGTCTGATTGTTGTATTCCTATCATCTGTTGTTCAATTAATTAACTTCTTAGTCCCTGTGTATTTAAGCCCCGAGTTTTCCTCTGTTTCTTGTTCTGTCTCGTTATGTGAAGTCTGAGGGTCTCAGTCACAAAGTTATGTTGTGTTCACCTGCAGTTCTCCTACGTGTTCCTGTTGGACTTCTGTTAGAAGTTTATTGATTCATATTTCCTTGTGCGCTACTTATTATACAACAACCCATGACACAGATATATACTGTATATATATGTATGAGCGTTTACACTACGAAAGCAATATGGTCGAATGCGTTTTCGACTACCTCTGGAGGTGGTTGATAGTGGACAAGCTCAAAATGGTTTAGACCCCATTTACACCTGAATTTAGTGTCATCCACTTATGATACGACCAACCGAAACAGATCTTAATACCAGGTGTAAACAAGGCATTAGTCTCCACTGCCACTATTTTCCAGAACGGCAACCTACCTGGAGTCTTTAGAAGTACAAGGTGTCAGGTTCTCAAGAGACTTTGCTAAGGTAAAGAATTCTGAAACATGACCCCCACTTAATAAGAATCAGAAGCTGAAGTGTTGTGAAATACATGAAGACAGATTTTTAAAAAAGCTTTATAGACAGATAGGTTGAGAGTGACTCTTGAGGGACCAGCACCACTTCCTCATGTACCACTGTTTGAAGAATTCATCTTCCAGAATCTGGCAGTAAGTTTTTGGGAGTTCATTTTAAGTCCATCTCCTACCCTGAAAGGTCTGGTGCTGGTACCCCAAGAGTCACTCTCAACCTATCTGCCCATAAACCTTAAAAGTCAGTCTTCATCTTTTTCATGACACTTCAGCTTGTGACTCTTATTAAGTGAGAATCATGTTTCAGGATTGCTTGTCTTAGCAAAGTCTCTGAGAACCTGACATTTCCAGGTACTGTAGTTTGCAGTTCTGGAAAATGGTGGCACCTGGAGACTAAGAACTAAGGAAAAGAATAAAGTGTGAAACCACCAGAAACTCTTTAAAATCTTTTTGCAGTTAACATGCGTCTTTTATTCTCGACCTGTTTTATTTTTATTTTTATTTTTTTTACCTTGGTGACCCGATGAGCTCTTCACTGTCATCGGTAACAGTGGTCGTTAATCCTCAACTTAAACACGGTCATCCCTTAATTTTGCCATTTCTATACTATTGTATCCTTCTCATGGGCATTTTTCATAAGTTGACTTTTCAGTGTGAGTTAAATCTCTTTTTACCTGTAGAAAAAAAGTCTACATGATCTATTGGAGTCTAGATTTGCAAGATGGCGCCTGAGTGCTCGGCAAGCCATCGCCTAGTCGCTGTTTCTTCCAGTTCATGTGTTTGTCTATTACAACAACGGCTCTTATCATATGTCTATGATCGTGACTTTCTGATTGGCATTGGAGAAATTGTCATGGGTCTTTGCATCGGGAAAGACGGAGAACAAAAATAGTTTGATTCTTCACCTTTGATTCGGGTACCTCCGGGATTGTGCTGCATGCCGGACTGTGGCTTTCATAAAAGAAAACGATGGTACAGAAAACAGGGGAGGGGAGGCGAGGCGGTGTTCGATTACAACTGAAAATACTGCTCTTTGCATCGAAGGAGCCTGTTGGTTGTATGGCGACAACCCCGAGCTGTCATTTGAATATCTCTTTAGGAAGATCCACTTCATCCTATCTACTTGAATCAAGGTGCCTGTTCGCGGATCTTGGTTATTCGCCAGCAGAGAGTGACGATTTGGATCATCTCTTGGGACAGTCAATGTCAACTGGCTCATCTATCCTAAGGTAATCTTATTTGGATTGTGTTTTTCCCATATTTTCCCATATAGATTGGTGCCTAGACATAAGATATATCGTCCTAGTTGGCAAAGAGTTACCATGGTAACCTCCGACCTCTTGATTTTGTTCCATCTTTTTTGCAGACGGACATGTCTTTCTCATTGCAGACTTCTGAAAATACGACATTTAAAATATAAGAAATATAAGACATTTTTAATTAATAATTTCATTTCTTCTCAAGAGTTAGACTTTGTTTTTGTGAGACACAGCTAAATGTTGATGAATTAGACCCTCTTTCTGATATAGCCCCTGTTAATCATAATCTTCTGAGTACTCCCAGGGCAACTGGTAGGGGTGGTGGGGTCACTACAATTTTTAGAAATAGTTTTAAATGCCGACTGCTTTCAGTTGAATCCTATCTTGAGTTTTGAAGTTCAACTGTCCTCAGGTGCTCTTCATTTGGGTGCAACACTTGTTATCTTCCCGGTCAGAAGTGACCGGACACCTAAAAATGAAACTTCCTCCACCCCAGTAAAACCAATGCAATTTATTTTTGTTCAATAATATTTTTTCTTTTGTATTTTGAGAGGATTTGATGGTACTTATTTTTGTACTTATTTCATTTTTGCCATTGAAAAAAAAATCTAATTTTTTAAAATATTTCTTCAATTATTGCAGTATTTCAGATTAATATAGAGACTAGGCCTTTTAAATCCATTTTTTTAAGTCAGATTAGCGCCATCTGTTGATAGAAAATTAAATAAAACATGTTATTGCATGGGTTTACCACTAGATGCCTGTATATCTCTATATGGAGAGGCTTGTGAATTATTATCTAGTTGTTTTTGGACCAAATTACTTACTTTTAAGATGTGGATTTGAATGTATTTTTTTTAGAAATTCTCAAATAAAACTTTTTGACAAGGTTTATAAAAAAATTTTAAATAAATTTGATGTGATGTGTACATGTTTTTGCATTATTACTACAGTCAAACCTGAATACAGAGAAAGCATTTTGTTACAGGTAACATTACAATTCAATAAAAAAAAACAAAAAAAAAAAAACACAAAAATAAACCGTAATGCTTTATCACAGCTTATTATTATTTTTATTATTATTATTTTTAAACATTACATTATTATTTTAATAATTTGATATATATATATATAAATTATAATTATTAATTAAGTTTTGTTTTTCACTATTGATCTTTTAGAGTTTCACCCCTTCATTGCTGAGCACTTTTTTTTCTGCATCGTGGCCGATTTGTAGAGAATTTTTGTGTTTTTGTCAATTTCCCCTTCATTTCCTATGGTCAGTCATTTTTGACCAAAGAGCAAAAGTGTTACTAATTTTTGTATGACCACTTAGCCTGCTCGAATCATGCCTTCAATTGTTTTGTGTGTTCACATACCTAATGCCATAAAAGTCACCAAGTTTCGTAACATTCCGATGAAGCTGTGATTTTTAAAAATTCAAAACAGATTTATTTTTGATCACAATTCATTGGTTTGTATGTGTATAAAAGTGTGTTTGTATGTGTGTATGTCAAGTCAAGTCAAGTAATCTTCATTTATATAGCGCTTTTAACAATGTAGTTTGTTTCAAAGCAGCTTTACAGAGATAAACTTATAATTTAAGGTAACAGAGATTGTTTTGGCTTTATAGCGGTTCTTTAATAAAGTTATTTTCCAGCTAAAGTTAGTTTTGATTGATTCGCTTCCGTCGCAACGATCATTTGTTATTAAATTAGGGGCCGCTAGGACGACACCATTAGATACCATAGATGCCATTCTTCTTATGATGTAACGAGTACATCAGGATTTATGGGAAGTGTTCCCAGTTCCAGCTGACCTAATCTATGCAGCCTAACATTGAATTATAGAAGTCTATAATGTGTTATGTGTATGCTAGGTCAAAGAGATGTGTCTTTAATTTTGCTTTGAACTGACAGAGTGTGTCTGCTTCCCAGACAATGGTAGGAAGACTGTTCCAAAGTTTTGGTGCTAAATAGGAAAAGGATCTACTGCCAGCAGTTGATTTTGATATTCTAGGTATTATTAACTGGCCGGAATTTTGAGATCGCAATAGACGTGAAGGACTATAATGCGTTAAGAGCTCGCTCAAGTACTGCGGAGCTAAACCATTTAGTGCTTTGTAAGTGTGACATGAGAGCTATGACGCTTGTGTGACGTCAGTAATGGGCGCCGTGTTACGTACACATATAAGCGTCACACACTCGTAGCTCAGGTAAGCGACTCCCCTCTGGGGTGCTGTCTCTTCTCCTGGCTGGGTTTGTGATTGGGGTGAAGCAGTTCAGGTAGGAAAAAGTGATGTTTTGGCAGCTAAGAGTTGATGTGTAAAAGCTAACAGGAGTGTTTTGTTTAGGTAGCTTCACTTTCCATCTGCTGTTCCCCTCCCGTGTGGCTTTGTCACTCCGTAAGCGAGTTTTTATACTCATATGTGCGCATACCTCTAATCTTGCCTTTTACGTTGGCGTGTTACCTTTCCTTGTCGGCCTGGTACGTATGTTTAATTAAAATCTTATGTAATTTCAGCATTTGGTAATGTTAATGACTGTTAATATGGTTTTAGGGCGTTAGTGTATAAGAACGTACACTGGATCATTATTCCTTTTAATAATGTTGAATGTGTTCGAATGTGTTGACTAGTCAGAGTTCCGCAACGACCTGCTGGTAAGTGCAAAATCTCTTTGTTCGTAAGTCTCGACGAATGATTTTGCATGCCGTCTCTTTTTAATTGTTTGTTTAAATTTTAGGAGAAAGTGTGGCTTCGCTTTCACGATTATATCGCTGCTTTGTTCCCACGAGGAGCACACGTTCAGTGTGCTGTCTTCATCAGGATCGCTTTCGAGTGTACTCCCGTCTATTGGGGCGTGTGGAATATTTTTTTTTTTTTTTCTTTTGTTTTCGTTTGTGTGGTTGAGCTCTTTTCTTTAAGGGCATTTGTTTATTTTGTTTATATTGTGTTTTTGTTGTGATTTACTTATTTTTTTGTGTTATAACTCAGTGGCTGATTTCTTTTCATTTTGAAAGGAAACCATTTATCTTGAGTGTATTGAGTATTGTTTATTTTGCTGATTAGTCAGCTGCCCTCATACTTCCAACTTAATTTAATTATTGGTTTGATTTAAGTGGCTTGATGGTTGTAGCTGTCTTACCATTTTCAGATATTTGTTTATCTTTCTTTCTATTTTTTTCTTCTGATGATTCTTAATGGTTTAGTAAACTTAATCTGAAGTTTTTCTTTTTTTTGTGGTTGTTTGTTTGCAAAATTTAACTTTGTTACTAATTTATGTTTGACGTGTGCGTGTGTATTCCTCAGGAGCTGCAGGTTTACTCGGGACGAGGGCGTGTGACGTGCGGTGGTGGTGTTTCTCACGGATTGCAGTGCTTTGCTGTATGCATGAGATCTCACATTAGTACAAGTGTGCGTGTGTGTGGCACAAACCGGAATTGATCTTTCACCTAATTAACCTGAAGTAAGGCTGCAGCCCTGTGGATTGTCGTGTGTGTGCGTGAGTACGTGTGTGTGCCCCAATCTGCTGGTAAGCACTGGATTGTTATTTTAAACTGATTAAAATAAAGCATCTTTTGTAATTTTGTACCCAGGTCTGTGTCTCCTATTTATAACTGCCTTGGTGGTGAACCTGTGTAGCCTTTAGGCATAATTCCTGGGGTGAAACTCCCTAGGTGGCGTAGTCGGTGCTTTGGTAAGTGTAATTGTATACAAGGCCTAGCGAGTGGGTCTTTTGTAATTGCTCGGATGCCACATAAGTAATCAGCAATATTTTAAAATGTATACGATGTTTAATAGGGAGCCAATGCAGTGTTGACAGAACCAGGCTAATATGGTCATACTTCCTGGTTCTGGTAAGAACTCGAGCTGCTGCGTTTTGGACTAGCTGTAGTTTGTTTGAGCGTGCAGGGCAACCACCCAGTCGAGCATTACAATGATCTAGCCTTGATGTCATGAACGCATGAACTAATTGTTCCGCATTTGTCAGTGAGAGCATATGGCGTAATTTAGATATATTTTTAAAGGACAAGTTCGGTATTTTACACTTAAAGCCCTGTTTACAGATCGTTTCTGATGAAATAGAACGGTTAAGATAAAAATTTGGACACATGCTGCTGTCCCGAGAATTTTAGGTTTCTTTCACTTCTCCCCCCCCACCTACAGAATGGCAGCCTATGGGCACTGGAACAATCGTAGTTTTTGTCCAAGTTTTTGTTTGTTTGTGTTTGACAAAAACTATGATAAAACCTGTTGGAAAGCATCTTTTGCAGTGATTTTTGTGTGAGCATATCAGTGAACACCCCTGACCACTCGGTGAGTTTCACGTCTTTGTAAACGAAAGTTTAATGCGTTTTTTGGATGGATTGTTCCAGTGCCCATAGGCTGCCATTCTGTAGGTGGGGGGGAGAAGTGAAAGAAACCTATAATTCTTGGGACAGCAGCATGCGTCCAAAGCATGTGTCAATCTTAACCGTTCTATTACATCAGAAATGATCTGTAAACAGGACTTTAAGTGTAAAATACCGAACTTGTCCTTTAAGATGGAAAAATGCAGTTTTACAGATACTAGACACGTGACTTTCAAATGAAAGATTGGTATCAAAGAGCACACCCAGGTTCCTAACCGACGACGAAGACTTAACAGAGCAGCCATCAAGTGTTAGACAGTATTCTAGGTTATTACGTGAGGAAGTTTTTTTGTCCAATAATTAGAATCTCTGTTTTTTCAGAATTAAGTAGTAGGAAATTACTAGTCATCCAATTTTTTATATCAGCTATGCAATTCCGTTAATTTTGTGAATTGGTAAGTTTTGTTAGGTTTTGAAGAAATATAGAGCTGAGTATCGTCAGCATAACAGTGAAAGCTAATTCCATGTTTCCTAATGATATCTCCTAATGGTAGCATGTACAGAGTGAACAGCAGCGGTCCTAGTACTGAGCCTTGTGGTACGCCATACTGAACTTGTGATCGATGAGACATCTCTTCATTTACTGCTACAAACTGATAACGGTCAGATAAGTATGATTTAAACCATGCTAGTGCAATTCCACTAATGCCGACATAGTTTTCTAGTCTATTTAAAAGAATGTTGTGGTCAATGGTGTCAAATGCAGCACTAAGATCAAGTAACACTAATAGAGAGACACAACCACGATCGGATGATAAGAGCAAATCATTTGTGACTCTAACGAGAGCAGTCTCAGTACTATGGTACGGTCTAAATCCGGACTGAAAATCCTCACAGATATAATTTCTTTCAAGAAAGGAACACAGTTGTGAGGATACTGCTTTTTCTAATATCTTTGACAGAAAAGGTAGATTCGAGATCGGCCTGTAATTGACTAATTCTGTAGGATCAAGTTGCGTTTTTTCAACAAGCGGTTTATAGGAGAACTCGGCAACTCTAGCGAACTCTAGTCACTTCTTCGCTGATTTTTCCTTTTGTTGTCGCATGTTTTCCCCACGAGCTCCCCCTACAGCTGTGGGGGGGCGTATATTTCACAACACGGTCGTAAAAAACTCACTTGCGGCGGCCTCCTCCCCCTCTCTACCGCTGCTCATGTGCGTTTGTTTTGATCGGAGCAAGCCAACTGTATCGTGTGGAGCTATGTCTACCGAGGTGGGTAATCTGGTAATACATCATACATGCGTGTGTGTTTATGTCGAATTGCCGTAAAGCAATTCGTGTTTCGCGCTCGTTCTCGTTCTCGCTTCTCACGAGACTTCCAATTTCTATCTTGCCGGGACGGTAGTCCCCAAGTTGCAAGGTTGGTTTTCCACCTGGGAACGCTGGGGGGAGCGGGGAAAACCACCAATATCACCAGAACAGGTTGTTTAACCATCCAAATGAATTCTAGACAGTTTTATTAAGTTAAAAAAGTTGCCAAGTTCTCCTTTAATCATAGCCAGCTTAAAGGTTTTTGGTACGTATCCTAGAGACAAAGACGAATTAATGATTAAGAAGAGGATCTGTGACTTCTGGGAGCATCTCCTTCAGTAGCTTAGTCGGTATAGGGTCTAACACAGAGGTCCCCAACCCCCGGGCCGCGGACCGGTACAGGTCCGTGGGACATTTGGTACCGGGCCGCACAGAAAGAATATATAACTTAACATATTTTCCGGACTATAAATCGCTCCGGAGTATAAGTCGCATCAGTCAAAAAATGAGTCATGAAGAAGAAAAAACATAATACAGCCTAAGTCGCACTGGACTATAAATCGCATTTATTTAGAAATAGTAGCCTATTTCACAAAATAAAATAAAATAATAATAATAATAATAATAATTGTTTCGGACGGGACAGTTCTCCCTTACGGACGTGAGCGCTCTGAAAGCAGCTCTAAAAGACTGATTTAAAACTTTCACAGAGACCTCAAACAGAAAGCAAAATGCCTGTCTTTAAATTTTATTTCGTTTTGTATTAATTGTATCTTAATTTTAATCAATGTTTCATCAACCAAATTGCCTGGATTTAATAAGGAGTAAATATAATAGAAAATATTTAATCACGACACGGAGGCGCGGGCGCGTGAACTGGAGCTGATCTCATAAATTAGCCGAAATTCAGCGTATAAGGTAGCCTACTTGCCTCACAGACCTGAGACATAGAAAGCTTGAAATGTCTAATTTTAAACAGAACAATTCAAAACGAAAGAAAACTGACTGTTCTCTGCTTATATGTAATTCGTATGAAATGTGCATTTCTCTTTGGCGCGTTCACTAGGCATACTGCGAAGATCGAGTCAGCATAACTTCATCTTTGCACAGAAAACACTTGTTTATTATTAAACAATTAAAATGTCTCCTGCTATATTTTACATATTCATAATCATTAATTTAGCTGTTTCTTTGTGACAGCTTTTAGGTGCTTTATTGGCAGCGCACCCTTACATCGCATCAGCACCGTAAACATGGAGATTTTTTTTCTTTTGGGGGGCATTTTGTTTGTGTTCAGGCTTTCTCAGTTGTCTTTAGGCGCGATATTACGAGTACACTGCTAATAAAATTGCGAGTAAGCCTACACATTGGATTCACGTTTATTAGGCTATTATATTTTAAAAATACCCCAGTTTATTTATTTTTTTATTTTTTTATTTTTTATTATTATTTATCCGCCATACCTTAAAGGCCGGTCCGTGAAAATATTGTCCGAGATAAAACCGGTCCGTGGCGCAAAAAAGGTTGGGGACCGCTGGTCTAACATACATGTTGTAGATTTAGATGAATTCTGAAATTCTTCTAGTTCTGAAATCTTCTCTGCCAGCCTAACTGTCTCCTTGCATTTATCACATATAAATTCTATATTGCCGACAGAGAAGGCTATGCTAAACATGTGACATGAAGTGCAGGTGACAATAACAGGACAAGACATTACTCACTGTGTTTGTTGACTGATTCTTACTCACCTGAGCTTTTTATGAACTCAAAGGCGCGAGCGCGCGAGAGAAAAATAAATAAAAAATAGCTGAGCGCACGGGTGGCACGTTAACAGGCTAGCTAGCGAATTACTAGCGTGTTGTGCTTGTAGTAATGGAAGCTAGCGATGTCAGGTTAATCTGAGATGTTGGGTAAGCTGTTTTTAGTAGTATAAACAACTAGAAATTGTAGTAAATGATGGTTCAAAACAAATAAATACGAGGCTAAGACGGAGCTTACATCACCGAAGCAAACAAACTCACAGCAGGCAGCGAAGCAGACAGGAGCAATCGATCAGGATCAGCAATAGTATTCAGGATCACGTAGTATTCTCCTCTCATGTAGTATTCTCTGTATGTGTGGGTGGGTGTGTCTGTTTTGCACTCTTGATGTTTTAGAGTGTCACCCCTTCATTGTTGAGCACTTTTTTTTCTGCATCGTGGCCGATTTGTAGATTGTACACACACAAATTCTCAGAATATTTGTGTTTTTGTCAATTTCCCATTCATTTCCTATGGTCTGTCATTTTTGACCGAAGAGCACAAGTATTACAAGTATAAGACTTTTTTTTTTTACGACCACTTAGCATGCTCGGATCATGACCTCAATTTTTTTGTGTGTTCACATACCTAATGCCATAAAATTCACCAAGTTTCGTAACATTCCGATGAAGCTGTGAATTTTTTAAAATTCAAAACAGAAAATTTTCCGGTCAGAAATGACCAAAGAGCACCTGACTGTTAAGATTGATTTTGTATAGTCCAGTCCTTTGTGCACTTATTTATAAGACTTCCTAAATACAATAAGGAGTTTATTAATGATTCTTCAGACTTCTTATCAACTATGATTCCTACCTCTGACAGCTTATTCATTTTGGATGATTTTAATATTCATGTGTGTTGTCCTGACAAACCATTGGTCAAAGAATTTTTAGATCTTGTGGACTCTTTTAATCTTACACAATCTCTACTGGGGCCCACTGATTGGCATGGGCACACACTGGACTTGGTGTTTTCTTCTGATATTCCTGTCTGTAATGTTGGCATTGTTGATATTCCTTTATCAGACCACAAACCTGTTATTTTTAATATTTCTGTTTCAAGTATTTTGCAGAGTTATAGGCCATTGGGAAACTGTTTACGTGCTACTACCAGTCAGTTTGCAGATGCATATAATCTTGTAGAGTTGTCTAGTTCTGTAGTATTAGGTTTTGTTGATATGGGTACTAAAGAAATTATTTCCTGGTTTAATACAGCATGCAATGAAATCTTAAATTTGTGCCCACCCTTTAAAATTGTAACACCTAAAGTTAAATGCCAGCCATGGCAATTACAGACAATTACAGCCAATTACAGCCTTAAGACAAAAATGGAGGAGAGCAGAGAGGCAGTGGAAAAAAGTTAAACTTCAAGTGTCTTATGAGATTGTTAAAGAGAGTATGATCAGTGATCAGCGGACAGTCAAGGCAGCCAAAGTGCAATACTTTTCTGACTTAATTAATAAGCATTCTCATAATCTGAAAATTGTATTTAGTACAATACATTCTGTACTGAATCCTTTAACACATATTCACCCGGACCCCACACCAACAGCTTGTGACAACTTTGTAAACTTTTTTTGCTGGCAAGATTAAGACAATTAGAGCTAGTATTGATTCTACTGATCTTTACTCTCTAGAATTTTCTCCTTGCTCTTCATATTTTTCCAATTTTCTTCATATTTTTTTTCATCTAATTAATCTCTCTCCCTTTACAATCTTAGAAATAGTTCAACATGCGAGACCTACTACTTGTTCAATAAATGTCATTCCTTCTTGACGACTTCTCCAGGTTCTGGATGTTGTGGGCCCAAGAATTTTAGGTATTATAAATGGTAGCTTAGCCAATGGTATAGTCCCCTTTAGTCTAAAGCATGCTATAACACATCCTCTCCTTAAAAAGCCTTAACTTGATCCCTTAGTTTTTAGTAACTATCGCCTAATTTCAAAGTGGCCTTTTTTATCTAAAATTTGGTAGAAGGCTGTTTATCATCAGCTGTTCTCAATGATAAATTTCAGTCAGGTTTTATGACTAAACACAGTTCAGAGTCTGCAATATTAAAAGTGAACAATGATTTATTGCTTGCTGTTGACTCAGGAAAGTGTGCTGTTCTCGTTCTCCTTGGTCTCACGGCAGCATTTGACACAATTGAACATGAAATTCCGAAATTCAACAGTGTTTGTGTCAATGTGTAGGTTTCCAGGGAACTGCCCTCAAATGGTTTTCTTCTTACTTAAAGGACAGACGCTCTGTAGTACAATTGGGTAATTATTTTCAGATTCTGTAATCAGTGCTCGTTGGGTTCCACAGGGTTAAATTCTGGGGCCTATATTGTTTTCTTTGTATATGTTACCACTCAGCCTTATTTGTCAAAAAAATTATGTTGTGTATCATTGTTATGCAGATGACACAAAACTGTATCTTCAATTGGAGGCAGATGATGGTACTGCATTAAACTCTTTGATGAATTGCTTGAGAGAAATTAAACTATGGATGGCACAGATTTTTTTACTTAATGAAGCTAAAACAGAAAGGTTTGGCTCAATTAGGTCACCCACACACACTTGATTGTTTAGGCCCTCTTGCCTCTAATGTACATAAGCAAGCAAAGAATCTGGGATTTATCTTTGATTCAGAGCTTAAATTTGATAATCATGTAAATTTGGTGGTGAAGGCTGGCTTCTTTCATTTAAGGTGCATTGCAAAAATGAACCCCTTTTTGTCTTTTAATGATCTGAAGCAGGTTATACATGCGTTTATATTTTCAAGGTTGGACTACTGCAATTCATTGTGTCTGGGGCTTCCTTGTGTTCTGTTGAATCACCTTCAACTCTTACAAAATGCAGCAACTAGGCTTTTAACTGGTACCAAGAAGCAGGTTAGTGTTTCCCCAGTACTAGCTTCACTGCAGTGGCTCCCAGTTAATTTCAGGGTTCCAGTTTTACTGTTTGTTTTTAAGGCCTTGCATGGCCTAGCTCCCGAATATATATTGGATCTTCTCCAGGTCTATCAGACAGACGACAAGGCCATTGAGGTAATCTCAAACATTACTTTTAAAGATCCCTAAATCTAATTTAAATTCCAAAGGGGATAGTGCATTTTCAGTTGCTGTACCCCGCCTCTAGAATAACCTGCCTTTGGATATTAGATGTTGTACTACATTGGGTATTTTTAAATCATGTTTGAGGGCACATATACTTGCCCAGGCGTATATGGTTGAGCTAGCAGTTGATTGTACCTTGTTTTACTGTTGTCTTGCATTTTAATTGTCTTTTGGTTTGGTGTTTAATGTTTTTTGCTATTTATGCTGTTGGAATATTGTTTTAATGGAAAGCACTTTGGTCAACTCATGTTGCTTTTAAATGTGCTTTACAAATAAACTAAACTAAACTAATGTAAAAAGGTTCTACAGGTTTTTATTGCCTAATAATTATGCACATCTGACTATAAGGCGTTTTACTCTTTAAGCCCTCATAAACAATTGCATATCCCATATTAATTACTATATACTGTACAATCTTAATAGTAATTATAAAGATTTATGTAGTTTTCAATTGGTAAAATGTGTATTTTATTGCAGAATATCAACCTGCCTGATAATTATGCATGCACTGTCACCACATATTTAAAAAATATATTTTTCCCCTATTTTTTAAATACTATATGGTATTATAATATTTTATAGTAATAATAGTATTATTTCTCTGCACATTTTCACTGCACACTGCACATTTGAATTATCAATAAATTATCAGTATCTTGTTGCCTTAGGGGAACTGGGAATTCTTAGGGAACGTCTCGGTTACGTATGTAACCCTCGTTCCCTGAAGGAGGGAACGGAGACGTAGTCGGCGTGTCGACTGATTGGGATCATGCTAGGGAGCCTGTCATCTTCGGGTATTTTAAAAACGAGGCAATGGACATTGGCATGCGTGAATCGCATCACACGCAGCGCGTGTATAAATATGGAAGTGGATGCACGCACCAGTTGTTTTTCGCTGAGGAGCCGAGCAGAACCCGGTCAGCGGTGGTACAATAGTGGCTAGGGGACTACGTCTCCGTTCCCTCCTTCAGGGAACGAGGGTTACATACGTAACCGAGACGTTCCCTTTCAGTCTGGCACGTTCGACGTAGTCGACGTGTTGACTGATTGGGATCCTACTAAGTCGCCACTATTGCTGCCACCTTCCACGGAAATATGTGGACAGAACGCAAAGCCTCAGAACCTCAGATCAGCTCTTCATCTGTTACAGAGGTCAGCAGAAGGGAAAGGCTGTCACTAAGCAGAGGTTGGCCCACTGGATAGTGGATGCTATCATCTTGGCATATGAATCCCAAGATGCACCTTGCCCTCCGGGACTACGAGCTCACTCCACAAGAACTGTAGCTGCTTCCTGGGTGTTCGCACAGGGTGCCTCGCTGACAGATGTATGTAGAGCTGCGGGCTGGGAGACATCTAACACGTTCGCCTCCTCCAGGGGCAGCGCTTGCAGGTTCACCACCTGGTCCCAAAAGGGAGTGGTAGGAAAAACTTCTCCACCCACTTCTCCGCGCAGTTCTTCACCTTGTTGCCGAACAACCCAACCTGGGAAATTAGGGAGTCCAGGAACCGAATCTTGTCCGCATCCGCCATATCAACCAGGCTGAGCCAACTATGATGCTTCTGAACCACTAGGGTGGACATTGCTAGACCGATCGTGCAGGCCAGAGCCAGGTCAGTTGCAGTGCGGAGCTCACTCATGAGCACACGGTCTAGACTACCCTCGTGCAATTCCATGAGTATTTTGGCCTGACAGACCTGTAACAACGCCGTGGAATGCAGAGAGGAAGCAGCTTGCCCCGTTGCTCCGTCCACGGGGAATGGTTACCGGGCAGAATCTCCATCACTATCCTACGATCACCCAAATCACATGGCACCCGAGGGTGGAGTGTAGAAATGGGGACTCCACCTTAGCGAACGAAGGCGAGTCTAGATCTCAACACTGAGACAGTCATGTTCCCGCAATGAGAACACGAACTATCTACAAAAGCTGCTTCAGCATGCTGTGAGCCCAAACACGTAATGCAACAATTGTGACTGTCACAGGGGGACAGGGAATGACCACATCCAGAAACGCACAGGCGGAATGATATCTATACCTCAACCGGCTGTCAGACAAACAAACACAAACAAAAATTTGTTTTGCTGTTAAAACAGCAGTTGAAAGCTTAGAAAGCTCACGATCACCGCTATCATGTGCTGTAAACACCAGCACCGGGAAAGACTTCCTGAAGTCTTTCCCGGAATATATATATCCTGCTTGTCAAAACGAGCATAGAAAGCATTGAGTTCTTCTACAAATAGTGCTCGATCCACTACAGTATTTATACATGAGGTATTTGTGGATTCACATCCTGTTAAAGTCCGAACTGTCTGAAACGCTTGTTTTGTGTTCATATTGGAAAATTCATTTTCCAGTCTGTCCTTGTATTTCAGTTTTGCACTGAATATTTCATTCTTGATATTGCCAGTTTCAGGCCAACCCAATTCTTCTCTCTGAAGGCTTTATGTTTTTCTTTGAGACATTGTTTTATTTGAGGGATAATCCATGGCTTGGAGTTGGGATATCTCCTTACTGTTTTGACAGGTATACACGTGCTAATACAAAAGTTTAGATAGTCAGTAATAACAGAAACTTTATCATTCAGATTCCCATCAAAAATGTCCCAATCGGTACATGCCAAGGAGCCCTGTAAGCAGGTGATAGCATCCCCTGACCACTGTGGGGCGCTGTAGTGTTGTGGTCTGTGTCGTTTCAGTTGTTGTTTGTACAGCGGGAGTAGAGAGACGATGTTATGATCAGCTGCACCCAACACATATCCAGCTGCTCCCAACACATATCCAAGACATACCTGTCAACCCTCCTGTTTTTCCCGGGATTCTCCCGTATTTTACCTTGCTATCCCGCTATCATCCCGTTTAAATATTTTCCCGTATTTCTCCCGTATTTTTAATCTTTCTATGAAAAAGTAAAAAAAATCCCACTGGGCGCAAACCAGTTAAGCAGAAATCCCGCCCTGCAGCTAATTTTTTTGGTTAAGGTTACAATGACGGGTAGGTTTCAGGCACGGCATTATGGGTGGGCCTGACGTTGAAAAGTACACCCAAAACTTTTCTTTAAAAAAAAACCCAACTTTTAATATATTCTAATTTTGTCAAGAATTATAAAAAATCGACAATAAGCTCATAATTTGTGCTAAAATAGTCTAAATGTTTAGTTTTAAAAAAACAATTTAAAAAAGCTGGTTATGTCTATTTTGATGTTTCTGCGCAAGTTCAGCAGACAGTGAGGTTCGGGTTTGTTTCTGATCAGAGCATGTGAGTGGAGAGCGCATTTCTGAATATTCCGCTCTGCTCGCTCAACCCAGAATGTCCTGCTGCCTTATTCGAAAATATGTGGAATAAGGGCTGCCTCCGACTAAAGTTTTTTCTAGTCGACTGGTAGTTGTTCATTTAAGCCATTCGTGGACAAATCGCCCCTGTATATTAATTTAATTACTTAAATAGACTATATAGCCTACAGAATAATGAGCGTTTAATATAGCCGCACTCAAGCGAACGACCGCACGCATAAAGCTTGCCACAAAGAACCGGTAAAAGTAATGATTATGAATGTGTCTAAAATAGCAAGGAGACATTTAATTGTTTATTAATAAACTGGTGTTTTCTGTGTCGCTGCGAAGATGAAGTTGACGATGCGGACTCGCCATGAACGCCAGAGAGAAATGCATGTGAAATGCACATTTCATATGGATTTCATAATCAGAGAGTAGCCTATTTCTTCTGGTTTTGAATATTTTCGTTTAAAAGTAGACATTTCAAGCTTTCTATAATAGATAGCCTATATTTCTAAAATCTGTGAGGCACAAGCTGAGTTTCGGCGCCCTCCAGTTCACGTGCAATGCAAGTGATCGTGCCGGCGCCTTATTACATTATTTGTTATAAGTCTGCTATTTGTTGTCTGCTATTTGCTTCTTATTTATTAAATACAGGCAATTGGTTGATAAAAACATTGATCAAAATTAAGATACAATTTATACAAAACAAAAATCTTTTAAAAAGAGTCTTTCTACAAAACAAAACTCAATGAAGTGGTCAAAATCATGTCTTACCCACTCCATGTCTCCTCATATCTTTCTCGGTGACCAGCGCCATTGCTAGGAGGTCGCCAGCGCCGCTGCCTCGCAAGTGGATGATAGCCCTGAAAATGCATAGCAATGGTATACCTTTAGTGGTTGTATACCTTTAGTTAAGTCATACCTTAAGAGTACTCATAGCGCACTAAGAGACAACGCCACGTATGATGCATATGATGCGTAATGGAGATTCCAAAGCGCTCTTCTTTGGTCAGAACCACGGAGAGCGATCGCGGATAGGTCCGTCCTATGCACCAAAACTTTTTACAATGCAACAAAACATTTAAAGAGCATCGAGCTATTAAAATCTATATTATGTATACGCACAGATAATATAACAGTATATTAGTCAGTCATTTTTATTAGGTTAAACAGTGATTGGATAACGTTTTTAATTTAACGTTTTTAATTTAAGGCCCACCCACAATTGGTCTGGCCCATCCAAAACTGGAATCCTGGCGCCGTGCCTGGTAGGTTTAGGGATCAGTGTTTGTTGTAGGCTCCACTGAAGTAGTTTGGGGGTTAAAAAAAATCACGTGAAGAAGAACAGCAGCATCCCTTGGTTGGACGAACATGAGAGAGATGTCATTGGAGTCTATGTAGCCTATGTAATGTATTATGTATGTAATACAGAGATCATGTATTTATTTATGTTAATATCTGTGCAATAAATGTGTATTTAGCCTGTCTCTGCCGGTTAGATAGGCTGTTGTGATGCAGTTACTCTTATTAAAATTATCAATGACAAAAAAAATTATCCAAGGAAAAACCCTGCCAGGAAAAATGCATGCAAAAATTTTACCACATTTTACAACCTGAACTAACTTTACCAGGTCCGATTACCTGATATTTTTACTCGCTGACCTTCACACACAGTCATAAGGATCCGCAAGGCTCCTCTCTTTTATATAATTTTTGTTTTATGCCTTTGCACATTACTTTGTTGGTCACATCACGTCAGGTAAACCACGCTACGTCAGGTAAAAGTAAGGTGCACAGTCACTGCTTTCCTGGTGCTCGTGTTTCTGAAATCGCTGCTCGCGTTCCCGAGATTCTGAACGGTGACGAGTGCATCGGAACTGTGGTCCTGCACGCGGGAGTGAACGACATCAGGCTGCGCCAGACGGAGGTTCTGAAGAAAGACTTCAGGACTCTGATCGATACGGTACGCAGCACATCGCCTGAAACAACGATCATTGTGTCAGGACCGCTTCCCACGTACCGACTAGGACATGAAAAGTTTAGTAGATTATTCGCGCTAAATGAATGGTTAATGTCATGGTGCAATGAGCAGAAACTGCTCTTTGTAAATAATTGGAATCTGTTTTGGGAGCGTTCCGTGCTGATGGCTTACACCCAAGCAGATTCGGAGCGGATCTTCTGTCGGATAACATCTCCAAAATGTTAAATACCTTTTGACTAGTAACCAAAAGTCCAAATCACAGTCTCTGCTGCACCAATTTAACTGATATAAATACTAGTGTAGAACATTGCATAGAAACTGTGTCTATTCCTCGTTTAGTGAGATCAAATAATAAATCTACTGCAGGATCTAGGAAAAATCTAATTATTATTAAAACAGAAAATGTTGCTATTAGTAAACAAAAACAATTTCTAAAGCTAGGTCTTCTAAACATTAGATCACTCACACCTTAGGCAGTTATTGTAAATGAAATAGTCACAGATAATAGCTTCGATGTACTTTGCCTTACTGAAACCTGGCTTAAACCAAATGATTATTTCGGTCTAAATGAGTCTACTCCATCAGGATACTCCTATAAGCATGACCCCCGTCTGACTGGTCGTGGCGGCGGTGTTGCAACAATCTATAGAGATATTCTCAATGTTACTCAGAAAACGGGTTATAAGTTTATTTCGTTTGAAGTACTTGTACTAAATGTTACGCTCTTAGACGTTAGAAAAACATCCCTATTATCTCTAGCCTTGGCTACCGTATATAGACCGCCTGGGCCTTACGCTGATTTCCTAAAAGAGTTTGGCAGAACAATCCTTCCATCCACCATAGATAATTTTTCAAATAGCTTATTTGATCTGTCTCAGCTGCTCAGTGAACCCAAACAAATAGATGAACTAGAGGAATTAACTAGCACTATGAGCACCATTCTCTCTGGAAAATTGGATATTGTTGCACCCATTAGATTAAAAAAGGTCAGAGAGAAAAGTAAAGCACCCTGGTACAACAATACTACGCATGTTCTAAAGAGAGAAACCCATAATTTAGAGCGTAAATGGAAACAAACTAATTTAGAGGTCTTTAGAATCGCATGGAAAGACAGTATGTCACATTATAAAAAGGCCCTAAAATCGGCCAGGGCTGAGCACCTCCGCAAACTAATAGAAAACAACCAAAACAATCCTAGGTTTTTATTTAACACCGTGGCTAGACTAACAAATAAACAGATGTCACCTGAACAAAATATTCCGTTACAGTTTAGTAGCAATGATTTCATGAAGTTCTTCACTGAGAAAATAGAAAACATCAGAACCACAATTGTAAACGTTCAGTCCTCAATCACGCCTTTATAATTCAGCCTCAACTATCACCCCGCAAGAACAATTACAGTGCTTTACAACTATAGAACAAAAAGAGTTAAATAAACTTATCCCTTCATCTAAAACAACAACATGTTTATTAGATCCTATACCCACTAAACTACTGAAAGAAGTGTTACCTGTAGTGGAAGAGCCTCTCCTCAATATTATTAACTCATCTTTATCTTTAGGTCATGTTCCAAGAACATTTAAATTGGCAGTTATAAAACCACTCATTAAGAAACCACAATTAGATCATAATAACCTAGCAAATTATTGTCACGTAACACACTCGGGAAACAGAGAGATCCATGTACAGTATTTTTAATATCGGGGCAATCCAACTCATAATCGTCCATGCAAGGGTCAAAATCCATCATAGCAGTCCAAATACAAAATAAACAAGAAACAAACCAGAACAGTCAGGAACCACAGATCGGAAGTGTAGGGTGACATATAATAATGACTCCGTGACAAACACTAAAACAGACAGGCTTATATACACAGGGAAATGACAATGCTAATGGGGAATAGGCTGAGTACAATGATTAGTGACAAGGGACAGCTGAGTGCAATGAGGAAACAAGGATCGTGGGGAATGTAGTTCAGAATGTGACAGACACCGTGGGGAAGGAGGACATCTAGTGGTTACCCAGGGAACACAAACCAGACACTGTGACAATTATAGACCCGTTTCAAATCTTCCTTTTATGTCTAAAATACTAGAAAAAGTTGTATCCGCCCAACTGGGCTCTTTCTTGCAAGAAAATGACATCTATGAAAAGTTTCAGTCTGGATTCAGACCGCATCATAGCACTGAAACTGCGCTCGTTAAAATCACAAATGATTTACTATTAGCTTCTGACCAAGGCTGTATCTCAATACTAGTTTTACTTGATCTTAGTGCTGCGTTCGATACTATAGATCACACAATACTCTTAGATCGACTACAAAATTATACTGGTGTTCAAGGACAAGCATTAAGCTGGTTCAGATCATACTTATCTGACCGCTACCATTTTGTCTATTTAAATGGAGAAAAATCGATCATAACTCCAGTAAACTATGGAGTGCTGCAGGGATCTGTGTTAGGCCCTCTGTTATTCTCAATATATATGCTGCCACTTGGAAATATTATAAGGAAACATGGAATTAGTTTCCATTGTTATGCTGATGACACTCAAATCTATATTTCATCACGGCCAGATGAAAACGCTAAATTATCCAAATTGACAGAGTGTGTTAAAGATATAAAAGATTGGATGACGCGCAATTTTCTTTTATTAAATCCAGACAAGACAGAGGTACTAAATCATCGGTTCAAAAAACCGCCCACAAAACCTCTCACACTACAACTTTAACATAGTAGGATGTCCTGTTACTTTATCCTCTACAGTAAAAGACCTGGGTGTTATACTAGACTGCAACCTGTCTTTTGAAAATCATATTTCATATGTTACAAGAACAGCCTTTTTCCACCTTAGAAACATTGCTAAGCTACGTAATATGCTATCAGTTTCTGATGCAGAAAAGTTAGTTCATGCATTCATGACATCGAGACTAGATTACTGTAATGCTTTATTAGCCGGTTGTCCTGCATCCTTAATAAACAAGCTACAGTTAGTCCTAAATGCCGCCTCTAGAGTTCTTACTAGATCAAGAAAATATGAACATAACACCAATTTTATCATCACTACATTGGTTACCTATAAAGTTCCGTATTAATTACAAGGTATTGCTACTGACTTATAAAGCCCTAAACGGCTTAGCTCCAGTCTATTTAACGGACCTTCTATCGCCCTATTATCCATCGCGCTCTTTAAGATCACTAAATTCGAGACTTTTGGTCATACCTAGGATATCTAGGTCCACCAAAGGAGGGAGAGCATTTTCACATTTAGCTCCAAAACTCTGGAATAGTCTTCCAGATACTGTTCGTTGCTCAGACTCGCTCTCCCAGTTTAAAACTAGATTAAAGTTTAAAACTAGGACCCTTTACTTTGACTACTTCCTGCTCAGCTACTGTTCGGACGCTCTTGCTTACTGCTTCGCGCTTTGCTCTATCGCTTTTACATTTTATCTCCTATATTTTATATTTTATTTCCTTTTATCATCTAATTTTAACTTCAGCAAACAGCACAGTGCTCAGACAACAAAGTTTGGATTACTACAAAAACGCAGAATTCTTTTACCCGACCAGCTTACATTCCGGGAAAGGAAAACACAACTGCCTACATTCATACGGATAAGAGAGAAAATGCCTCTTCAGGTTCAAGAATCTACTTGCTGCACTAACTGCCACAGACTTTTACAAAGGATTGCAGTTCTCGAAACAAAGTTACTTACGGGACCACCAAACCAGACGGAGCACACAACAGAGCTTCGTCATGGACACCCTCAGCATACCGGTGAGTCCCATGAAACTAGTGCTCCTCGACAGGTAGAGAAACAAGCCGATCGACTTACTAATCGATGGCACAAACAGGGAGCTAGACCCAAAGGCACTCGAGACATCAGATTGTCACGAGCATCACATATTGCCGCAGTAGCATCCTCTACCCCAGATACAGCTCTGACAAGGATTGCATACATTGGTCTTCTACCACCGCCTATACATCTTGAGAACAGATTTGAAGTACTAATGAATGTAAATGAGGAATCCCCAAATGTGATGAATATGATCGAACACAGACTGAATGGGCCAGTAGCTAACACTGATGCTAACTGGCGCTCAAGGTCGAGCAGACAGCGGCTGATAGTGGGGGACTCGATAATCAGAAACATTAGCGGCAGGGATACAACTACATGCTGCCTTCCACAAGCAACAACTTCGGATGTAAACAGGGAACTTCAGAACATTCTGATGAAACATAAGACTGCAAATCGACTCATCATACATGTGGGGAAGAATGATATTCATAAAGAGCAGTCAGAACTCCTTAAGAAGGATTTCAATGAACTTTTTGAAACACTTAAAAGACTGAAAGTTCAAACATTCATCAGTGGACCACTCCCAGCAAGAGGAACAAACAGGTTTTCACGGTTGCTTGGGCTAAATACATGGCTGCAAAAAACCTGCAATATAAAAGGAGTAAACTTCATTGACAATTTCAATCTTTTCTGGAGTCAGAGACAACTTTTTCATCGGGATGGCCATCACCCAAACAAACTTGGTTCAAGAGTGTTAAAGGACAATTTCTACTTCTCCCTCAATCATCCTTCTGCAGTGTGTGCCAATCAACTCAATCTGAACGGCACACACACACCTGGACACAGTATGAATGACCACGGGACTTCACTTCAGCAGCAAAATGGACATGCGGTTGACATATCACACAAGGACAATGATAACACCACTCCGCCACAACAACCTCTGCTCACGGACACAATCTCAGCTGAGCCCTGCCCACAGAGAGACATATCAGAACTGCTTGAAGATTCAGCACCCAAGGACGACTTCCTGGAAAACAGCCAGGGAAGCCAGGACAGCATATCACAACCTCATATAACACCAGAGCAACAGCCCCTTTCCCCAGATACGCTATCCCTCTCTCCAGCATCGCCACTACTGTGTTTCTCACAGAAAATGGAAGAACTGGTGTATGCTGGAACCAGACTATCCCACTCTTTTGCTGCAAGCCCCCAGATACCAACCAAAAAACGACAGGCACCATTACCACCCGCACCAAAGCCTGCGGGCCCAGCTCGCCCTCCCCCTCCTATGAGAGCTCTTCGGCCTCTGCCACAACGCCAGGGCCCACACCCTCCTCCATCTGCTCGAGGTGAACTAAAAACAACTGATACCAGCTCTCAGTGATGTGTTTTGGGTCCCCGCTCTGATAACAGTAACTTTCTCAAATGTTTACAGAACAAGCGGGAACCCAGTGTGCCTGTATCTTTCTCTATTGCTGTTCTATTACAAGATAGAAAGTCTAAGGCCTTCAATAGCCGTGCAGCAAACCCAACTAATCTGGTGCCTATTACACGTCAAAGTAAGATTAATGTGGGGACAAAAAGTAAGACTGTTAAGTTAGCACTTTTAAACATTCGTTCACTTAAAAATAAATCACTTCTAGTCAACGATTTAATAACCACAAACAACCTGGATTTTATGCTTCTAAATGAAATCTGGCTTGAAGACAGCTGCAGTGCAACAGTCCTCAATGAAACAGCCCCTCCGAACTTTACTTTTATGAGTGTCTGCAGAGCTGTTAAGAGAGGTGGGGGTCTAGCTGCTCTTTTTAAAGATATCTATCAATGTAAGCAAATATCATTTGGGAATTACCCTTCTTTCGAATATCTGGGTATTGTGTTGAAAGGTGCTCCACGCATTTTACTTATCATTATTTACAGGCCTCCAAAATACTCTCCAGCCTTTGCTGAGGACTTTATAGAACTGTTATCAGCAATTACCTCAGAGTTTGACTGTTTTGCCATTGCAGGAGATTTTAACATTCACATAGATAATGCAGAAAACAATATGGCAAAAGAAATCAAAACTGTTTTAAAAACTTTTGATCTGACTCAGCATGTACATGGACCCACACACAATCGTGGACACACTCTAGATTTACTTATCAGTAAGGGTCTAAACATTTCATTGATTGTCATTAAGGATGTAGCACTGTCTGATCATTTCTGTATTTTCTTTGATATATTGATCTCTCCTGCCATTGAAGCTAAATCTGTGTCTGTCAAGAAGAGATGCTTAAATGAGAACACCAGTGTACTATTTATGAAGGCTATATCCTTAACACCAAGCATATCTGCTGACTCTGTTGATTTTCTCCTTGATTCTTTTAACTCAAAAGTTAAAGGTATAATTGATGATATTGCTCCTGTTAAAGTCAGGAAGAAGAGTGGCAGACAAAAAGCACCTTGGAGAAACTCAACAGCAGTGCAAAATATGAAAAGACAATGCAGAAAAGCAGAGCGCATGTGGCAGAAGACTAAACTTGTAGTCCATTATAACATCTACAAAGACAGCCTTCATGCTTTCAATATGGAACTAGGCAAAGCTAGACAGACTTTCTTCTCAAATATTATAAACAGCAATTTAAACAACACACGCACTCTTTTTGCTACTGTAGAGAGACTGACAAACCCTCCAAGCCAGATTCCCAGTGAAATGCTCTCAGTGAACAAGTGTAGTGAGTTTGCTTCGTTCTTCTCTGAGAAAATCAGTAATATCAGAAAGGTGATCAGCACATCATTGAGTTGCCCTGGGGTCAGACAGATCAAACCACCTGAGAAAGTAGTTACTATGTCTGATTTCAAAGAAATTGATGGCAAAATTTTGGAAGAAACTGTACAGCACCTTAAAACATCAACATGCGCTCTTGACACACTTCCCACATCATTTTTCAAAAGTGTGTTAAACAGTTTAGAAGCAGATCTCCTAGAAGTGGTAAATGTCTCACTTCGCTCTGGGAGTTTTCCATACTCCCTGAAAACTGCAGTTGTCAAGCCCCTCCTGAAAAAGAGCAATCTGGATAAGACCATATTAAGCAACTATAGACCGATCTCAAATCTTCCTTTCATAGGCAAGATCATTGAAAAAGTTGTCTTCAATCAGCTGAACAAATTCTTGAGCTTGAATGGATAATTTGACAATTTTCAATCTGGTTTTCGACCGCACCACAGCACAGAGACAGCGCTCATAAAGATAATAAACGATATTCGCTTAAATACTGATTCAGGCAAATTATCAGTGCTGGTGCTACTCGACCTCAGTGCTGCATTTGACACTGTCGATCACAACATACTTCTTGACAGGCTGGAAAACTGGGTGGGGCTTTCTGGGATAGTCCTAAAATGGTTCAGGTCATACTTAGATGGGAGAGGTTATTATGTGAGTATAGGTGACCATAAGTCTGAGTGGACATCCATGACATGCGGAGTACCTCAAGGCTCAATTCTTGCACCACTCCTGTTCAACCTGTATATGCTCCCAATGAGCCAAATAATGAGAAAGAACCAAATTGCTTACCACAGCTATGCAGACGACACACAGATCTACTTAGCCCTATCGCCTAACGATTACAGCCCCATTGACTCCCTGTGCCAATGCATTGATGAAGTCAACAGTTGGATGTGTCAAAACTTTCTTCAGTTAAACAAAGACAAAACTGAAGTCATTGCGTTTGGAAACAAAGATGAAGTTCTCAAGGTGAACGCATACCTTCACTCTAGGGGTCAAACAACTAAAAATCAAGTCAGGAATCTCGGTGTGTCCCTAGAGTCAGACCTTAGTTTCAGTAGTCATGTCAAAGCAATAACTAAATCAGCATACTATCATCTGAAAAATATTGCAAGAATTAGATGCTTTGTTTCCAGACAAGACTTAGAGAAACTTGTTCATGCTTTCATCACCAGCAGGGTGGATTATTGTAATGGACTCCTCACTGGCCTTCCCAAAAAGACCATAAGACAGTTGCAGCTCATATAGAACGCTGCCGCCAGGATTCTGAGCAGAACCAGAAAATATGAACACATCACACCAGTCCTCAGGTCTTTACACTGGCTCCCAGTTAAATTTAGGATTGATTTTAAAGTATTATTACTGGTATATAAATCATTCAATGGCCTAGGACCTCAATACATTGCAGATATGCTTACTGAATATAAACCCAACAGAACACTCAGATCACTAGGATCATATCAACTAGAAATACCAAGGGTTCACTCTAAGCATGGCGAGTCCGCTTTTAGCTATTATGCCAGCCGCAGCTGGAACCAGCTTCCAGAGGAGATCAGATGTGCTCCTACTGTAGTCACATTCAAATCCAGACTCAAAACACTTCTGTTTAGCTGTGCATTTACTGAATGAGCACTGTGCCAATGTTCGTCCGACTGTTTGTACTGTATTTTATTTATTTTTTTTTAATTGTTTTAATTATTCCTATTTTTTTATTTTATTTTTTTTATTTCTTCTATGTAAAGCACTTTGAATTGCCATTGTGTATGAAATGTGCTATATAAATAAACTTGCCTTGCCTAAAGACACATCTCTTCAGCCAGGCATTCATATAATACTATTAATCTTACAGTTAAATCCGACCTCTAGTTCATAGACGCCAGAGGAGAACTGGCCCCCGACTGAGCCTGGGTTCTCCCAAGGTTTTTTTTTTTCTCCATCAGGTCACCTGATGGAGTTTTTTCGGTTCCTTGCCACTGTTGCCTTTGGCTTGCTCAGTTGGGGATATTTAATTTAATTAATCAATCAACAATACTATTGATCAGCATTACCAAACGTGGACGTTTTCCACTAGAAACAAACATTGATGTATTATTTCAATTTAATACTGTGAAGCTGCTATGATACAATCTGTATTGTGAAAAGCGCTATATAAATAAACTTGACTTGACTTGACTTGACATCACATGGCTGGCTGACAGTCATGTGTTTTTGAATAAATGAATAGATACATTGACATGAATGTCAACATTGCTTCATTCTCCTGTAGATGGTATCATGGTTTAGTCGTCTTACTAGATGTCAACAGGGTATCAATGATATAACGTTGTGTTTGAGTTATATTAGCAAAAGCAAGTCAAGTCAAGTCATCTTCATTTATATAGCGCTTTTAACAATGTAGATTGTTTCAAAGCAGCTTTACAGAGATAAGCGTATAATTTAAGGTAACAGAGATTGTTTTGGCTTTATAGCGGTTCTTTAATAAAGTTATTTTCCAGCTAAAGTTAGTTTTGATTGATTCACTTCCGTCGCAACGATCTTTTGTTATTAAATTAGGGGCCGCTAACACGACACCATTCTCTCTACACAGACTTTAAACGAGAAACTGTGAGAAACACTGATGGTGTTCACATGCGCATTAAGAATTGGTTCTATAGTTATGTGCGTTTAAATATATGTGCGCAGGTTTGTAATTCCCTACAAACCAAGCCTAAACAAAGAACTGGTCTTTCCTTACAAATTTTGATAGAGAATTTTATTTTATTTTGTCACTTCGGGGTAGGTACGCGAAACGAATTTTCCCGACAACGCCTTATCTCTAGAGTGGTAAAGGGATCCTCCATAGGGAGAGACTAGTTGGCACTTCAGCACTGCGTTGTCATCGGGTCCAGGCGAAAGGTCACTCGTCAGATCCAGACACGGCCTGGATCCGGCAGGCTGCGGGAAAACCTTGGGATAAACAAAGACACTAAAATTAGTGTAGATGCCATTCTTCTTATGATGTAACAAGTACATCAGGATTTATGGGAAGTGTTCCCAGTTCCGGCTGACCTAATCTATGCAGCCTAACATTGAATTATAGAAGTTTATAATGTATTATGTGTATGCTAGGTCAAAGAGATGTGTTTTTAGTCTAGCTATGAACTGACAGAGTGTGTCTGCTTCCCGGACAATGTTAGGAAGATTGTTCCAAAGTTTTGGTGCTAAATAGGAAAAGGATCTACCGCCAGCAGTCGATTTTGATATTCTAGGTATTATTAACTGGCCGGAATTTTGAGATTGCAATAGACGTGAAGGACTATAATGCGTTAAGAGCTCGCTCAAGTACTGCAGAGCTAAACCATTTAGTGCTTTGTAAGTAATCAGCAACATTTTAAAATTTATGCAATGTTTAATAGGCAGCCAGTGTAGTGTTGACAGAACAGGGCTAATATGGTCATACTTCCTGGTTCTGGTAAGAACTCGAGCTGCTGCGTTTTGAACTAGCTGTAGTTTGTTTATTAAGCATACAGGGCAACCACCCAGTAGAGCATTACAATAATCTAGCCTTGAAGTCATGAACGCATGAACTAACTGTTCCGCATTTGTCAATGAGAGCATATGGCGTAATTTAGATATATTTTTAAGATGGAAAAATGCAGTTCTCTTACGAGAGGTTCTCTCGTATTGCGTAAGTTGCTTACGCTACGGGTAAAGTCATCTTTTCTCGAGATATGAAGCAAAAAAAATATTTTTGTATTTATTGTCAACGCAGTGCAGCAGCCAGCAGACCCATAGCAGGCTATCTAGCGTGCTCATTGGCTGCCCTGCGGCAACTGCAGCAGCCTACCACTGAGCCCTGCGTGATGTCGTGCCCTCACGCGTCACAGCCCGCCAGAATGGGAGTGGCTTAGCATATAAAAGGACGGGCTCGGGGGCTGCTTCCCTGATTTTCATCTCTTCAGTGAAGCACTACTCATCGCTGGATCCTGAGAGAAGCCGCCGCCGTTGAAACAAGCGACTAGCAAGCAGAGGAAAGCGTCTGAAGAAGCCGGTCGTCTTCGCTGCCTTCAGCCATCCGTGCCTGCCGCGCTATCCGGCGACAGTATCCTTTTGCTCTGCTGTGTGTGTTCGCCACTGTGACACACACTCTCTGTCTAAAAGAGCGCGAGGCGTTTTTCTCAAAATGTTTTTCTCAGCGCCGGAGACCGCCACGTTATCTGTGCTCTCTGCCTGGATCGAGAACACGCAGCCTTCGCTCTCTCTTCGGGTGGCTGCGCCCATTGCGAAGAACTTTCAATGTCGACCCTGCGGGCTCGACTTGAAGTGTTCAACGCCGAAGCTGTCACTCCGCCCGTCTCTGCTGGGCCGGCGTGGACGCGGAACTTCTGCGCCTCCTTACGAAGGCCGTCGACCAACTTGGCCTCGAGTAGTCACCGCCTAAGGAGCCCGCGTCTAACAGACTCGACGGCTGCTTTCTGCATCGCCGCCACTAAGCGCCCGCATCCAGGTCTGCACCCTTCCTGCCGGAGCTCCACACGGAGCTTTCTAAATAGTGGAATGCCCCATTCTCCGCGAGACTCCACTCCGATGTCTCCTCGGCGCTCTCCCAGGTGGACGGCACCGCCGAGAAGGGATACAACACTATCCCCCCAGTGGAGGAGGCGGTAGCAGCGCACCTTTGTCCGCCCTCTGCGTGATGGCGTTCAAAGGCTGCCCTCCCGTCCAAAGCCTGCAGGACCACATCAGCTCTCGTCGGCCGCGCTTTCTCCGCCGCCGGACAGGCTGCTTCCGCCCTGCACTCCATGGCAGTCCTGCAGATCCTCCAGGCCGATCTCCTCCGTGAAATGGACGAGAAAGGCCCGGACCCGGCTGCCATCACGGATTTACGGAGCGTGACGGATCTCTCCCTTCATGCTACTAAATCCACGGCCCTGGCTATTGGAAGGTGCATGGCCTCGCTCACCGTCACGGAGAGGCACCTTTGGTTGACGCTCGCCGACATGAGGGAATCTGAGCGAGCCATATTTCTGAACGCCCCGCTCTCCCCCACTGGTCTCTTTGGCCCAGCGGTAAACGGGATTGTCGACCGTTTCTCGGAGGTACAAAAGACAGCTAACGGGCCGGTAATACAACCTGCTCGCCTGCACGCAACCGCCGTTTTCACGGCGACCCAGAGAAATCTCAAAAAGAGTGTAATGTCTGGTTATCCGGCTCACGCCGTTGGTGTTTTGAGTGTAGAAAATGTGCCCACGTCTCAGTGTTCACCCCTACACACAAGCACGATAACCCCCGTGTCTCTCACTCTCACAGAGCCCACTCTCATAAAGCTGGCAAATGCCACTCGAGTGTTAGATGTAGGAAATGTGCCCACGACACTGTGCCCACACCTACTCACTGCCCGCTCTGTTACACGGCCAAAACTGCCTCATACCGGTCACGTTATGAATGTAAGTCCTGTGCCCGCTCACAAGCGCTCACACTTACTGACAAACACTTTACCCCCGGCGCCGCGCGTGCGTCCCGGTTTTCTCACGAAATGCTCCCCATCCAAGGCAACCGGGACATCGTGTGTAAAACGGCCAGCCATCGCTGTCAGTGAGCCGCCGTATTCAAGCACCGAGAGCGCGCGCTCCATGCCCATACCTCTGGTTCAGGTTCTCGACCCCACGAAGTGCGGCCATTCTGCCCCTAGCTGTGCATGCAGAAGCATGGGAAGCGATTCCAGGTGTGTCAGAATGGGTGCTGAGCACAGTAAAACAGGGCTCTTCGTTGCAGTTCGCTCGCAGTCCCCCGCGCTTTTGAGCACGGACCGAGACGAGAGTGAATACGGAAGTAGCACACCTACTCCGCGCAGAAATAGCAAAACTGCTGTGCAAAGGGGCCATAGAACTGGTACCTCCTTCTCTGAGCGAGTCAGGCTTTTACAGCCGTTACTTCCTCGTGCCCAAGAAGGACGGAGCTCTCAGACCTATCTTAGATCTGAGATATTTGAACAAAGCTCTCATGAGAAGACCGTTCAAAATGCTCACAACCAGACAAATCCTCGCACAAATTCGCCCGAGGGACTGGTTTATTTCTCTCGATCTGAAAGACGCTTACTTTCAGATTCAGATAATACCCCGTCACAGGCCATTCTTGAGATTCACCTTCGACGGTCAGGTATATCAATACACCGTCCTTCCGTTCGGCCTGTCTTTAGCACCCCGTACATTCACGAAGTGCATGGACGCGGCTCTCGCTCCCCTGAGAAATCAGGGTATGTGGATTCTGAACTATTTGGACAATTGGCTGATTCTGGCACAGTCAGAGATAGAACTTATATCTCACAGAACAGTGCTTCTCAGCCATCTGGAAAGCCTGGGTCTCACGGTCAAATGGACCAAGAGCTCATTACTGCCCAGTCAGTCAGTCTCTTTTCTGGGAATAGAGCTGGACTCTGTTCAGTTCAGTTCAGTTCAGTTTGTTTTATTTATCCCTTAGGAAATTAGTTTTGCACAGGTGCCACACATCACATAAACACAAAAACGCACAAGTAGACAGGTTAAAAAAGGCAAATGATTACAGACTATTCAACATTAAAATATCAGTTGGAATGAATGAGTTTTTGAACCTCTTCGTTTTCCCCCCCATTGCTCTATATCTACGGCCTGATGGGAGCATAACAAACTCTTTGTATAATGGGTGTGATGGGCAGATAATTATCGAATAGGCTTTTTTAACAACCCGTTCCTTAACAATGTCCTGGAGCAATATCTGTTGAACTCCAATTACTTTAGAAGCAGTCTTAATCAGTTTAGTCATTCTGTTTCTGAATTGGACAGGCTAGTACTATCAAACCATACAATGGCACAGTAAGAAATGACAGATTCAATAAAACTCTGATAAAACAGTGTCATCAACACTGAACATACTTTAAAAGAGTTCATTTTCCTTAGGAAAAACATACGCTGTTGAACCTTTTTACAAATAGCATCAGTGTTGGCATTAAAATTTAATTTGTTTTCAATCACAATACCAAGATATCGATATTCGTCCACAAGCTCAATGTCTCTTCCATTTATAACAGTAGGACAGGCTAAAATGGCAGATTTTCCAAAGTCTATCATCATGTCTTTGGTCTTTAATATATTTAAATTTAGATTACAATTTGCACACAAAGAGACAAAGTCCTCCACCACAGGTCCATGAGATGTCTCTTCATTTGCTAGGAGACTCACAATCACAGTATCATCTGCAAACTTTAACAGATATCTATTGTCAAATGTGCTCCTACAATCATTTGTGTACAAAATAAAAAGCAAAGGTGAAAAAACGCACCCTTGAGGGGAACCAGTAGAAGAACATAACTTGGAAGAAAGCAAACCATTGACTCTCACACACTGAGTCCTGTTCGATAAAAAATTGACAATCCATCCTACTAAATTAAGATCAAGGTTAAATAATCGGTTTATCAGCTAACGCATGTGGCCTAATTGTATTAAATGCGAATGAGAAATCAATGAAAGCTAGTCGTGCCCTTGTTTTTGGGGTCTCCAGATGTTGAGCTACTAAATGTACAAGAGTAGTTATGGCATCCTCAACACCCCTCTCTGCTCTATACGCAAACTGGAGAGGATCTAAATTGACTTCTACATGCTTCAATATCTCCTCTCTCAGTATTTTCTCAAATGTTTTCATCACCAAAGATGTGAGGGCTACCGGTCTGAAATCATTTAAAACCTTCGGACTCCTACATTTCGCCACAGGAACAATTGTGGCATGTTTCCAGATTTGTGGGACGATTTGCATTTTAAGTGACATATTCAAAATTTGTGTAAATATGCCACTTAACTGTAAATTACACGCTCTCGACACCTTACCACTAATATTATCTGGTCCTGGGCTTTTTTTAAACTTTTATCCTTTTAAAAAAACCTAGCCACCGTGGGAGCATCGATATTAAACACCATATTACCTTGCCAAGAATCATACTTCACATTATCATCATCCGCATTAAATCTTAAATAAAATTTGTTAAGTTCATTCGCTAAACATGCATTAGATGTATGCCCATTTAAAGATATCACAGTTCTATTACTTTCCTGTAAACCTGTCATTACTTTCATTCCATCCCAAACCGCCTTTTGGTCAGCATTTAAGAATCTGTATTCTATTTTTTCTTTGTAATTATGTTTTGCCTTCACAATAGCTGCTCTTCCTTCCTTCCTAATAATAGAATAAGCAACTTTATCACCACTTTTATAAACAGCACTTTTTTCCTTAAAGGGGGGGTACAATGGTGTTTCATGTATTCAGAGTTGTTTACAGTGTTAAAGAGATGGATTCTCATGCTTAACATGGCCAAAGTTTTTTAAAAATATTTTTGGACGAATAACGGAGAATTTCTGTGCCGAAAATCTTACTTCCGGGTTGGTACAAGTTTCGGCTGTTTTTTTTTCGACCGTGGATCTAATGACGTAGACCAGAGTGGAACTCCTTACATGAGCATTTCTCCCGGAAAAGCGCGGCCGCGCACACGTCGACTAGAGGAGAGCGAGACCGCGCACCTCAACGCGCTTCAACAGGAAATCATCGGCAGCGCTGCATAGTGTCTCCAAAGTGTGTTTTTGGATGTGAGGGAAAGCTTACCAAAGAACCCAGCGTTAGGAACAGTGGATGCTGTTTGTTCCCTGCATTTCGACGATGAATGTTTTATAAACAAAGCCCAGATCGACGGATTCTCTCTATGGCTCTGGCTTCGCCCACACGACCCGCCTCCAGACGCTCGGTTTTTTCCGGAAAGACTCGGTACAGCCTATCTTTTCTGTTATAAATATAATAAAACTAAAGACTTTTTGGAGATATGAAGGATGCAATACTACTCTATAGGTACTCAAGATTAACAGGAGATTGAGTGAAAATGAGCATTTCACCCCCCCCTTTAAGAAGATTTTTCAATTCTGCATTAAAACAAGGCTTATTATTTGAATGACGGTTAATAACCTTAGTATCAATCACATTATCAACACAGAATGAAATATAACTACACACCACATCAGTCCACTCATTTATATTGTCCGACGATGCTTGAAAAACAGACCAGTCTGTACACTCAAAGCAACCTTGTAGGGCCAATATACCATCCTCATTCCATACCTGGGCCGTCCATGATTCTGTGCCTCGCCTTTGTAGCACAGTCCTATATGTTGGGAACAGGTGCACCACACTGTGGTCAGAAGAGCCCAATGGGGGCCCAGCAACGGATCTGTATGCCCCACGTATAGATCCATAACATAAGTCAAGAGTCTTATTTCCTCGAGTGTGACAAGTGATGTACTGGTGAAAATGGCTAAATGTTTTGTTGCAGTTAATGCGGTTAAAATCACCCATAACAAGACATGGGGAATCAGGTGAGATGGACTGAAGTCTTTGTAACACGGAGAACAACACCTCATTTGCATTTTTAGTATTAGCCTTAGGGTGAATATACACAACAGACAGAAACACTTGAGGAAATTCCCTTGGCAAGTGGTATGGTCTCACCGAAATTGTCAATAGCTCAATGTCCGGTAGGCAAATTTTCTCCCGTACCGTCACATTATTACACCATCTTGGGTTAATATAAAAACATACTCCACCTCCTTGCCGCTTCCCCGTCGTACATGGATCACGATCGAGACGTATTGGTACCCCCAATCCATCAATGTCAATGATAGAATCCATGTCTACGTCCGTCAGCCATGTCTCAGTGAAGGCTAACACACATGCATCTCTTAACTCCCGTGTGTACGATACTCATGCCTGCAGTTCATCCACCTTGTTTTTCAGTGATTGGACATTAGCCAGGACTATTGAGGGTAGAGGCAGATGTCTCTTCCTTGTTAAGATTCTCACGCGCTGACTCACGCCACCCTTTTTACCTCTTTTCCGTATTTTTCTTCGAGTCCTCCCATTAGGGATGGGTATCGTTAAGGTTTTAACGGTATTACTACTCTTACCGATACTCCTTATCGATCCGGTACTTTAACGGTATTCTTATCGGTTCTTTTTGTTATATTAAAAAAAGGAAAAAAATAATTTAGAACATAATTAATATTGCTTTAAATTTTGAAATGTAAAATAAATATCTATAGCAAAAGAAAAAGCAATGCTTTAACAAAACAAATAAAACATGCATGTTATGCAGAAGGGTGCAGGCTTTTGTGCTTTATATACAGAAGACATAGGACACCAAAAACAAAGTACAAACACATGGTCAAACAAAAAAAAAAAGTATACAATAAAACAAATATACAAATGATATACCCAGTGCTTTAATTTCAGTAATGTCTACTGACATTACTGTTCAGGAGTAATGTGGGCTAAAAAGACATCTAATAAAGTCAGATGTAAAATAACACTGCATAGTTTATCATAGATAGATTAAAGCTTATAAAAGCCACAATTATTCATTCAAGAGCTGCGACTGATTTTCTCTTTGCCTTTTGTTGTTTGATTCACATTAATGGAGCAATCGTCAGCAGGCTTATTAGACTGCTTCCTCTTTAAGACCAAATGCAGATCTAATCATTAAGCCTCATATTTTCTCCCAACTATTTACGCTCATTTAAGACATAAACTGTATTTAAGTGAATAAACTGTTTAAGTGAATCTCCAAGACGGCCATTTTGACATATTTTTGTGTATATTTGATCGTTTTGATGCGCACACGAAGCCCAAAATATACGTTGCTTGTCTCGTTGCGGTGTGTTTCGGAGCGCGCGCCGCATTTGGAACAGCGTCTATTGCTCAATTTTGGTACTTTTAATAGCCTTTTATTATCAAACGCGTCCCGCAGTTTAGCAACAGTATAGACTACATTTTACAACAATCACCAATCATGCAGATTCTGAAGTTACGTTTGGGATTTAGGGAGAAATGACAACGCACCGCTGTGAAGGGAAGGAAGCTGCGCTGGAGAGAATGCGGCTTTAGTTTTTAATGGTTATACATCAAATATCTTTTTTATAATCATTGGAAGCCAAAATCTAAATCTAAAATAAAATTAGTTTAATATCAAAGATCTAAAGTGTAGCCTAACCGTTTGAATGTTTAGTTCTGTCCTCATCGTCACTCATTAAGCAGGGCTGTTGTGTTGTGCGCGCCGTCGCTCCACGTGAAAGATCGCTCTCTCGCGCTCTCTCTCTCTCTCTCTCTCTCTTTAGCAAAAATGCATCACAGTCAAATAGTTCAATATTATTATATATAGAAGTGGCTGGCGAGATTAAATTTGCAAGATAATAATTTCTTAATAGCAATAGCACTTTCTTAATTTTTCCAGTACCGACAGCAGAACCGATAACGTCCAAGCTTATCGATCCAGCGGTATTTCAAAATTCAGCACCGGGGCCCGTTTAATACCGGGTTTCGGTACCCATCCCTACCTCCCATCTTCTTCAGAACTGAAGTGCTGGCATTTATTATAAGCCATAATGTCCTTAAACAGGGAGGAATTTGCAAGTTGCCTCGACACCAAGCTGCCTGTATTCAGTTCAAGGAGAAAATCTCGTGTATATTGGATCTGGTTCGGTAATGTTCCAGCAGCCAAGTTGAGTAAAAGTATTAAAACCAGCAAAAATATGATCCCCATCTTCCTTAGAACCATCACGGAATAATAAATAAATAAATACATAATATAAAAAGTAAAAAAGTAAGAATAAAAAGAACTGCAAACAAGCCAAGAAAAACGTAGTCTACTACTCCAACACACATGAACACAATCACACTCAACTGTGAGCACCTGTTGCGAGTCGCCGCGTGTGCAGCGCCATTACTGTGGCTATGACGGCCCGCTTGTCGACACAGCGCTTGTCAACACAGCGTGTTTGACACCTGGCCGCGTCTGTCCAGAAGGGCAGCATCGCTCCTCTGAAAACATTTCAGAGAATGCTGGGCTGTATGGCGTCAGCTGCAGCAGTGCTTCAGCTGGGCTTACTGCGTATGCGCCCGCTGCAACGCTGGCTGAACGCTCGAGTGCCTCACCGAGCCTGGGCTTCCGGTGGCATGCAAATCAGAGTGACTCAGAGCTGTGTTTCAGCCCTGGAGCCCTGGTTAGCGGCCGACTGCTACCAGCGGGGAGTGACGATGGGAGCTGTCTCGTACCGAAAGGTTATCTCGACGGACGCCTCCAACTTAGGTTGGGGCGCTCTTTTCGAGGGCAGACCGGTCTTTGGCCTGTGGTCAGACCGGGAGAAACGCCTTCATATAAACTGTCTGGAGATGATAGCGGTCGAGAACGCGCTGAAACGCTTCCTCCCACACATACAGGGCCACCACGTTCTAGTCCGTACGGACAACATGTCTGTGGTGTCCTACGTGAACCGCCAGGGCGGTGTCAGATCCAGGAATCTCTGCGATCTGACAGAACGCCTACTTGTTTGGGCTCATCACTCGATACGCTCGTTGAGAGCCGCGCATGTGCCGGGCCACCTGAACGAGGGCCCAGACAGACTGTCCAGGGACAACGTTCCCCCGGGAGAATGGTCCCTGCATCCTCAGATAGTCCAGTTGCTATGGCACCTTTTCGGCAAAGCGGAAGTCGACCTTCTTGCGTCAAAAGACAACGCTCATTGCCCAAGGTTCCTCTCGAAAAGCAAGGACGCGCTGGCCCAAACCTGGCCCAGCTGCCCTCTGTATGCTTTCCCTCCGATCTCGCTGTTACCACAGGTAATCAAGAGGATCAGGGAAGCGTGCCACTCGGTGCTCCTCATAACCCCGCGATGGGAGAACCAAACCTGGTTCCCAGAGCTAAGGAGGCTGTCATACGTAGCCCCATGGCCGATTCCGGTGAGGAGAGATCTTCTCTCTCAAGCCGGCGGATCAATTTGCCATCCTCATCCAGAGCGCTGTTCTCTGCATGCATGGATAATCAACGGATACCCATTGCCTTGCCAGAAGGGGTTGTGAACACGATCACGCAGTCTAGAGCTCCTTCTACGAGAAGGCTATACGCGTCTAAATGGTCTGTGTTCTCCAAATGGTGCGCCGACAAAAGTCTAGACCCACGAACTTGTGGGGTCTCGTGGGTGCTTTGCTTCCTTCAAGAGCTGTTGGACAAGGACAGGTCCCCCTCCACGCTCAAAGTGTATGTTGCGGCCATTGCAGCGTTCGCGGAGTCGACGCGCGGCCGGTCAATAGGAAGGAACGAGCTCATTGTCCACTTCCTTAGAGGAGCCAGGAGGATGAATCCCCCGCGGCCCCCGTCGGGATCTCTCTTTGGTCCTAGAGGCCCTGAAAACATATCCCTTTTAACCATTAGATTCCGTGGATCTAAAATACTTCTCGCTCAAAACCGTTTTTCTGATAGCTCTGTCATCAGTCAAACGTGTGGGGGATCTACACGCACTATTTGTTAGTGCCGCGTGTCTCGAGTTTGGACCAAATGACTCTAAAGTCATCCTCAAACTGGGACATGGTTATGTCCCCAAGGTGATTGGCACTCCCTTCAGAGCGCAGGTCATCTCTCTATCGGCTCTGCATCCGGTAGCGAGGGCGATGATAACCTCCTCTGCCCTGTCAGGGCGCTGAGAGTTTACATTACGCGCTCCGCCGCCTTCAGGCGCTCGGAGCAGCTCTTTGTTTCGTTTGGTGGGCGCACCAGGGGTCTCGCCACCTCGAAACATAGCCTGTCCAGATGGATAGTGGACGCTATCGCAGCAGCTTATGCGTCTAAACACCTGCAGTGCCCTCTGGGCGTCAGGGCTCATTCCACTAGAGGCATGGCCTCGTCGTGGGCTTGGTCCAGCGGGATTTCTATTCATGACATTTGTATGGCGGCGGGCTGGGCCTCCCTCTCTACATTTGTTAGGTTTTATAACCTGGAAGTTCCCGCCTTGCAGGCTAGACTTTTGTCAGTCTAAGTGGTGCGTATGTTCTGCCCAGACTGTTCGTGTGCAGGCTACTCTCACGTGACTTTAGCTCTTCTGGTTGAGCTGCACTATAAGGGTTGATATTCTTTAATATGGACCGGCAGCGCTGCTCTGTATCCCCTACGGTGTGCTTATGTACATGTGCTAGCCCGCGTTGCTGGCTGCCTGATTCCCACTTATCTGCGTTCCCCGGGCTTCCCCTGGGACTCATGTAGTGGATGCTTGACGCGCACGGCGTTGACAAGGGGTTCCCGTAGCGTAAGCAACTTACGCAATACGAGAGAACCTCTCGTAAGAGAACGTACTCGGTTGCCTAATGTCAAGTCAAGTCAAGTCATCTTCATTTATATAGCGCTTTTAACAATGTAGATTGTTTCAAAGCAGCTTTACAGAGATAAACGTATAATTTATGGTAACAGAGATTGTTTTGGCTTTATAGCGGTTCTTTAGTAAAGTTATTTTCCAGCTAAGGTTAGTTATGATTGATTCGCTTCCGTCGCAACAATCATTTGTTATTAAATTAGGGGCCGTTAAGACGACACAATTCTCTCTACATAGACTTTAAACGCGAACCTGTGAGAAACGCTGATGGCGTTCACATGCGCATTAAGAATTGGTTCTATAGTTATGTGCGTTTGAATATATGTGCGCAGGTTTGTAATTCCCTACAAACCAAGCCTAAACAAAGTACTGGTGTTTCCTTATAATTTTGATACAGAATTTTATTTTATTTTATCAATTCGGGGTAGATACGCGAATTGAGTTTCCCGACAACGCTTTATCTGTAGAGTGGTAAAGGGATCCTCCATAGGGAGAGACTAGTTGGCACTTCAGCACAGCGTTGTCATCGGGTCCAGGCGAAGGTCCTTCATCAGATCTGGATACGGCCTGGATCCGGCAGGCTGCGGGAAAACCTCGGGATAAACAAAGACACTAAAATTAGCGTAGATGCCATTCTTCTTATGATGTAACGAGTACATCAGGATTTATGGGAAGTGTTCCCGGTTCCAGCTGACCTAATCTATGCAGCCTAACATTGAATTATAGAAGTCTATAATGTATTATGTGAACGCTAGGTCAAAGAGATGTGTTTTTAGTCTAGCTTTGAACTGACAGAGTGTGTCTGCTTCCCGGACAATGGTAGGAAGGCTGTTCCAAAGTTTTGGTGCTAAATAGGAGAAGGATCTACCGCCAGCAGTCGATTTTGATATTCTAGGTATTATCAACTGGCCGGAATTTTGAGATCGCAATAGACGTGAAGGACTATAATGCGTTAAGAGCTCGCTCAAGTACTGCGGAGCTAAACCATTTAGTGCTTTGTACGTGATCAGCAATATTTTAAAATTGATGCGATGTTTAATAGGGAGCCAATGCAGTTTTGACAGAACCGGGCTAATATGGTCATACTTCCTGGTTCTGGTAAGAACTCGAGCTGCTGCGTTTTGGACCAGCTGTAGTTTGTTTATTAAGCGTGCAGGGCAACCACCCAGTAGAGCATTACAATAATCTAGCCTTGAGGTTATGAACGCATGAACTAATTGTTCCGCATTTGTCAATGAGAGCATATGACGTAATTTAGATATATTTTTAAGATGGAAAAATGCAGTTTTACAGATACTGGACACGTGACTTTCAAATGAAAGATTGGTATCAAAGAGCACACCCAGGTTCCTAACCGACGACGAAGACTTAACAGAGCAGCCATCAAGTGTTAGACAGTTTTCTAGGTTATTACGTGATGAAGTTTTTTGTCCAATAATTAGAAACTCTGTTTTTTCAGAATTTAGAAGTAGGAAATTACGAGTCATCCATTTTTTTTATATCCGCTATGCATTCCGTTAATTTTGTGAATTGGTAAGTTTCGTTAGGTTTTGAAGAAATATAGAGCTGAGTATCATCGGCATAACAGTGAAAGCTAATGCCATGTTTCCTAATATCTCCTAATGGTAGCATGTACAGAGTGAACAGCAGCAGTCCTAGTACTGGGCCTTGTGGTACGCCATACTGAACTTGTGATCTCTTCATTTACTGCTACAAACTGATAATGGTCAGATAAGTATGATTTAAACCATGCTAGTGCAATTCCACTAATGCCAACATAATTTTCGAGTCTATTTAAAAGAATGTTGTGGTCGATAGTATCAAATGCAGCACTAAGATCGAGTAACACTAATAGAGAGACACAACCACGATCGGATGATAAGAGCAAATCATTTGTGACTCTAACGAGAGCAGTCTCAGTACTATGGTACGGTCTAAATCCTGACTGAAAATCCTCGCAGATATCATTTCTTTCAAGAAAGGAACACAGTTGTGAAGATACCGCTTTTTCTAATATCTTTGACAGAAAGGGTAGATTTGAGATCGGCCTGTAATTGACTAATTCTGTTGGATCAAGTTGCGGTTTTTTAACAAGCGGTTTAATCATAGCCAGCTTAAAGGTTTTTGGTACGTATCCTAGAGATAAAGATGAATTAATGATATTAAGAAGAGGATCTATGACCTCTGGAAGTATTTCTTTCAGTAGCTTAGTCGGTATAGGGTCTAACATACATGTTGTAGATTTAGATGATTTAAAGGGGACATATCATGCTAAATGCACTTTTTTAGCCCTTAAATGCATTTTGTTGTATATTTGGAGTGTTTAGAAGTACAGAAAAGATGAAATTATTCTCTTCAGGTGCTTCGTTGATATCTTTATATTCTGTTTTGGTCATATTTTTCAACCTGTTCAGATTTTTCTGTTATCTATGACGTTTTGTGAACTATCACGTCACAGTATTTGCAGCGGAACTGCCAAATAAGGACATTGACTTCCGGCCCAACACTTCGAGCGATCCGCCATTATTATTTCTCGCTGCAATTTTGTAGTCCAAGCTAAAGGATGCAGAAGTTACGAGAGGGTAAGTTAAAATGATCGGTTGTTGGATGTAGTAACCCACACGCTTCATTACACCGTCTAATGTAGATGAACTGCCGCGCTTGTGGCGCATGTTTAACTGAAAGAACGAGCAGAGAGAGAGACCCGGTCGCACGCGCGCTCGCACTCTCTCTCGGAGCCCGGCGAAAGTGTAAACAAGACATCACCGTCTCCAAACTAGACGCTGTCTTGCTCTCTCTCCCTCGCACATGTTAATCAAAATAAATCGACACGGTGGTAAAAGGTCGGAAGACCAAAGTTTCATGTATAAATACAGTTACACACCATTGCGATACATCCATATGAAGACGTTGTTCTGCAGGTTCGTCGCCTTCATTTTCATTTCGCTCCGGCTCCAACTCTGGCTCGAACATGTAAGGCTGGCTGGACAAGTCTTCCGTTGTTGACATTTTGTTAATAACGTGTGAATAAAAAGTTTCTGTGCCGCTAGATAATCCTATCTCTGCTATCAGACTACAAAAATGGCCGAACGGGGTGGAGTTGAACCTCTGCAACCTGGAGAGGGGGCGGGGTATGAAGTGTCTCAATTGTATTTAAAGAGACCGCATCAAAACGAGTTGATCTCAGAAGCACCTCAGAAAAGGGGTAAAAAAGGGGCCCGTGGAGCTATAATAATGAGGAATTCAGACCCAAGCATTGCAGTTCCGCTTTATATAGACCACAAATGTATGATTTATATGTAAAAAGGAACAATTTAAAAGCATGATATGTCTCCTTTAACGAGTTTAGTAAATTCTTCCTCTTCTATAGCAACGAACGAATCAAATTTTTCCTCAGGGAGATTACAAAGCACTGTCTGATGCGATACTGTAGTAGACGGTTGCATAGTTATAATTTTGTCCCTGATATTATCAATCTTATAAGTGAAGAAGTTCATAAAGTCATTACTGCTGTGCTGCTTGGAAACTTCGGTGCTTGAAGCTTTCTTTTTCGTTAGTTTAGCCACCGTTTCAAATAAATACCTAGGATTATGTTTATTTTCTTCTAATAGGTTTGAAAAATACGCAGATCTAGCAGCTTTTAAGGCCTCTCTGTAAGCAATCGAGCTCTCTTTCCATGAAATGCGAAATACCTCTAGTTTTGTTTTCTTCCAGTTGCGCTCCATTTTTCTGGCTGCTCTCTTAAGGGCCTGAGTGTGCTCGTTGTACCACGGCGTTGGACTATTTTCTTTAATCTTCTTTAAGCGCAACGGAGCAACTGTGTCTAAAGTGCTGGAAAAGAGAGAGTTAAAAGTTTCTGTTGCAATATCGAGTTCTTCTAAGCTATCTGGGATGCTGAGATGGTGAAACTGATTAGGAAGATTATTAATAAAGCAATCTTTAGTGGCAGAAGTAATAGGTCTAACATATTTGAAACACGGAGTCGGCTTTGGCTAAATGAAGTTTACACGAGACTAGATAATGATCTGAGATGTCATCGCTCTGCTGCAGAATTTCAACGGCATCAACATCTATTCCATGTGATAATATTAGATCTAGAGTATGATTACGACGATGAGTAGGTCCTGACACGTGTTGTCTAACTCCAATTGAGTTTACAATGTCTTTAAATGCCAATCCCAATGCATCTTTTTCATTATCGATGTGTATATTAAAATCACCAACAATTAGTACTTTATCTGCAGTCATTAATATTAATAATTAATACAGTCATTAACATATTAATTCTGATAGAAAGTCCGCAAATTCTTTGATAAAATCTTTATGGTGCCCTGGTGGCCTGTATACAGTAGCCAGCACAAATCTCAAACGTGATTTATCATTTATACTATATATTTTTACATTAAGTACTAACACTTCAAAAGAATTATATTTAAAACTTGATTTCTTAGTGGTTTTGAAAAATATTACTATAGATTACAGCAACTCCTCCCCCTTTGCGTTTCAGACGAGGCTCATGTTTATAACAGTAATCTCGGTTCCTCCAGTTTAGTAAATTCTTCCTCTCCTATAGCAATAAATGAATAAAATTTTTCTTCAAGGAGACTACAATGCACTGCCTGATGCGATACTGTAGTAGGCAAGGCAAGGCAAGTTTATTTATATAGCACATTTCATACACAATGGCAATTCAAAGTGCTTTACATAGAAGAAATTAAAATAATAAAAAGAAATAAAAATAATTAAAACAGTTTAGAAAAATAAAAAATAAAAAATAAAATACAGTACAGTACAGTCGGACGAACATTGGCACAGTGCTCATTCATTAAATGCATAGCTAAACAGATGTGTTTTGAGTCTGGATTTGAATGTGACTACTGTAGGAGCACATCTGATCTCTTCTGGAAGCTGGTTCCAGCTGCGGCTGGCATAATAGCTAAAATCAGACTCGCCATGCTTAGAGTGAACCCTTGGTATTTCTAGCTGATATGATCCTAGTGATCTGAGTGATCTGTTGGGTTTATATTCAGTTAGCATATCTGCAATGTATTGAGGTCCTAGGCCATTGAATGATTTATATACCAGTAATAATACTTTAAAATCAATTCTAAATTTAACTGGGAGCCAGTGTAAAGACCTGAGGACTGGTGTGATATGTTCATATTTTCTGGTTCTGCTCAGAATCCTGGCGGCAGCGTTCTGTATGAGCTGCAACTGTCTTATGGTCTTTTTGGGAAGGCCAGTGAGGAGTCCATTACAATAATCCACCCTGCTGGTGATGAAAGCATGCACAAGTTTCTCTAAGTCTTGTCTGGAAACAAAGCATCTAATTCTTGCAATATTTTTCAGATGATAGTATGCTGATTTAGTTATTGCTTTGACATGACTACTGAAACTAAGGTCTGACTCTAGTGTCACACCAAGGTTCCTGACTTGATTTTTAGTTGTTTGACCCCTAGAGCAAAGGTATGCGTTCACCTTGAGAACTTCATCTTTGTTTCCAAACGCAATGACTTCAGTTTTGTCTTTGTTTAACTGAAGAAAGTTTTGACACATTCAACCGTTGACTTCATCGATGCATTGGCACAGGGAGTCAGTGGGGCTGTAATCGTTAGGCGATAGGGCTAAGTAGAGCTGTGTGTCGTCTGCATAGCTGTGGTAAGCAATTTGGTTCTTTCTCATTATTTGGCTCATTGGGAGCATATACAGGTTGAACAGGAGTGGCGCAAGAATTGAGCCTTGAGGGACTCCGCATGTCATGGATGTCCACTCAGACTTATGGTCTCCTATACTCACATAATAACCTCTCCCATCTAAGTATGACCTGAACCATTTTAGGACTATCCCAGAAAGCCCCACCCAGTTTTCCAGCCTGTCAAGAAGTATGTTATGAACGACAGTGTCAAATGCAGCACTGAGGTCGAGTAGTACCAGCACTGATAATTTGCCTGAATCAGTATTTAAGCGAATATCATTTATTATCTTTATGAGCGCTGTCTCTGTGCTGTGGTGCGGTCGGAAACCAGATTGAAAATTGTCAAAGTATCCATTCGAGCATAAGAATTTGTTCAGCTGATTGAAGACAACTTTTTCAATGATCTTGCCTATGAAAGGAAGATTTGAAATCGGCCTATAGTTGCTTAATATGGTCTTATCCAGATTGTTCTTTTTCAGGAGGGGCTTGACAACTGCAGTTTTCAGGGAGTTTGGAAAACTCCCAGAGAGAAGTGAGGCATTTACCACTTCTAGAAGATCTGCTTCTAAACTGTTTAACACACTTTTGAAAAAAGATGTGGGAAGTGTGTCAAGAGTGCAGGTTGATGTTTTAAGGTGCTGTACGGTTTCTTCCAAAATTTTGCCATCAATTTCTTTGAAATCAGACATAGTAACTACTTTCTCAGGTGGTTTGATCTGTCTGACCCCAGAGCAACTCAAGGATGTGCTGATCACCTTTCTGATATTATTGATTTTCTCAGAGAAGAAAGAAGCAAACTCACTGCACTTGTTGTCTGAGAGCATTTCACTGGGAATCTGGCTTGGGGGGTTTATCAGTCTCTCTACAGTAGCAAAAAGAGTGCGTGTGTTGTTTAAATTACTGTTTATAATATTTGAGAAGAAAGTCTGTCTAGCTTTGCCTAGTTCCATATTGAAAGCATGGATGCTGTCTTTGTAGATGTTATAATGGACTACAAGTTTTGTCTTCCGCCACATGCGCTCTGCTTTTCTGCATTGTCTTTTCATATGGAGCAATATCATCAATTACACTTTTGAGTTAAAAGAATCAAGGAGAAAATCAACAGAGTCTGCAGATATGCTTGGTGTTAAGGATATAGCCTTCATAAATAGTACACTGGTGTTCTCATTTAAGCATCTCTTTTTGACAGACACAGATCTAGCTTCAGTGGCAGGAGAGATCAATATATCAAAGAAAATACAGAAATGATCAGACAGTGCTACATCCTTAATAACAATCGATGAAATGTTTAGACCCTTACTGATAAGTAAATCTAGAGTGTGTCCACGATTGTGTGTGGGTCCATGTACATGTTGAGTCAGATCAAAAGTTTTTAAAACAGTTTTGATTTCTTTTGCCATATTGTTTTCTGCAATATCTTTGTGAATGTTAAAATCTCCAGCAATGGCAAAACAGTCAAACTCTGAGGTAGTTGTTGATAACAGTTCTGTAAAGTCCTCAGCAAAGGCTGGAGAGTATTTTGGAGGCCTGTAAATAATGATAAGTAAAATGCGTGGAGCACCTTTTAACACAATACCCAGATATTCGAAAGACAGGTAATTCCCAAATGATATTTGCTTACATTGATAGATATCTTTAAAAAGCGCAGCTAGACCCCCACCTCTCTTAACAGCTCTGCAGACACTCATAAAAGTAAAGTTAGGAGGGGCTGTTTCATTGAGGATTGTTGCACTGCAGCTGTCTTCTAGCCAGGTTTCATTTAGAAGCATAAAATCCAGGTTGTTTGTGGTTATTAAGTCGTTGACTAGAAGTGATTTATTTTTAAGTGAGCGAATGTTAAAAAGTGCTAACTTAACAGTCTTACTTTTCCCCACAGCAATATTAGTTTGACGTGTAATAGGCACCAGATTAGTTGGGTTTGCTGTACGGCTATTGAAGGCCTTAGACTTTCTATCATGTAATAGAACAGCAATAGAGAAAGATACAGGCACACTGGGTTCCCGCTTGTTCTGTAAACATTTGAGAAAGTTACTGTTATCATAGTGGGGACCCGACACATATCACTGAGAGCTGGTATCAGTTGTTTTTGGTTCACCTCGAGCTGATGGAGGAGGGTGTGGGCCCTGGCGTTGTGGCAGAGGCAGAAGAGCTCTCACAGGAGGGGGAGGGCGAGCTCGGCCTGCAGGCTTTGGTGGTAGCGGTGCCTGTCGTTTTTTGGTTGGTATCTGGGGGCTTGCAGCAAAAGAGTGGGATAGTTTGGTTCCAGCATACACCAGTTCTTCCATTTTCTGTGAGAAGCACAGAAGTGGCGATGCTGGAGAGAGGGAAAAAGTGTCTGGTGAAAGGGGCTGTTGCTCTGGTGTTATAGGAGGCTGTGATATGCTGTCCTGGCTTCCCTTGCTGTTTTCCAGGCAGTCGTCCTTGGGTGCTGAATCTTGGAGCAGTTCTAATATGTCTGTCTGTGGTGAGCTCTGTGGGCAGGGTTCAGCTGAGATTGTGTCCGTGAGCAGAGGTTGTTGTGGCGGAGTGGTGTTATCATTGTCCTTGTGTGATATGTCAACTGCATGTCCATTTTGCTGCTGAAGTGAAGTCCCGTGGTCATTCATACTGTGTCCAGGTGTGTGTGTGCCGTTCAGATTGAGTGGATTGGCACACACTGCAGAAGGATGATTGAGGGAGAAGTAGATATTGTCCTTTAGCACTCTTGAACCAAGTTTGTTTGGGTGGTGGCCATCCCGATGAAACAGTTGTCTCTGACTCCAGAAAAGATTGAAATTGTCAATGAAGTTCACTCCTTTTATATTGCAGGTTTTTTGCAGCCATGTATTTAGCCCAAGCAACCGTGAACACCTGTTTGTTCCTCTTGCTGGGAGAGGTCCACTGATGAATGTTGAACTTTCAGTCTTTTAAGTGTTTCAAAAAGTTCATTGTAATCCTTCTTAAGGAGTTCTGACTGCTCTTTATGAATATCATTCTTTCCCACATGAATGATGAGTCGATTTGCAGTCTTATGTTTCATCAGAATGTTCTGAAGTTCCCTGTTTACATCAGAAGTTGTTGCTTGTGGAAGGCAGCACGTAGTTGTATCCCTGCTGCTAATGTTTCTGATTATGGAGTCCCCCACTATCAGAGTCCTGGGCTCGGCTGCGCTCTGTGCTGAGTGCCGCTGTCTGCTCGACCTTGAGCGCCAGTTAGCATCAGTGTTAGCTACTGGCCCATTCAGTCCATTTAGTGCAGCAACTAGATTCTTGAACCAGAAGAGGCATTTTCTCTTATCCTTGTAGGCAGTTGTGTTTTCCTTTCCCGGAATGTAAGCTGGTCGGGTAAAAGAATTCTGCGTTTTTGTAGTAATCCAAACTTTGTCGTATGAGCACTGTGCTGATTTGCTGAAGTTAAAATTAGGTGATAAAAGGAAATAAAATATAAAAAATAGGAGATAGAATCGATAGAATAGGAGATAAAATTGATAAAAGCGATAGAGCAAAGCGCGGAGCAGTAAGCAAGAGCGTCCGAACAGTAGCTGAGCAGGAAGTGATGGAATAGATGTTGATGTCATTGAAATTCTGCAGCAGAGCGATGACATCTCAGATCATTATCTAGTCTTGTGTAAACTTCATTTAAACTTCATTTAGTAGACGGTTGCATAGTTATAATTTTCTCCCTGATATTATCAATCTTATAAGTGAAGAAGTTCATAAAGTCATTACTGCTGTGCTGCTTGGAAACTTCTGGGCTTGAAACTTTCTTTTTCGTTAGTTTAGCCACTGTTTCAAATAAATACCTTGGATTATGTTTATATTCTTCTAATAGGTTTGAAAAATAAGCAGATCTAGCAGCTTTTAAGGCCTCTCTGTATGTAATCGAGCTCTCTTTCCATGAAATCCGAAATACCTCTAGTTTTGTTTTCTTCCAGTTGCGCTCCATTTTTCTGGCTGCTCTCTTAAGGGCCTGAGTGTGCTCATTGTACCACGGCATTGGACTATTTTCTTTAATCTTCTTTAAGCGCAACGGAGCATCTGTGTCTAAAGTGCTGGAAAGGAGAGAGTTAAAAGTTTATGTCGCAATATCAAGTTCTTCTAAGCTATCTGGGATGCTGAGATGATGAAACTGATCAGGAAGATTATTAATAAAGCAATCTTTAGTGGCAGAAGTGATAGGTCTAACATATTTATAACACGGAGTCGGCTTTGCAGCCTTGGCTAAATGAAGTTTACACGAGACTAGATAATGATCTGAGATGTCATCGCTCTGCTGCAGAATTTCAATGACATCAACATCTATTCCATATGATAATATTAGATCTAGAGTATGATTACGGCAATGAGTAGGTCCTGACACGTTGTCTAACTCCAATTGAGTTTACAATGTCTTTAAATGCCAATCCCAATGCATCTTTTTCATTATCTATGTGTATATTAAAATCACCAACAATTAGTACTTTATCTGCAGTCAATATTAATTCTGATAGAAAGTCCGCAAATTCTTTGATAAAGTCTTTATGGTGCCCTGGTGGCCTGTATACAGTAGCCAGCACAAATCTCAAACGTGATTTATCGTTTACACTATATATTTTTACATTAAGCACCAACACTTCAAAAGAAGTATATTTAAAACTTGATTTCTTAGTGGTTTTGAAAATATTACTATAAATTACAGCAACACCTCCCCCTTTGCGTTTTAGACAAGGTTCATGTTTATAACAGTAATCTTGCGGGGTGGACTCATTTAAAGTAATGTAATCGTTTGGTTTTAGCCAGGTTTCTGTCAAAGTGTATACTAGTAGTTTACTATTTTAATACTTGTAGCAAATTTTTAGTTTATGTAAGTACATTTTGAAGTATACTTTCAATAAACTACTAGTTTAGTAGTTTTATACTACAAGTTTTTTTAAGTGAACTTGACATTATACTTATAGTTTACTATTTATATATTATTTTTGCACTTGCAGTAGGCCTAGTCTATACCACTATGTTCAAATTTAATTTTTTATACTTGAAAAATACCTTTAACTGTACTTTAATTAAATAAAACATTTTATTAGCTTCATGCATCCTTTTTTATCAACACTTGAATGTTGGTAAGTTTCATAAAGAAAGGCAACATTAAACAAAAAAGTTGAGAAAATCAAATTTTTGTCAAAGACTACGCCTTGATCAGATTCAGAACGATGATCAAAACACAGATGGAGTAGATCGAGTCCAACACCCCCACAGCTTCACAGTCGTTTTCTCTTCATGGTTTACGCTTCATTTCATTTGGTAACATTAAGCAGTTTTGATTTAATTAGTTTAAAATTGTAAAAAAGTTTAATGTTTGATGATCACGTTATTTTACATTTGAGTGATATCTTCTATCGCTTGTTTCAGCTTCTTCTTCTCCTGTGTTTTGATCCGGAGATTCTGTACTAGAAGATGTGTCATAGCGCCCCCTACCGTATAACAGTGAAAACCTGGATAGCTGAAAAAATTCAGTAAATGAGTAAAGTAGAATTAAAGTAAATTCCTATGTACACTAGCTACACAAAAATTCAGATACACAGAATTAGAAACATATCTGTTTTATATCAATATTTTCAAACAATGTAAGTTTCATAAGACTGTATATGAAAAACTATGTAAAAAAAGTATATTTAATAGGCTACTCAAAAGAGTTAACACAACTACAAGCCAAGTATACTTTGAATACTTAATTATACTTTTAAGTATATCTCGATCAAAAGATTGAGTACAAGTACAGGCCAAATATACTTGGACTTTTCTCTCAGTATAAGTCAAGCACACTTAAGTGTAATTTAAGTATATTTCTGAGAAGTACATAAAGTATATTTTTGAGAAGTATATAAAATGTAGACTGAAAGTATGCTTTCTTATTTTTAGTTTAGTTTAGAAGTATGCTAATAGAACACTTGAATAAACTTTAAATTATTATTATCGCTGTGTACAAGATCAGGTTCAGTTCCATGCTTATTTTATTTACTCTATAAGCTATTCCACCCGAAAGCTTGTTACTATATAAATATGAACATGTTAGTTTATAAGACAGTGTGTAATATTATGTTTTTAAAAAAGTATTTAATAAGCTACTCAATCAAAATAGTAAACACAAGTACAAGCCAAGAATACTTAGAATACTTAATTATACTTTTAAGTATATCTCGATCAACAAGTATAGGCCAAAAATACTTAGACTTTTCTGTCAGTATAAGTCAAGTATACTTAAGTGCAAATTGAAGTATATTTCTGAGAACTACATAAAGTATATTTCTGAGAAGTACATAAAAAGTAGACTGAGAGTATACTTTCTTATTTTTTAGTTTAAAAGAAGTATACTAATAGCACACTTGAATAAACTTCTTTTTCGTAAGGGTCCTCAGTCCTGACCCTCAGCACTGGGGTCCCCCAGGGCTGTGTACGGAGTCCTCTGCTATACACCACATACACCCACGACTGAATCTATGATAGCAACATTATCATTAAGTTTGCTGACGACACTACTGTAGTGGGATTGATATATCAGAACAACGAGTCTGCAAACAGAGATGAAGTCCAGAAATTCACTGTCTGGTGCTCTAACAACAATCTGGCACTCAACTCCTCAAAAACAAAGGAGTTGGCGATAGATTTTAGGAGGAAGAGGGAGGAACCTACCCCTCTTTACATCAAAGAGGACATTGTGGAGAGGGTCAGTGATTGTAAATTCCTGAACATGCATCTCTCAGGACCTCACATGGTCTGTTAATACCAAGGCCCTTGTGAAAAAAGCACAGCAGCGACTGTACTTTTTGAGGACACTGGGGAGAGTCAATCTGTCGAAGGAACTGTTGTTTTCTTTTTACAAGTGTTCTGTGGAGAGCATCATCACCTACGGCATCCTGGTGTGGTTTAAAAGCTGCACTATGGCTGATAAAAAGGCTCGGGAGAGAGTGAGGAAGTCAGCACAGATCATTATAAGGACTGTTACAGTCACGGCTGAAGCAGATGCAGAAGCAGGATCCAAGTGCAGCAGGTTTATTAAACAAACTCAAAAGATAACAAAATAACAGTTACTCAGGACACAGGAACAGCCCACATACAACGTTAACAACTCACAAAGACTGAAACAAGACACAGGGCTTAAATACACAGACAGACAAGCTAAACAAGATAACAAGGGGGCGTGGTTAATAGAAAACCCCTGGGAAGACTAATCAACATAACGGGGAACTCCAAAACATGGGACAGGACAGAGGAACACAGACATAAATCATTACATAACCCCCCCTCTTATGGGCGGCTCCCGACGCCCATAAAAACAAAACCCATAGTTCAGGAGGGTGGTGGAGTGGAGGCAGACCAGGGCGGATCAGGCAGTGCAGGCGACCAGGGCGGATCAGGCAGTGCAGGCGACCAGGAAGGAGACGACCCTTCAGGCGGCCAGGGAGGAGACGACCCTTCAGGCGGCCAGGGAGGAGACGACCCTTCAGGCGGCCAGGGAGGCGACCATGGCACAGGAACAGACACCGGCTCAGGGACAGGAACAGACACCGGCTCAGGGACAGACAGCGTGGCAGCGGCCATCTCTGTTGAGGGCTCAGGTTCAGGCGTGTCGGCGGCTATCTCTGCTGAGGGCTCAGTCGACGTGGCAGCGGCCATTTTGTCCAGAGACACTGGCTCGGTGGCGGCCATCTTGTCTGGAGACATTGGCTTGGTGGCGGCCATCTTGTCCGGAGACACTGGCTCGGCATACGTGACTTGAACAGACTCTGGATCGGCGGTGGCCATCTTGTACGGAGACACTGGCTCGGCGTCGGCCATCTTGACCGAAGACACAGGCGTGGAGTCGGCCATCTTGTCCGAAGACACAGGCGTGGAGTCGGCCATCTTGTCCGAAGACACAGGCGTGGAGTCGGCCATCTTGTCCGAAGACACAGGCGTGGATTCGGCCATCTTGTCCGAAGACACAGGCGTGGAGTCGGCCATCTTGTCCGAAGACACAGGCGTGGAGTCGGCCGTCTTGTCCGAAGACACAGGCGTGGGGTCGGCCATCTTGTCTGTAGACACAGGCGCAGAAAGAGGAAGAGGAACAGATTCAGTCTCAGCGGGACGAGACTCTTGACGGGCGGACGTGACGTGAAGCTCAGTCTCTGGATCAGCAGAAGTGACGTGAAGCTCAGTCTCTGGGTCGGCAGAAGTGACGTGAAGCTCAGTCTCTGGGTCGGCAGAAGTGACATGAAGCTCAGTCTCTGGGTCGGCAGAAGTGACGTGACCAGTCTCTGGATCAGGATCAGCGCGCTCTGAGCTTGACGGGACCAGCAGCGGCGAGGGCTTTGAGCTGGGTAGGACCAGCGGCAAAGAGGACTCTGAGCTGGTTAGGACCAGCGATGAAGAGGGCTTTGAGCTGGACAGGACCAGCGATGAAGAGGGCTCTGAACTGGACGGAACCAGCGGCGAAGAGGGCTCTGAGCTGGGTAGGACCAGCGGCGAAGAGGGCTCTGAGCTGGACGGAACCAGCGATGAAGAGGGCTCTGTGCTGGATGGGACCAGCAGTGAAGGCTCTGTACTGGACGGGACCAGCGGTGAAGGCTCTGTGCTGGACGGGACCAGCGGTGAAGAGGGCTCTGTGCTGGACGGGACCAGCGGTGAAGAGGGCTCTGTGCTGAACGGGACTAGCGGTGAAGGCTCTAGCTTGGCGGGCATGTCGCTTGCTGTCTCAGGCACGGCGGGCATGACGCTCTCAGTCTCAGGGGTGGCGGGCATGACGCATACTGCCTTGGCTTCGGCAGATCTGGCGTGAAGTGCGGGCTCGGCTGGACTGGCGTGAAGCACAGGCTCGGCTGGGCAGACGACTGGCTCTGGCTCGACTGGGCAGACGACTTCTTTACCATGTACTAGATGCGGAACTTGACTAGAATCAAACTTGACTAGGCTGGTGGGATGTGGAGCATAACGGCGAGTTCCCCGGATGGATAACAAAGGGGGGTCGATCAACTTGGATGCCAGATCGGCACTGTTGGAAACCAGCTTGCGTGCTCTGGGCCAGACAATCTCCGCATCAGATCCCAGGCGGATACTGAGCTCCTGCTCGGTGGGTTTAACTGGTTTGACGAGATGAGTGATGTTGGTGCAAAACGCACACTCAGGGAAAAAGCTGTCCCAGCAGACAGATATCGCCTCCCTCCAGTTTAGCCCTGAAAGATCGGGGAGCAGTCGTGGGTCAACGTACTGGGCCCCGGTCCGGTAACAGGCGATGATGATTTGATCGCTCAGACCACAGTCAACCAACAGAGAACAAAATCCAGTTGTGAATTCGAACAGATCACGGTTGTCCTGAGCCAGCGCCGCGATCAGATCCCAACACATCCTGAGCACTTAAGCTGAATCTTACTACGGGTGTGGCCGGGTATTCTCTTACATAAACCCTGCTGCTGGATTAATGGTCTTGGTGAGTTGTTCTGTTACAGTCACGGCTGAAGCAGATGCAGAAGCAGGATCCAAGTGCAGCAGGTTTATTAAACAAACTCAAAAGATAACAAAATAACAGTTACTCAGGACACAGGAACAGCCCACATACAACGTTAACAACTCACAAAGACTGAAACAAGACACAGGGCTTAAATACACAGACAGACAAGCTAAACAAGATAACAAGGGGGCGTGGTTAATAGAAAACACCTGGGAAGACTAATCAACATAACGGGAACTCCAAAACATGGGACAGGACAGAGGAACACAGACATAAATCATTACATAACTGTGTCTTCGGACAAGATGGCCGACTCCACGCCTGTGTCTTCGGACAAGATGGCCGACTCCACGCCTGTGTCTTCGGACAAGATGGCCGACTCCACGCCTGTGTCTTCGGAAAAGATGGCCGACTCCACGCCTGTGTCTTCGGACAAGATGGCCACCGCATCCTCTGAGCCTGAGCCTGAGCCTGAGCCGGTGTCTATTCCTCTGCCCTGGCTGCCCGAAGTGTCGTCTCTGCCCTGGCCGCCCAAAGTTTCGTCTCTGCCCTGGCCGCCCGAAGGGTCGTCTCTGCCCTGGCCGCCCGAAGGGTCGTCTCCGCCCTGGCCTCCCGAAGGGTCATCTCCTCCCTGGCCTCCCAAAGTGTCATCGCCTCCCGAGTGGTCGTCTCCGCCCTGGCCGCCCGAGGGGTCATGTCCGCCCTGGCCGCCTGAGGGGTCTTCTCCACCGTGGCCGCCCCAGGGGTCTTCTCCGCCGTGGCCGCCCAAGGGTTCTTCACCGCCGTGGCCGCCCGAAGACTCTTCACCGCCGTGGCCGCCCGAAGACTCTTCACCGCCGTGGCCGCCCGAAGACTCTTCACCGCCGTGGCCGCCCGAAGGGTCTTCACCACCCTGGCCGCCTGCACATCCTGCTCCGCCCTGGTCGCCTGCACAGCCTGATCCGCCCTGGTCGCCTGCACAGCCTGATCCGCCCTGGTCGCCTGCACAGCCTGATCCGCCCTGGTCGCCTGCACTGCCTGCTTCACCCTGGCCTCCCGTCTTGCCACAGTCTCCAGGTCCTCTTCCGCTCCACGGGCCTGGCCCTCCATCCCGCCCCCGGGTCCGCCTCCGCTCCACCTCCCTCCTGGACAAGTTTAGAGCGTCTGGAAGCCAGCTGGAGTGCCCTTGAAAGCCACCAGAGGGCACTCCACACCAGACTATCATGATTCACTCACAACTACATTTCCCATAATTCACTGCCCGGACTCATCATCCCTGATTATCACATTCACCTGTGTCTCATTATATTGTTTAGTTCACCCTATATAAGCCTGGTTCACCTCATTATTCCCTGCGAAGTCTTGTACGTTATTCCACTGCATTTCTGAGCATTTCCTTTGTTGTCGTTATTCCTGGTTCTTGATCTCTGCCCGTGTCCTGGTTTTCCTGTTTTTGCCTCACCCTCTGGATTTGTCTGTTTGTTGGATTGCCTGCCTGTGTATGACCTTTGCCTGGATTTTGACTGCAATTCTGAATAACACTTTAAATAAACTGCATTTGGATCCTCAACCTTCGTGTCTCGGAGCAGTTCATAACAAGGACACAGCTTCCCTCATTGACTGATATACAAAGAGCCAGATGTCTGTCCCGTGCAGCACGCATAATCCAGGACTGTTCACACTGCTGTCTTCTGGGAGGCGCTACAGGTCAATTTGGCCCCGCACCTCTAGACTTACGAACAGTTTTTATCCAAGTGCCATAAAAGTACTAAACTCATAATATTCAATTAACTAAGTATGGACTGTGCAATATATATTGCTTATGGGACTGTGCAATACATTGACTGTTTATACACATGGGATTGTGCAATATTCTTTCTACTGCTTATTTTCTATTTTTTGCCACTATGTTGAGTTGTATGTTGTGTTACCTTTACTAAGTGTTTTGTATTGTGCTTGTGTGTTAATTTTACCACAAGGAGTTGCACTGAAGAATTCCGTTGTACAGCAGTGCAATGACAATAAAGGCATTCATATTTTACTTATTTATTTATTCATATTTTCTTTCTTATGCTATGGTGCTTGCCTGTTGTCTGATTAAGACATTTCATATTTTGTATCAGGGGCCTGTTTCAGAAAGGAGGTTAAGTGAAAACTCTGAGTATGTTAACCCTGAAATGAGGGAAACTCTGAGTTTTCTGTTTCAGAATGGGAGGTATGTTAAACCTGAGAAAGCAGAGTAAGTCAAGCCCATTTCTGAAAGAGAGGTAACTTAGGGTGTATTCACACCAGGAAAGTCCGATAGTTCACTTGCTTTGGTCCGGACCAAATAGAATGTTGATTTTTTTTGTTTGGTACGGTTCGCTTTCACACTGTTCTTTTTGCAAGTGAACCAAAATGTGTAAACCAAACCACACGTGAGCTAAGGTCGTCCATTCATTGGACAGGAATTCTCAAGCAGGGAAAAGCAGGAAGTGCACAAACAGGCTCAGCATGGAGATATTTCGTAATGTAATATTTGTTATTTTACTGATTTGGTGTTATTCTCTACAAATGCAATATGAAGAAACTATATGGTATAGATAAAAGCCCGCCCGCACTGACTTGGGTCTTTACATGCGCTTCGTAAGGCACGGCACACACACGCAAGGTCTCTCGCTCCCTCTCTCTGCCGTGCGCGCGCTCTTGCTCGCTCGCTTTAGACACCATTATGCCAAAATGTCCGTTTTGTTAAGTATCCTCATAAGAGCAGTCAAATAAAAAGACGCAGTTTTCTGCAGTTGGGTCGGTTCATGTTCACACCATAAACGAACCGTACCAGAGTTCGTTTGGAACCGTACCGAGACCACCTCTTCAGCTGGGTCTCGGTTCGATTGTTTGGTCCGCACCCGAGTTCGATTGCTGTATTCACACCTGCCCAAAAGGTCCGCACCAAGGGGGGAAACGAACTAGAGTTCGATTCAATCGAACCATACGAGGCAGGTGTGAATACACCCTTATACTCAGAGTCAGTTACCATGATAACTTACTCTGTGAACCTAACCTGGTCGGGAGCAGGTTTTCTTCGGTAAACCCAGAGTTTCTTTCGGTCTCCTTCCCTTTTTTAAAGTGGAAGTGGTGTTTAAACACCTCATTCATTCTTTCAGTACATTTTTATTAATACAATTAATATTTTATTAATAAATAAAATATTGCTATTTTTACTGCTGTTTTTTTTTTTTTTTTTTTTTTTTTAATAAGATGAAGTCTATATAACTCCTTAACTGGCAACTGAAAATACAGTAGTAGATTAGAGTTACATAATGTAGTTCTAAACAAATTCTACAGAATTAAACTGTGGCATTTACTGAAAATCACTGAACTGTTCATCTGTGCAACAGAAGTTGATGGACCGTCCTCTTGCTGTTCTTCCACACTCTGGGGGTGCGGGGATGAGATAAGAATACCCGTTTATACTTAGATTTAAACTTAGTTTCTATCGGCTACTCCACATAAAAATGTGAAAAAATCTGAATGTGTAGATTGTTTGATGTGTAGACACATAATGTTAACATTACCACTGTAGGCCTCTCTGTGGCAGCAAAAACTCTTTATCCCCATCTGATGAGCATTTGATTGAGTACACTTTATAACACTATTTGTCATAATTTCTGGTGTATTGAGTAGGCGACTTACAACTGCCTGGGGTTCTGTTGGGACAGGAGGCTCCAAAAGACAGATATTACCATCAGAATCTGTTGGGACCAACAAAAATCCCAACCCAAAGTAAAATAAATGGAAATATTAAAAATAGCCTATATAAAAAATAACACATATGTAAACCTCTTACATTTTATGAAGGCCCTTGGATCTTCGGGAGTGACTGGCTCTGAAGCCCCTCCAGGAATTCCCTCAGCCAAAAATGCTGCTGCACTGCTAGACACTGGATGTTTTAGTTATTTAATATGTCAAATGTTTGTAAAGTCAGGTAGCCTACACCCATGATATGCTCAAGCCTTACTTGACTGAATTATGTTTTTATATTAAATTTTCAGCTGCTGCCATGCTCTTTTAATGTCTGCAGGATTGCACCTACATGAAAATTAAAATTAGGTTGAATAACATAGTGTTCTTCCAGTTTCACCTCTGATATTATAACAGTTGGGTAAGTTACTTGTATTACTAACTACAAATGACATCTTCAACAGTGTAATTAGATTAATGTAATAATGACTATCTATAGAATTTATTGGCCTACTTATTACTAATTACTAAATCCCATGTCAACCTTAAACACTTGAACAATACAAGGAGAGACAAGAAACAGCACTTTTAATGCTTTCAAATAAACAATATACAATTGCATGAATTATTCTTGAATTGACCAAAGTGTGTAGAGGGAGAAGGTTACATTAAAAATATAACTTTTAAAAATGTATGTTAAATAGCCTATACAGAATTGTTCTGTATAGTCTAATACAATTACATCAGATTTAACTTTAAATTACAGAAGAATTAAGAGTAATCCCTTTAATTAAATTACAGTATTTAGATTACTTGGTCATAAATTACACCCATCACTGTATAACAGTAATTAAAATGTAAACTTATAAACGAAATAATGTTCGTACTCTCCATATGCTTGCAGAAGCTCATCCAGTTCTGCTGGTGAGAAATATGCAGACCTCTTTTTGTCTGGCGCTGTTGCCATGGTGACTCATAATATCTGCGCTCCATTGATAATGGCTTTTTATAGCTGTGGTGCACGCGCTTAACCCTCTGGAGTCTGAGCGGTTTTCTGGGCCCTGGGGGTGTTCTGACATGCTCTGACATTTGTGCTTTTTTCAGTTGCTTATAAACATATTAATGGCAAAGGTGTAAATTCACTCTATATAGCACAAACAGGACTACAATAATATGTGAGCCACATGTATGTACATGTTTTCATTTTTGAGAGAATAATGTTTATGCGTGGTTATCGAAAAAACTAAAAATTAAAGTTTTTGAAATAAGGCCACAAAACACATACTAAATATGTGGCAATAAGACTTTTGACTAATGGATGTCGTTGCCTATAGTTTTTTCTTCAAAATTATGTGAAAATAGTCTTGCTTTATCGTTCACATAAAACCATACATTGATTTAAATTGATGTAAAACAGGTTTTGCTTGGAAAGCCAATATGCGAGGGGGGCGTGAAAGAGGAGTGGTTTACACCTTAGAATACAATGTCCCACCCATTATGCGTAATTACTTGCATAATGAGCCATTCATTCAGGCGTGAAACTGACTGAGCCACAATGCAAGGACAAAAGATATATTTAGAAGAAGACTTATATTGACCATTTAAGATTTTGCTTACATCTATCTTGTAAATATGTTTTGCTATTTTATTAAAAAGGTTACAATTACAACAATAATTACAATTTCAACAATATTTCAAGTGTACTCTTTCTTTGTAAAAAAAATGATTATAGGCCTACATTTTATCTATGTATTCATTAGTTTGAATATAGCCAACATTGGAACAGCTAACATCTTAGTTGATGACTTTATTTTTGACAAAAATAGTATTTTATATATAGAAATTGCTAAACAAAAGCTTATTTGACGAGGCAGTATATTCTACAGTAAAAACTGTATATTTCTTAAACTTTATAAACTTTCATATTTCGCCTGACTGTAACGTTGTTTTCATGAAATATTAGGGCATATTGTTAATTTGCAGTTTAATACGTTGCTTATACAAATAGCCTACATTTTATTTCAACATATTTCAGTCGATTTTTACTCATCTCAGTATAGCAATACAGTTTGCTAAAACATCATCATTCATTCACACACGCGATTTAAATTTAAACTGTCTTTGCCAGCTGTGGTAAACAGCGCGCATCTCTGCCGTTCATTCATTCATAAACAGAAACCCACGTGAAGAAATTCACATGATAAGGAAAAAAAACTTACTAGTATTCCTCAGCTCGCTCCTCGATATACCCGCACTTCTGAGGGACATTTTCCATTATTATTATTCCTCACAGCGCTGCAAGACGGTGTAAACAAGTAATGATCTGAATAAACTTGTGTGTTTTCTCGAGCTGATGGGGGCGTTCACAGGATTGCGCGGATTGCCTCAGCCATTTGCGTTTGAATAGTGCACGCTCTCCGTGGGCGGAGTCACATTACATCTGAATCAGCTGTAATTAGGTCGACTGGAATCGCTCTCTTTTAATACAGATTTCACAAGATGAGAATATTTGTTTTTTATATAAATTACTTCATTTAAAAGAAGAGAATTCAAGCTTCATGCCTGTGTGTCTGTATGCCTGTTTGACTGAGTATTCGCTGAGCTACAGTTCATTTTTGGACGCGTTTCAGAATGGACTTTACTGGCAGAGAGAAGGCAGAACTCGCTTCGTGTTTATTTTTCTTTATTTGGCAAAAAGCACAACACTTTGTTTTTATTGTGAGTATACACAAAAATAATACACATTTAACAGAATCGATTGATGTATGAAACTCCTATGGAAAATCAAAGTCAACAGAGTATTTATGAGTTTCTTTTACACTGATAAAAAAAAAGCGAGCTGGTATCGCCGGCGATACCGTCGACCTCAGGGGGTTAACTCAGAGTCAGTCAACTCAGAGTTGATTGAACTAACTAATTTCAGCTGTTCTGAAACCAAAAACTCAGAGTTTCCCATCTCAGGGTAAGTCAACTCAGAGTTCAAGTTTTAACTCAGAGTTGGTTGAACCTCCTTATTGAAACAGGCCCCAGGTCATTCATGGTTGTTTATATTGTTCAATAAAGTTCTTGGTAAAAAAGAAAAAAAGAAAGAAAAAAAAAGAAGCTACTGAGCCTATTATTATATAACAGCGCACAAGGTTTATGCGCATGCTCCAAGTCTTCTCTGTTTTTAGTGTATCTCTGTGGCAGAATTACAGCACCACATACTGGTCTGGCATGTATACTACATCGTTTTGAATCGGTTTTAGTGGTTTTGTGTGTACGCAGGTATTTCTTATTGAGAAATTATTGAGACAACGCCGTGTATACGGAATTATTATTTTTTGAACGATAAAAAAAAAGATTGGATAGGGAAAGATCTGTCTTCGTGTGGATGTGGCCTTATTCAGAGGGTCATAAGAGAAGCTGATGCTATATCTGTTCAGCTATCTGTCTCACTAGTTTTCTATCAGTCAATATGCGAGTCATTTAGACAAGGAGTTTGTTCATGAGTGTTTGTTGATATAATATTATATAATGTGATTTCCACATAGTGGAAAAAAAAGTTTGTGTCCATAAGAGATTTGTTCCAAATTATCAGAAATTTAAATGTAGTGCAGTGTAGTGTTAGACCAATCTAAATACCCACATAACCTAACTTCAAAAGTAAGAAGTCTATTCAGAATTGGGTTTCCCAATAGAGCCAGTGAGTGTCTCATCTGATTCATATCAGCATGAACTGTGAGGCAACAGATTGGCTCGTTATTATCAATCAGCTCATCATTGACCTTCACCGGTGGAGACAGCGCTCTGCTTCCAGATGAATCATAGCAAACTCTGTAAGCAAGATAAGCAGGCAATGCTGCATTGCATGTTTGCGGTAGTTTCAGATGCCGTTGTTCTCTCGCTTGTATGAGGGGCCCTGCTACAAGCAAAATTATATTCAGTTTCCTAAAATGTTTGTATAGGTAAAATCTACAGTGGCAGCAAAAACGTGGACATTTTGGGCACTTAAAGTCACAGTTAAATCAAAACTGACAATCCTTATTTTGGAAACTGATTACTACAGTATTTATTAGAAAATGATTTATCTGTGCATGTTTTTTTTATTTTTTATTAAGATGTTTTTTTTTAATATGCTGAAATAAAATGAGCACTAGGAACAGCTGTGACAGCTCTGATGATGTCTCAGCAGTGATGGGCTGTTTCTCAATATGCGTTCTTGTCTGTACTTATCCCAGAATGCACCTTGCACCAATCAGCAAGCGTCAATAGCAGACGAGAAAACCTGCGTAATTTAAAAATACTACTGTTATTGTGTCAGGAAATGTAGTTTTAAGAGTTTTTCAGAATGTAGTTGTTTAATATACCCTTGTATTCATTATTCTTAAATTCTTTGATGAAGATCATTGAAGGGTAACATAGGATTTATTATAAACTAAGTAACAGCCAACAGGCGATGTGCAATAACAATAACTGACAATGGACTGAACAGAAGAGGGAGTATAAATACACAGTAAATGAGGACTCTGAACGGGAACAGCTGACAAGACTTAACTAATTAGAAACCATAGTGACTAACGAGAGAACTAATACACAAGACAGAAACTGAACATACATGTGACGCTTTATAGAAAATAAGGGACAGTCAAATATATTTGCACTGCACCATACAGTGTATGTCATTTCAGTGTCTGCAGTTAAAGTTAATGTATAAAAGGTTCTCAGACATGAACACATTTGATTTTCCGTGTCAAAATCAACCACATTTCAGAAACTTTCCGGGTTAAAGTTTTTAATTTTCTTAAAAAAAAATCTGAAGAAAGAAAAACATAAATGAAGAAGAAAGCCAAAATATTATAATATTTATTATATATAATATAATATTTACAGTATAATATCATTATCCCCTGACTGATCCTGGTTTCTCCCAAGATTTTTTTTTTCTCCTTTCTGTCACCTGATGGAGTTTTGGTTCCTTGCCACTGTCACCTTTGTTGCCGTTGCCTTTGGCTTTTGGCTTGCTTAGTTGGGGACACTTAGGGTACGTTTACACGACAACAATATGCTTAAAACAGAGAAGTTTTTCCTTTTAGTTTTCCGCCTACTGACAACATTGTCAAAACGATCCCCATTCACACAGATCCGCGAAAACGACTAAAAAACCTGTATTCTGCTGCCAGGCCATTAGATGGTGATGAAACACTATAGTTTGAACACGTAATACGCATGTGCGTGACATCATCGTCTTTAGAGATTCGTGTTTTTGTTGTTTGAACTTTGCGTTTCAGGCACCCAAAACGCCATTGTCGTGTAAACGAACGGCCACAATGCATTAGAAGTTGTAAATTTTTATTTGAAAACACTGTTGTGTAAACAGCCCCTTAATATTCAACAATATTATTGATCTGCCTGCATTGACACCATCAGGGACGGACTGACAATCTGTGCGTTCTGGAAAAGTCCAGAACGGCCGTCCAACCGAGGGCCGTCGGCACAAAAAAAATGTAATAAAGCAATATGAACATGCAACAGCAGGGGTACTAATACGATCACTTATATGCTACGTGGAAAAAAAAAACTGACGAAGAAGAGTCGGCCTACTAGCCACTGACAGAAAGTTAGTTTTATAAGGCTTAGGCTACCTATACTGCACCGACAGGGGGAGGGTGTTGTGAGGTTTTGAGCCAGCTTCTTCTTCAGCTCCGACTTCGCATGCAGCCGTGCACGAGCACAAAACCTCACAACACCCACTCCCTGTCGGTGATTGGTTGGAACACTATTTGTTTTGGTTTTGAGTGGTTGGTGAAACCAATTGTTTTTGTGTGCAGATCTCAGAGCCTAGGCTGCCTACAGAGATGCGTTTTTTGACGGCATGCTTATGGGGCGGGCAGCTAGCGGATCGTTAGGAAAGATTAGATAAATGTGATGATTTTTTTTTTGGGCCTGAAATCACTGATACAACCTTTAACTACGGCTCTTTGTAGTAAATGCCGCTCCATCTGAAAGCAGGTGATGGCGATTTACTACTAATCAAGGAACCGGCTTTACTGACGAGATGCGCCTAACAATGTCATGCGATATATCGCCCAGCCCTATTATAAACCCACAGATGGCATTGTGATTTAAGCTTGTTAAAAGCCAGATGAACCATTCTACAGATAAAGCGTTGTCGGGAAAATTCGTTTCGCGTACCTACCCCGAAGTGACAAAATAAAATAAAATTATGTATCAAAATTTATAAGGAAAGACCAGTACTTTGTTTAGGCTTGGTTTGTAGGGAATTACAAACCTGCGCACATATATTCAAACGCACATAACTATAGAACCAATTCTTAATGCGCATGTGAACGCCATCAGCGTTTATCACAGGTTCGTGTTTAAAGTCTGTGTAGAGAGAATGGTGTCGTCTTAGCGGCCCCTAATTTTAATAACAAATGATCATTGCGACGGAAGCGAATCAATCAAAACTAACTTTAGCTGGAAAATAACTTTATTAAAGCTACACTGTGTGATTTTTACCCCCATCTAGCGGTGAAATTGTATATGACTACCCAGTGAATATAACTTTCTGTTCCTCTCAATTCCGAGCGCGTTTTAACTCCTACGGTGGCCGTATTATTCCAAGATTAACATGGCTTCCAGTTATCGACTTCGTCCATGACAATAATAAACAATACGTCTAAAATGAATAAAACTACAGGACAGATGTCAGGAGGTAAACGTCACCCTTGGAATCGGCTATCCCAGCATAATCAGATTAGGCTAACGTTACAATGTGTACAAAGTAAAAGCAATTAAAAATAACTAAAATTTACAGTGTCCTTTTTTTATATAGCTTAAAAAATTGCGCCTTTAAAACTATTTATTACCTGTGATCCGTCGCAGCACAGATTTATGTTACAAGGTAAACAATACTTTTTCACCATTGACGCGAGGATGAAGTTATACTAGGGGTCGTTCTGGCATTATGCACAACCATGCTATGGTTAGACAAGCAACTATAAAACTTCGAATTTAACGTTACACAAATGAATTACAACAGGCTGAATTACCTGTCGAGAAGAAAGCAGGCAACCTCGGCGTCCGTTTTAAAATCTTTTCTCCTCATGAGCTCTTTCCATCTGGGAAAAGTTACTCCAATATTGACTATGGTCTTGCTGATTTGTCTGTCGCGTTGGCGTTTTAATTCTCTCTTTCAAATGTGAGTACACACACACACACACACACACACCACACTATCTTTCAAATCTGCCAGCACTCGCGAGCTCGCGAGTAATCTCCCCCTCGCATTCGTCACGGTGTCACTGAGTGAAAAACGCAAAAGGCGAAGCTTGAATTTACAGGCATGTCCCTCTTTGGTTAATGTAGTTTCAAGATGGAGGGGCAACATGGCGACCGGCATTCGAACCCCTCACCCGTATGTACTTTCAATGGCAGATTATAAACTTAAGAGAATACTTTATTACTTGAAAGAAGTAAATATACATTAATGAGCACATATATTTTTGAAAGAACTAAGTGTTTTTTGCTAAGAATCAACTAAAAAAGTTACACAGTGTAGCTTTAAAGAACCGCTATAAAGCCAAAACAATCTCTGTTACCTTAAATTATACGCTTATCTCTGTAAAGCTGCTTTGAAACAATCTTGTTAAAAGCGCTATATAAATGAAGATGACTTGACTTGACATAAAACAGCGCTGATATTCTCAACATATTGACGCAGAAAACAGGCGAAACATTGTTCCAAGAACAATGACATTTCACTCCACAACGTATGAATTAACTGTAGTAAAACTGTAGTAAAACAAATTTTTTTATCAGAAATGTGCCTGTATATATTCATATTAAAAATGCTGTTATATTAATATAGTATAAATGTATTAAATGTTATGCAGTAATGTATTTGTTTAGAAGTTATGGCAGTTTATTTATTTATTTTTGCATTTATATTTATACTAAATGTTTGAGCTACTGTTTTTGATAACACATACAATAGGTTTATAGAAAATCAACAAAAAAAAAATCAATAAATAGGCTACTTTCATAATTTTTCAGGAATTGTTGATTTTTTTTTAAACGCTTGTAAGTCTGAAGCAGAATATCAAGATATTTTATTATTTTGCATATGATGGTGAAAAGTAAAAAAGCACCACCATGTTAAATGTGTATAATAAATATTTTTGAGAATAACAAACAAAAATCCCTTCTAGATTACTTTATCCCTTGAGGTAGCCCTCGCACACAAAAAGGTTGGACCCTGGTATATAGTAACTATATGTTTTACAATTACAAGTTTGTGTCATTTGGGGTTTCTGTAGCCAGTGACATTTCATTATTTGTATTTTATGGCATTGTACATTTTTTGTTTTTATTTTAAGGCTGAGGCTTCATTAATAAACACAGCCCCAATTATCATCATTGTTTTGAAATGTTACTTACTGTGAATACCTTGTATGATAGGCTGCAGTATCATAGTATCAGGACATCCTGGCTAGTGTCTGTCGCACACGGCTAGAGGCGAATGGCCGGATGATGGGCCTATTTGGGAGAAAGTCCAGGGCTGTTTTTTAGCCCCAGTCCGTCCCTGGACACCATTATAGGAGAACTGAACTGAGCTGGACGATGACATCACTGTTTTCTCCAGAGCGACTATATGTATAAATTAAAATAATAATAAATATTATAATAAATATAATAATAATAAATAAATAATAAATAAACTTTTTTACAACAAAAATGAACCATCACTGAACTTACTTTCACTGAACTGGACTATGATGCTATTTTCTTCTAGATCTGCTGTACAGCTGAAACAAACTTTGTTGCATTATTTTCCTGTTATCACTGTAAAGCTGCTTTGAAACAATCTGTATTGTAAAAAGCGTACACAGACAACAGTGTGTAGTCGCTAAAGCTGCCAGGGATCCCCTACACTAAACTATCAGTGAGTGAGTGGCAGATTTGAAAAAAATTACAGTCGTTTGGCAAATAAATAAATGACGGAGAGTTACATACATATTACTAACAGCTTATCGTGTAAGCTTTATGGTACACCTCAAACAAGGGAATTTATAGTAATTTATAGTGTTAATACTAATCAGCGAGTCCATGAATTGCTTGGGTATGCAGAGCATTCACAGCTTATATGGACTGCACAACACACTTATTTACATACATATATATATTATTATATATTATATATATATTGCACAGTACTGTGCAAAAGTCTTAGACATGTTAATACCCCCCCCCCCCCCCCCCCCCTTAAAAATGGTTTTAAGTCAGTTATTTATATCTTTTGCTGTAGTGTGTCAGTAGGAAACATCAGTTTACATTTCCAAACATTCTTTTTGCCATTAATTGTAATAATCCAGTGAGATTTGTGTATGCACAATGAGTCTGACAACAGCCGGGCCCGGTATGATATGATCTCACCATCATCAAGTCTGTCTGTGATTACATGAAAAAACTGAGACAGACTAAATCCAGAATAACTTCGGGAACGTCTCCAAGATGCTTGAAAAAACCTTCCTGCAAAGCTACCTGAAAAACTGCGAAAAAGTAAAAAAAAATGTTTTAAAGGGTCGTTACACCATATATTGATTTGAATTAGTTAATAGAAGTTAAATCATAAATAAATTCAATTTGTGATTTTATTTTTGAAAGCAGTCTCACTTTACAGCATTTAACATCAGCATCTAACACAAGTGCCAGTACTTTTCACAGTACTGTAGCTTTGCAGGAAGGTTTCTTCAAGCATCTTGGAGACGTTCCCGCAGTTCTTCTGGATTTAGTTTGTCTCAGTTTTTTTTTTGTTTCTTCATGTAATCACAGACGGACTCGATGATGGTGAGATCAGATCATCCTGGCTGTTGTCAGATTCCTTATGCATACAGAAATCTCAGTGGATTATTACAATTAATGGCAAAAAGAATGTTTAGAAATGTAAACTGATATTTCCTACTGACACACTACAGCAAAAAATAGAAATAACTGACTTAAAACCATTTTTTGGTGGGGGGGGGGGGGGGGGGGGGGGGTATTAACATGCCTAAGACTTTTGCACAGTACTGTATATATATATATATATATATATTGTATACTGTTGTGGTCAGAATTAATGGCACCCCTGGTAAATATGATAACAAATGGCTGTAAAATATAAATATTTATTGTTTATCCTTGATCTTCCATTCAAAAAATTCACAAACATCTAACCTTTCATTGAAGTAAAAGAATTGAAAGTGCAGGGCAAATCACATTATGAAATAAATGCTCTTCTCCAAAACACGCTGGCCATAATTATTGGCACCCTGTTATTAAAACTTTTTGCAACCTCCTTATTATCCTTTAATTTTCATATATGTAAAACGCGTTGCGGCAGCAGCAGTCAGCTATGGCGAGACGGCTTGCTCGCTCATTGGCTGCTCTGCGGCAACTGCATAAGCCTATCGAGCGAGGCCTGAGATGACGTCAGGCCAATGAGGGCGCTTCGCGCCCTCCTCGCCACTTCCCGCCGAAACGGGCGTGGCTTACCTCTATAAAAGGAGCTCGAGAAGGCTGATTCACTTGATTTTAATCTCTTCAGCGAAGCGCACGCATCGCTGGATCACGGAAGCAAGCGTCGTTCGAAGCAAGCACTTCAGCGGGACGAGCCCTCGAAGCCGCTGGCCAACGCCGCCTTCTACAGCCGTACCTGCTGCGCTTTCCGACGCCTATATCCTTTATTGCTATATTGCTCTGTTTTCTGTGTGTGTGTGTGTGTTCGCTGCAACACTCACCCCTAAAAGAGCTGCGTCTTTTTCAAGACGCCTTCTCATGCAGCGCTCGCGCTCGCTGACGGCGAAACGCCCTCACTCCGAGCCAATTGCCTACGGTGACTCTGAGGACTCGCCAGGCATCCTTTCCGAGGCTGCCCTTCCTGGAAGCGGACGGCGGGATTAGTTTTTCTTTACGTTACAAGAAAAGCTACCCTGCCTCCGCACGCGTCATTCACCGGCGAAGGAGAAAAGAGTGTTCTCAGTCCCACCGTTGGTCGGTCTCACCTCTTTTCTCTCATATTTCTCAGTTCCCTGTTCGGCGACTGGAAATATTATTGCAGCAAGTGAGTCTGTTATAGCACGCTTGCCTGCCAGCAAACGCCGAAGAATACATGTTGACGCCGCCTTTGCCGCCAATGCTTCACTCTGTCAGTCCCCTGAAGGCGACTGCAGAGATGCATTTTGCAGCCAGCAAGCGCGTAGTCCCCGCTTGCCTGCAACCGAACACCGTTTCTACGGTTCCCGTGCGTCACTGGCGAAAGGAGAATGGAGTGTTTTCAGCCCCGCTGAAACTGGGCGATATCCACTCTTCTCACATTCAAAGCCTATATCCCCCTGTGGCTCAGTGGCGGAATTATAGGTTTTCCGCATGGGAGACCGGAGTTCTAATCCCGGTCTAGCGGCATATATTTTTATGCCGCCAATGCTTCGCTCTGTCAGTCCCCTGAAGGCGACTTCGGAGATGCATTTTGCAGCCAGCGAGCGCGTAGTACCCGCTTGCCTGCAACCGAACGCCGTTTCTACGGTTCCCGTGCGTCACTGGCGAAAGGAGAATGGAGTGTTTTCAGCCCCGCTGAAACCGGGCGATATCCACTCTTCTCACATTCTGGCATATTTCAGGCGTCTGAAAATGTTAGTATTGCATGTCGTGCTTACTCGCATGCCTGCAAGCAAACGCCAGTGTGGATAATACTCGCGCTGACTTTGTCTATGTATCTTCACTGTGGTCCAGTGGTAGATTATTAGGCTCTCGCGTGGGGGATCCGAGTTCGAATCCCGGGTCTGCCGGCAGAAAATATTTATGCCGCCGAATGCAAATCACTCTGTTTGTTCCCCGAGAGGCAACTGCAGACGTGTTTGTTTTTGCAGCCCACGAGCGAAGTCTCGGCCACGGCCGATGATGCTATATGTGTACAGAAGATGCCCACTGCTTGTGCCCATCCCTACACATTAGCACAGCCCTTCACACAGGGCCCGCGCTCATATATTCGACTCGGGTCGATCACGCACACAACATAGTGAACGTGCCCACTGCCTAGTGCCCACAAACACTATGTTCTGCATGCCTTGTGGTTTCTGTAAAGACGAAACCTGTGTGCATTCACACTGGACAGTGCACTCATTGCAGTAATTGTGCCCGCTCTCCCGCGCCCACACTTACTAACGGCCATTATATGTCCTACGGGACTCGCCCAGCCCTCCGTTGCTCGGTTAAACACCGCAGCGGGGTCGAGCGCAGGCATTCTGCCCGGCCACGGCCGATGGTGCTATAAATGTAGTGTCGATGCCCACTCCTCAGTGCCCATCACTACACACAAGCACAGCCCTACACTTAGGGCTCGCGCACATAAAATCGACTCAGGTCGATTGCGCTTCCAACATAGTGAAAGTGCCCACTTCCCAGTGCCCACGAACACTATGTCTAACAGATCACAGGCTCTCTGTAAAAACGAGACCTGTGAGCACGCGCTCTGCTCAGGCAGACAGCGCGCCCAAAGCAGTAAATGTGCCCGCTCCCAGCCCACATCTACTCGCTCACATGAGTCCTATGAGACTTTCTCAGTCCTCCCTCACTCAGCTAAGCACTGTAGTAAGGTCGAGGACGAGCGTTCCGCCCGCTGTATTAAGCGCGCGCCCCGCCTCAAATGCCACAGGCATAACGCCTATGTTTTTATCCCCCGAAGCGCCTCTGTCGCACGGCGAACAGAGCGCGCTCCGTATCCAGCCCCTAGCCAGCCATGCAGAAGCATGGGCAGCGCTTCCAGGGGTTTCGGACTGGGTGCTAGGCATTATAAAGAGAGGCTTCTCGCTACAGTTTTGTCGACGCCCTCCCCGCTTCATAGCGCGCGTCGAAACTACGGTTTCGTTGGAAGTAGCACACCTACTTCGAGCCGAAATATCAAAACTGATAAGCAAAGGGGCGATAGAGCGCGTTCCCCCAGCTCTAAGCGAAGGGGGGCTATACAGCAGATACTTTCTAGTCCCCAAAAAAGACGGCGGTATCAGACCCATACTGGATCTAAGACGGCTGAACAGAGTATTAGTGAAACGCAGTTTCAAAATGCTCACAACCAGCAAAATTCTCGCGCATGTTCGCCGAGAAGACTGGTTCAAGTTGATAGATCTGAAGGACGCGTATTTTCAAATACAGATAGCGTCACGTCACAGGCGATACTTGAGATTCGCCTTCGAGGGTCAGACATACCAGTATACAGTCCTGCCATTCGGCTTGTCCCTGGCACCTCGTACATTTACGAAATGCATGGAAGCAGCGCTCGCTCCTCTCAGACTCAGAGGCATGCGAGTGCTGAACTATTTGGACGACTGGCTGATCCTAGCTCAATCACGATCACAGCTCGTGGAGCACAGAACCATTTTACTCGATCACCTCGAGAATCTTGGTATCACGGTCAACTGGACAAAGAGTTCATTGAACCCCAGTCAAACGATTTTGTTTCTGGGCGTCGTTCTGGACTCACAGTCTATGACAGCGCGGCTGTCACCACAGCGCGTGTTGCTCATTCAGCGCGCGGTGAGATCTTTCCGCCGCGGCGCTTTCACCCCGCTCAGGAAGTTTCAAAGGATGCTGGGTCTCATGGCCTCAGCATCGTCAGTTTTCCGGCTGGGCTTGCTCCGCATGCGCCCGCTGCAGTTCTGGTTGAAAGCGCGGGTACCGCGCGGAGCGTGGGCGACCGGTCGATTACGCCTCAAGGTCGATCAGAGCTGTGTTTCAGCCCTGGCGCCTTGGATGGCGGACGACTGGTACCGATCAGGTGTAAGCCTGGGGACTTCCTCGAGAGTGAGGATGGTGTCGACAGACGCATCCACCTCGGGATGGGGAGCGCTGCTCGAAGGCAGACCGTTCTTCGGCCTGTGGTCGGAACGAGAAAAGCTCCAACACATAAACTGCCTAGAAATGCTGGCAGTGCACAACGCGATGACGCGTTTTTGTCCCCACATCAAGGACGAGCACGTCATAGTCCGTTCGGAAAACATGGCTGTGGTGTCCTACATAAATCGCCAGGGCGGTCTGAAATCCATATCCCTGTACAGGCTGGCGAAACGCCTCCTATTATGGGCTCAGCACAACTTACGCTCGCTGAGAGCAGTGCATGTACCTGGGCTTCAGAATGTGGGCCCAGACAGACTGTCCAGGAACAATGTTCCCCCGGGCGAATGGTCTCTACACCCACAAACAGTACGGCTGTTGTGGGAGAGATTCGGCAGAGCGGAGGTGGACCTATTCGCGTCCCACGAAAACGCGCACTGCCCCGCGTTCTTTTCAAAGACCGACAGCGCGCTGTCCCGAAGGTGGCCGCGCTGCCCGTTATACACTTTTCCCCCCGTCTCCCTCCTGCCACAGGTGTTGGAACGGGTCAGGAAAACAAAATGCCCAGTGCTGCTTGTAGCTCCGTTCTGGGAGAACCAGACATGGTTCCCAGTTCTGATGCAGTTGGCAGATATCGCTCCATGGCCACTGCCGTTGAGGAGAGATCTCCTCTCGCAGGCCGGGGGCTCGATTTGGCACCCACACCCGGAACTGTGGTCCCTTCATGTGTGGGCGCTCAACGGATACCCGTTGGTCTCGCAGAGGGAGTCGTGAATACCATCACTCAGGCTAGAGCGCCGTCGACTCGGCGGCTTTATGCTTCGAAGTGGTCGGTTTTCTCCGGCTGGTGTACAGCTCGGAGCCTTTCACCCCTCGAATGTGAGGTAACGGAGGTTCTCTCCTTCCTACAAGAGCTGTTGGATAAGGGCAGATCCCCTTCCACGCTCAAAGTGTATGTGGCGGCTATTTCAGCGTTCTCCGGTTTAACGCTGGGTCAGTCACTGGGAAGGAATGATTTAGTCATCCGCTTCCTCAGGGGAGCTAGGATACTGAATCCACCCAGACCTCCTTCAGTCCCTATGTGGGACCTTTCTACGGTCCTGGCGGCCATGAAAGGTGCCCCTTTCGAGCCTATCCAGTCTATTAGCCTCAAACATTTGTCTTTCAAAACAGTGTTTTTGATGGCTCTCGCTTCAGTGAAGCGCATAGGCGATCTGCACGCGCTCTCTGTGAGCCCGGCGTGCTTGGAGTTTGGTCCTAATGACTCTAAAGTCATACTCAAACCTAAGCACGGCTATGTGCCGAAATCCCTCAACACGCCTTTTCGGGCTCAGGTTATTTCCCTGGCTGCCCTGCCGGCATCGAGTGAGGAAGGGGACTCGAGTTTTCTTTGCCCTGTTAGGGCTTTAAGAGCTTATATGTCCCGCTCTGCTGTCTTCAGACAGACAGAGCAGCTCTTTGTCTCGTTCAGCGGATGTTCCAAAGGAATGGCTGTTTCGAAACAAAGTCTATCCAGATGGATAGTTGACGCCATAGCGCTGGCTTATACTGCCAAGGGCATTCCATGCCCGTTGGGAGTTAGAGCGCACTCTACGAGAAGCGTTGCTTCTTCGTGGGCTTGGTCCAGCGGGATTTCCCTACAGGATATATGTACGGCAGCAGGCTGGGCCTCTCCGTCTACATTTATCAGGTTTTATAACCTAGAGGTTCCCGCCTTACAGGCTAAGCTTTTGTCGGTGTAATCTGTTCAGCCGTCTAGTCAGACCGCTGAAACCCATGCGCAATGCGCTACCGACTATCTTGGGCAGAACTGTGTAAGACCCACATTTCCCACATTAGTTCAGGTTCCCTACCCTGTCTATGTGATGTTATACTTGCGTCTGTGGACATGTCTATTCTACGACGCTACAGTATAGGGAATTAAGGCTCCCACCCTTATTCCCTGACTCTGTGTGAGTCAATCTGGTGATTATGCACTGTATGCCTGAAATAGCTTCCGGTGATCAGTGTTTTTATCCCAGCACGCACGGCGTTTTGCAAGGGGTTCCCGTAGCGTTTTGATAAAACGCAGTACGAGAGAACTCTCGTAAGAGAACGTACTCGGTTACTAACGTAACCTCGGTTCTCTCTAGAAGAGGGAACGAGTACTGCGTTCTCTGCCGTGCGTACGGTTCACTCTGGTTCGCTTCGGCGATCAAAATCAAGTGAATCAGCCTTCTCGAGCTCCTTTTATAGAGGTAAGCCACGCCCGTTTCGGCGGGAAGTGGCGAGGAGGGCGCGAAGCGCCCTCATTGGCCTGACGTCATCTCAGGCCTCGCTCGATAGGCTTATGCAGTTGCCGCAGAGCAGCCAATGAGCGAGCAAGCCGTCTCGCCATAGCTGACTGCTGCTGCCGCAGCGCGTTTTACATATATGAAAATTAAAGGATAATTTTTTGCTTCAGTGTTTCGTGAAAAGAGACTTTTCCCGTAGCGTTTTGATAAAACGCAGTACTCGTTCCCTCTTCTAGAGAGAACCGAGGTTACGTTAGTAACCGAGTACGTTTTCTTCTATAATGCCTGATGAGTTTGGAGAACAACTGACAAGACATCAGAGAGCATTCCTGCATACAGAATCATTTTCTACAGGGTTCAGTTTAGGGGACTGGGACAGTCCTGGCAGAAGCTTCATTTTGTGCTCAGTTACCCATTTTTGTGTTGATTTTGATGTTTGTTTTGGACCGATCCAACCACGGCCCATTATAAGATTTCTAGCAGAGGCAGTCAGGTTTTGATTTTTTATCTGTTGGTGTTTGCTAGAATCCATAAAACCATGCATCTGAACAAGATGTCCAGGTCCTCCAGCAAAAAAATAGGCCCAGAACATCTAAGATCCAGCAGTATATTTAACTGTAGGCATGGGGTACTTTTCATCCCTGTTTGCACCAGACACATCTGGTGGGTTTGCTGCCAAAAAGCCCATTTTTTGTTTTGTTTCATCTGACCATAGAATCCTTTTTAAGTTCCAGTCAGGTCTGACAACTGAATATGCTGGAGTTTATTTTTGGAGGAGCGAGGAGGATTTTTCTTGAAACCACAACATGTGGTGATGTAGGGGTTGTTTGATATATTTTTTTAGGCTTTCTGATCCTCAAGACTCAAGTAATCTCTGCAATTCTCCATCTGTGATCCCTGGAGAGTCTTTGGCCACTCAAACTTTCCTCCTCACCGGGCATTAAGACAATATAGACACACGTCCTCTTCCTAGCAGATTCATAACATCTTTAGTTGATTGGAACTTCTTAATTATTGCCCTGATGGTCAAAATGGGGAGTTTCAATACTTTAGCAATTTTCTTACAGCCACTTTCTATTTTGTGATGCTCAACAATCTTTTGATGCACATCAGAACAATATTCTTTGGTTTTACTCATTGTGATGGATGATTAAGGGAATTTGTCCTTTGTGTTTCCTCATATTTAAACAAGAAGTCATAGCTAGACGATTTCATGTTCCTAGTCACCCTGGTGTGCTAAAAAAAAGGTAAATATTAATGGGAATATACTTCAGAGATATTTTACTCGTAAACAAAATCTAGGGGTGCCAATATTTATGGCCAATGTGTTTTGGAGAAAAAACATTTATTTCATAGTGTGATTTCCCCCCACTTTCAATTATTTTACTTCAATGAAAGATCAAAAGGATAAACAATGCAGATTTATTTTTTTACAGCCATTTTTTATCATATTTACCAGGGGTGCCATTAATTCTGACACAGTATATATATACACACTGATATATATATATATAGGCTTCACATTTATCTGATATGCATTTTCCCATTATATATAGGGTTGATTGTAGTCCAGTATGTCCAATTCTTAATCTTGATAAAATCGGGTCTTCTCTTTTTTATTTTCTTTTAAAAGCCTTCACCTTAATCGAATTCTGTATGTTATAATAGTGTCTTCCTTTGTTATCTGTCTCACTTTTTTGCCACAGTTCTCTCGCTGATGTTTTTATTGATTTGCCCTCACCTTTGCCAAAGGGGACTATCATTATTTCCTTGTCCTTTAATTTCACTGCATTCTTTGCAGTCAAATCTTCTTTCTCATCGCCCTCCACACCAATATGAGCCATAATCCAACTAAACTTACATTATTCTATTCTCTCTATTCTTAGCATTATCATGAATATTTCTTTCAATAAATCATCTCTTATTGTTCAGCTGAATTCAAGCTATTGTAGTGAACAGCAGACATGATGGCACCAGAGGTCCCCACTTTACAACAGGAGTCCCTTTGACCCAGGAGTCTCTTTGATCCACAGGCACTTGTCTGCATCGTTGCTCCTGCTGCTGCTGCATTGGTTCGGTTCCGGCTGTAGAGCTCGTGCAGCAGGGAAATTGGGTGGCGGTGAGGCGCTGTAGTCGCGGGACAAAACACCGCTCTTCCGTTTCGATAACAACTTCAAATAGATTCTCCCCATTCAGTGAAACACCCACTGAGAATCCTGTTGAATGTGCCCTAGTTATTGGCCATTCTATTACACGTAACGTGAAAATAGAGACACCAGCCACCATAGTCACATGTTTGCCGGCAGCCATCAAAGCAAATTTAAAAGTGCTGGCTAATGCTAATTGTAAATTCTCTAAGATTATTATTCACGTCGGCACTAAAGATTTTCGACTCCGCCAGTCGGAGATCACTAAAATGAATGTTAAAGAGGTGTGTGAACTCGCAAGTACGATGTCAGGCACTGTAATTTGCTCTGGCCCCCTTCCTGTTCGCAGGAGTGATGAGATTCTTAGTAGATTGTTCTCACTCAATGGCTGGTTGTCTAAGTGGTGTCCGCAAAATAATATAGAATTCATGGACAATTGGAAAAGTTTTTGGGGCAGACCTGACCTGTTGAAAACAGATGGTATTCATCCCTCCTGGGATGGTGCTGCTATTCTCTCTAGTAAATATGGCGCATAGTCTTAGAGCTCAAACATGACTTGGGGCTCAGGTCAGGAAGCAGACAGACTGGCTAAACCGACCATCTGCCAGCTGTCTCACGTCATTAAGGTCAGATAAATCCCATCACATAGAGACTCTTTTACCTAGATATCATCACTCTAAAAAGTTTAACTATGATTTACTCAATTTTTTTTGGTGAAACATTTTTACTCTCCAAAAAATGTAGTAAATTTTAAAGCTGTGAAATCAACTAAATATACTGTATGAATTGAGTAAATGCAAGTAAAAAAAAAAAGTAAATCTGAGTAACAGTATCTGGTACATTAACAAATAAAATTGAGTAGAAATAATTTAACATTTAAACATTTAAAAAACAATATTTATGAGTAATATTAACTGTTTTTATTTATGAGTAATATTATTATTTTTTATTTCCTCTTAACCTTTGTAAAATAGTATTCCATACAACCACCAGTATCAGAGGTGGGTAGTAACGAAGTACATTTACTTCGTTACATTTACTTGAGTAGTTTTTTAGAAAAATTTTACTTTTAAGAGTAGATTTGAATGTGGGTACTTATTACTTTTACTCGAGTACATTTCTAATGAAAAAACTGTACTTTTACTTCGTTACGTTGGGCGACGTTCCTCTCGTTACTTTATTTTAATGCAATATGTGTTGTTAAATGCGTAAGTGCGATGTATCTTTTTTCTGGGCTTGAGCGATGCTCAATTCACAAATGAATCACTCTTTTGAGTCGATTCTGTTCAAAGACTTCATCAAACAAGTTGGCAGATCTGTCTAAATCGGTTCGCGAATCAGTTTGAATGAACTGTTCAGTTCCTGCACGCACTGAATCGTCTGAAGCGATTTCAATTCACACTGGACTCGGAGTCGTAACAGGAAGATTTAAGGACATCAAGAGCGTTAGATGAAGTGGCCGTGGACCTACAGTACAGTCAAGTGAGAGCAAATCTGCAAATGCATCATATATTTGCCAGCGATGAAGATCTTTATTAGTTGAACATCTTCGTAAGCTGTCTGTGAATGAATGATTCCACAGGACGATATATTCGATTTCATTTCACTCAGGTAATACATTTTACAACCAAACAGATTATTATGCCATGATAGCACTAATGTTACTGGAAAGTATGACATTACCCGTTTTTTTGGACATATACATTAATTTATACATTAAATAGGCTACCATTGCCCACAGTTTATGAACACCCGCCATCCCGCGGTAGTTTGTGTGTATTGTTGCGCAGTGGCGTGCGAACTCGACTTGAAAACGAATGCCTTTAATTGCCTGCCGTAGACACAGTTAACCAGTTTAAACATGCTTGCAGAAATATACATTTGATTATATTTTGGAGAACCGACAGAAGAAGATTCGTAGAAGGTCCTTAACCCATCAGCAGGACCAGTATCTGCTCCTTTGTGCGAGGAGGAACATGATGAGCACTGCCAGAGCCCTACCAAATGACCTCCAGCAGGCCACTGGTGTGAATGTCTCTGACCAAACAATCAGAAACAGACTTCATGAGGGTGGCCTGAGGGCCCGACGTCCTCTAGTGGGCCCTGTGCTCACTGCCCAGCACCAGGGAGCTCGATTGGCATTTCCCATTGAACACCAGAATTGGCAGGTCCGCCACTGGTGCCCTGTGGTTTTCACAAATGAGAGCAGGTTCACCCTGAGCACGTGACAGACAGGAAAGGGTCTGGAGAAGCCGTGGAGAATGTTATGCTGCCTGTAACATTGTTCAGCATGACCGGTTTGGTGGTGGGTCAGTGATGGTCTGGGGAGGCATATCCATGGAGGGACGCACAGACCTCTGCAGGCTAGACAATGGCACCCTGACTGCCATTAGGTACCGGGATGAAATCCTTGGATCCATTGTCAGACCCTATGCTGGTGCAGTGGGTCCTGGGTTCCTCCTGGTGCACAACAATGCCCGGCCTCATGTGGCGAGAGCATGCAGGCAGTTCCTGGAGGATGAAGGAATGATACCATTGAAGGGCCACCACGCTCACCTGACCTACATCCAATAGAACACCTCTGGGACATTGTGTTTCGGTCCATCTGACATCACCTGGTTGCACCTCAGACTGTCCAGGAGCTCAGTGATGCGCTGGTCCAGATCTGGGAGGAAATACCCCAGGACACCATCCGTCGTCTCATTAGGAGCATGCCCCGACTTGTCAGGCATGCATACAAGCACGTGGGGGCCATACAAACTACTGAGTACCATTCTGAGTTGCTGCAATGAAATTTCAGCAAAATTGACAAGCCTGCTGCATCATTTTTTCACTTAGATTTCCGGGGTGTCTTTGAATTCAATCCTCTGTAGGTTGATCATTTTCATTTCCATCAAACGATGTGGCATCCTTTCGTTCATAACACATTACCCAGTCCATATTAGTATAGATATCCAGCATGATATTTTTCCCCATTGAGATCTGATGTTTTTTCAAAGTGTTCCTTTAATTTTTTTGAGCAGTGTATATATATATATATATATATATATATATATATATAATCTGAAGTAAGTTACTCGCTACTTGAGTAGTTTTTTCATTGGATACTTTTTTACTCTTACTCAAGTAACTATCAAGATTATTACTTTTACTTTTACTTTGAGTAAATATTTCTATAAGTACTTGTACTTTTACTTGAGTACAGTTTTTGGGTACTCTACCCACCTCTGACCAGTATACACGACATTGGCCTTTATTGTTGATGAGTACAGCAATACAGCAAATTTTATACTGTTTTAACATGTAGCCTATACAATATTGCCTACATTTAAACTCATTTAACAAACATTTTAGAAGTAAAAACGAAACATTTAAACATTCAGGTAGCCTAATTCAAGTGTAATCAACCAGTCTGTTATCCAATTTCCACCGGATCAGTGCTGGTTCTCGTGCCGGAGATGGACTCGTGCTCTGCGGGTGAACTTCAAACTTCATACAGCCGTCCTGCGTTTCACTCATAGCCGAAAGATACAGTGAGCGACTGACTCCATAACCTGCCAATAAACTAACAGTGCACAGTTCTGAGGACATTTTATCATCCAAATTAATTATATTCATTATCATTAGGAATAAAGTTGTGTGTTTTATGCAAGGCGTTTCAATCACGCGAAAAGACAGGCACGACTCTCGTTTAGGTGTCACGTTACGCCTCTGTATGTTGTTTTGCATTAAATAAAATGATTTAAAGCACAGTAATGATTTAATAGATAAAATAAAACATACACAAACCTGAATTTCACAGAGGAAATGCACCAGTTTCTTGAAACAGATCAGATTAATTCTCCATTCTCAAATATTTTGATTGAAATTTCACAAATATATTAAGTGTATTATAAATAAATAATTGGTTAGTCAAATACTAAATTCTTTTAGTGAAAAAAACTTAAATATAACTGTACATTTTAGATAAAATTAACTATTGGATTTTTAGTCAATTATTTTGGTATGTTTAACTCAAACAATCAAGTAAATGATATTCAGAGATTTTTATTAAGTTAATAAAGTTAGATATTACTGTAATATTTACTAAGCCACAGAATTATAGAGACTGTGTCTGTTCCCCAAATTAGGACATACAAAGACTTCCAAACCCATCTAAGAGTAAAAATTGAATTGATGTTCAACAAATAAAAAACAGATATAATACAAATGAGCAAATGATAAAGATTGGGTTGCTGAATATTCAATCCCCTACTTCAAAAGCACTTATTGTTAATGATATGATTACAGACTATAACCTAAATGTGCTGTCTTTGACAGAAACCTGTCTAAAACCAACCGATTACATGACTTTAAATGAGTCCACCCCACAAGATTACTGTTATAAACATGAACCTCATCTGAAAGGCAAAGGGGGAGGTGTTGCTGTAATTTATAGTAATATTTTCAGAATTACTAAGAAGTCTAGTTTCAAATATAATTATTTGAATTATTATATTATTATTATTATTATTATATTATTATTATAACGAAAAAGATGCATTGGGATTGGCATTTAAAGACATTCTTAACTCTATTGGAGTTAGACAACACATGTCAGGACCTACTCATTGTCGTAATCATACTCTAGATCTAATATTATCACACGGAATCAATATTGATGCCGTTGAAATTACGCAGCAGAGCGATGACATCTCAGATCATTCTCTAGTCTCGTGTAAACTTCATTTAGGCCAAGGCTGCAAAGCCGACTCCATGTTACAAATATGTTAGACCTATCATTTCTGCCACTAAAGATTGCTTTATTAATAATCTTCCTGATCAGTTTCATCATCTCAGCATCCCAGATAGCTTAGAAGAACTCGATATTGCGACATAAACTTTTAACTCTCTCTTTTCCAGCACTTTAGATACAGTTGCTCCTTTGCGCTTAAAGAAGATTAAAGAAAATAGTCCAACGCCGTGGTACAACGAGTACGCTCGGGCCCTTAAGAGAGCAGCCAGAAAAATGGAACGCAACTGGAAGAAAACAAAACTAGAGGTATTTCCATTTTCATGGAAAGAGAGCTCGATTGCATACAGAGAGGCCTTAAAAGCTGCTAGATCTGCTTATTTTTCAACCCTATTAGAAGAAAATAAACAAAACCCTAGGTATTTATTTGAAACAGTGGCTAAACTAACGAAAAATAAAGCTTCAAGCCCAGAAGTTTCCAAGCAGCACAGCAGTAATGACTTTATGAACTTCTTCACTTAAAAGATTGATAATATCAGGGAGAAAATTATAACTTTGCAACCGTCTACTACATTATCGCATCAGGGAGTGCATTGTAGTTTCCCTAAGGAAAAAAATTATTTATTCATTGCTATAGAAGAGGAAGAATTTGCTAAACTCATTAAATCATCTAAATCGACAACATGTATGTTAGACCCTATACCGACTAAGCTACTGAAAGAGATGCTTCCAGAGGTCATAGATCCTCTTCTTAATATCATTAATTCATCTTTGTCATTAGGATACGTACCAAAAACTTTTAAGCTGGCTATGATTAAACCACTTGTTAAAAAAACACAACTTGATCCTACAGAATTAGTCAATTACAGGCCGATCTCGAATCTACCTTTTCTGTCAAAGATACTAGAGAAGGCAGTATCTTCACAACTATGTTCCTTTTTAGAAAGAAATGATATCTGCGAGGATTTTCAATCAGGATTTAGACCATACCATAGTACTGAGACAGCTCTCATTAGAGTCACAAATTATTTGCTCTTATTATCATCCGATCGTGGTTGTATCTCTCTATTAGTGTTACTCGATCTTAGTGCTGCATTTGACACTATCCACCACAACATTCTTTTAAATAGACTTGAAAATTATGTTGGCATTAGTGGAATTGCATTAGCATGGTTTAAATCATACTTATCTGACCGTTATAAGTTTGTAGAAATGAATGAAGAGATGTCTTATCGATCACAAGTTCAGTATGGTGTACCACAAGGCTCAGTACTAGGCCCGTTGCTGTTCACTCTGTACATGTCATTAGGAAGCATGGCATTAGTTTTCACTGTTATGCTGATGATACGCAGCTCTATATTTCTTTACACCCTGATGAAACTTACCAGTTCACAAAATTAACAATGCATAGCTGATATAAAAAAAATGGATGACTAGCAACTTCCTACTACTTAATTCTGAAAAAAACCCCAGAGATTCTAATTATTGGACAAAAAACTTCCTCACGTGATAATCTAGAATACTGTCAAACACTTGATGGCTGCTCTGTCAAGTCCTCGTCATCAGTTGCCATCAGAACCTGGGTGTGCTCTTTGATACCAATGTTTCATTTGAAAGTCACGTGCCTAGCATCTGTAAAACCGGATTCTTTCATCTTAAAAATATATCTAAATTACATCATATGCTCTCAATAAAAAAATGCAGAACAATTAGTTAATGCGTTCATGACATCAAGGCTAGACTATTGTAATGCTATTATGGGTGGTTGCCCTGTACGCTTAATAAACAAACTGCAGCTGGTCCAAAATGCATCAGCTAGAGTTCTTACCAGAACCAGGAAGAATGACCATATTAGCCCGGTTCTGTCAACACTGCATTGGCTCCCTATTAAACATTGTATACATTTTAAAATATTGCTGATCACTTACAAAGCACTAAATGGCTTAGCTCCCATTTACTTGAGTGAGCTCTTAACGCATTATAGTCCTTCACGTCTATTGCAATCTCAAAATTCCGGCCAGTTGATAATAACTAGAATATCAAAATCGACTGCTGGCGGTAGATCCTATTCCTATTTAGCACCAAAACTTTGGAACAATCTTCCTAACATTGTCCGGGAAGCAGACACACTCTGTCAGTTCAAATCTAGACTAAAAACACATCTCTTTGACCTAGCATACACATAACACATTATAGTCTATAGGAATAATGTTCAATGTTGAACTATAATTCAATGTTAGGCTGCATAGATTAGGTCAGTCCGAACCGGGAAAACTCCCCATAAATCCTGATGTACTTGTTGCATCATAAGAAGGATGGCGTCTACGCTAATATTAGTCTCTCTGTTTATCCGAGGTTTACCACAGTCCGCCGGATCCAGGCCGTATCCAGATCCGATGAAGGACCTGCGCCTGGACCAATCCATGACGCATCCCTGAAGTGCCAGCCTCATCAGCCCTGTTAAGGCCTCATCGACACGACCAGTCTGACTTCTGACCTGTAATGCTGCCTGGATCATAATCATACACTGTTCGCTCGTTGGCCAGAGGAGAACTGGCCCCTGACTGAGCCTGGGTTCTCCCAAGGTTTTGTTTCTCCATTCTGTCACCTGATGGAGATTTGGTTCCTTGCTACTGTTGCCTTGGCTTTTGGCTTGCTTAGTTGGGGACATTTAATATTCAACAATATTATTGATCTGCCTTACTTAGGGTGGACGATGACACAATTTTCTTCTAGAAACAAACTTTGTTGTATTATTTTCATGTTATCACTGTGAAGCTGCTTTGATGCAATCTGTATTGTAAAAAGCGCTATATAAATAAAGGTGACTTGACTTGACTGTGATTAAGAAGACAGAAGGATGTGATAGGACCCTAAACAACAACTAAAGGACTATTGTAATCAGGACTGCCAGAGGGGACAGCATCAACGACCCATTGATTACAGGCTAATCTAATCACCAGTTGCCATTGTTCACCTCGGCCCTCCATGCCTGAGACCAAGGTGTGAATGACCATGGGAGTGCCCAAGGCCACCAAACCAGTTCTGGCTAGAGCATAGTAAGAACAAAGAAAGGCCCCAAGAGAAATAAAATCTCTATACAAACATTGGCTTGAAAGAAGAACTGTGCACACACAGTGGAAACCACACCTGGAATAACAGCCAATGTAATCTCACCCACTGACACAGAATTGGACATCTGGGTGACTCTATCTAGAATTCGAACCACTTCCATCTGGTCTGCATTACAGCTGTCATGAATCAGACCTCTGTGGCTCTCTCTGATGGCCACCGGAGGGCACCCGGGAAAGTCAATACTCAGGTGAGGGTGCCCTCCGGTGGCCATCAGAGAGAGCCACAGAGATCTAATTCATGACTGAGCCCCTCCCCTGCGAGCGGCTCCGGACGCGAGGGGCATTTCGACGCTGAGGTCGTCCACGAGCACGTGGTGCAGGTCTGTCTGGATGAGTTTGGTGAAATTCAGTGGTAAGTGTGGGATCCAAGATGTCATGGGCGTTGACCCAGGATCTTTCCTCTGGGCCATATCCTTCCAATCGATCAGATACTGCAACACTCGTCCACGGCGTCGAGAATCCAGAATCTCTCTGACCTGGTAAGCCTCCTCGCCGTCCACAATGATGGGAGGGGTTCTCTCGTCAGCGACAGAGACTAATCACCTGCACAGGTGTTTTCCATTATCTGCTCTACTTAAGCAGCATTCACACTCATACTCATTGCGAAGTCTTGTTTTGCCCCGGCTGACATTTCTAAGCGTTTACCTTGATATTCTGTGACCCTTCTGTGTATGATCTTGGATTGTTAGACTACTGTTGATTCTCTGCCGCCTGCCCTTTGTGATCCTGCTCTCTGAATCTGGACTGCTTTGCTGCCTGCCCTGACTCTTGCCTGGTATCGTTTCTGTTTCTGCTCTGCCTCTGATATTCCTGCCACTGTTGTTTGAACACTGCCTGTTTGACCCTGATCTTGATTATTAAAGATAATCTGCAAATGGATCCACATGCTTCCGACCCCTCATTACAGAAGACTTCGCCATCTATGGATCCAGCAGCCATGTATCATCTCACCTCTGAGGTTTCAGCTCAGGCTACCGTGTTAGCGTCACACCAACAACAACTCTAACGCCTAACGTCTGTTACGGAGGAGCTGGTTAAGACTCTGCAAGCACTTCAGTTAACCATACCACCGCCAACCACACCACCGCCAAACCCACCAGTACCTGAGCCTCAGCCCATCAGTCCTAATGTGAACCCTCGACTATCTTTACCGGAGAAATTTGATGGCTCTCCAGATAAATGTAAGGCATTTCTGTTACAATGTTCTCTGTTTATGGATCAACAACCACTGTTATACACCATTGACAATAGCCGTGTATCATTTATCTGCTCCCTGTTAACTGGCCGAGCTTTAGACTGGGCTACTGCAGTATGGGAGGGAGGTAGCATGACATTCCCCTCATACGCCAACTTTCTTAAGCAATTTCGAGAAGTATTCGAACACACTGCTGGTGGCAAGGAAGCAGGTGAACAACTGCTCGCGCTCCGTCAAGGGAAAGACACGGCAGCTGACTACTCTCTCACTTTCCGCACACTCGCAGCCCAGACCGGTTGGGGTAACGGTCCATTGAAGCTGCTATATCGTAAGGGCTTATCGATTGAGCTTCAAACTGAACTGGCTTGTCGCGATGAAGGAAGGTCGCTGGAACAATTTATTGATCTAGCCATCTGCCTAGATAATCTACTGCGCTCACGACGTCCTTCACGACACTCTCCCATTCAAACGTCTGCCTTCGCTTTCGCTCCAGAACCTGAACCCATGCAAGTAGGAGTCACTCATTTATCTACGGAGGAGAGGTTGCGTTCCGCAGGATGCGAAACCACCTCTGCCTATACTGCGGGTTATCTGGTCACCTACGAGCCAACTGTCCCACTCGACCATCCACCAAAGATACTACGGTGGTGAGTTCTTCTAATAGTTTAAATGTACCCATCTCTCTGGTTAATATGAATGTCACGGTTGAGACGATGGCTTTAATTGACTCTGGGGCAGCGGGAAACTTCATTGATATCAACTTTGCTAATTTTCACAAACTTCCTCTCCTTCCATGTGGATCTCAGTTGGCAGTGGCGGCGCTAGACGGGCGCCCTTTGGGCATAGTGGGGTCATAGGGTCAAGTGCACTACCCAAGACCTCATTCTAAAGGTCGGATCCTTCCACACCGAACTCATTCGTCTCTTTGCCATTGACTCACCACAAAACCCGGTAATTCTCGGCTTACCCTGGCTGGAGAGACACAACCCTCTTATTTCCTGGACCACTAAACAGATTCAACAATGGTCAGAACCCTGTCAAAAAGAATGCCTGCAGTTCCAACTTCATGTCACAACCCCTGAATCTCCTTTGTCATCAGAAACCTCGGTCATACCAGACCTTCCACCAGAATATCAAGCTCTCTCTGAGGCGTTCAGCAAATCAAGAGCCTCTCAACTGCCACCACATCGATCCAGTGATTGCGCCATCGATTTGCTTCCTGGAGCTATGCCGACGAGAGGCAGAGTATTTCCCCTATCACAACCTGAGTCTGAAGCAATGAAAGCATACATTGAGGAGGAGCTGGCCAAGGGCTTCATTAGACCCTCCACCTCTCCTGCATCAGCCGGGTTCTTCTTTGTCAAGAAGAAGGACGGGGGTCTACGACCATGCATTGATTACCGAAGTCTCAACGATATCACAGTTAAATTCCGTTACCCACTGCCTCTGGTCCCAGCCGCCATGGAACAACTCCGTACTGCCAAGTACTGTACCAAACTCGAACTTCGCAGCGCCTATAATCTAATTCGCATCCGGGACGGAGACGAGTGGAAGACGGCTTTCTCAACGACAACTGGGCACTATGAATATCTCGTTATTCCGTTCGGCCTCTCCAATAGTCCATCCATCTTTCAAGCCTACATCAATGATGTGTTCCGGGACATGCTCAATCGCTGGGTTATAGTCTACATCGATGACATACTAATTTACTCAGACTCTCTGGAAACACACATTCAACACGTCCGGGCAGTTCTAAATCGTCTAATTGAACACCAACTGTATGCCAAAAAAGAGAAGTGTGAGTTCCATCAAACACGAGTGTCATTCCTGGGTTACATCATCAGCACCGACGGGGTCGCTATGGACAATAACAAGGTCCAATCAGTGCTGAACTGGCCTCAACCTACAACCGTGAAAGAGCTGCAACGATTCCTGGGCTTTGCCAATTTCTACAGGCGGTTCATACGTAACTTCAGCACCATAGCGGCTCCGCTCACTTCGTTGCTCAGGGGAGGGAGACAGCGCTTAAACTGGTCGGCGTCAGCTCAGAACGCTTTCCAACAACTCAAAGATCGCTTCACCACTGCTCCTATCCTTCATCACCCAGACCCAGATCAAGAATTCATAGTCGAAGTTGACGCTTCCAACACTGGCATTGGAGCTATCCTATCTCAACGTCAGGGCAGTCCTCCCAAGCTATTCCCATGTGCTTATTATTCACGCAAATTGAATTCCGCCGAGAGCAACTATGACGTTGGAGACCGGGAGTTGCTGGCGATGAAGGCAGCCTTTGAGGAATGGCGACATTGGCTAGAGGGTGCCAAAGTTCCCTTCACTGTTCTAACAGATCACCGTAATCTAGAGTATATCCGCTCAGCCAGAAGACTCAATCCCCGGCAGGCAAGATGGTCATTGTTCTTCTCACGCTTCGATTTTAAAGTCACCTATAGACCCGGGTCCAAGAACTGCAAAGCCGATGCACTGTCAAGACTACATGACTCTTCATCATCTCTGAGAAGCATCAATGAGACTGTCATTCCATCAACACTAATCGTAGCTCCAGTCCAATGGGACATTCTCACTGAGATCACCGAGGCTCAAACTAATGATCCCACTCCACCGAATTGCCCCAATGATCGAACTTATGTTCCTCATGATTTTCGCCTACGGGTCTTACATCTGGTACACGACTCCCCCAGCTCTGGTCACCCCGGGATTACGGCATCACTTCAGTTGGTGTCTGAACGCTTCTGGTGGCCATCGCTACAGGCTGACACCATCGCATTCGTCCAACAATGTCCAACTTGCAATATGTCCAAATCATCTCACCAACGCCCTGCTGGGTTGTTACAGCCTCTGCCCGTTCCTCAGCGCCCATGGTCTCATATTGCCATTGATTTTGTTACTGACCTCCCCAACTCCAGGAATTGCACAACCATTCTGACCTTGATCGACCGATTCTCCAAGGCTTGCCGACTCATACCCTTACCCAAATTACCCACAGCCTTCGAGACTGCAGAGGTGCTCTTAGAACAGGTCTTTCGATTCTATGGACTCCCCGAAGACTCCCCCAATTCACGTCAAGAGTCTGGAAATCCTTCTGTCAACAACTCAACATCAACGTCAGTCTCACCTCAGGTTACCATCCACAATCCAACGGCCAGGTGGAGAGACTCAATCAAGAGATAACCCGATTTCTAAGATCCTACTGCCATCAAAACCAGAACGATTGGAGTCGGTTCCTGATATGGGCCGAGTACGCCCAGAATTCGCTCCACAAACCTTCAACCAATCTCACCCCATTCCAGTGTGTTCTTGGCTTCCAACCGCCCCTGTTTCCCTGGTCAGGAGAACCCTCTGAACTCCCTGCGGTCAACGACTGGCTAATCAGGAGTGAGAATACTTGGAATGCTGCTCATGTACATCTACAACGAGCTGTACGACGAACTAGGGAACAAGCCGACCGTCGAAGAAGGGAGGGACCTGAATATACACCTGGACAATGGGTCTGGCTCTCCACTAGAGACTTACGACTCCGACTGCCAAGCAAGAAATTAAGTCCCAGGTACGTGGGTCCATTCGAAATACTCAGACAAATCACTCCAGTTTCATATCGTTAAGCTTTACCTGCCAATTATCATATCTCACCCACCTTTCATGTCTCCCTGCTTAACCCTCTGGGGACCAAAAACGCGCCCGCGCGTTTTGCTCGTTTTTTTTTTTTAGCAATATAAAATAATCACTAAATGCTCTGTTAATTTTGATCTTTCATTTTCGTGTAATACATCAATCGATCCTGTTCAGTTTCTATTTTTTTTTCTGTATACTCACAATAAAAATAAAGTGTTTTGCTTTTTGCCAAATAAAGAAATATTAACATGATGCGATTTCTGCACTCTCTCCGTCAGTAAACTCCAATTTGAAACGCGTTCGAAAATGATCTATAACTCCGTGAAAATTCAGTCAAACAGGCAAACAAACCCACGGGCATAAAGCTTGAGATCGCATCTTTTAAATGAAGTAATTTATATAAAAAACAAATATTCTCAGCTTGTGAAATCTGTATTAAAAGAGAACGATTCCAGTCGAGCTCATTACGAGCTCATTCAAAAGTAATGTGACCACTCCCCGGAGAGAGCGTGCTATTCAAACGCAAATTCTGAGAACCATTTCAGACCTGTGAAATGCCCACATCAGCTGTAAACAAAGCGCCGCGAGTGAGGCATAATATAGCCTACCTTATGGAGAAAAGTTTCCTCAGAACAGTGCTGATATGAGGAGCAATAGATCCCGCTGAGGAGTGAGGTAGGCTGTTATCTTTTCTCAAGTGTTAATGTGGAATAACGTTATGGAATAACGTTAGTGTAGGCCTATGTAAACCGCAAAAAGATGAATCGCGTTTCTATAATATTTCTGTGAGATGAATGAAGGGTACATATTTGTAAAGACTGTTTAGCCTAAATATGAATCGCGCGTCTGTGTGTGAAAGAATAAAGTGCTTCGCTATAGCCTACTGAGACGAGTAAAAATCGACTGAAATATGTTGAAATAAAATGTATTTGTATAAGCAACGTATTAAACTGCAAATTAACATTTATACAACGTTACAGTCAGGCGAAGTATGAAAGACAACATTTTGTTGACTAGATTTGGGTACAGTTTTTACTGTAGAATATACTGCCACATCAAATAAGCTTTAGTTTAGCAATTTCTGCTCATATGTTATATATATATATATATATAATACTATTTTTGTCAAAAATAAAGTCATAGACTAAAATGTTAGATGTTCCAATATTGGCTATATTCAAACTAATGAATACATATGATAAAATGTAGGCCTATAATCTTTTTTTTTTTTTAACAAAGAAAGAGTACACTTGAAATATTGTTGAAATTGTAATTATTGTTGTAATTGTAACCTTTTTAATAAAATAGCAAAACATATTTACAATATAGATGTAAGCGAAATCTTAAATGGTCAATATAAGTCTTCTTCTAAATATATCTTTTGTCCTTGCATTGTGGCTCAGTCAGTGTCACACCTGAATGAATGGCTAATTATGCAGAGTGGGTGGGACATTGTATTCTCAGGTGTAAACCACTCCTCGTTCACGCCCCCTCGCATATTGGCTTTCCAAGCAAAACCTGTTTTACATCAATTTAAATCAATGTATTGTTTTATGTGAACGATAAAGCAAGACTATTTTCACATAATTTTGAAGCCAGAACTACATCCAGAAGCCAGAACAACATCCATTAGTCAAAAGTCTTGTGGACACATATTTAATATGTGTTTTGTGGTCTTATTTCAGCAACTTTCATTTTTATTTTTTCCAATAACCACGCATAAACATTATTCTCTTAAAAATACAAACATCTACACGTTGCTTGCATATTATGGTAGCCCTGTTTGTGCTATATAGAGTGAATTTACACCTTTGCCATTAACATGTTTATAAATAACTTAAAAAAGCACAAATGTCAAGGCATGTCAGAACATCTCAAGGGCCCCAAAAACACCTTGGTCCCCAGAGGGTTAAGCCCGCCGGTGGTCCCAGAGGAGAGAGGGACCAGGAGGTCGCTGACGAGAGAACCCCTCCCATCATTGTGGACGGCGAGGAGGCTTACTTGGATCCCACACTTACCACTGAATTTCACCAAACTCATCCAGACAGACCTGCACCACGTGCTCGTGGACGACCTCAGCGTCAAAATGCCCCTCGCGTCCGGAGCCGCTCGCAGGGGAGGGGCTCTGTCATGAATCAGATCTCTGTGGCTCTCTCTGATGGCCACCGGAGGGCACTCTCACCTGAGTATTGACTTTCCCGGACTACATTTCCCATGCACCCCGTACAGAGACTAATCACCTGCACAGGTGTTTTCCATTATCTGCTCTACTTAAGCAGCATTCACACTCATACTCATTGCGAAGTCTTGTTTTGCCCCGGCTGACATTTCTAAGCGTTTACCTTGATATTCTGTGACCCTTCTGTGTATGATCTTGGATTGTTAGACTACTATTGATTCTCTGCCGCCTGCCCTTGTGATCCTGCTCTCTGGAACTTCGACTGCTTTGCTGCCTGCCCTGACTCTTGCCTGGTATCGTTTCTGTTTCTGCTCTGCCTCTGATATTCCTGCCACTGTTGTTTGAACACTGCCTGTTTGACCCTGATCTTGATTATTAAAGATAATCTGCAAATGGATCCACATGCTTCCGACCCCTCATTACAACAGCACTCCGAGGTTTAGATACAACCGCTATAATAATTATTTTGTTCCATTGGCCACATGATTGTTAAACTCTAGTGCAAGGGACAAAAGTGTGTTATTGTTACTGATGCAGGTATCTTTTTACTCACCCAAAACAAATTTCCTGCACGACTCTTGCCGTTTTAACCTCCAGTCTGCAAAGGATCCCCTGGATCGACCACCGCCTGACCTACAGTTCTCCGGATTACCCAAGGACCAACAGCGAACCCGCAACACTCTGTGCAGCTCTGTAACTGTTGGAAAGGGATCCAGTATAATCCCACTGTGAGCGGAACAATACCAGTGTAAGACATCCCCCATCGCCAGACTGATAACCCGACCACATGGAATGTAAATATAAGCTAACCAAACCTCTTCCTAAGGTTTGGCATTAGGTTGTTGCTATATGAGATTGCTATTTTTGTAGAGTCTTATTTACTATTTCATACCAGCATCCAGAAAGGCCACAATTGACTCCCACATAGACTACTAATTACCCATTAATTTCTTCGTCTAATCTGTTGCACATCTACTTGGTATTAATTTTGTTACAGTTTTTCTGAATTGCTAAAACTCTAAACTCCATTCTCTGAACCACATTCTCCATAGCCAAAACCAATTTTTTGAATAAATCACCATTTCTGCAAAACCTTAAACAAGTTCAGGCAGTTAGACACTGTTTGCAAATCTCATGCACTTTTTTTTGCAAAACTCTAAACACATTCTCACCCATTAAAACACATATCGCACTGTGATACATTTGTATCACAAAACACTAAACACAAGAGGCAAAAGTTTAACACAACTACAACACAGTTGTCATTGTTTACATACAACGATTCAAAATTGTTCACACTTATTTCTAATTATGTGATCAAACCCAACTAAGTGAAAATGAGCCAGTTCAGAGTGTACAGATGACACAGGTGCACTGAAGATATGAACAATAGATGGAAAGAATCTGAGAGGGAGAGGAGGAAGAGTATGTGTAAGAGAAGGAAGAGGATGAGGACGAGGACGAGGACGTGTTTTCCATTTTTAGACATTGTGTCTAACGAATGATCTGTAGTGCTTATTTTATTGACTCGTGTGTATGATCTGAAAGCATTGCTTGATTTTGAGTATGGGTAAAATGGTTTTGAAGCAATTGTTTGACTTTGCCAGAAGAGTCGATGGTTTTGTGAGTTTAGTTTGAAAAATTTGGATTTTGTGTTGAAGTTAAAGTTAACAAAGTTAAATATTTAGGGTTATGTTTGATGAGAAATGTTTATGGACGACACATGTAAAACAGATTGAAAAAAATGCAATAAAGTATTAAACCTTATGAGACTTCAATACGTTGACAATATAATTTAGGCTGTATATTTCTTAACCTTCTCTTTCTGGTAAAGAGCATGTAACCTGATTTAGCAACTGACATCTTAAACCTCCAGTCAAATTACCAACTTTCAACTTTTATTATAACAATCTGAATATTATTCTTATTATATTAATGATGTCTAATATTTGTCACTCTTTTCCATATAGCCTCATCATCTGCATAAAGTGACGATCCAATACCTGTACCTGCATTCTTAAAGATATAATGTATCATAATGTTAAACAGAATTGGGCTAATAGTACTTACCTTGCAGTATACCATTTTCTATATCAAAATGATTGGATACAGCATCTCCAACTTTAATACGGAATGTCCGATTAGATAATAAGTCTAAAATCCAGTTGTACATCTTCCTGCCAATACCCACATTATGTAGTTTAATCAGTAGTCCTGCTCTTCACATTGAGTCATAGGCTTTCTCAATATCAAAGTATGCAATAGCCATGACCTCTTCCATGCTAATAGCTTTTTCCGCCTCATTTTCACCAAGGCGTCTATTGTAGACCTGCCTTTACGAAAACCACATTGATGTGCACTAATCAATCCTTTTTGTTCTAAATAAGACTGCTAGTCTATTAACCATTACCTTTTACATCCATTTACACAAGTGAGATGTTAGACGCTTTTGGCCTCTAATTTCCTGCATTGTCTGGGTTTTTGCCAGGCATACTAAAAGGCAATATCAAGTCACTTTTCCAGCTACCAGGCAATATTCCTTCACTTCCTTCACAGACATAGTACAATTTCCAAGACTTCATCTAATTGTCTAAACATAGCATAATATGATTGATCTTGTCCTGGAGCTGTATAACCACTTTTCTCTAAGGCCATTAAGAAGTTTGCAAGCATACATAGTGGAAGTCATTTAGATTAAATATACATAAAGAAGATATTATAATTATATCTTCTAGTGAACTGGATAATCCACTATCCAGTGGGCCATCCTCTGCTTGGAGACAGCCTTCCCCTTCTGCTGGCCTCTGTAACAGACGAAGAGCTGATCTGAGGTCCTGAGGCTTTATAACTCCAGTAAACTATGGAGTGCCGCAGGGATCTGTTTTAGGCCCTCTGTTATTTTCAATATATATGCTGCCACTTGGAAATATTATTAGGAAACATGGAATTAGTTTCCATTGTTATGCTGATGACACTCAAATCTATATTTCATCACGGCCAGATGAAAACGCTAAATTATCCAAATTGACAGAGTGTGTTAAATATATAAAAGATTGGATGACGCGCAATTTTCTTTTATTAAATCCAGACAAGACAGAGGTACTAATCATCGGTTCAAAAAACCTCTCACAATACAACTTTAACATAGTAGGATGTCCTGTTACTTTATCCTCTACAGTAAAAGACCTGGGTGTTATATTAGACTGCAACCTGTCTTTTGAAAATCATATTTCATATGTTACAAGAACAGCCTTTTTCCACCTTAGAAACATTGCTAAGCTACGTAACATGCTATCAGTTTCTGACGCAGAAAAGTTAGTTCATGCATTCATGACCTCGAGACTAGATTACTGTAATGCTTTATTAGCTGGTTGTCCTGCAACCTCAATAAACAAGATACAGTTAGTCCAAAATGCCGCCGCTAGAGTTCTAACTAGATAAAGAAAATATGATCATATAACACCAATTTTATCATCACTACATTGGTTACCTATAAAGTTCCGTATTAATTACAAGGTATTGCTACTGACTTATAAAGCCCTAAACGGCTTAGCTCCAGTCTATTTAACCGATCTTCTATCGCCCTATAATCCATCGCGCTCTTTAAGGTCACTAAATTCGAGGCTTTTGGTCATACCTAGGATGTCCAGATCCACCAAAGGAGGGAGAGCATTTTCACATTTAGCTATTTATATAATACTTTTAATCTTACAGTTAAATCCGACCTCTAGTTCATAAACGCCAGAGGAGAACTGGCCCCCGACTGTGCCTGGGTTCTCCCAAGGTTTTTTTGTTTTTCTCCATTAGGTCACCTGATGGAGTTTTTCAGTTCCTTGCCACTGTTGCCTTTGGCTTGCTCAGTTGGGGATATTTGGGGATATTTAATTTAATTAATCAATCAACGATACTATTGATCAGCATTACCAAACGTGGACGTTCCACTAGAAACAAACATTGATGTATTGTTTTAATTTAATACTGTGAAGCTGCTTTGATACAACCTATGTTGTGAAAAGCGCTATATAAATAAACTTGACTTGACTTGACTTGACTTTGCGTTCTGTCCACGTACAGACACAGAGCGCGAACGGGACAGAGAAAAGCCAGGGCTGGGTCTGCCTCCTCCGAAGGCAGCGCTTGCAGGTTCACCACCTGGTCCCAGAAGGGAGTGGTAGGAACCTTGGGTACGTATCCAGGCCGGGGTCTCAGGATCACGTGAGAGTTGGATCTCAGGATCTTCAGAGGACTGAAGCTCCCCCTCCAATGCTGCGATCGACATCTGATCGTCAGCTGGAGCCCCAAAGGTAACGGTTGGTCGTCCAGAAGGAGGACCAAGACGTTCACTAAAGGGCTCCGTCGGCAGCAGCGCTTGTGAGGTGTGACGGGCCCGCGGAGGTTGTCTCGGCGGGGAAGCCCTCACGGTAATCCTCAGATCACCCTGGTCATGCACCCTGGTCTGAAAAGGACGCAGGGTCACGCTTGTGTTGCTCTTTAGTAAAATAAAAAAAACATAAAAAACTCTCTTGTGCTGAGGCACCCAGGGGTAGCTGCGTTGTGTAATACACACAGGGGGAACGCCCACCGAACCGACACACACACACTATAGTGCTTCGAAAACAGCAGTTGTGAGCTGCAATGCTCGCGGCCACCACTGATCGCACCATCACACCAACACAAGACAAGAATCTTCTTAGAAGAGTTTTTGGCAGTCTTGTAGAACTCTGAAGTCAACCAGAAGCTCGGCTCCAAAGTGGAAGACAATGTGTGCGTGTGCCCGCTTCCTGTTTATACCCGGGCTGCGGGGCGGGGTGCGTGACGTGTTTCACGCACACCAACGTTCATTGGATCGTTCTGTAGACACTCGAAGATGATAGGGCTCCCTGAAGTGATCCCAATTACGTCGTCACGCCGACGTTATGTCGAATGTGAGCGACTGAAAGGGAACTTCTTATATCTTCTTTATGTATATTTCATCTAAATGACTTCCACTATGTATGCTTGCAAATTTCTTACCCAAAAGATCTGCTTTCTCCTTATTTGTTATCAGCACTGGGATTTGAATAGATATTCTTTTCCCACCCATCTTTTTAATCATTGACCAAATGTCATCCAGAACTATTTCTCTACCAACAGAGTAGCAGAACTGTCTCCATGCACTTTATTATTTTCGTGCCTCATTTTTCCAGAGACTAAAGTAATGTCCAGGCATGATATTGAATTTCTTATAACATCTACCCTAGTACTACTTCCATCATTAAGACAGACAAGTGATATCTCATCCATTAATTCTTTAACTACTTCTCCATTTATATCTGTATGATCACTTCCCCATAGATTATTATGAGCATTAAAGTCTTCACACCATATTTCTCTTCTTTCAACACTTGGTACAATGTCTTGAAATATTTGCATTGATAACTTCTTACACAGATTGCAAAAATTGACCAGTTTTATGTTTCCTCTGGTATAATATTGCCATTATTATACATTCATATTCATCTGGTACATTTACTCTTCTATATGCTAGATTATCCTTAATGAATGTTATATATATATATATATATATTCTGTCACTTTTCCTCTGATGCCTCATTGCCACATTCACTTACAGATGAATGCAACAAAGCTGATTTTTTCCACAATCAGTGTATACTCATTATAATCTTTTAAAAATTTATATAATCTTTATAATCTTCTGATTTGCTCTATGACATGGAATCTCGATTGAACGTCTTCTTACAGGCTGACTTATTTTACTTTCTACATGAGTATCATTGAATCTGGCTAGCTCGATTTAGCTCAACTTTTTTAACTGCATTAGCACAAGACACTTGATTTATTATTTTGTACTTCTGTACCTCTTTAGCTTGTTTTTGAACAGGCATCCTCCTAAAGCAGCACTGTGTTCATCACGACAGTTGCAGCATCTCATATTTGCATCTTTACCACATTTACCATACTCTTGATCCCCTCCACATCTAGCACCTGTTAAGCTTCACCAGTGCGTCGGCGCACTGAAGCGTTTTTTTTTTTAATTTAGTTAAAAATTACTATCAGATTTAATGTTATACATTGACAAACTATACATCATTAAAAAGATATAAGACTCAAGTTTCAGTATTTGACCACTATTGTATTCTGAAAAACTTATAGTGACAGTTATGTCTTAATTTGTGTCAGGAGTTATGAAATGAAAAAATGAGTCGATACCTTTAATATGAATTATGCGCGTCAGCCGCTCCCATTCATAAAAAACTCCCGTACTGTCGTCATGACAGCGATACACAAAACAACGTCCCTCAGGGCTTTAGCTCAAAAATGTGCAGATTTGGAGAAATATTGATATATTTTCATAGGTTTTCATCAGATTTCTATAGACAGGAATAATATTTATTGAATTTATGCCCAAATGCGTCGATGTAATCATTATGAGCGCTGGATACTGTGATATTGTGTTTTCAATCCATACCAACAGCCTGAGGGCGCTACATGCACAATAATAGTCCATATATAGAACATGAAGAAGAGGCATGATCATGTGACATTCCAGGAAGTCTCGAACACATTCAAAGCTATCAGAGATCGTTGTAACATGTTTTGAAGACAATAAACATGATTGAAATGATATTTGGTTTACCTGTGTTCTTCGAGTAATGTCAGGTATTTCCATAATAATAGATTATATTTATAATGTAATGCTAATCGATATAGACTTTATCATTGTGCAGAATAAAATATATATATATATTTTCTGTCTGATTTTTTTATCTGAAGCGAAATTATATCACAGAAGATTATTTAAAACACTCGACTTGCGTTATAAATTAAGTTTGGAGCACAAACATGGTTTTAATCTCATAAATTGTCGTGTATTGATGGTGTGCTAAGTTAACATGCTAGCTAGCTCTAGGTGCACCTGCCACATATAGCAGTTATCCTTTTATGTTTTTTTTCTAAATATGCTTACTGAAATTCAATCAGGGCATTTGATCCAGTTTTTAAATGTTAAGTGAGAATTTTGATAAAAGAAATTAGGGATTGAAACCCTATGAATAGCCTGTTAATAGCCAGTCGTTAGTAACTATAATGCAGACAAAAGAAATGCATATTTCGAGCCATAACCAGGCTGGAGAGGTGTGAATGTGTGCAGGGGGAGACTGAGACTGAATGGGGCTCGTTTGCACCACAAAACAATAGAGACAATATACTGAATTGATGTTTAGAAGATGGCAATAAACATCAGTAGCATTTTAAAGTAGCAAATCAAAATAAAGTCATTGACATGGTCTTGAAAAACATTTAACTAAATACAGAGTTTTGGACTTATTATCTTCAGATTTTAAATATAAAATGTTTAGACATGTGGCCTTAGCTGTAGTGCATTTCTAGATTGCTCCAGTGCCAACTTCAATTTTATTTTCATGAGGATGTTTCATAAAAATTAATTTCTAATAACTTTACAAAACTTTGAAGCTATTTATAACAATTTTTTTCATTATGACAATAATTAATTCTACATTTACAATAAACTGCCAGGTGTCAGCTTTCAAATGAGATCATACTTGTGCTTTTAGTACAAAGGGTTCATGAACTGTATCTGTTTCAGTTTGGGTATGTCATTTCTGGGGATTTTTCAAAAGTGGCGTTGCAGCTTAACAGGTTAACTTTCCTTTGCATTGCCTTGCAGTGTGTCCCATTCTTTGGCACTTAAAACATTTCATTGGGGCTGGGATAAACTCCATAAGGTCATAACTCAAATACCCCATTCTTATTTTCTTGGCAATAACTTTTTCAAACTCAATGAGCACTGACAGGCTATCCTTTTTCACCCCATTTCTTAGCATTTGTAATCTTGAAGCTTTCATCACTTTACCTCCGTTTGCTTCTTGTATTATCTCATCCATCGTCATTGTCAAACGTATATCATAAATAACACCTTTAAGCTTCACTGCATTTCCTGGGAAATGAACATTGATTCTCTCTCCATTCAGCATTTCTGCACGTAGGAACTTATCTCTTTTGCAGTTTTTCTTTCGCAATAATCAGTAACCTCTTGTTGCTTAAGTATTTGGCAAACTTGATTTTACCCTTTTTCAATAGCTTTTGTCATCTTTAAAGGGGTCATATAATGCCATTTTTGTACAAGCTAATATGATTCTTTAGGGTCTAAATTAAAAGTTTGTAATATACTTTAACTAGACAAATGCATTTCCGGAGGAACTGCAAAGTGTGCTTGCTCGGGTGCAGTGTACTAACGTTAGCAGGTGGTGGATAAGGGTGCGTTGAAGTTTGCTTGATCTGAGAATTTCAACAATAGTACTTTTTCAAGATTGTGCAAAAAGGTGAAAAGTTATGTGCATTAAGAGACATGTCTGCAATGTAGACTAGTGCCAATGGCATTGTTTATGTGGCTTGGTTGTTGGTTGTTGGTTTTGAAATATTTGGTTATGAATATACAGCAGAGAGTGGGAGTGTTTTGGGTGATGAAATAGTAGCCTATTGAAAAGAAGTTGACAAAGTCTTCATTTACTGTATCCAATAAGCCAATACAAAACTCACTCAGCTGTTCTGTGGTTGAGTGTTCCCTTTGATTAGGAACAAATTTACTATCTCAAATTAAGGTCTACTGTAATTAGCGATGCATTGATTGCTGCTGTCAAGATGGTTGTCATCACCTACACAGAAACGCTGATTTTTATAGCCTACCGTCAGTTCTCATATTGTAATTAAATGAAAAACGCTATCAGTTTCACTATTAGCTTACTCTTAATTAAAAATTCTCATTAGTATTGTAAGAAAACACAAATTTTACCTGGTCAAAAACAGCTCTGTTTTCAGCACGCCGTTTAAGTGCATGCGTCTTTAAATGATAATGAGCTTTGCTCACCCTGCCCCTCTGTTCTGTGCGTACTGCGTACACAGTTTTAATAACACAATAACCATAGCGCGTTGTTCATTATAAACATGGGATTATGAATTATATTGAGAACGTCGTACATAGAAAACATGCCGTAATGTACCCTGAGTGTAAACAGCCGCATTCATCGTGAAGCGTGCTAACGATTTGCAAATATTAATATAAATATTACTGTAAAGGTTAATAAAACGTTACACTCACTTCAGTTATTCTGGAGGTGCAGCAGGAACACGAATAGTTGGTACCGATCCTTTTTTCAGGAATAGCTTCTTGGCAAAATCAGCTTTATAACGTTACTGACCCTCCTTTGTAAAGCAGTCTGGTGTGTGAAATGATTCGCGCAAACATGAAAGCATTGACGTTGATCGTGGGGAATATTCCCTTCGAAAACAAACTCAGCCACTGCGTCTTCAGCGGTTCGGATTTAGGAACATCAAAATGACTGCTGTGTTCGTTATTACACCCAAGAACAGAACACCACAATCGCTTAGACGCCATTCTGCTCATAGACAGTGTTACAGCGTATCAACAATGACCGCGCCACTCACGAGCGAGGGCGGGTCTGTGTTGAAACGCTGCTGTCAATCAACAATCGTGGGAGGGCCGTGAACGGCTTGATTTGAGATGGGGGAAAACATATATATACATATATATATATATATATATATATATATAACATATATATATACACATAAGAAGATTAAATATGTAGCGACAATCACTTCTGGGGAATAATTAACTCAAATGAAGGGAATATTCATGAGTTTATGAATATGATTTGCTTGATAGAGGGAATATTTGATCAATTGTCCAAGTAACTTTTACCAGAATTAATTTCAGTTATCTAAACAAACTGTTTGTCCCGCAAACTTTATGTAAGACTTCCTTATCAAATATCAATAAAAGTACCCTTCTTACAAACTCCAAGAAAGATACATTTTCTGGCCATGAACATTCATTTTCCTGTGTTTATAAAATTAAACTACTCAACGTAGTAAATAATAAAAGCTTTGTAGCTTAGATCGTACGTTTTCAGGGACTTCGATTTGGTGAGCAATAAAGCAGATTCAATTCAAGAAGATTATTGGGTTTAATAAAAACAAACTATGGAATACATAACTACGATTCACACAGATATGCGTATTTAGCAATACAAACAGTAAAACAATACAAGCCAAACGAATAACGAATGAGAGTGAGAAAGAGAGAGAGAGTGAGAGAGTGAGAGAGGATGAGAGTGAGGATGAGCGAGAGAAAGTGAAAGCAAAATGTCAGGATGACAATTTTCACAGTTAACTCTTGAGAGACACCAAGATTACAATGCTCAAAAGCAGACACAGCCTTAGATTTAAAATAAAGGTTTGATACTTGCATTAAAGTCTTTTGTGTTGCTGAGGCAAGAAGGCACGTGTGTCGGTCTTTCGGAGCTGTGCGGTCTTCTCGTATTTCTGGAGCAAAATGGGGTTCGCGGGAAGTTTAAAAAGTCTACTCAAAGTTAAGTTGCCGGCTACGTTCACTTCACTGAATGTAGGAAAATGTCTGAAGACGAAAATAAAGACAAAGATTAAAGAAAAGAAAAGAAAAGAAAAACGGCGAAAACTCCCTAAGGAGTCGTGGGACAACTCTCACAGACGAAGTGCTCTGAAGAAACTTTCTGTGTCAGTCTCTTATGGAGAGTCTTAGTTTACGCCTACTTCGCATACGTGGACCAACCACCTTCAGAGATTTCAGAGCGGAAAGATTTCCTTTGTCCTGTCGGGAAGGTGCATCTGCATAGTTGTGACGGTGTTTAGAATTTGTCATTTCTACCCAGAAAGATGGTACACACAGAATAATACATTTTACTGTAATCTCCTATGTACGAGTGGCTCAGTCAAACTGAGATGGTTACAGAGATACCAAGCATGGCAGGTACAGGAGGTGGGATTACAAAGTTATATAAGATATGTATATTATAAGCATTTAGTGTTTGATTAACACACGATAAAACTGTAGATACTCCAATATGACATGTGAAGACATCTAAAAGAGATACATTTAATACATTTAAAGGTAATTTTATGTAAAAAGGTCCATGGTTGGTGTGTGTGTATGTGTGTGTGTCTGGAATGTCACATAGAAAGTTCCGTTATCTCTCTGGCTGAGAGAGAGCGGGGTGCATTGGAATTCTTTTGAAGCTTGCAAAGCTAGGAGAAGATGCTGTGTCGTGTTGTTCTGGTAATACTCCAAGGTGCAATAAAGTGTCGGGAGAGCCATAAAAGTTGCCACCAAGACTATCCAGGGCAGACTGGTTGACGCCTAACTGGTAACTTGTATTTGGGAGTTCAGAGGCTAGAGCTTGGATTTTAAAAAGGAATGTGCATTTGTGTTCAGATTCAACGAGCCATGATTCATTAATTCAGAACCAATGAATGAATGATCTGCTCATACGCTACAAAAAAAAAAAAAAAACACTGGATGGATTTTTATCATTTTATGATGGTTGTGTACAGGCACTGCCAACACACGTTTCAGTACAAACAACTTGTAAAAGTGCATGTACCATTATATGACCCCTTTAACAGGTGAAATGCACAATTCTCTTTTGAATGTTCTCATTACTTTCCATTCCGTTTCTTCATCCTCTTTACTCACATTTGTCTTTGCAGGCCTAGTTTTGCTTATGTCACCCAGCTCCAAACCTAGTGTTGAACTTCCAGAGCTATTATGGTAACACTTTACAATAAGGTTCATTAGTTAACACTATTTAATACCTTAAGCCGGGTGCACAGTGTGCGATTTATAATAGTCCTTTGCGATTGTTGCTTGTCAGACTGTACGAACATGATCATCGCTGTAAGACATGTCACAATAGGATCTCAGTTGTCATTAATATCAAGATGAGTTAAAAGCAGACGCATGCAAGAAAACTTGTTCGGAGTTTTACATCAATCAATGACACGTTCGTTGATGTGGGCTGCATTACACACGAGATTGCAATGGTGGCTACAAAGAAATCTCTAATGTTACTTTTGGTCATGGCTTGTCTTAACAAAAAGAGGAAAATTTGACGGTTGTCGTAGGAGAAGTCACACTGCAGGACTGTCAAATCTTCTGACACTTCTAGAATTTAGTCGGAGGGAAAATTTGATCGTATGCTTAACTGTCACTCTCTTTCTGAATGACTTCATCTAATCAATGGTCATTAATCAGCTGTTGGTGAACACGTCAAACTAACGATCAAACACTTCAGATTTTAGCCAAGGATCAGAGGAATCTTTTAGGATTTGCAAAATTTGTCTCAGATGGCCAAAACGTGGCCAAAATCGCAGTGTGCACCCCTGCTTTAGTTAACATGAACTAAGAATGGACAATACTTCTTCAGCATTTATTAATCTTAGATAATATTAATTTCAACATTTACTAATACGTTATTAAAATCAAAGGTTGTATTTATTAACATTAGTTAATGCACTGTAAACTAACATGAATATTGTTGGCGATACGTCCTCGATAATTAATGCGATATGGCTCAGCTTGTCAGTTAACTACGGCACTGTGTTGTAAATGCCGCTCCATCTGAAAGCAGGTGATGGCGATTTACTACTAATCAAGGAACCGGCTTTACTGACGAGATGCGCATAACAATCTCATGCGATATATCGCCCAGCCCTAGTTTGAAAGATAGATAGATTAGTTATAAAGAAAGAAATAAGTTAATTAGAAAGATAGATAAGTTAGTTAGAAAGATAGATAGATTAGTTAGAAAGAAAGAAAGAAAGAAAGACAGATAAGTTCATTAGAAAGATAGATAGATTAGTTAAAAAGAAAGAAAGAAAGATAGATAAGTTGGTTAGAAAGATAGATAGATTAGTTAAAAAGAAAGAAAGAAAGATAGATAAGTTGGTTAGAAAGATAGATTAGTTATAAAGAAAGAAATAAGTTAATTAGAAAGATAGATAAGCTAGTTAGAAAGATAAATAGATTAGTTAGAAAGAAAGAAAGAAAGAAAGATAAAGTTGGTTAGAAAGATAGATAGATTAGTTAAAAAGAAAGAAAGAAAGATAGATAAGTTGGTTAGAAAGATAGATAGATTAGTTAAAAAAAGAAATAAAGATAGATAAGTTAGTTAGAAAGATAGAAAGATTAGTTAGAAAGAAAGATAGATAAGTTAGTTAGAAATATAGATAGATTAGTAAGAAAGAAAGAAAGATAGATAAGTTAGTTAGAAAGATAGATGGGATTAGTAAGAAAGAAAGAAAGATAGATAAGTTAGTTAGAAAGATAGATGGGATTAGTTAGAAAGAAAGAAAGAAAGAAAGATAGATAAGTTAGTTAGAAAGATATATTAGTTTAAAAGAAAGAAAGATAGATAAGTTAGTTAGAAAGATAGATAAGTTAGTTATAAAGATAGATAGATTAGTTAGAAAGAAAGATAGATAAGTTAGTTATAAAGATAGATTAGTTAGAAAGAAAGAAAGAAAGAAAGAAAGAAGGAAAGAAAGAAAGAAGGAAAGAAAGATAAGTTAGTTAGAAAGAAAGATAGATAAGTTAGTTAGAAAGAAAGATAGATTAGTTAAAAAGAAAGAAAGATAGATTAGCTAGAAAGAAAGAAGATAAGTTAGATAGATAGATAGATAGATAGATAGATAGATAGATAGATAGAAAGATAGATAAGTTAGAAAGATAGATAGATTAGTAAGAAAGTAAGATAGATAAGTTAGATAGATAGATACCCTCATACCCTTGATTTGATCTGTACATCGAGGGCCAATATCTCTTCCATCACTTCTACCGACACTGGTATTTCTGATCATAAATTTCTTGATTTTAGCTTCAGCCTGCCTATGCGTAAGAAATGTTCAACAACTGTTATATCTTACCACTGTAACGTCTCAAGGTAGAAGAAGATGAAGTTCCAGGCAAAGATCCAAAATACTCAATATTTATTTAAACTGAAGAATACACGAAACAGTGTGCGTGCACAGACAGAAGAGTGCTAACACAAACATTGACCGACAACTGAATATTGAACAGGGATAACTTAAATACACAGACAGATGAACACAAGACAGGTGATGCAAATGATGATGACGATGAACAGGTGGGTAATTGAGGGAGTGAGTTCAGGTGTGGAAACAAGGAGGATTCTGGGAACTGTAGTGATGACAAGACGATGACAGATGGTGAATGTGACATTACTCCCCCCTCCCGCTAGGCGCGACCCGCGCCGTAGATGGCAGAACCTGGGAGGGGGGGGTGGGCATCCTGGAGTCAGTGACCGGAGGGAGAACAGGAACAGTACAGACAGGAGACTCCAGGATGGTATCATGAACCGTGGCGGAGCAGGCGGAGCAGGCTGAGCAGGGGACCCCGGCGGTGCAGGCTGAGGAGGTGGCCATGGTGAAGCAGGATGAGGAGGTGGCCATGGCGAAGCAGGCTGATCAGGGGGCTATGGCAGAGAGGACCCCTCGGGCGGCCATGGCGGTGAAGACCCTTCGGGCGACCACGGCGATGAAGACCCTTCGGGCGGCCACGGCGGAGAAGACCCTTCGGGCGGCCACGGTGGAGAAGACCCTTCGGGCGGCCACGGCGGAGAGGACCCTTCGGGCGGCCACGGCGGAGAGGACCCTTCGGGTGGCCACGGCGGTGAGGACCCTTTGGGTGGCCATGCCGGTGAGGACCCTTTGGGTGGCCATGCCGGTGAGGACCCTTCGGGTGGCCATGGCGGAGCGGGCTGGTCCGAAGGCCTATTGCCCCCCACAAAAATTTTCTTGGGGAGGCTCCCCGGTATAGAGTCCTGGACTAGCGATGAAGAGGGCTTTGAGCTGGGCAAGACCAGCGATGAAGAGGGTTTTGAGCTGGGCAGGAGCAGCGGCGAAGAGGGCTTTGAGCTGGGCAGGACCAGCGATAAAGAGGGCTTTGAGCTGGACAGGACCAGCGGCGAAGAGGGCTTTGAGCTGGACAGGACCAGCGGCGAAGAGGGCTTTGAGCTGAGCAGGACCAGCGATAAAGAGGGCTTTGAGCTGGACAGCACCAGCGGCAAAGAGGGCTCTGAGCTGGGCAGCAATGAGGGCTCTGTGCTGGACAGGACCAGCGAAGAAGAGGGCTTTGAGCTGGGCGGGACCAGCGGTGAAGAGGGCTTTGAACTGGGCGGAACCAGCAACGAAGAGGGCTCTGAGCTGGGCGGGACCAGCGATGAAGAGGGCTCTGAGCTGGACGGGACCAGCGATGAAGGCACTGTGCTGGACGGAACCAGCGGTGAAGGCTCTGTGCTGGACGGGACCAGCGGTGAAGGCTCTGTGCTGGACGGGACCAGCGGTGAAGAGGGCTCTGTGCTGGACGGGACCAGCGGTGAAGAGGGCTCTGTGCTGGACGGGACCAGCGGTGAAGAGGGCTCAGTGCTGGACGGGACCAGCGGTGAAGAGGGCTCAGTGCTGGCGGGCATGACGCTTGCTATCACAGGCGCGGCGGGCATGACGCTCACAGTCTCAGGGGCGGCGGGCACGACGCATACTGCTTTGGTCTCAGCAGATTTGGCGTGAAGTGCGGGCTCGGCTGGACTGGCGTGAAGTGCAGGCTCGGCTGGACTGGCGTGAAGTGCTGGGTTGGGTGGCATTCCTGACCGGGGCCTAACGCTCTCCAGACACCGGATTACCGTCTCTTTCCAGGATAGTCCAGTGGTGTCTGGGAGGTTGAGGGGACGATGGAAAGTGGACCCGATCAGGAATAGCGTGCTGAGGGTTTCATCCTCCAAAGAGCTTGTAAGGGCGAGCTGACAAAACTTTCTGGTGAAGATAATCAGGTCGTGGTTCTCCTGAGCCATGGAGATGAACCTGATCCATTCTTCCATTTTGTGGTCGGTTATTGTCAATTTATGAATTCCAAAAATAACATTAGAACTGATGACTGTCACATTCACCATCTGTCTTCATCTGTGTGTGCACTACACTTCCCATCATCCTCCTTGGCACACCTGCACACCTGCACTCGATCACACATCATCATCATCACCTGCACTCCCTCGTTAACAAGCCCTTTATATTCTGCACTCAGTCACTCACTCTTCGTCTGCTCTCGTTGATACACATCTATTCATGACTCACAGACTCGCTACTTCACCTACCGGCATACTTACCGTCGATCCCGATCTTCTTCAGCCTGTCTTCAGTCTATCTTCAGAGAATCTTCATCATCTGCATCTGCAAGAGAAAGAGACACTTTGTTATCATTCAGTTAAGCTTCATCCAATTATCTACTTCCTGTGTACTCACCTTTCAAGCTGTTTCCGATCCATTCTGCTATTAAAATATCAAACTTACCATCTTGCCTGCTTCGTTTGTACGAAACCTGACAATGACTTTATTTAATTTTTTTTTTTTAATTTTTTTTTTTTTATATAGTTTAGGCCCTCACTGGGCGCCTAGAGGGCTCTGACTGTTACGAACCGCTCTGAGACACGAGGGTAGAGGATCCAAATGCAGCTTTTAATAAAGGGGTTATCCAGAATCGTAATCCAACAAGCAGAGGGTCAAGTACAGGAAGACAGTCCAAACAAATCAACAAACAAACAAAACAAAACAGGCAGGGGTCAGAGGCACAAGAGTAATCCACGGGACAGGCAAGAAATCCAAAGAACCAAGAGACAAGAAAACCAGGAAAACGCTCAGAAGTGCAGTGCAACAACATACAAAATTTCGCAGTGAGTGAAGGGGTGAACCAGGCTTATAAAGCCTGGAACACACCAAGCCGACAGTCGGCCGTCGGGCAGTTTCCGTGAGTCGGCCGACTAAATCTTCTCAGTGTGTTCCGCACCGTCGGCTGAAATTGGTCCTCGTCGGCTATGTAACGGCCGATTAGACATGTTGAATCAGCGTCGGGCCGTCGGTGAAAGAGGGAACTCTGATTGGCTGTTCAGCTTAGTGAATGAGTCAGTGCACGAGAATAATAGCAAAACAGCGAGCAAAGTCAAAACGGTACAGATAGAAGGCTGTTCTAATGTTACGTCATCTTACCTGAGTGTTCCTTGGCGAATATTTCAATATTAACACGAGAGGAGTGGAATAAAGAAAGTGTTTAGCAGGATTGATATTCAAAACGGTAAGCACGCACTGCTTTGTTTACGGTTTGTGTATCTGCAGCGTCGGTTTCCCTTTTTAAATAACGAACATAGACGAATATATCTTCAGAAATAGACAGTTGTCTCATTTACACGCAGGCGCAGAACGCGCATTCTAGCCGACAGTCGGCAGTAGTTCTCTCGGTGTGTTCAAGTGCTGCTTTTTACCCCGACGCGAGGCGACAACACAGTCGGCTTTCATCAGCGCTAGTTCGTCGCCGTTGGCTTGGTGTGTTCCAGGCTTAAGGGGTGAACTAAACAAGAAGATGAGCTACAGGTGAATGTGATAATGTTCTGATTATTAGTTGAGTTCTGATGAGTCCAGGCAGAGAATGATGGGAGATTTAGTCTGATGAGTGAACGTGAGAGTCTGGTGTGGAGTGCCCTCTGGTGGTTCTCAAGGGCACTCCAGCTGGTGACCGTTACACTGACGGTTCCTCTCTCCTCTCTCAGTACAGTACGGTAAATGTTTGCAGTTTACATAGTCAGAAGTTGTGAATGGTACCCTAATTCCAAACCGTACTGTACTACTTTTTTGAAACCCTTTCTTTTGGGTACCTAGCACAGTAGCCCAAGTGACGATTCTCTGTCAACCAATCAACATTCTGCAGTGAGTCTAGCTCCACCCTTTAGTACCGAGTGGTACCGCTTGGTGGAAGCTACTGTAGGCATAAGAGTTGATGATACTAAGAGTTGAATCAGGTGTGTTTGATTAAGGAAAGACATAAAATGTGCTGGGGGCTCCAGGAACAGGATTAAGAACCCCTGATCTAATGCAAGGACATTCATACCTTTTTAAGTTTGTTTGAAGTGTCCAAACACTAAATTTAGCCCACTGTATGTACACTACTTATCTTTCTTGAGTACGTTATAAAGATATAATTGAGTGAGCAAAGTATAATTTCAGTGAATGCAACTTGAGAGAGAAGTAAATGTGCCATAACTGTGAGCTCAAGGGTAGAAATGAATCTTTTAAATGGAGCTTTGCATACATTTAAATGGGAGAATACACTTTTAATTCCTAATTCAATCTAATTGAATGCTAAATAGCACACTCCACTCATGATCATCAGTAATGTTAATAAAATTACCATTAAAGTAATAAACATCTCTAGCATCTCTAAACCAGATGCCTTTCCTCATGTTTTACAGCAAAACGAGTCATTGTTTTTACCAATTATGACTATTCATAAGTGTCAGAGGGAGGTCTCATCAGCCTTCCAGGAGCATATGTCATGAGTGCATCAATGACTATGAAAATCTGTAGTGCCAGCCTTCAAACTAGTCACTAAAGTTTAAGATCAAAATGCTGGGGAGCTGAATTTTTGGCATTTATGGCATCTATTGGTGTACTGTATGTGTTCACTAGTCAGAGTGAATCATGGTTAAGTGCTTACTGGACGAACCACACAAATGCACACCTCTTCAAAACCTCAAAGCCTCCTTTGCCTCTTAAGTTTGACTTGGGTGGCTGCAGAAAGCTCTATAATAGAGTATGAAATGCTAGAATATCCCTGTCTCATTCTCTTTTGATTAATTTCACAGTGAATTTATTTATTTATTTTACATATTTTATGAAAGTGAAATAATACAAACCTTCAAGACATAAAAATACAAATCCCCTGGTGTAGTTTAGTGCTCTATGATTTAGTTATGCATTAAAAGTGACATATTGTGCCCCTTTTCACAAGATGTAATATAAATCTATGGTGTCCCTAGAATGTGTCTGTGAAATTTCAGCTCAAAATCAAGATAATTTATTATAGTTTGTCAAATTTGCCCCTTTTTGGATGTGTGGACGTAATTTAGATATATTTTTAAGATGAAAAAATGTGGTTTTACAGATACTAGACACGTGACTTTCAAATGAAAGATTGGTATCAAAGAGCACACCCAGGTTCCTAACCGACGACGAAGACTTGACAGAGCAGCCATCAAGTGTTAGACAGTATTCTAGGTTATTACGTGAGGAAGTTTTTTGTCCAATAATTAGAATCTCTGTTTTTTCAGAATTAAGTAGTAGGAAATTGCTAGTCATCTATTTTTTTTATATCAGCTATGCATTCCGTTAATTTTGTGAATTGGTAAGTTTCGTCAGGGTGTAAAGAAATATAGAGCTGCGTATCATCAGCATAACAGTGAAAACTAATGCCATGCTTCCTAATGATATCTCCCAAGGGTAGCATGTACAGAGTGAACAGCAACGGTCCTAGTACTGAGCCTTGTGGTACACAATACTGAACTTTTGATCGATAAGACATCTCTTCATTTACTGCTACAAACTGATAACGGTCAGATAAGTATGATTTAAACCATTCTAATGGAATTCCACTAATGCCAACATAATTTTTGAGTCTATTTAAAATAATGTTGTGGTCGATAGTGTCAAATGCAGCACTAAGATCGCTAATAGACACTAATAGAGAGATACAACCACGATCGGATGATAAGAGCAAATCATTTGTAACTCTAATGAGAGCTGTCTCAGTACTATGGTACGGTCTAAATCCTGATGGAAAATCCTTGCAGATATCATTTCTTTCTAAAAAGGTACATAGTGGTGAAGATTCTGCCTTTTCTAGTATCTTTGACAGAAAAGGTAGATTTGAGATCGGCCTGTAATTGACTAATTCTGTAGGATCAAGTTGTGTTTTTTTAACAAGCAGTTTAATTATATCTAGCTTAAAAGTTTTTGGTACGTATCCTAATGACAAAGATGAATTAATGATATTAAGAAGAGGATCTATGACCTCTGGAAGCATCTCTTTCAGTAGCTTAGCTGGTATAGGATCTATCATACATGATTTAACGAGTTTAGAAAATTCTTCCTCTCCTATAGCAATGAATGAATCGAATTTTCCTTAGGGAGACTACAATGCACTGCCTGATGCGATACTGTAGTAGACAGTTGCATATAATTTTCTCCCTGATATTATCAATCTTATAAGTGAAGAAGTTCATAAAGTCATTACTGCTGTGCTGCTTGGAAACGTCTGGGCTTGAAGCTTTATTTTTTCGTTAGTTTAGCCACTGTTTCAAATAAATACCTAGTGTTTTGTCTATTTTCTTCTAATAGGGTTGACAAATAAGCAGATCTAGCAGCTTTTAAGGCCTCTCTGTATGCAATCGTACTCTCTTGCCATGAAGTTTTGTTTTCTTCCAGTTGCGCTCCATTTTTCTGGCTGCTCTCTTAAGGGCCTGAGTTTGCTCGTTGTACCACGGCGTTGGACTATTTTCTTTAATCTTCTTTAAGTGCAAAGGAGCAACTGTGTCTAAAGTGCTGGAAAAGAGAGAGTTAAAAGTTTCTGTCGCAATATCGAGTTCTTCTAAGCTGTCTGGGATGCTGAGATGATGAAACTGATCAGGAAGATTATTAATAAAGCAATCTTTAGTGACAGAAGTGATAGGTCTAACATATTTGTAACACGGAGTCGGCTTTGCAGCCTTGGCTAAATGAAGTTTACACAAGACTAGATAATGATCTGAAATGGCATCGCTCTGCTGCAGAATTTTAACGGCATCAACATTGATTCCATGTAATAATATTAGATCTAGAGTATGATTACGACAATGAGTAGGTCCTGACATGTGTTGTCTAACTCCAATAGAGAGTCTTTAAATGCCAATCCCAATGCATCTTTTTCTACATGTATATTAAAATCACCAACAATTAGGACTTTATCTGCAAGCCAGTACTAACTCTGATAGAAAGTCAGCAAATTCTTTGATAAAGTCTGTATGGCGCCCTGGTGGCCTGTAAACAGTAGCCAGCACAAATCTCAAACGTGATTTATCATTTGCACTAGATATTGTTACATTAAGCACCAACACTTCAAAATAATTATATTTGAAACTAGATTTCTTAGTAATTCTAAAAAATATTACTATAAATTACAGAAACACCTCCCCCTTTGCCTTTCAGACGAGGTTCATGTTTATAACCGGAATCTTGTGGGGTGGACTAATTTAACCCTCTGGGGTCGGCAAACTCGCCGGCGCGTTTAGCTGGATTTTCTTCACATAGTAGCACAATAGACTTAAATTACTCTGTCATTTATGGTCATACAGAAAAAATAAATATAAAAAAAGAATCTGTGATATGTCTACTTCTGTATGTGTCCACTTACAATCAATTTAAAACAGTGTGCTTTTGTAAAATAAAGAAAATAAACAGGGTGTGCTTTCTGCCTCTCCGTCTCGTGAACTTTTTTTCTTGAGCACGTCTATAAACTGAAACAAAACTCAGCGAATACTTGTCACACATTTATGAGCCATATATCTTTATAAACATTTAAGTGTGTACTTTTAAATGATCAGATTCAAACTGAAAACAAATATTTTCTGTTTGAGTAATTTGTATAAAACCAACAAGATGTCCAGTTTCTCAAACCCTTGCTCATTAGTTTTAATTTGATCATGCCCATGCGTGCAAAAGAGATTGACATGCAAATCGTCCACATGGAACGCGAACGCGCTCATTACCTCAAACCCAAAGCAACAAACTTCATCAGTCTCTGCTTTTCATCGAGTTTGGAAGACACGCCGTCAGCTTACATTGGATTTACCTCAGAAGAAGAAGAACGTGATTTGAAGACAAGAAAGATGTAAGGTAAGAAATGTATTTTGAAATATATTAGTTAATGTTATTGTTGCATAAACTTCACATTGCAGTTGAACTGTTGCTAGATATATGGTGAATATTATAATATTTAGACCTGTGTTTACTGTTAAATACTGTGTTTGTGGATATCTGCTCAAACGTAGATATGTATAATATGGTAACCATAATGTTTCATATTTTGGAGCACGCTGTGCGTTTGATTGTTTCATATTCAAAACGCGATGTGCCTTTGAAAAGCAAAATATAGCCTGCTATAGGCTATTGTTATTATTATTTTATGCAGCACTGCACAGCCTATGCCTACAAGGCACAACAAACCTGGTGTTCATTATATATTGTTGGAAACATTTGTGTGTGTATTCTGTGAATTTTAAAAAGCAATTTTAACCAGAAAAATCTAACAAGTATTCCCAAAATCATGCAGCCCTATAGTTTCTCTTGATATCAGCATGTTCACAGTTTTTTTTTTTTACAGGGACCAGATGCCCCACTGATGAGTCCTGCTGACCAACATTCACTGAGTCTCTGTACATGAACATGGTAAAGTGAAAAATCAAACACCTTGTAAATGAAAGGTATGTACAATGTTTTTAGGAATGGCACAAAGGTCTCTGTCTTTGGATCATTGTTTTCAATAATATGCTTTTTTGTCATTTGTTGTGTATCTTTGGATTATGTTGTGTTGTAAATAAATCCAAACAATCATAAAGACATTCTTTTTTAAATATCCTCATTCTTTGTGCAAGGTTGCTCAGAATGATAGGGCCTGATAGCACCTAATAGGGCCATTAGTATTCAGGATGTGTTTACACCTACTCGCATAAAGCTTTCTTACACAAAACACGTCTTACAAATTTTAAATTAATATATTGTCTTAACTGAATGAGCAGTCAGGATGATTTATATATTCTAGGCTACGTGATACAATTTTCAAACGTTGTGTGAAGAAATAATCAGTATGGGTTTCATGACCTTATTTCAGTGACAATTTTTTTTGTTTTTTTCACAAACCACACATAAATGTCATTATGTCAAATCTACAAACATATACATACATGCTGCTGACATATTATTGTAGCAGAGTTTGTGCTAAATACAGTGTAATCAGACTTTAGCCATGAAAATGTCACAAGTAACAGAAATAAGCACAAATGTCAGAGCATGTCAGAACACCTCCAGAGCCAGAAAACACCTCAGGTTCAGACCCCAGAGGGTTAAAGTAATGTAATCGTTTGGTTTTAGCCAGGTTTCTGTCAAACACAGCACATCTAGGTTATAGTCTGTAACCATATCATTAACAATAAGTGCTTTTGAAGTAAGGGATCGAATATTCAGCAACCCAAGCTTTATCATTTGCTCATTTGTGTTATATTTGTTTTTTATTTGTTGAACATCAATTAAATTTTTACCCTTAGATGAGTTTGGAAGTTTTTTGTATTTCCTAATTTGGGGAACAGGCACAGTCTCTATATGATGATATCTAGGTGAAAGAGGCTCTATGTGATGGGATTTATCTGACCTCAGTGACATAAGACAGCTAGCAGATGGTCGGTTTAGCCAGTCTGTCTGCTTCCTGACCTAATTCATGCCCCAATTCATGTTTGAGCTCTAAGAATATGTGTCATATTACTAGAGAGAAGAGCAGCACCATTCCAGGAGGGATGAATACCATCTCTTTTCAACAGGTCAGGTCTGCCCCAAAAACTTTTCCAATTGTCTATGAATTCTATATTATTTTGCAGACACCACATTGAGTGAGGACAATCTACTAAGTATCTCATCACTCCTGCGAACAGGAAGGTGGCCAGAGCAAATTACAGTGCCTGACATAGTACTTGCGAGTTCACACACCTCTTTAACATTAATTTTAGTGATCTCCGACTGGTGGAATCAAACATCATTAGTGCCGACATGAATAATAATCTTAGAGAATTTACGATTAGCATTAGCCAGCACTTTTAAATTTGCTTTGATGTCAGGCGCTCTGGCTCCCGGCAGACATGTGACTATGGTGGCTGGCATCTCTATTTTCATGTTCTGTGTAATAGAATCGCCAATAACTAGGGCACATTCAACAGGATCACAGTGGGTGTTTCACTGAGAGTTCACTAAGCAAGTTGCATCCAAAGCAGTATCTAAAGCCCTCACACTTTTACAATTAACCTCAATTAAAGTTTGGATGCGTGTCTCTAGTTCTGACATCATCTCTGTCAGCCTGACTATCTCCCTGCATTTATCATATGTAAATCCTGTGCTGACAGAGAAGGCTATGCTATACATGTTACATGAAGTGCAAGTGACATTAAGAGGAGAAGATGACATGACTCACCGTGTTTGTTGACTGATCCTACTCACCACATTTGTTTGAATGAACTCGTAAAAGGCGCAAGTGAGCGAGAGAAAATAAAATAAAATCAATAAAGAGCACAGGGATGGCACGCTAACAGACTAGCGAATTACTAGCATGTTGTGCTAGCAATAACGATTTAGATTAAAGCTAGAGATGTCAGGTTAATGTGTGATGTTGAGTAAGTTATATTTAGCAGTATTAACAACAAGGAGTGATAGTAAATAATGATTCAAAACAGAAAGATATACGAAGGTTACAGACGCAAACCAACTCAGCAGCAGCAGCAACAGCAAGGCAGACAGGAGCAATCGATCGAAAAAGTTCAGGAAGTTCAGCAAGGGTTGTGTGTCCCCCTTTAAATGTAAATGAGCTGCTGCTCCCCGCCGCCGATCAGAAGAGGGTCGATCCTTTACATGAGCTTCATTCTAAAACAATAACAAAACAGGACTTGGGCTGTAGATGGAGGAGCTGAACACACAGCAACATTGAAAGCACAAGTCCTGATTGTTCTGGGAGTAGGGATATAATGTCTCTGATCCACTACCTACAGTAGATGGCGGTAATGCTCTTTTTAAGAATGCAAACCGCCAATAAGCCCAAATAAGAAGATGAATAACAAACATGCATTCCCTTTCGAGAATGGTCACTTTGTATTGCGTAACTATACGCAGTGGGGAAACTTCTTTTCCTCGAAAAATTCTGAAGCCTAAAATTGTTAAACGCATTTGCAGCTGCACAGCTAGCACAGTGAGTGTCTGGCTCACTCATTGGCTGTGCTGCGGCAACTGCACATCCAATGGCGCGGGCACATCAGAGACCGCCAAGGGGGCATGGCTAGCCTATATCAGTCCCTGAAATCACCATTTTAGCAGGTTACATCGACTGAAGCGACATACTTGCCATGTTACTATAGTTCGGCCAGCTACGCAATACTGAACCGAGGTTACGATAGCGTAGCTATACGCAGTGGGGACGCCATGTAAAACACCGCAGTAAGTAACTGGTTGCCTACGATGGCGATTTCGGGGACTGATATAGACTAAGCCACGCCCCCTCGGCAGTCTCTGACGTGTGTTGGTGCGCTGCTAGCTCATTGGCACACACGTCAGAGACCGCCGAGGGGGCGTGGCTTAGTCTATATCAGTCCCCGAAATCACCATTTTAGCAGATTCATCTCCTTTAGTGACACACTTCACGTCTCTGAGTCCTCTGCAAAGCCTTCGTCATTGAAACAAGCATCACACGGTTAGAGCGTGCAGTTCTTCAGCGGACTACGCCTTCACCAACCGAAGTCGTCTTTCCCCTGTCGCCGCTCTGCTGTCGCTATCCGGCGACCAACGCATATATCCTTTGCATTATTATTGCTTTGTTTGCTACTGTGTGTTCGCCGCCGCGTTCACACAGCTTAAGGAGCGTAAGCATTGTTCCAAATGCCTCGCTCTTCTTGAGCCACGTGCGGATCCCATCTGGCACACAAAGTGCATCTCATGCCTGGGACCCGCCCATGCTCAAGCTGCACTTTCTGCCGGTGGCTGCTCGGTCTGCGAGAGCATGCCTGTCTCTGTGCTGCGGACGTGGCTAGCTCTCTCACAAGATGGCGACGCCACTTCTCCTGCTCTTCCTTTTCCCGCCCTACTTCTGCCGAGTAAAAAGAAGCACCGCCGCCAACGGCAGCCCGAGAGCATGGATGTTAGCGAGCCCATGCCGGCCACGTTCCGTGTGCATCGCTTTCTCCTGCTCAGACACCGTCTCCGGTCCTGTTCGAGGGAGACCAGCCTCTTGTCTCTTTCGGCGGATCAATCGACGACCGCAACGACAGCCTCTCCATCGCCGCATCTGAGGATTGGTCGGGCTCTGTCGATCCCTGTGGCTGCTCACCTCTGCCCAAACACCGCTGCTAGTTGGAGAACTAGAGCGGCGCACCCGATTAAGCCGTGCCAGAACACCTCAGCTCTCGCTGGACGCGCTTTCTCCGCCTACGGTCAAGCTGCTTCGGCCTTGCACACGATGGTGGTGTTGCAGGTCTACCAGGCCAAACTCCTCCAATCCATGGACGAGGCTGGCCCAGAATCTGAGGCCTTACAGGATCTGCGAAGCGCCACGGACCTAGCTTTGCATGCTACCAAGGCTACAGCGCAGGCTATCGGGAGGAGCATGGCTAACTTAGTCGTGCTCGAGCGCCACCTCTGGCTGACACTCACCGAGATCAAGGACAGAACTATGTTCCTCGACGCCCCTGTCTCCAGCTCCGGCTTCTTCAGCCCGGCGGTGAAGGGTTTCTCTGAGAGGTACACCGAAGCGCAGGAGTCGTCCCAAGCTATGCGACACTTCCTGTCCAAGCGCGCCAGATCTGTGTCGAGCACGCCCAAGACCGCGCCGCCTTCTCCTCAGCCAGCGAAACCGGCGAAGCAGGCCTCTCAGCCCCGCCCTGCGGCTGATACCCACCGCCACTCGCGACCAGCTAAGCGCTACCCACTACCCCGGCGCCAGGGGCCCCGGGTCCAACCGTCTTTTCCCCTGGCCCAACCGTCCCCTTTATGCTTTTCCCCCTGCGTCAATGATCCCCCAGGTCATCAAACAGTACAGGGAGAACGGATGCCCAGTCCTCCAAGTGGCCCCCCTCTGGGAATCCAGACCATGGTTCCCAGAGCTGGTTCAGATGAGGAGAAATCTCCTCATGCAGGCGAACGGGATGATATGGCATCCGCGACCCGACTTATGGGCCCTCCATGTGTGGCCCCTCAACGGGTACCCAGGGACCTCCCTGAGAAGGTCCTGAACACAATCACTGAAACTAGGGCCCCGTCTACTAGGCGCCTCTATGCTCTGAAGTGGTCAGTGTTTTCCAACTGGTGCTCTGACAAACACTTCGAACCCGAGTCATGCGAGGTATCGGTTGTACTCTCCTTCCGTCAAGAGCTGCTGGACGCGGGCCACTCCCTGTCCACGCTCAAAGTGTATGTGGCAGCCATTGCAGCTCATCATGCTCTGGTGGCTGGCCAATCGCTAGGAAGAAACGACTTGGTCTTACGTTTTCTTAAGGGAGCCAGGAGGATGAACCCCTCCAGGCCTCCGTCCGTGCCATCGTGGGACCTCTCCACGGTCCTTGGGGCCCTGAAGGGACCACCTTTTGAACTGCTCCAGTGGGTTGATCTCGAACTACTCTCGCTAAAGACTGCTCTCATGCAGGCACTGGCTTCTATCAAGCGAGTGGGGGATCTGCAGGATCTTTCTCTCTCTGTGAGCCCCTCCTGTTTGGAGTTTGGAGTTGGTGACTCCAAAGTCACCCTCAGACCCAGGCATGGCTATATACCCAAAGTGCTCTCAACAACGTTTAGAGCACAGGTTATCACATTATTAGCTCTTCCCCCTTCCGCAGAGGATGGGGAGGCTAATTTGCTCTGCCCTGTTAGAGCACTATCTGGAGCATTCTGTGTCTTTTAGACAATCAGAACAGCTCTTTGTCTGCTTCGGTGGCCGATCCAAGGGATCTCCAGTTACGAAGCAAAGGCTGTCCAGATGGATACTAGATGCTATATCTCTGGCATATACCTCAGTGGGTCAGGTTTGCCTTATTGGTACTAGAGCCCATTCGACTAGAGGCATGGCCTCGTCTTGGGCTTGGTCCTCTGGGTTTCCTACTCAGGACGTTTGTGCGGCGGCTGGCTGGTCCTCGCCTTCCACATTTGTGAAATTCTATAACATGGAGGTACCTTCCCTGCAGGCGAAGGTCCTTTCTGTATGATTTAGACTCGACAAGTGTCTGGTCTTATCCACATGTCATGTCAATGTTCATAAGCACACCATTCATTTTTTATTATAAAACCCACCTCTGGCCGATTATGATATCCCTTATACATAAAAGACCCGGCGGTGTCCGGTCTTATTGGTATATTAGGTTGGATATGGGTGTATGGACATATATACATATATATATTATCAGGCCCGATGGTGTCCGGCCTTTTTTCAATATATATAATTGGGTTCTGGCTTGTTTCTGTGAGCTCAGAGATCTTGAACTGCAGTAGGCAACCAGTTACTTAATGTGGCGTTTTACATGGCGTCTTACACCGTTTAGGCGTTTTACACCAATAGGGTTCCCTGAGAGTTAGGGAACGAGTATTGGGTAGCCGGCCGCACTATAGTAACATGGCAAGTATGTCGCTTCAGTCGATGTAACCTGCTAAAATGGCGGTTTCGGGGACTGATAAAGGCTAAGCCACGCCCCCTCGGCCCCCTCGGCGCCTGTGCCATTGGATGTGCAGTTGCCACAGCACAGCCAATAAGTGAGCCAGACACTCACTGTGCTAGCTGTGCAGCTGCAAATGCGTTTTACATTTTAGGCTTCAGAATTTTTCGAGGTAAAGGAGTTTCCCCACTGCGTATACCTATGCAATACTCGTTCAGGGAACCGAGATTACGATAGTAACCAAGTACGATTCTCACTCATCCAAAATCTCAATAATAACCAGTAGCGGAGCGAAGCCTTACAGAGAGACTCAGGAAGAGGTTGCAACTTTTAGACTGCACCTGGACGTTTCTGAATGGTTAGTGGATACATTTATGTAGCCTAGTTGTTGTGGAGTTACATTCATCTGTTTCTGGGGGATTTCCCTTGAAAATAAAATTAATCCACTGCTCTCTTGTCTCATCTGAGGCTGGGACCCTAAATATTCTTCTGAGCTCATCTGTGCAGCCAACGACAGAACAGTTTGCATGCTTTGCTTGAACCTTTGCCATTGCGTTAGAACTGGTTACACGGTTGTCGCTTGTGTAAACCAAATGGCGCCTTAAAACATGCATATTAAGGGGCGGTAATATTATGATAAGATGCCCTTCCTACATCAGAAGGAGAGCGAAATCTGATCGGCTTCTTTTTTTACATGCTTTGCAGGGAAAGGCTTACCAAAACAGTTACAGTCCGGGGTAACACTTTATGAATAATTACACAGGAACAAACGAGTAATGCATTATTAACATTCTAGTAACTACTATTAACGAACAAGAAACTCTGATTAACAAATTAGTAAGTAATAGCGCTCAGATGAATGTAGTAGTTCATTATTAGCTAATCAATAACTACTATTTTTTTCATACCTCCCAGAGAACTACTATCTACAGGTTCATAATTAACATGAATAATGCAAAATTTATAATAAAAGGTAATGGTAACCCACTAGTAATGACTCAAGTATTACTACATCATTCTAAAGTAACTACTAATTATTTGGATCAGTATTCTAAAGTGAAAAACATGATAACTACCTAATATTGACTAAAGTCATTGTAAGCTTTTGAGATTTTTGTAAGATTTTGAATAGAAATTCCTTCCAATGGATTTGGTAACACTTTAGTCATTACTAGTGTGTTCCCATGATCTTCACTTTAGAATACTGATCCAAATAATTAGTAGTTCCTTTAGAAAGATGTAGTAACACTTGAGTCATTACTATCCAAAACCTTACAAAAGCCTTAAAAGCTTACAATGACTTCAGTCAATATTAGATATTTATCATGTTTTTCACTTTAGAATACTGATCCAAATAATTAGTAGTTCCTTTAGAAGGATGTAGTAACACTCGATTAATTACTAATGAGTTACCATTACCTTATTATATATTATGCATTATTAATATTAATTATGAACCTGTATATAGTAGTTCTTAGTAGTCTTCAGTGAGGTATGAAAAATAGTAGTTACAGATTAGCTAATAGTGAACTACCACATTCGACTGAACGCTATGGCTTACTAATTTGTTAATCAGAGTTTCTTGTTAGTTGATAGTAGTTACTACAATGTTAATAGTGCGTTACTCATTTGTTCCTGTGTAGTTATTCATTAATGAAGGAACAGTATTCTAAAGTGTTACCCAGTCCGGTTATAGCACTTAAACATGGAAAAAGTCAGATGTTCATGATATGTCACCTTTAAGTAACATAATTTACCATTCTAAGTAATGGTGTTTAGTGTTTCCATATAAAAGTACTTTAATGTAATTTCTAACTAACTAAATTTTAACTTATAGAGCACCACATAATCAACTGAATCTAGATTTCAGAAATGAGTTTTATTTGATATTGATACTACTAACAATATATAGAGCTCTCTCTTCAACAGCCACATATCTTCAAGTACAGTAGTCAAGGGTTTCTGTGAGGACTTTTTTAACCCCTTTATTAAAGTTAATTCATGCAAATAATAAAAACAAAAGCTGCAGATGAAGTTTCCTGTAAAAAACATATAATGTGTATCATATGTTAAATTGTTCAGTTATTTAAAAAAATACACAGATGCTTTTTCAGGTCTCTAGGCAGTGCCGGTCCTACACTTCTGGGGGCCCTAAGCAAAAATTGAAGTGGTCCCACTAAACCACTGAATGAAAAAACACATAATAGGTACCATTTTAAAATTAATAAAAAAATTAATAATCATATTTTTTAAAACTACTGCCTTGATCAACACAAAATAGGTGTCATTTGAAAGCTTAGAGTCTGAACTTCACAATGCATGTAGCAATTTCATGAACTCCTAAGTAGTGCTGAGTTATTTGCTGAAAAAAAAAACATTTTCACAATTTATTAAATACTTTTTTGTACAAAATGTCATGTCAAATGACCAATATGTCAAAAACATAATACAGCTCAGATAGTCATGTGTCATATGCCATTTGAAAGGTGTCACGAAGCAGAATACAACAAGCATAAATGTTTTGGGCTTTGACTAAACACGAGTGAGTTTTTGTACATGAAGCCCTCCCCCATGTAAATAGTGCAGCATTTGTCATGTTTTTGCTCATAACATCATGGAACATGCTCCAATCGTGGAAAATGGCACATCATTATTTACAGTAGATGTGATTAAAGATCAGATCATGATTAAAAAGAGCCAAGATTCTGAATGGTTAAGACAGCTGTACATAATCATACAGTCTTGTCATTGGCTAAAAGTTTTGTTTGTCAAGATTTACTACAATGACAATGGCTGGACACTATCCGATGACAATGCTTGGATATTATAAATAAAACTGTTTTTATAAAAACGCCCTATTTTGAAAAATAAACTTTGCAGGCGTGCTTATTTCTGATGTATGAGATTGTATATAGTTTTACAGCATACGGTGCTCAAATTGCATAATTTATTGAAAAAAATTATGGAGAGCAGATTTGATATAAGATAGAATTTCAATACAATACAATATTTGTTGATTTCAAATATCTTATCTTTAAAAGCAATAATTGGATAAAGCCTTAAAGCCACACTAAGTAGAAATTGTGTTTTTGTCAAACAGCGACCCCTAGAGTCGCTGTGGAATACTTGCACTGTCGTAAATATATTATAGTATAACGTTTTTACATGATTGCAGCTAAATCACAAGTAAATAGTCTATAGTCTAGGCCTACTGTATAATTTAATTTGTGTTGTTTTTATTGGAATGTAAACATTACAAAATCCCAGATAACATCAATAAAGTTAAATGTACGTCGCATTATTTCATAACATTGGCCGTTATGATGTCATTAGACATGATTATTGCAATTTATCATAATAGTTTGCAAATTGTGCTCGTTTACACTATTAACAACCTCTACGTTAGGCTTATTTATGTCCTGATTATGTGAGATATTGAAAACTGTTCTCATGATAATCGCAGGAATCAACGTCAACAGCGTCGTCTGATATCCCTCAGGACTACGTGATAAATACACCTCACAACACCTGAGTTCAGCTGCCAAACTAATTTGTGAGGCATAGCTATCTGATTTATCAAAACGATTCCATTTACACCTGGTCACATAAATTTATTTTTGCGAAACGGATTTAAATCCGATCTTCAATTCTCGCGCTATAGCCTATGCAGATTTAATGGAGTTCACGTCACCGAAAGCAACAGATATGAGCTGCATTTTATAGATCATCAGCTAAAATGTCAAAATCAAAGACCGCAATAAGAGAGAGCAGTAACAGCCCTGGTAAGATCATTTCGTTTCTTTACTTTTAATGATGAAGATTGTGTGTTAAGCGTCTGTGACTTACTTTCACTTTGATTTGCAATAGTTTGCACGTTGGCTTATGAATAGATGCTCATCTGCGGTGATGCGTGTTCCAGTAGCGTCATCATATCTGTATAACATATAGCCAATAACACGCTCTCATACGTTTTTTTTTTTTTTTTAGCATTTTTGGGAGGAGTACAATTTACATGTGGTTTCAACAACCAGATGCATTTACACTTGTCCAGTTTCGTCTGGAATGCGTCTCAGATCTCCTCCTGAAGTGGTTTGAGGGATCGGATTCAAATCCGTCGCGAATGCGTTTCGGAGGGCATTTACACCTGGTCTTTTCACGATCGGATAGCTATCCAATCTGAGAAAACGCATGAAGTGGCCAGGTATAAACAACCCCCATGACAAAAACATACGCACGAAAGCCGAAAACAAACGCTGGTTGGCCTCTCACGTCCAAATTTGACGAAGTGGTGGGGGAAGTGACGTATGCCGTAAAGCAGTCGAATTTTGTAGTTCTTTTTGTGCTCTGGTTACTACCCGAACCCCGAAGTTACATAGTGCCAGTAAAAGCGATACAGACCCCGTCAGGCTATGGCAGACGACGTGTCATTCAACCTATTGTAAGTCGATGTACCATCACAAGGATCTTGGAAATATATTATGAAGGTTGAAAAGTTACATAGTGTCGCTTTAATTGTGTGCAATTGTGCATGCAGTGATTAGTATGATTTAAATTTCTTATTCAATTTTGATGGTATACTATTAACATGTAAATAATGTTTTCTTACCTGCTCTAGGTCCAGTGGGCAAAAGGGGAAGAAGAGGACGCAATGGAGAACCCGGTGAGTTTTTTTGTTTTGTTTTTGTTTTTTTAACTCTGTTTATAAGGTATTACACTGGTTGTCTCACTCAGTGGCCAAACATTTAAAATGTTAAATTATGAAAATTATTTGTGGGCCTTAGTCTGTGGGATGGTTAGTAAATGTTCCCCTTAACCACAATTTCCAAGTGCTTGGAGGAGTCTATCAGTACAATTACATGCCAGCATTGGATTCTGTGTCCAATGACTGACATTCTTAAGGGTTTGGTTTATTGCATTAGCTGTCACCACTTGTTCCGTTTTTACCCGACCTCCAGTTAGAGGTGCAGACTCAGGCCAAATGGGCCCAACCACTTTCTGGAATACACATGTAAGTGGCACCACAAAAGCATGCAGTTGGTAATATTTTCAGGATCACTTTAAATAAAAAAAATTTTTTTTTTAAATTAAAAAAAGTCTTTAATCCAAACTATGTATTTGCAGAGTACCAATGGTATTCTGAAGTGGAACATGTGGGTTATACAAGGACTACTTTCTTTACTACCATCCATAAAAAGCTAATTCAAATGATTGCATATTAAAGTACATTCCACTAGATTCCTATTTCATTTTCTCATTTAAAATTGTTTTGTAAAAATCTGTGTTTGAATCTGTAAGTGTGACACATTAGATGACCAGTGGTCTACCAGGGCCAGTATAAATGTTGTATGGCTGGGATGAGAAAGATTTGTCTGATGTGCCAATATCTACAGTATATGAGCCAAAACGTAACCAAATTTGTGTCACAGTCTGAGGAAGGAGGACCAAAAAGCAGAAGAATGTTTAATTTCAGTTTATTGAAACAATAATAAAGACAGTTTAAAGGGGTCATGAACTGAGAATTACATTTTTTATATATATTTTAACAGTTAAGAGGTCGTTATACTATAAAAATATCCTGTAAGTTTCAAAACTCAAAACTTCCTTGTTATTTAACAAACAGCTTTTATTGAAACCAAGGCCAGAAAATGACAGGATCTGGAAAGTGGGGACTTATAACTTCATAGGGCAGCGAAATTCTGCCTTTACAGAAGAATATCAACGCCTACGTCTACATCACCGTGTCTTTGGCGCCGCCCACTGGCGTGTTAATTACATGAGAACAAGAAGAGATCGACACGGGATCAATAACATTATCTTCCAAAGGATCCTAATGCTAGTAAAGTAGGTTTTTTTTCAACAATGTGAATGTCTCAGCAGTGCATTATTTAGTATGTTGCATTATGTTGCAAATCAGTCAATTTCGATGCAGGCTTTGCAAACAGACTTTTACAATAGGGATCTGCCAGCAATGCCACAAACATGTAAGTAACCATGTTTATTCTAATGCCTGATCTGTGATCAGTGATTTCTGATTTGTAATTATTCAAGTCCAGACAGATGATCTTTCTCTCAAAATCGATCAATACTGTTTATGCATCAGTAAAGCTAGGAAAATGCCTTTTATTTTAATGTAAATTTTTTATGTAAAAACCATACTAACAAGGGCACCCCAGGAAACATTATATATATATATATATATACAGTCGTGCTCAGAATTAATCATACCCCTGGTAAATATAATCAAAAATGGCTGTAAAAAATAAATCTGCATCGTTTATCCTTTTGATCTTTCATTCAAAAAATTGGCAAAAATCTAACCTTTCATTGAAGTAAAAGAATTGAAAGTGGGGGGGAAATCACATTATGAAATAAATGTTTTTCTCCAAAACACGGTGGCCACAATTATTCATACCCCTAGAATTTTTTATGAATAAAATATCTCTGAAGTATATTCCCATTAATATTTACCTTTTTTAGCACACCAGGGTGACTAGGAACATGAAATTGTCTAGCTATGACTTCTTGTTTCACAGGAGTTTAAGCAAAAGATTGTTGTGCATCACAAAATAGAGAGTGGCTGTAAGAAAATAGCTAAAGAATTGAAAATCCCCATTTTGACCATCAGGGCAATAATTAAGAAGTTATAATCAACTAAAGATGTTACGAATCTGCCAGGAAGAGGACGTCTGTATTGTCTTAATGGACGGTGAGGATAAAAGTTTGAGTGGCCAAAGACTCTTCAATAATCACAGATGGAGAATTGCAGAGATTAGTTGAGTCTTGGGGTCAGAAAGCCTATTAAAAAAAAAAAAAAAATCAAACGACCCCTACATCCCCACATGTTGTTTGGGAGGTTTTCAAGAAAAATGCTCCTTGCTCATCCAAAAACAAACTCCAGCATATTCAGTTGTCAGACACGACTGGAACTTCAAACGGCACAGGGTTCTGTGGTCAGATGAAACTAAAAAAAGAGCTTTTTGGCAGCAAACACGCTAGATGGGTTTGGTGCACACAAGGATAAAAAGTACCCCATGTGTACAATTTAATATACCATTGGATCTTATATGTTGTGGGCCTATTTTTCTGCTGGAGGTCCTGGACTTCTTATTCAGATACATGGCATTGTGGATTCTATCAAATATCAACAGATAAAAAATCAAAACCTGATGCCTTCTGCTAGAAATCTTATAATGGGCCGTGGTTGGATCTTCCATCAGGACAACGATCCAAAACAAACATCAAAATCAACACAAAAATGTGTTAGGGAACACAAAATTAAGCTTCTGCCATGACCGTCCCAGTTTCCTGACCAGATGAGTGGAGTGAACTGAAGAGAAGAAGCACCAACATGTGATTTCCCCCCCACTTTCAATTCTTTTACTTAAATGAAAGATTAGGATTTTGCCAATTTTTTGAATGAATGATCAAAAGGATAAACGATGCAGATTTATTTTTTACAGCCATTTTTGATCATATTTACCAGGGGTATGATTAATTCTGAGCATGACTATATATATATATATATATATATATATATATATATATATATATATATATATATATATATATATCCAGTTCATGACCCCTTTAAGCTGCACAGCTCCAGACAAGATCGGAACAGCAGAGAAGAGAGGTCAGGCAGGCAGGGATCAGAGTTCAGGGCAATCAAATCCAAATCATGAAGCGAGAATCAGTGTCAGACAAGCAGGATGGTCAGGTGAGGAGCAAACAGAACCAACAGGGGCATCCCAACTCACTGTAAGGGAATTTACAGTTAAAGACCCAGAACCAGATATGATGAATGAAGACCCGGAGTCAAGAGTGCAGTCAATTGAAGACAAGAGTCAGAATTATAATAAATTAAAGAAATACTGAAGATAGTTTGCAGTTTCATCAGACAGAAGTCAGCTTCAAAGACTCACAAGGAGTTTGTAGGCTGCCCCTCTTGCAAAGATAATTACACAAAATAGATACACACATTTTCCACACATAAACAGATAGACTAAGGCATATCTCCATTGATTATGCGGCTGACACTCAGATCCTGAAGTTAGGCACGTCGTGACCTTCCAGGTCGCAGATCTGTGTTTCTAGTCGCCAACATGTCGAAGAAAACAAGTCAGTCCATCTCCAATAATGCCACTTGTTCCTCAAACTGTAACCAAGAATACTAACACACACACTGACACACAGCTTTTTTAAGGTTTGATTTGGCCAGGCTCTAACTATAAACAGGAGAGTCTTCTCAAAACATCATGATAATTAGTTCTTTCTCTCAAGGCGAGGACACTTTAATCTAACAGTAAAAATTAAGGCTTTAACAAAGAAATGGTCCCTTAAACTATAGACTTCAATGACACCTGTGACCATAGTTGTCAGGGTACCCTAGAAAAACAGATGTATGTATCGACTAGTGGTGGGCCGTTATCGGCGTTAACGTGCTGCGTTAACGTGAGACTCTTATCGGGCGATAAAAAAAAATATCGCCGTTAATCTACTCTCAAAGTTGGGTTGGGAGCTGGGTCTATACTACGCAAGCTATGATGACTTTCACCTTGATATTTTAGCGCGGATTCGGTTTGGTGTTCGGTACGCATTTTCAAACCGAACGGTTTGTTGGACAATTTTTCCTGCCGACCAAAATTTTGTTATTTTAAATGTAGGCGGGTCGCGTGTGGCAAGCGCGCTCATAATGTAAGAGACGCTGGCGTGACCACAACATTGTCCGACATCAAATGGCAAACGTAATGTAAGCGGAATGAAACTGAGCTACTCGTTATTGTGTGGTTGACGTACCGTTGTTTATCAGTTTGGACCAAAGCAGCGCTAGCCGATCTTGATCATGCGACACTGTTACTGCACAGCGCTAAGAGATCCAGTAAAGAAATAATTTGAATTCGCTACTTAAGTAATAACATTGTTGCGAGATCTAGTGAGAAACATTCACATTTCTCCATTATTAACGGATCAAAAAGTGTGTGGAAGCCAGGAAGAAGCATTGTGCCATGAATGAATTATCCAGTGTCCACAGATCTGCAACATTTACCATGGATTTACTGTAGTAACACTAACTGCAACCATGGAAGTTTGGCAGGAATAGTAGGCTATAATGCTTTCAAGTAACATTACGTTGGTTTTATTTTGACATTATGAATAAAATTGCTGCCCTCAAATGTTAATCTGAACTAAAAATAGACCTTTGTTTATAACTACTACAATATTAGGCTACATTTCATTTTTTCCAAGGAGCTGTTTTGTTTTATATGCTCATAAGAAGAGTCTATTATAGCTCCATCATTGCTCAAAGTAAAAAAATAAATTAAAAAAATCATACTTTATTATGTTAGTTTTAATAATAAAAAAAATCTCTGGCATTTCTTAACAAGTTCTTTTAAATGTCACTTTGTATTTAAGAAACACGTGCCCTTTAGTCATTATTTGGGTAGCACACATATTCTGAATGCCTTTGGCAGAATTCAAATGAACCATTTTAATCTAGATTAAAAAAATGTATCTATGCCAACCACTAGTATCGACACATGTTGAAGACCTTTCTCAAACACAAAACGAGTCAATATTTCACTTCTGGAAGCTGGACTAAATGAGCAAGCACTGTTACTGCATTCCTAGCATAGGCTAGACCTGCAGTCACCTCTCAGATATCAAATACAGACATTAGAAAATACATGATTAGAGAAAATGTCAGTAATCACACTGGTAACTTCTATAACAAAGTAAAATCTCATAAGCCTGGAGAAGTCATTCAACTCATGTGATATTTAGAAGGAAAAATATTGATTAATACCTTGATTATAATCACTCATTAGATATAAATTGAAGCAGCAGTAAATTCCAGAAACCACCCCCTCATAACGATCAGAAACAGGCATGTGTTCACAGCAGAAAGCAGTCCAGAAAGGCAAACGGTAACCCAGGAAAACTCCAGCACCAGTAACAGTCCAAATGGTCAGCAGCGATAGAACAGTCTAAGACCAGTGAATGCTGGAGAGGAACAGGGAACCGCAACACAACTGGGCAGAGAAAACAGACACAGAAGGGACATTAGGAGAACACAACACAGGTTTAATTTTGGAAAAATGAAAGACAGGGTACACACTAAAGAAGGGATGGGGTAACCGAAGCTGGACCGCCGTGATGACTTTAAAAATGGGTTAAAGCCCGATAAACCTAGCTCCCAACTTGCGAGCTGGGACTCAAAGTGGCAAGTCCATGGTGGACAGCCAAATCCGTTGTCCACAAACATATCTAGGTGCCACCCTCCAGCGATGGTCCGCGGCAATTTTAGTACGTTCCCCAGCCCGGATCAACAGTGCCCTGGCCCTCCTCGAGGTATGGTGACAGTGCTGAATAAAAGCCTGGACCGAGGGAACGGCCGCTTCAGTACCCTGGGAGGGAAACAGAAGAGCTGAGTAATCCAGGCAACACATGAAAGGTAAAGCCCAGTTGATGACACTGGCAAAGAGTTATGAGCATACTTCGCCCAAGTTAGCTGCTGTCTCCAGGTTGAGGGGTTGTGGGAAGCCAGACATCAGAGCATTAGTCCGAAATCCTGGTTTACCCGCTCGGACTGGCCATTGGTCTGTGGAAGAAACCCTGATGACAGACTAGTGGAGGCTCGAATCTGCCGACAGAACTCTCTCCAAAAATGGGAAACGAACTGGGGCCCCCTGTCAGAGACCACCGGAAGACCAAGGATCTGAAAGACGTGGGCGATGACCACCCGGGCTGTCTCCCTAGCTGAGGGGAGTTTGGAAAGGGAAATGAAGTTGACTGCCTTAGAAAAGCGATCCACTACGGTGACAATCACAGTATTGCCACTGGATGGAGGGAGACCAGTGACAAAATTCAGGGCAATATGTGACCAGGTCCAGGAAGGGATAGGAAGGGGATGTAACAGACCAGCGGATGGTAGATTTGGAGGATAGACAGACCGAGCAAGCACCCACAAACCAACGGATGTCCTCTGCCATGGCAGGCCACCAAAACCGCTGGCGAATGGCAGCCAGCAACCGCCTCACTCCTTGGGTGGCACGTGAGTCTGGAAGAAAGACCCCACTGGAGAACGGCGGTGCGGATCGAGTCAGGAACAAAAAGCAGACTCGACCCGACTCCAGCCAGAGCTTGTTTGATGCGAGCTTCGATTTCCGAAGTGACCGCCCCAACTACACGGCCCTGAGGCAAAATTACAATGACAAACGGTGTGAGAAATGGGGCTTTTGTCAGAAAACAAGTTCTGTTGAGAGAAACAGTTGAGAAAGATTTCAACTATTTTGGGGAGACGTATTTAACTGAAGCAATGCAAATGGGAGTTAAATCCTGAATCTGCCTTCACATCCATATTTGCCTGGCCAGAGGTTTTCCAAACCTGAGAAGCGCAAACCTTTAGGTTAAATGAAATATCCTTTTATCTGGTCACCTACGGCCCACAGCGACCAGTTAATTGAAAGAGAAGTACAAACGAGAAAAAACACCAAGGTTTTTACTCAGGAACTAAAGCTCAGTGTGATATGTCATCAAAACATAAGTAAAAAGAGTTTTAAAATGAAGAGACTGTTGTTTGGGTGGGATGCTCGGAGTCTTTGATGGGGTGAGGGGTTCAGACGGCAGTGGAAAGCTGCTGAGTGAGGCTGCTGCGGGCATTTGTGCCTAAGCAAAACTGTTGGTCAGTGTTGGATGCACAAGGCTTTTCCTGAGCTATTCATGAGCAGTTATACCACTTTTGTCAAAACCTGAAGCAAAGTGTTTATGGCTAATGAAACTATGGCTGCAGAGTTTGGTAACGCTTTGGATTACAGCCCGGAAAATACTGTGTAAGTAAAACAAATTTAGAGCGTAACTTTCGTTAATTATAGTGTACATATAAAGTACATACGTGTCGGTATAAGGAAACAATATGGAAAGTTTGGGGAATAAAGGGGTGACAACCAGGAAAATTGTCACCCCTTGAATTGAAAAACATTTATAAAACAGATTTACAACTCTTATTTATTTATTTTGCTTGGCTTCCTCCTCTTGTTCTTCTTCTTCTTCTTTCTTTCCATTGATTAATCTTAAGAAGGAATCCAATGCATCTTGTTATTCTGTATTATGTATTAAAAGAAAATACAGTACACCCAGAAATGTCCTCACCATTTACTCATCTTTTGACCCTCATGGCATCCGAGATGTATATGACTTTCTTTCTTCAGATGAACACAAACAAAGGTTTTTAGAAAAATAAATAATCTATGCTAATGAAAGCTCATTGGTTCCTAAAAGTTGAAGCATCAAACAGCACATACAGCAATAACAACGGTAATCCATACTACCTCAATGGATGAAACAATGTCTTCTGAAGTAAAACGATAAGCACTTTTTAAACTTTTTAAACTGTAGACTATCGCTTCCAACCAACTCTCACCTGTACGTGCATGAGAGGGTTGAATTCACACTTGACCTAACTTGAAGCTCACGCAAAAAGATGAGTAAATTATGAGAACTGACCAGGGTGAATTTTATTTCAATACAGAATAGCAAAAGAAATGGAATTCCTTCTTAAGTTCCATTAGTGGAAAGAATGAAATGGAGAAGAGGAACAAGAGAAGGAGGAAGCCAAACAATAGAAAAAAGGAACAAAATGTGCTACTTTCTGTCAGGACTTTAGTATTTGAAATGAGAAGTTGATTTTTTATTTATTTTTTATAAATGATGTTGTAAATATGTTGTTGTTTTACAAAAAAGGTTTCAGAGTTAGTGATATCAGATTGGTTTTATTGTACTTACCCTGTAACTTCATATAACAAGAGGATAACAAGCACCACTTTAATTTACAGCCCGCAATGTCACACTTACCCTGTAACTACATGGAACAAGAGTATATTTCCCCAGTATACATATATAAAAAAGTTGCAATAGGCTTAGTTTTACTTGCCTTGAAACATGGAAGAATTAAAAAAAAATACTGTATAAATGCACTGATATGTACAAGCTAGTACTACTGTATAATTCAGTGATGTGACAAAATATCCTACCTGGGAAATCACTTGGAGACTTCTTAATTTGATCACATAAAATAAACTTCTTTCAATGATGTTGAAGTTTCGTGAACAAATTGTTTTACTTAATTGATTCACATGGAACCAATGTATATAAATAAACAATGCAAATCCAACACCTTTTTTTCAGTTTATAGAGTTCAGCATCTTCCTATCTCTTTCTTCCCCACATTATGAACATTGTAGTATTGGTCGCGAAAACCGGGAAGAAAAAGGAGGAAAAAGGCAGAAGTGTAACAGTAACGTGCAGGTAGACAGAAGTGATGGCAGCCAGAGATGATGATCTAACTGCGAGGGGTGTTAAATAAGACACACAAAACAAATAAAAAAAAAGAACAAAGAACAGAGGAACACAGAGAACTGAGACAACAACAAACTGCGTCTGACAAAGAACAAGTGACACAAGGGCTATATACAGTATACACAGGGGCTAATAAGCTAACAAGACACCTGGGAATAATCAAGACTAACCAACAAGAAAACTATATACTGTAGGACTTCAAACATGGCACAAGTAACAGTATTCACGACAACAATCCCAACACAACACAGCATTTAACAGTAACATTTAACAATTTTATAATGGGCTGCTGTAGTATTGGTTTGCGTCTATAAGCTTCGTATAACTTTCTGTTTTGAATCATTATTTACAATCATTCCTTGTTGTTTATACTGCTAAATATAGCTTACTCAACCTCACATCACTAGCTTATAATAATAATAATAATTTGTTACATTTATATAGCGCTTTTTCTGAGACCTCAAAGTGCTTTACATAGATGGGGGAATCTCCTCAACCACCACCAATGTGCAGCATCCACTTGGATGATGCGACGGCAGCCATATTGCGCCAGAACGCCCACCACACACCAGCTTACTGGTGGAGAGGAGACAGTGATGAAGCCAATCAGTATATGGGGATGATTAGGAGGCCATGATGGACAGGGGCCAAGGGGCAAATTTGGCCAGGATGCCGGGGTTACACCCCTACTCTTTTTCGAAGGACATCCTGGGATTTTTAATGACCACAGAGAGTCAGGACCTCGGTTTAACGTCTCATCCGAAGGACGGTGCTCTTTTGGCAGTATAGTGTCCCCGTCACTACACTGGGGCATTAGGACCCACACAGACAACAGGGTGAGCACCCCCTGCTGGCCTCACTAACACCTCTTCCAGCAGCAACCTGGTTTTTCTCAGGAGGTCTCCCATCCAGGTACTAACCAGGCTCAGCCCTGCTTAGCTTCAGTGGGCAACCAGTCTTGGGCTACAGGGTGATATGGCTGCTGGCCTGTAAAGACAGCAGCCCGACAGCAGCCAGCTTCAGTCTAAATCATTATTGCTAGCACAACATGCTAGTAACTCGCTAGCCTGTTAGCGTGCCATTCCTGCGCACTTTATTTATTTAATTTTTTTTTCTCGCGCGCAATTGCACCTTTTACGAGTTCATCAAACAATTTAGGTGAGTAAGATCAGTCAACAAACATGGAGAGTCATGTCATCTTCTCCTCATGAGCCCCTTTCACACAGCGCGATGATCCCGGCAAATTGCCGGGAAATTGCCAGAACACCTTCTGTGTGAATGCAAACACGACCCGGGATTGATGCTGGCATCGATGCCGGGTTTGGGACCTAGTAACATTGCCGCGTTTAGTCCCGGGACACGCGCTGTGTGAACAAAAGCCGTAATAATGCCGTATAGTGTCGTAGGGATGACTCTGAAGCCGGGATCGTTCGCCAGCTAGTGAAACGGTACGTAATGCGCAAGTTTATGATCGAATCAGAGAAAAAAATGCACAAACGTGGTTTCTCGAGAGAGAAATCACAGCTCATAAGCAAACTTAAGATGCTGCTGAGACATTACAAGTCACATCGATGTCACGAGTCTTTACGGGATTTTTACGGGTTGTGTGTGAACGCACTCTCTGATTCCGGAAAATCACTGGTAGTGTGAATGAACCAAAATCAAACAAACCCGGGTCAAATCCCGGGTCACTTTATCCGTGTATTTTCCAGAATCTCTGTGTGAAAGGGGCTTTATTGTCACTTGCAGTTCATGTAACATGTATAGCATGGCCTTGTCTGTCAGCACAAGATTTACATGTGATGAATGCAGGGAGATAGTCAGGCTGGTGGAGAAGATTTCAGAAGTCAAGTTAAGTCATCTTCATTTATATAGCGCTTTTAACAATGTAGATTGTTTCAAAGCAGCTTTACAGAGACAAACGTATAATTTGAGGTAACAGAGATTGTTTTGGCTTTATAGCGGTTCTTTAATAAAGTTATTTTCCAGCTAAAGTTAGTTTTGATTGATTCGCTTCCGTCGCAACAATAATTTGTTATTAAATTAGGGGCCGCTAAGACGACACCATTCTCTCTACACAGACTTTAAACGCGAACCTGTGATAAACGCTGATGGCGTTCACATGCGCATTAAGAATTGGTTCTATAGTTATGTGCGTTTGAATATATGTGCGCAGGTTTGGAATTCCCTACAAACCAAGCCTAAACAAAGTACTGGAGTTTCCTTATAATTTTTGATACAGAATTTTATTTTATTTTATCAATTCGGGGTAGATACGCGAATTGAGTTTCCCGACGACGCTTTATCTGTAGAGTGGTAAAGGGATCCTCCATAGGGAGAGACTAGTTGGCACTTCAGCACTGCGTTGTCATCGGGTCCAGGCGAAGGCCCTTCATCAGATCTGGATACGGCCTGGATACGGCCTGGATCCGGCAGGCTGCAGGAAAACCTCGGGATAAACAAAAGACACTAAAATTAGCGTAGATGCAATTCTTCTTATGATGTAACGAGTACATCAGGATTTATGGGAAGTGTTCCCGGTTCCAGCTGACCTAATCTATGCAGCCTAACACTGAATTATAGAAGTCTATAATGTATTATGTGAATGCTAGGTCAAAGAGATGTGTCTTTAGTCGAGCTTTGAACTGACAGAGTGTGTCTGCTTCCCGGACAATGTTAGGAAGACTGTTCCAGAGTTTTGGTGCTAAATAGGAGAAGGATCTACCGCCAGCAGTCGATTTTGATATTCTTGGTATTATCAACTGGCCGGAATTTTGAGATCGCAATAGACGTGAAGGACTATAATGCGTTAAGAGCTCACTCAAGTACTGCGGAGCTAAACCATTTAGTGCTTTGTAAGTAATCAGCAATATTTTAAAATCGATGCGATGTTTAATAGGGAGCCAGTGCAGTTTTGACAGAACCGGGCTAATATGGTCATACTTCCTGGTTCTGGTAAGAACTCGAGCTGCTGAGGTCATGAACGCATGAACTAATTGTTCCGCATTTGTCAATGAGAGCATATGACGTAATTTAGATATATTTTTAAGATGGAAAAATGCAGTTTTACAGATACTAGACGCATGACTTTCAAATGAAAGATTGGTATCAAAGAGCACACCCAGGTTCCAAACCGACGACGAAGACTTAACAGAGCAGCCATCAAGTGTTAGACAGCATTCTAGGTTATTACGTGAGGAAGTTTTTTGTCCAATAATTAGAATCTCTGTTTTTTCAGAATTTAGAAGTAGGAAATTACGAGTCATCCAATTTTTTTATATCAGCTATGCATTCTGTTAATTTAGTGAATTGGTAGGTTTCGTTTGGTTTTGAAGAAATATACAGCTGAGTATCGTCAGCATAACAATGAAAGCTAATTCCATGTTTCCTAATGATATCTCCTAATTGTAGCATGTACAGAGTGAACAGCAGCGGTCCTAGTACTGAGCCTTGTGGTACGCCATACTGAACTTGTGATCGATGAGACATCTCTTCATTTACTGCTACAAACTGATAACGGTCAGATAAGTATGATTTAAACCATGCTAGTGCAATTCCACTAATGCCAACATAATTTTCGAGTCTATTTAAAAGAATGTTGTGGTCGATAGTGTCAAATGCAGCACTAAGATCGAGTAACACTAATAGCGAGATACAACCCCGATCGGATGATAAGAGCAAATCATTTGTGACTCTAATGAGAGCTTGTCACGAACCACACATAGGAAATAGAGAGAAGATCCAAGTGCAGTATGTATATTTATTAAGGGAAATCCGTTACTCAAATCCAGTCCAGGCAGGGGTCAAAACCAAAGTAGCAATCCAACATAAACAGGCACGATACACACGGGCAAGAACAGAACTCGGAAGTGGTGTGATAAATACAAGGACTCCGTGACACATACTAAAACAGACAGGGTTATATACACAGGGAATTGACAATGCTAATGGGGAATTGGCTGAGTGCAATGATTAGTGACAAGGGACAGCTGAGTGCAATGAAGAAACAAGGATCGTGGGGAATGTAGTTCAGAATGTGACAGACACCGTGGGGAAGGAGGACATCTAGTGGTCACCCAGGGAACACAAACCAGACACTGTGACAGAGCTGTCTCAGTACTATGGTACGGTCTAAATCCGGACTGGAAATCCTCGCAGATATAATTTCTTTCAAGAAAGGAACACAGTTGTGAGACACTGCTTTTTCTAATATCTTTGACAGATAAGGTAGATTCGAGATCGGCCTGTAATTGACTAATTCTGTAGGATCAAGTTGCGGTTTTAAAGCGGTTTAATCATAGCCAGCTTAAAGGTTTTTAGTACGTATCCTAGAGACAAAGATGAATTAATGATATTAAGAAGAGGATCTATGACCTCTGGAAGTATTTCTTTCAGTAGCTTAGTCGGTATAGGGTCTAACATACATGTTGTAGATTTAGATGATTTAACGAGTTTAGTAAATTCTTCCTCTCCTATAGCAACGAATGAATCAAATTTTTCCTCAGGGAGACTACAATGCACTGCCTGATGCGAAACTGTAGTAGACGGTTGCATAGTTATAATTTTGTCCCTGATATTATCAATCTTATAAGTGAAGAAGTTCATAAAGTCATTACTGCTGTGCTGCTTGGAAACTTCGGTGCTTGAAGCTTTATTTTTCGTTAGTTTAGCCACTGTTTCAAATAAATACCTAGGGTTTTGTTTATTTTCTTCTAATAGGGTTGAAAAATAAGCAGATCTAGCAGCTTTTAAGGCCTCTCTGTATGCAATCGTGCTCTCTTTCCATGAAATGCGAAATACCTCTAGCTTTGTTTTCTTCCAGTTGCGCTCCATTTTTCTGGCTGCTCTCTTAAGGGCCCGAGTGTGCTCGTTGTACCACGGCGTTGGACTATTTTCTTTAATCTTCTTTAAGCGCAACGGAGCAACTGTGTCTAAAGTGCTGGAAAAGAGAGAGTTAAAAGTTTCTGTTGCAATATCAAGTTCTTCTAAGCTATCTGGGATGCTAAGATGATGAAACTGATCAGGAAGATTATTAATAAAGCAATCTTTAGTGGCAGAAGTGAAAGGTCTAACATATTTGAAACACGGAGTCGGCTTTGCAGCCTTGGCTAAATGAAGTTTACACGAGACTAGATAATGATCTGAGATGTCATCGCTCTGCTGCAGAATTTCAACGGCATCAACATCTATTCCGTGTGATAATATTAGATCTAGAGTATGATTACGACAATGAGTAGGTCCTGACACGTGTTGTCTAACTCCAATAGAGTTTACAATGTCTTTAAATGCCAAACCCAATGCATCTTTTTCATTATCTATGTGTATATTAAAATCACCAACAATTAGTACTTTATCTGCAGCCAATACTAACTCTGATAGAAAGTCCGCAAATTCTTTGATAAAATCTTTATGGTGCCCTGGTGGCCTGTACACAGTAGCCAGAACAAATCTCAAACGTGATTTATCATTTATACTATATATTTTTACATTAAGTACTAACACTTCAAAAGAATTATATTTGAAACTTGATTTCTTAGTGGTTTTGAAAATATTACTATAAATTACAGCAACTCCTCCCCCTTTGCGTTTCAGACGAGGCTCATGTTTATAACAGTAATCTTGCGGGGTGGACTCATTTAAAGTAATGTAATCGTTTGGTTTTAGCCAGGTTTCTGTCAAACACAGCACATCTAGGTTATTATCTGAAATCATATCATTAACAATGAGTGCTTTTTGAAGTAAGCGATCGAATATTCAGCAACCCAAGCTTTAGCATTTGCTCATCTGTATTATAGCTGTTTTTTATTTGTTGAACATCAATTAAATTTTTAACCTTAGATGGGTTTAAACGGTTTTTGGATTTCCAAATTCGGGGAACAGACACAGTCTCTATATGATGATAGCTAGGTGAAAGAGGCTCTATGTGATGGGATTTATCTGACCTGGGTGACGCGAGGCCGCTAGCAGACAGTCGGTTTAGCCAGTCTGTCTGCTTCCTGACCTGAGCCCCAGATTGTCATGTTTGAGCTCTAAGACTATGTGCCATATTACTAGAGAGAAGAGCAGCACCATCCCAAGAGGGATGAATACCATCTCTTTTCAACAGGTCAGGTTTGCCCCAAAAACTTTTCCAATTGTCTATAAATTCTATATTATTAAGCGGACACCACTTAGACAGCCAACCGTTAAGAGAACACAATCTACTAACTATCTCATCACTCCTGCGAACAGGAAGGGGGCCAGAGCAAATTACAGTGCTTGACATCGTACTTGCGAGTTCACACACCTGCTGGGACACCGACTGGCGGAGTCGAACATCATTTGTGCCGACGTGGATAATGATCTTAGAGAATTTACGATTAGCATTAGCCAGCACTTTTAAATTTGCTTTGATGTCAGGCGCTCTGGCTCCCGGCAAACATGTGACTATGGTGGCTGGTGTCTCTATTTTCACGTTCCGTGTAATAGAATCGCCAATAACTAGGGCACAATCAACAGAATTCTCAGTGGGTGTTTCACTGAGCTGGGCAAATCGATTTGTTATGGTAATCGGAACGGAAGAGTGGTTTTTTGATCCGCGACTGCAGAGATCCCTCACTGTCACCCATTTGCCCGGCTGCGCAGGCACTAATTCAGCTGGAACGGAATCATGTAAAGAGTTCACTATGCTAGGCGCATCCAAAGCATCTAAAGCTCTAGCACTCTTACTATCCTCAATTAAGGTTTGGATGCGTGTCTCTAGTTCTGAAATCTTCTCCGTTAGCCTAACTGTCTCCTTGCATTTATCACATATAAATCCTGTATTGCCAACAGACAAGGCTATGCTAAACATGTGAAGTGCAGGTGACAATAACAGGACAAGACATTACTCACCGTGTTTGTTGAGTGATTCTTACTCACCTGAGCTTTTTATGAACTCAAAGGCGAGGGCGCGCAAGAGAAAAATAAATAAATAAAAATAGCTGCGCGCACGGGTGGCGCGTTAATAGGCTAGCGAATTACTAGCGTGTTGTGCTAGTAGTAACGGAAGCTAGCGATGTCAGGTTAATCTGAGATGTTGGGTAAGCTGTATTTAGTAGTAGTATAAACAACTAGAAATTGTAGTAAATGATGGTTCAAAACAAGAAAATACGAGGCTAAGACGGAGCTTACAGCACCGAAGCAAACACACTCACAGCAGGCAGCGAGGCAGACAGGAGCAATCGATCAGCGATCAGCCAAGAATTCAGCCAGAAATCAGCCAGAATTCAGACACGCATCCAAACTTTAATCAAGGTTAATTGTAAGAGTGCAAGGACTTTAGATACTGCTTTGGATTTCAACACTAAACAAGTTCTCCCCTCTCAGTGAAACACCCACTGTGAATCCTGTTGAATGTGCCCTGGTTATTGGCGATTCTATTACACGGAACGTGAAAATAGAGACACCAGCCACTATAGTCACATGTTTGCCGGGAGCCAGAGCGCCTGACATCAAAGCAAATTTAAAAGTGCTGGATAATGCTAATCGTAAATTCTCTAAGATTATTATTCACGTCGGCACTAATGATGTTGATTGGCTAAACCGACCGTCTGCTAGTTGTCTCACGTCACCAAGGTCAGATAAATCCCATCACATAGAGACTCTTTCACCTGTAGATATCATCATATAGAGACTGTCTGTTCCCCGAATTAGGACATACAAAAAACTTCCAAACCCATCTAAGAGTAAAAATGTAATTGATGTTCAACAAATAAAAAACAGATATAATACAAATGAGCAAATGATAAAGCTTGGGTTGCTGAATATTCGATCCTGTTACATTGTCAGTCTGTTTTGATTTCTGTCTTTGTCTGTGTTCTGTCTATTAGTTCAGTTTATTCTTCCTCCGCCCCTGCCTGTTTGTTTCTATAGTTACTTATTGATTGGTTAGTTCAGTTCAGGTGTGTCTTGTTAATTTGCCTCTTTAGTTCTGTCTATTTATACCCAGTGTTCTGTCTTGATCCTGGGGCCCGTTCTTCGTACGTTGATTATTACATCCGAGATCAAATGACACATCCAAGATGATATCATCGTGTGAATCATGATCTGGCTAACTCGGTTCTTCGAACACACTTGCCGGATATGATTAGTATCGCTGGATTGAGTTATCTGAGATAATTGCGCGTTCATGCGCTGGTTAAAAGGGGATATGTATCGATAGTAGAAACATTGATCAGCAACGCTGCTATTGGCTGCTCAGCGTGGCCAAAGAGCGGGCTCAGTTTTTCTCCTCAGCAGAGCAAGTTTATTCAGAATTTTAATGTTTAATCAAAACGCCAGGGAACACCTCAAAGTCTGCAAAAGCCAGGAGAGAGGGCTGGCAAAAAGTAGCAGACAATTTAAATCTGTTAGAAGTGGCCATGTTAGATGTTTTTATCACTTATTAACCTATATTTTTGTATTTTAATAATTGCATAATTACTTTGTTCATTGTAATGTCAGAGTCACCACACTAGAACGTGGGAACAAATAAAAGTGAAGTACAAAAATATTCTACATAATGGTAATTTTTAGTTATATTATAGTCTCTTTTATAAAAGGCCCTGTTAAATAAATGGTGTTCTGTTTATACAAGCAACCAAGAAAAAGGCTGAGAAAAAAATAGAAAAGATCTTAGTAGCCTACACTGTAAAATAATTTTTGCTGCATTAAATTAAGGCTGTATAGTCATTTCAACTGTTAAATCTTGAGTAATGATGAATTGCTTTGACTTGTGAAAGTGAAAACTGATAAACTTATGTTAATGTAAAAATATTTTGCCATGAGTTTGTAACGAGGTTCAGATATTGTATTGTAAGGAAGGAAGAAGACAGGGGTCGGCGTGACTGAAACACTCACTTTATTTACTAACTCAAAATAAACAAAATAAACAAAAGGGCGCACGTAGCGCATTCACCGTGCAACGCACAGCAATAACAACGAGAAACAAATAACAATCACAACTTCATTCAAACACAGAGTACAGGTGAGGTTCCAGTCCAACTCTCTCTCTCATCTCCTCCCGCATGCTGGCTTATATCCGGTCTCTCCACACCAATCACTGCAATCAGACACAGGTGTTCATCATTTTGCACTTGACCTACTTACTCACCGATCGGCCCCCTCCTTTCTCTCCTGCTACAGACTTCGCAAAACCACGCCCCCCTCGCCACATACCCCCACCGCCCGACTCAGGCCGGGGAGCCATCCGGCCTGCAGCCTCCCCCCCCCTCCTCCTGGAGAGAAAGTCAGCCACAGCCATCTGTACACCCGGCCTGTGGATCACCTGGAACTTAAACGGCTGTAAAGCGAGATACCAACGAGTGATCCGCGCGTTGGTATCCTTCATGCGGTGGAGCCACTGCAGGGGAGCATGGTCCGAACAGAGGGTGAACTCCCGTCCCAGGAGGTAATAGCGGAGGGTGAGAACGGCCCATCTGATGGCCAAACACTCCTTCTCAATGGTGCTGTACACCGTCTCTCTCTTAGAGAGCTTTCGACTGATGTACAGCACCGGCCGCTCCTCACCCTCCACCTCCTGGGACAGGACCGCGCCCATCCCCCTGTCCGACGCGTCGGTCTGTAGGATGAAAGGGAGAGAAAAGTCAGGGGCATGTAAGAGCGGTCCACCACATAAAGCAGCCTTTATCTGGGTAAAAGCCCGCTGACACTGCTCCGTCCATTGAACCGTATCTGGTACCTCCTTTTTAGTTAGATCAGTCAGCGGGCTGGCGAGGTCCGAATAATTAGGCACAAACCTTCTGTAATAACCCGCCAGCCCCAGGAACTGTCTAACCTCCTTTTTGGTCTTGGGTCTCGGACAAGTCGCAACCGCTGCCGTCTTATCAATTTGGGGACGCACTTGCCCATGACCCAAGTGGAAGCCCAGATACCTTACTTCCACCCGCCCAATTGCACACTTCTTCGGGTTGGCCGTGAGCCCCGCCCGTCTCAACGTCTTCAGGACAGCCCGCACCTGCTGCATATGACGCTGCCAGTCACCACTATAGATGATGATATCATCCAAGTAGGCAGCGGCATATGCAGCGTGCGGTCGGAGAATCCTGTCCATCAAACGCTGAAACGTTGCCGGAGCCCCGAACAACCCGAAAGGAAGAGTGACAAATTGGTGTAATCCGAACGGCGTGGTGAAAGCTGTTTTTTCTTTGGATAAGGGAGATAAGGGGATCTGCCAATATCCCTTGGTTAAGTCCAATGTCGAATAAAAACGAGCAGTACCCAGCCGATCAAGCAATTCGTCAACCCTTGGCATTGGATAAGCGTCGAATTTCGACACAGCATTCACCTTCCTGTAATCTACACAGAACCGGATCGAGCCGTCCGTTTTAGGAACTAAAACTATCGGGCTCGCCCAGTCACTGTTAGATTCTTCTATTACTCCCAACTCTAGCATCGCCTCTAATTCGCTTTGCACAACTTTCTTTTTGTGCTCTGGCAGTCGATACGGCCGGCTGCGAACAACCACGCCCGGCTCTGTCTCAACGTGGTGTTGAATGAGGTCCGTCCGACCAGGCAGGGGCGAGAACACATCAGCAAAATCTGCTTGTAAATTATGCACATCAGTGAGTTGGGATGGTGAGAGGTGGTCTCCCCCAGCGGCCAGGGCGAGAGATTTTGTTTTGACATTCGCCTCTGGACCGAGATCCTCCTCTCCACTCACTACCATCGCCAGCATCACTGATTCCACCTCAGACCATTTTTTAAGCAGGTTGAGGTGGTAATTTTGATGTGCCCCGCCCCTATCTGTTCGTATTACCTCATAGTCAAGATCTCCAATTCGCCGTGTAACCTCAAAAGGTCCTTGCCACTTTGCGAGTAATTTTGAGCTAGAGGTAGGAAGTAATACAAGCACTTTCTCTCCCGGTGTAAATTGACGCAGTCTAGCCCCCCGGTTGTACAGCCGACTTTGCTTATCCTGAGCCTGTAACAAATTCTCCCTTGACAGCCGCCCCAAAGTGTGGAGTTTTGTTCTCAGGTCCAGGACATACTGAATTTCATTTTTACTAGCTGAAGGTCCGTCCTCCCAAGTTTCCCTAAGGACGTCTAACACCCCGCGGGGCTGACGCCCATAGAGAAGCTCGAAGGGGGAAAACCCCGTGGAGGCTTGAGGGACCTCCCGTACAGCGAACAAGAGGGGTTCTAACCACCGATCCCAATTTTTGGCGTCTTCTTGTACAAACTTTCGAATCATGGATTTCAAAGTGCGGTTAAATCGTTCGACCAGCCCGTCTGTTTGTGGGTGATAGACACTGGTCCGGATCGATTTAATGCCCAATAATTCGTAAAGTTCGCGTATCGTTCGTGACATAAACGCCGTGCCTTGATCGGTGAGAATCTCTTTCGGGATTCCCACCCGGGAGATTAGTTGAAACAGAGCGCTCGCCACGCTATTTGCGGAAATATTGCGAAGCGGGACTGCTTCAGGATATCGTGTTGCGTAGTCCACCAGGACTAAAGCAAAGCGATGTCCCCGTGCTGACCGTTCTAATGGCCCGATGAGGTCCATACCAATTCGTTCGAAGGGGACCTGCATCAACGGAATAGGGCACAATGGTGCTTTTGGGTTGGCCGGTGGATTCACCAGCTGACATTCACGACAAGACGCACACCACTGGCGTACATTCTCGTGAATGCCCGGCCAAAAGAATCGGGCCATGAGACGGTTTAGTGTCGTTGTTTGTCCTAAATGCCCGGCCATTGGATTAGAGTGAGCCGCCTGGAAAAGCATTTCCCGACGGCTTTTGGGTACCAACAACTGAGTTGTATCCTGCTTTGATTGGGCATCCTGGGTTACCCGATACAACTTATCTTTTATAATTGTAAAATACGGATAGGTGAGCGGTTGGTCGGGGTGGAGAAGCTGGCCGTCGATAGAGCGAACCTGATCAAAGGCATGTTTCAGCGTGTCATCCTGGGACTGTTCCAGGGGAAAATCATCGCGCTCTGTGAGAATGGTTCTCTCCAGTGCGCTCTGTTCCCCTGAACCAGTACCCAGAGGTTCCGGATCAGCTTCTCCCAACTGAGCAGTTGCCACCTTCCTTTTATCTTTTTCTACCCAAGAAGCATCCGCACATAAATGACCCAATAATTCATTAAACGCTGGCCAATCCGTCCCCAAAATCAGCGGATGCCGGAGGTGCGGGTTAATCGCCACCTCCACACTATGCTTTTGTCCCCTAAATTGAATATCCACAGGCATTAACGGATAATTCACCACTTCCCCGTGCACACACCGTACCTTAACCATGCGGCCATTATCTAATGCCTTAGGTTGAATCAGGCTTTGGTGTATAGAGGTTTGGTTACAGCCTGAATCCACCAGAGCCTGAAAAGTACCCCCCTTTATACTCACGGGTATTTGGTACAGGCCAGCTTGATCGGGGGCAGCTTGCGGCGCATCGGGGACCCGGATCAGCGTCCCCACCTCCATCACCGGACACCGATCGATAAAATGACTCGGGTCCCCGCAGCGCCAACAAGCCGGCCCGGGCCTCCCCGCCGCTCCAGTGGCAGGAAGCGGGTCAAGGGATTGGCGTGGAGATAGAGGTAGCGCAGCCTGGGGAGAAAATCCCCCCCTCGATGGGCCCCCTCCCCGGGGAAGAGGCCTGGGGGCAGATACCGGCTCCGCCGCACCCCCTGTCCTCCACCTTGGAGCCGGCCTCGGCGGCAGATTCGCCCGGTACCTGGGAAGGGGAGAGGGCTTAGGGGGGGGGGGTAGAGAGAGAGAGAGAGAGAGAAGCAGATGGCAGGGGTTCGCCGACCCCCGGGCACGCCACCATTTGGTCCTCCGCCAGCTGGATGGCCTGGTTCAGCGACGTCGGGCGGTGGCACTGGACCCACTGCGCGGTCTTTGTTGGTAACCGCGCCACGAACTGCTCCAGCACCACACGATCGATGACTTTCTCGACGTCGCTTCCGTCGGCCATCAGCCACTTGCGGCACGAGTCCCGGAGCTGTTGGGCCATGATGAAGGGTCGGCCAGACTCCTCGAGGTTCAACGTCCTGAACCTCTGGCGGTGTTGTTCCGGAGTCCGGCCAACCCGCTGGAGAATGGCCCGCTTTAAATCCTGATAGACCAGGAGATTCTGGACTGGCAGTTGGTGTGCGGCCACCTGCGCCTCTCCGGACAGCAGGGGTATCAGCCGCATTGGCCAGTCCGTCGAGGGCCATCCCCTGTCCTCAGCCGACCTCTCAAACAATTCCAGAAATGCCTCCGGATCATCCTCGGGGCCCATCTTGTTGAGAGGTATCGGCGAGGACGAGTCTTTGTATGATGGGGGGACGGCCCTAACCTCCCGGTCTATCCAGCTCCGGAACAGCTCGCGGTCTTCATGCTGGCCTCGGAGGAGCGCCTCGAACCGTTTGTCCTGCTCCTCCTTTATGGCCAGCAGATGTTGATGATGTTCCTGGTGAAGACCAGTGAGCGATTGAATGATGTCCGCAAATGGCGTACCTGGCGGAGTCTGCATGGCGGCGGCGATCTTCTTCCTTCCCGGATTTCGGCACCAGTGTAACGAGGTTCAGATATTGTATTGTAAGGAAGGAAGAAGACAGGGGTCGGCGTGACTGAAACACTCACTTTATTTACTAACTCAAAATAAACAAAATAAACAAAAGGGCGCACGTAGCGCATTCACCGTGCAACGCACAGCAATAACAACGAGAAACAAATAACAATCACAACTTCATTCAAACACAGAGTACAGGTGAGGTTCCAGTCCAACTCTCTCTCTCATCTCCTCCCGCATGCTGGCTTATATCCGGTCTCTCCACACCAACCACTGCAATCAGACACAGGTGTTCATCATTTTGCACTTGACCTACTTACTCACCGATCGGCCCCCTCCTTTCTCTCCTGCTACAGACTTCGCAAAACCACGCCCCCCTCGCCACAGAGTTATTGATCACATTTTTCCCCAGTGTAGTTCATTGTAATGACATTGTGTTTTCCAATTTTGTGCACTTTTACATAATACACCAACACTTGTATCTGTTCCCAAGAAAGTGGTGGCTGAAATATGTGCAGTAAGTGGACATTTTCTAACTTTCCCAAGGAAAGAAAGTATAAGACATTGTAATGTCCATTTGCATTCCATTGCACTGGACAGTGAATAAACCCCCTCAGATAACTGTCATATGGAGGAACTAGACTACCTGCAAGTGCATAAATATGTTGTGTTTGTTGTGTAATATGGCACATGCAACAATGTCACAGGCCCTGTCAGGTGTGCAACCCTCAGACTTTTCAGACACTGAAATCTTCCCTTTAGTTAGCCAAAGTTCATTTCATTGTGTGCCCTTGTCCTGGCTAGAGCTGCATTGTAACTGGTTTGGTTCAGGGAATGGGGTCATAAAACACCTGTCTGCAGGCAGGAACATGTCATAATCACCTATGAAAAAATGCAGTTCTGTTAGGATCAGCATAAGCAGTGAGCTTGATATTTAATTGTGGAACTTTTCTTACCACTTTCAAATAATGTGCATAAATGTGAATCTCTGAAAATTCTTAAGTCATGCACAGATCCTGGCCAGTTTGCTTTCACATTTGTGATATGGAAGATTTTAGTCAACTGCCTTTTTTTTATTTGATATAATATTACTAATCTGGAATATTAAGAATCACAATAGTAACTGGGCTGCACATTTACATTGTGAAACCCCCTTTCTGTTCACATAATCCCCTTCATTGAGGCCTTGATGGCAGTCTATGGTAGCCTAAAGTCTATGGTACCAATCACATTAGTGAAGCCTGAGTGACATATCTGTAATCGGCATGGTCATGATTGTATGATCTTCATAAAAAATTATGTTAGCCTAAAAAAAAAAAAAAAAAAAAAAAAAAAAAAACTGCTTTACAACATTGGGTCTTAAGTGGCTTGGAAATGCCACAAAAAAAACTAAAACTGTTTTTTAAACATAAAAGCGACAAAAAATGACAATCTCACGAATCACGAGAAAAAATATATATCTCAGAAAGAAAGTGCACTATCGCGCTGCGCTGGACTTCCCGTATCAGCTCCGCTTATGAAGCCGGGATCTAATCCTGTTAACATGAAATAAGCCTGCTCCCGAGCAGGTTTAAGTTTGCGCACATGTTGCTATGACAGCAAGTCCAGGATGAGCGTTAAAGAACCAAACAATCCAAGATCATGCCAAATCGCCAACAATCAAATCCAGCTAAGTGAGTTAGCGACGTACGAAGAACGGACCCCAGGTCAGTTATTTTATGTTATGTTTGGTTGTTCTGTTCCTGAGTCCTGTTTCCTAGCCTGAGTCTATATTTGTCTAGTTTTGAGTTTGTTTAAATAAAAGCTGCTGCAAATAGATCCTGCATCCTTCCCTGCTTCAACCTGCATTTGTTAAAGATCCCTTACTTCAAAAGCACTTATTGTTGATGATATGATTACAGACTATAACCTAGATGTGCTGTGTTTGACAGAAACCTGGCTAAAACCAAACGATTACATGACTTTAAATGAGTCCACCCCCCAAGATTACTGTTATAAACATGAACCTCAGGGGGAGGTGTTACTGTAATTTATAGTAATATTTTAAGAATTACTAAGAAGTCTAGTTTCAAATATAATTCTTTTGTAGTGCTGGTGCTTATTGTAACAATATATAGTGTAAATGATAAATCACGTTTGAGATTTTTGCTGGCTACTGTATACAGGCCACCAGGGCACCATACAGACTTTATCAAAGAATTTGCTGACTTTATATCAGAGTTAGTACTGGCTGCAGATAAAGTCCTATTTGTTGGTGATTTTAATACACATGTAGATAACGAAAAAGATGCATTGGGATTGGCATTTAAAGACATTTTTAACTCTATTGGAGTTAGACAACACGTGTCAGGACCTACTCACTGTCGTAATCATACTCTAGATCTAATATTATCACACGGAATCAATGTTGATGCCATTGAAATTCTGCAGCAGAGAGATGAGATCTCAGATCATTATCTAGTCTCGTGTAAACTTCATTTAGCCAAGGCTGCAGAGCCGACTCTGTGTTACAAATGTTAGACCTATCACTTCTGCCACTAAAGATTGCTTTATTCATAATCTTCCTGATCAGGGGTGCGTTTCCCAAAAGCATCATTAGCCAAATATGTTCACAAGTTACGTCGTTATCAGCATAGTTCAACGAGTCAGTGTTTCCCGAAACCATTGTTCTAACGAACATTTGCAAACAGCATCGCAAAGTTGTGTAGTTGGAACGACAGCTCTCCACCTGTGGTGGAGCATAGTTTCTAGTTTGCATGACATGTGGACTAAATAAATCCTTATCTTGAGCAAAATAAGCAAGCTGACATTCAGTACAACCTGTGTCTTTTATTTAGAAAACATACAAATGTAATTTACGTCTTTTAGTTTGTAAAGAAATTTAAAGCACCGTTTTTGAAGAACGTGCTCTTCTATGTAAGACCGAGCCTATGATTGAATCTGGAAATAAAGCAAAATAACTGAGAAAAATGAGAAATAGTCCTCAGATGCACATGTCTGTAATTTATAGCAAAACATCTAGCATTAATTCGATCTCAAACAGATTCATTGAAAGAAGTTATTACTCCACCACGTGCTTGAGGTCATAAACTAACGTGGTTGAACGACCACTTTGCGACAATAGGTTTCAGGAAACAGTCGTGACTAGCTAGTTGATTTCTTCAACGATGCATTGTACTATGGTAGTTAAGCAGCGAGTTACGTAGTTGTTCAGGAAACACACCCCAGTTTCATCATCTCAGCATCCCAGATAGCTTTGAAGAACTTGATATTGCGACAGAAACTTTTAACTCTCTCCTTTCCAGCACTTTAGACACAGTTGCTCCATTGCGCTTAAATAAGATTAAAGAAAATAGTCCAACGCCGTGGTACAACGAGCACACTCAGGCCCTTAAGAGAGCAGCCAGAAAAATGGAGCGCAACTGGAAGAAAACAAAACTAAAGGTTTTTCGCATTTCATAGAAAGAGAGCTCGATTGCATACAGAGAGCCTTAAAAGCTGCTAGATCTGCTTATTTTTCAACCCTACGAGAAGAAAATAAACAAAACCCTAGGTATTTGTTTGAAACAGTGGCTAAACTAACGGAAAATAAAGCTTCAAGCCCAGAAGTTTCCAAGCAGCACAGCAGTAATGACTTTATGAACTTCTTCACTTATAAGATTGATAATATCAGGGAGAAAATTATAACTATGCAACCGTCTACTACAGTATCCCATCAAGGAGTGCATTGTAGTCTCCCTAAGGAAAATTCGATTCATTCATTACTATAGGAGAGGAATAATTTTCTAAACTCGTTAAATCATCTAAATCGACAACATGTATGTTAGACCCCATATAAAGTCATGCTTCCAGAGGTCATAGATCCTCTTCTTAATCTCATTAATTCATCTTTGTCAGAAGGATACGTACCAAAAACTTTTAAGCTGGCTATGATTAAACCACTTGTTAAAAAAACACAACTTGATCCTACAGAATTAGTCAATTACAGGCCGATCTCGAATCAACCTTTTCTGTCAAAGATACTAGAAAAGGCAGTATCTTCACAACTATGTTTGTTTTTACAAAGAAATGATATCTGCAAGGATTTTCAATCAGGATTTAGACCGTACCATAGTACTGAGACAGCTCTCATTAGAGTCACAGATGAATTGCTCTTATCATCCGATCGTGGTTGTATCTCTCTATTAGTGTTACTCAATCTTAGTGCTGCATTTGACACTATACACCACAACATTCTTTTAAATAGACTCGAAAATTATGTTGGCATTAGTGGAATTGCATTAACATGGTTTAAATCATACTTATCTGACCGTAATCAGTTTGTAGCAGTAAATGAAGAGATGTCTTATCAATCACAAGTTCAGTATAGTGTACCACAAGGCTCAGTACTAGGACCATTGCTGTTCACTCTGTACATGCTACCCTTGGGAGATATCATTAGGAAGCATGCCATTAGTTTTCACTGTTATGCTGATGATACGCAGCTCTATATTTCTTCACACCCTGACGAAACTTACCAATTCACAAAATTAACGGAATGCATAGCTGATATAAAAAACTGGATGACTAGCAACTTCCTACTACTTAATTCAGAAAAAAAAAAAACTCAGAAATTCTAATTATTGGACAAAAAACTTCCTCACGTAATAATATAGAATACTGTCAAACACTTGATGGCTGCTCTGTCAAGTCTTCGTCGTCGGTTAGGGACCTGGGTGTGCTCTGTGATACCAATCTTTCATTTGAAAGTCACGTGTCTAGCATCTGTAAAACCGCATTTTTTCATCTTAAAAATATATCTAAATTACGACAAATGCTCTCAATGAAAAATGCAGAATAATTAGTTAATGCGTTCATGACATCAAGGCTAGATTATTGTAATGCTATTATGGGTGGTTGCACTGCATGCTTAATAAACAAACTACAGCTGGTCCAAAATGCAGCAGCTTGAGTTCTTAGCAGAACCAGGAAGTATGATCATAATAGCCCGGTTCTGTCAACACTGCATTGGCTCCCTATGAAACATCGTATACATTTTAAAATCTTGCTGATTACTTACAAAGCACTAAATGGTTTAGCTCCGCAGTACTTGAGCGAGCTCTTAACGCATTATAGTCATTGCGATCTCAAAATTCCGGCCAGTTGATAATACCTAGAATATCAAAATCGACTGCTGGCGGTAGATCCTTTTCCTATTTAGCACCAAAACTTTGGAACAATCTTCCTAACATTGTCCGGGAAGCAGACACACTCTGTTAGTTTAAATCTAGACTAAAAACACATCTCTTTGGCCTAGCCTACACATAACACATTATAGACTTCTATAATTCAATGTTAGGCTGCATAGTTGAAGTCAGCCGGAACCGGGAACACTCTCCATAAATCCTGATGTACTTGTTACATCATAAGAAGGATGGCCTCTACGCTAATATTAGTCTCTCTGTTTATCCGAGGTTTACCGCAGTCCGCCATATCCAGGCCGTATCCAGATCTGATGAAGGACCTGTGCCTGGACACGATGACAACGCAGTCCTGAAGTGTCAACCAGTCCCTCCCCTGTTTACTGAAGTCAGCCGGATCCTGGCCGTATACAGATCAGATGGTGGACCTGCGCCTGGACCCATCCATGACGCATCCCTGAAGTGCCAGCCTCATCAGCCCTGTGAAGGCCTCATCGACACGACAGCCATCGGCACTGATCCTCAACAAACTCGTCTCCATACCGGCGTGATGACTCCGACTTCCAACCAGATGGAACTGGATAAATATTCTGAATGTTCTGATCCAATCTGACTTCTGACCTGTACTGCTGCCTGGATCATAATCATACACTGTTCGCTCGTTGGCCAGAGGAGAACTGACCCAAGGTTTTTTTTCTCCATTCTGTCATCTGATGGAGTTTTTGTTCCTTGCCACTGTTGCCTTGGCTTTTGGCTTGTTTAGTTGGGGATATTTAATTTTCAACAATATTATTGATCTGCCTTACTTAAAGGACAATTCCGGTATTTAACACTTTGAGTCTATTTTATAGTTTGTTTTGGATGAACAAGAGTGGTGGCCAAAGAAATTTTGTCAATGGTTCCTGTCGCGACTTTTTGACTATTTTAGAATTGCCCATGACCGCATTTGAATGGGAGTCAATGGCCATGCACAAACATGTCCTTAAAACAACCCTTAACGTTCGTTTTCAAAACTGTGCTACTCACCGAGTGGTTAGTGGTGTTCGTTGATGTTCCAAAACAAGTAGCGTAGCGAAATACAGTTTCTGTCGTGTTTTATTTGGCATTTTGTAAAATCCATTGATTTCCATTGGAGGACTAATTGCTCGTTGATATTACTGCGCTAACGGAAACGGAAAGGATGCTGTTTACATTTGATTGTAGTCTTTTAGGTCTTTCCGCTCGGTTTCCTGTCTCTCAGAAGCTATGCTCGCCTCAACGCTGAAATCCTACGAATTCCTGATAAGAATTAAACTAGTAAAAACTATAATAATTCTTGAAAAAAAAAAAAAAAAGCTATGCTCGCCTCAGAAGGCTAGCGTGAGCAGAGCAACGGAAGTTGCGGAAGAGCGGAAGTTTATACGCGGTTGTGAGGTATCTGAAAAAATAGTTCCACTATAGAAAAATAAACTGATTGAAATCATACATTGCGCCGATATATTTGTTTTTAATCATCAACGAACACCACTAACCACTCGGTGAGTAGCACAGTTTTGAAAACGAACGTTAAGGATTGTTTTAAGGACATGTTTGTGCATGGCCATTGACTCCCATTCAAATGCGGTCATGGGCAATTCTAAAATAGTCAAAAAGTCGCGACAGGAACCATTGACAAAATTTCTTTGTCCACCACTCTTGTTCATCCAAAACAAACTACAAAATAGACTCAAAGTGTTAAATACCGGAATTGTCCTTTAAAGGTAGGGTAGGTAGGAATTGTCTAAAAAACTTCTTTTCCAAATTTGTTTAAACTTTATTTATATATCAGTACATAATTAAAATGTAAGTACTCTGAAAAAGAAAGTATAAAAATCGAGTGTCTGTAGACCTCTCACGACTGTTTTAAAGACAGCTCATTATTTCCATTCACTCCACCGTCTCCCTTCTGGGCTCCTTCCAAAGCCACGCCCCCAAAACACATGAACGCGCGACTCCGACCGCTGAGCTGGAAGCATAGACAGTATATAAACTGGAAGACGCATTATTTACCTGAGACGAGCGGAGAGGAAGGAGCACAGTGCATGTAGTGACATCATGTCAAAATCACATGTAATAAAAAAATCTAACTTTATCATTATGAATATAAACAAATAAGATGTATTTTAGTACTCACTATCAAGCTAGCATATTGATATTGGTAAAGTTTAAAATATATATATTTTTATTCGCTAACGAGCTAGTTATATCTATAAGGCAAAGCTAAAAACAGGTTGCATTGATACACGTTTTTCCATTACCATCAGTTAAACTGTAATGAAGATGAATTTCGTGTAAGATTCATAACATATATGGTGTTCTGCATGTAAGAGTTTCCATGAATGATGAAAGCATTGTTGACTCTGATGAGGACTAACGTTACACTCCAGAGACAAGTACCGCATTGTCAGCTCGAGGACAGGTCCGGGGTCGAGGGCGAAGCAGAGGAGGTTGTGCAAGAGGCCGTGCGTGCAACTAGGGTCCGAGGAAGTAGAGGCTGAGGACGAAGTGGTCGAAGTGCAGGGCAAGGAGCACTTCTTGGACAAGAGGACCTGCGTCGAGTTTTGCATCTCCTATTCCTAGGTTCCGTGCCTCTTGAATTCCTCAAATCAAACGGGTGCGCGACTGCGCGCAGTGGGCAGATCCTTTAGCAAAAGGGTGGTTGCCATGGTTGCGAGAGAGTGACAGTCGCCTAAGCCAATCCTTTGTTTCGTCCCGAATGGAAATAATGAGCTGTATTTAATGCAGATTAAACTGTCTAGAGTCACCTACCCTACCTTTAAGGTGGATGATGACGCAATTTTCTTCTAGAAACAAACTTTGTTGTATTATTTTCATGTTATCACTGTGAAGCTGCTTTGATACAATCTGTATTGTAAAAAGCGCTATATAAATAAATGTGACTTAACATAAATTTTAATCACAAAATAAAATTCCAAACAGAAACCAAAATGGGCGGCAGTCACTTTTCAGCCAAATGAGGCACAAACATGAAAGAAACAGCAACATAAACATTAAGTTTTGCTTTTATAATGTCAATCAAGCCATTCAGCAGTAACTCAACTAGGAAGGAAGAGGTTTGGTTAATGAAAAGGAACCTGAAGTTTTATTAAGTTAAAAGCTCATAAGCTGAAACCACACTCTCTAAAATATCAGCTGCAGGAGAGATTTCCACTTTATCTTCAACACAAGGAAGTCTGAAGAACTGAAGCCTATAAAAACATTTCCCCCCTCCACTATTCTTCAAGCAGGAATAAAAAAGGCACAAAAAAACATGGTGCTCCTTGATTGAAAAAAGTCCCATATCTGTGCTGCTGATTGATTTGTGACTGAAATAAAAAAATTAAAAAAAAGAAAAAGAAAAAGAAAAAAAATCTAGCAAAAAGTGGCCCTGAAGCTTTAGACAGTGATTATTTGTCATTGTTGACCTACAGTTTTAGTGGGGATATAGAGCGGCATTTTTTCAGCTTGCCAAACGTTTAAAATAAAGCTGTGATTGTGCATGAATGCAGAAATGTGATGCATGTCTGCGTGTGCCATTTGAAATTAGTATACGGAAGCAGAGATTTTTGGCAATCATCATCCCCTGCAGGGATGCTGTTTATCATTCAGATGTTTATATTCAGACAGTGAGATATTTGAACATCATACTGCAGATGCTGTGTATGCAAATTATCTCACCTGTAACACATTTGATAAAATTTTGACTCCACTTTTTCTTTTCTGCTTTCTCCTCAGGACCTCCTGTAAGTACCATGGCAACAAGCTGAATGAAGTGTGCATGACTAACCCAACATTATAGCAGGTAGTGTGTCTTATGTGCCAGTCAGACTGAAAAATTTTCATCAGGAACTAAGGTCTCTGCTGACCAAACTGACAAACCCATATCCGTATTTAAACCATGCATGCTCTGAAGGTCAAAGGCAGTGATGTTACTCAGGTCACTGAGGTCCTCAAGTGTTTAAAAAAGGAATTTAAAGATGTTGTTGTGCAATAGATGTGTGTATTCACACCATCTGGCCTGAAGACATCTTTGCATGCCAATGTATAGTCGCCACCTACTGACTACAGGAAGTGTCATGTTTAACACTGCACACCTAGCATCATATTAAAATAAGCCAGCAAGTGCTAGCAACATGCTAGCAACATGTTAAACCAACTTAATATCCAATCTGCCCCAAACGTCATGTGTGTTAAGAGTCCTGCCCTGAAGACATGTACATGCAAATATTCAATTATAGTCATAGCGCCACCAGCTGTAGCAGGAACTGTGTCACATATAAATGAAGTTGACACAATCCTACTATAGTTACTCATTTAAATGCATATTTCCCACCGTTCACTGTTTTCCTAAGGCCTCTGGGTGGCAGTGACCCATTCATCGCTGCTTGCAGCTTTAATATTCAATATGATTTTTTAATGTTGGTAGTGAGGATAAAGGGCTACTGTAGTTTTTATATGGGCTGTAATCAGAAAAGAAAAGTAATTCATTCTCATGAATTCTCTCCAGAACCAGTTGTCTACTTAAATGAACTCTATATGTGAATAATGATTATTACTTGCCGATGAACAATAGGGATGTATGTGGTTTTCAATGGGCTTTGTCCATTTACAGATCATTTGAGTGCAGTTCCATTTCCATGGAAAAATCAATGTTTCTCTCCTTTTCTTTCACTTTTGATTCCATTGTATTGCCTTTCATATTTTACAGAGCTTGTCATTTATGTAATAGCAAATTATTTAGAACTTCTGGGAATAAAACCCACCTTGGAATTAAGCCTTTTCCCCGTTATTATTTGATTCACAGGACCGGACACCCGTTATCTTGCCAAGAAAAATCTTTATTTTTATATGTCAGAAGAGAAACTCTGAGAAGATGTTATATTCATGCCAGGTCTATGCGTTTCCGTGTTTCTCTGCTGTAGTACAGTAAGGATTGAGCTTAAATACACAACTGGGCGACTTTCAACTTCCTTGTAAGGTAGAAAAACATATTGCTTATATTTAAAAATGGAATGTATGCTAATGCTTACACATGGTACAAGCCACTTTCCACATTAAGAAACTATTTCTCAGTGTATATTAGTGGTATACAAATGGTACATTTGCATCAGTTGAAACATTCATTTTCTTGCAAAGGGCATGCCAACTGTACACATTTGAAGTATCATCATCATTGGAACTCTCTGCTAAGTGAACATTGCATTTTACACATACCTTTAAGCAGAATACATAATCCTCCCAGCTACCCTCCTTGTGTCTAAAATATGTTCCTTAAACACGTGTCCACGCAATCTATATTCTAACTTGTGCATTTTAAACTTCATAAGATAATACAACTGATTATGAATACTAATAAAGAATAATAATACAGATACATAATATTAAATAATGAAATTATATTCAAAGATGACATTTTAGTCTTCATCTCCCTCCACTGGAACTACAGCCGTTAGTTACACACCATCCTCCCCAGGTTGCGACCCTATTGAAGTGATAGTGAGGAGAAGAAATAGCAGACCAAGGAATAGACATAAAGGACAGAAGAATAGAAACAGAAAACAAAACAAAACAAATAACAAAGAACTCCAACCCATGTTATGTCCCCACATACTTTGTGTCATTTAACGTCTATGTGTAAGCATTTAAAATGAACCCCAATCATCTAAGACAAGAAAAACTACTAAGTCTTCTGCCGGTGCCTTGACTCGTTAAGTACTTAACTCCTCAAGTTCCTGGCCAAAACAACAACCTAAATAAACATTGATGTTAAAGGATCCTATCCCTTAGGGTTGTAAATCAGTAAGCGGGTGTTTATTGTTTGTGAGGTTGTGTTTTGTAAGTGGAGTAGTATGTGCAAAATCTCCTATTTTACTCCATATGTCCCATTCTTGGTTCTATCAATTTGGCTAGTAATAACCAATTTAACCCCCTGAGGTCGGCAATCACGCCGGCGTGATCTGCTCGTTTTTTTTTTATATCAGTGCAAATTACTCTGTTGATTTTGATTTTACATACTTGTATTGTACATCATTCAAAACTGTTAAATGTCTTCTTTTATTTGTGTACACTCATAATAAAAACAAAATGTTGTGTTTTTCGTAAAACAAAGAAAATAAACATGATGCGCGTTCTGCCGTCTCTCTCAATGTGAAACTCATTCTGAAACGCGACAGAAAATGACCTGTAACTCAGCGAATGTTTGTCACACAGACTTGAAACGCATGTCTATACAACGCTTGGAATCTCTATTTTTAAAGTATGTAAATTATATAAAAAACAAATATTATATTTTTAAGTAATCCATACGAAAGCAGCGGCATGTACAGTTTCTCAAACGCGTCCTCATTAACTCTAATGTGACCACACCCACGCGCGCACGAGCGATTGACATGCAAATGATCCATGTGGAGAAACGCAGACCCGTAAACGCCCTCATCACCTCAAAACAAAGAAGCAGAGACTTCGTAACTTACTCTTCTCTGCTTTCATCGGGTTTGGACAACTGTAAGCTGTGCTGTGCTGTGCTGTTTACCTTGAATTTACCTCGGATTTACCTCAGAAGAACGCGATTTGAAGATGATAAGATTTTTAAGGTAAGACATGTTAAACTGGTCGTGCCAGATTAAAATGTATGTTATGAAATGAGTTTGGAGTAAAAACATGAACTAAGCCTAATGTCATGTACATGTAGACAGAAACATGAAATGTGAAATGTGAACTAGAATGATAGGCAACCTTTCAGTGCTTGTATAGCCTACGTGTTCAACACGAGGATGTTTTTATATTCTAATAAAACACAGCATGGTAAAAGTAGGCTAATATATATGTGTGTGTATTCTGTACATTTTAAAAAGCTATTTTAACCTGAAAAATCTAAAATATATTCCCCAAATTGTGCAGCATAGTTTCTCTTGATATCAGCATGTTCACAGCTGTTTTGTTGTTGTTGTTGTTTTTAGAGGAACAAGATGCCACTGATAAGTCCTGCTGACTTCAACATTCACATAAGTCTCCATACATGAACATGCTAAAGTGAAAAATCAAACACCATGGAAATGAAAGGTATGTAGCCTACTATGTTTCAGGAATGGCACAAAGGTGTGTGACAGTTCAAGTCTCTGTCTTTAGTTCATTGTGTTAAATAATGTGTTTTTTTTTTGTCATTATGTTGTGTTGTAAATACATTAAAAACAATCAAAAAGCCATTCTTTTTTAAATCTCCTCATTCTTTGTGCAAGGTTGCTCAGAATGGCAGGGCCTGATAGCTCCTAATAGGGCCATTAGGGAGTGTCTTTTGTCTTTCTCAGGTGAGAAAAGCTTACATAATAATGAGATGTCCACGCCTCTTGCATAGAGCTTTCTCACACAAAACACGTCGTAAAATTTTTAAATCAATATATTGTCTTCTCTGAATGAGCAGTCAGGATGATTTTCACATAGTTTTGAAGCAAATATTCTGGGCTACGTGATACAATTTTCAAAAGTCTTATGAAGAAATAATCAGTATGGGTTTCATGAGCTTATTTCAGTGACAATTTTTTTTTGTTTTTTTCACAAACCACGCATAAATGTTATTATCTCAAAACTACAAACTTTTATATACATGCTGCTGATATATTATTGTAGCAGAGTTTGTGCTGAATACAGTGTAATCAGACTTTAGCCATGAAAATGTCACAAGTAACAGAAATAAGCACAAATGTCAGAGCATGTCAGAACACCTCCAGGCCCAGAAAACAGCTCAGACCTCAGAGGGTTAACAGGTTTGGTACTCTTCCTTCTAGTAACACATATGAGGAGTTGTATTACAAACAGTAAAAACAAAACTCCTACCATAGTCAAAACTATCCATTCCAACCATGATAGATTTCCTGGAATTTGTGTTAATTTTCTCTCAGACATCAATTTAGCTGTTCCGTTTGCTACGATAACATGACCTATTGCTTGAATTCCCTCCTCTTGAGCTGCTTTAACAGTCTTTTAACTCTTAACTCTTAACTAACCATTTCAAATTCTAACTGCAACAACTGCACATGTGGAACATGAATTCCACCCAAGTGAAAAGGATAGAGAATCTCAAGGCAAAATGGATCAGGAGGAATTGGACACAACTTCCCTCCGTATATCATATTTTGACTTATTCCATCATGTAATATGCACCACTGTGATTCTGACACCTGCCATGCACTAGTGGCTTGATCCTAAAGGAACTACTTCCCAAACTGCAGAACCATTAAGTTTTAATATGACCACGCCCACGGAGAGCGCACGCTATTCAAACGCAAATGATCTGAGGCAATACATGCAAACGTCTCAACGCCCACATCAGCTGGATAAAACGTACTCGGTTACCTAATGTAACCTCGGTTCTCTCTAGAAGAGGGAACTAGTACTGCATAAGTTGCTTACGCTACGGGTAAAGTCATCTTTTCTCGAGATAACCTTTACCAGAATTAATTTCAGTTGTCTGAACAATCTGTTCGTCCCGCAAACTGGATGCTAGACTTCCTTATCAAATATCAATAAAAGTATCCTTCTTACAAACTCCAAGAAAGATAAATTTTCTGATCAGGAAAAACAATATTTCCTGTGTTTGTACAATTTAGGTTACTGAAATAGTAACAAGAAAACAAAGCTTTGTAGCTTAGATCATACGATTCAGGGACTTCGATTTGGGTGAGCAATAAAACAGGTTCAATTCAAGAAGATTATTGGGTTTAATAAAAACAAACTAAAGAGTATATAACTACGATTCACACAGAGTAAATATGAGTATATAGCAAAACAAAACAGTACAATCCAAACAAGATGATCCAATAACGAATATAATATGAGAGAGAGAGAGAGAGAGAGAGAGAGAGAGGGAGAGAAAATGAAAGCAAATCTCAGAGTGACAATTTTCAAACAGTTAACTTTGCAAGAGACCCCAAGTCGTTGGATAATTCCACAAACGGGAATAGCCTAGACAACATTGAACAGCATTTTTAGATTGCGATATAAAATAGTAACCTACTTGCTTTTTGACCTGGCTCTTGTGTGTAGCTGAGTTCAAATTGTCGTTGGCGCAGTTTCCGGAGTCCTTTCTGGAGCAGGTGATGCGAGAACTCGATGGTTAACACGAATGTAAACTTCGCCAAAAGATGATTAGACTTAAGTTCGTTTGGCTCGTGAAGACAACTGAACGAAGTCAAATATCAGATGGAAATAAAGAAAAACTAAGATGAAACAAAATTGAAGAAGAACAAACAGCGAGACTCCTTGGGGAGTCTTTGTCGTGAAGATGATGACCCTCTCTTTTCTCTGGTGGAATGCCAAGAGCAAGGGCCTTTCCTTGTCTTTATGGGCAAGGTAGGTTCACACCTATCTCACCATCCGAACCAATGAATTGTGAGAAGCTGAGGCGGGAAAAATCTTCTTTGTCTGCCGATTACCACCCACTGGTCTAATTTATGGCGATGACAAAATTGAACATTTATCCTCAGAAAGATTGTACTTCTGAAATAATGCATCTTTTTGTAATTTGTCGTCGAGATTCGACACAGTCGGGTTTTTACAATTATAAAGACACCACAAACTATAATTTTGCGAGTCAGGGATACAGAGATACAGGATTGTTCATAACTACGAGCATATACAGTTTGATTTACACACAGTAAACATTATAGCTATTCCAATATGACATGTGAAGACATCTAAGCACAAAAAGAAATTCATTTAATACATTTAGAGGTAGTTTTATCAAAAAGGTTCATGTGCGAGCCAGAAATGCTCGTGTGTCGGTGTGTGTGTGTGTGTTTGCGTGGAATGTCACGTCGTGCCGCGGGGGGGGGGAGACGGGTGTTTCGCTCTCCTTTGAGGCTCACGCGCGTGTCTCTGGAGACGCTCTCTAAGGTGTAATAAATGTCACCACGCCATGGGAGGCTGCCGACATCGCGGCGCCCATCTCCGTGAATTACGTTGGAGGGTCGTAAAACAAACGTCCTTGTTTACTCAAGTTCTGGTCTCTGAATGAAGGAATGTGTTAGAAAGTCAGGATTCTTTAATATGGAACAGATGGCTGAATACCATCCGCTCATTAGTGTTACAGTCCCCCTTTGTGGTCGGAGGATGCCCTGTGGTCATTATCGGACAACACCCATCACAATGGTCGGATGGCAGGTGAATCGTGATGGTCGGATAGCAGGTGTTTGTTAGGGCTGAGGACTCAGCTCGATGAGGTTCGCATCCGTTTCTGGTGTGGTACCTTCCCTCCGGGGTTTTCATCGGAGACCTCCAGACACGGCTGTCGTGAGTTTGGCTGTAGAGGTTCGCATCTCGTTGAGTCTCTTGTACAGGATGAAGGCCACGCCCAGGATCAGGGTGTGGCCGATGACCGTAGAGATGCACAGTGCAGTGTCAGCTGCAGTCCAGGCTTGGGCCACAGGTGAGGTGTTCAGGATGGGCAATCGAGACAAGGCTTGGAGGGCTGCGTCGACGGGATCAATGTCAATGAGCTGAGGCCCCCCTTTTTCAATCCACAGTTCTAATTCTGGATCTAGGGTGAAGTTGTGGTTCTTGAAGAAGGATGGGATTTCTAGTTCTGATTGGTACTCTTCACTCGGAAGATGGTATAAGGCCAGATCGTCAAGGTGGAGGATGGCTCCTCGTGGTTGACACGGGTGGCGGTGTCATGCTGGTCGTAGGTCAGTGTAGCGGTACGCACTGGAGTGTTAACGAGCCATCTGTCCCCTACAATCTCGGCTTGTGTCTCGGTGACTTGGCTGCGAGGCTTGGTGTTGGCAGGGCAACGCGTGTTGCTGATCATGGGTTGCAATCCGCAGATTCCATCAGTGTTGTCTCTGAGGAAAGGTTTGCTGGGGCAGAGATAGTGAATGTCTTTGGTCAGGGTGCACATGTGCAGGTTCGGGGCTAAGTACAGCTGTGTGTCGCTGTCGTGGTAAGCCACCACCTCAGGGGTACGTATCTTGATGTGGGTGTTTCCCTTCCAAAACCCCACATTAACAATGTCTTTGAGTCTGTAGATTCTGCTCAACTCTATGATGGGTAAGTTCAGGAGGAAACTCACCTCCTTCTGCTCGGGATCCACATAAAGGGGAATAGCGCTACCCAGAGAGTAGGCAAGGTGTATTTGCATAGGGTCAGTTGGTGTGGTGATGGTGGAAGCCAGCAAGTTTTGCACCAGGCTTAAGGGTATCAGATATGGTGGAAATAATTCCAGAATGGCTAAACCCATGGCTAAACTGTCGATGGAGGAACTCACTTCCCGTAACATGTCAGCCATTAACGCTGTGACCAGCTGCGTTTGGGCAAAGTCATTCTGGAAGACAGTAAACAGCTGTTTCATGGAGTTCATGGTCTGGTTCAGCAGAACGCTGTGGGTGTTGAGAATGACCACCATTCCTCTCAATGTCTTTCCGATGGTTTGCAAGGATGCACTCTGTGTGGTGAGTTGCTCTTTTAGCTGTGGAAGTTCAGTCTGAATTTCAGCCACATGCCGTCTCACAGTGGCTATGTTTACTGCGTTGACACTGGACATACCAATGTTGAACAGAGTTCCAACAGCAGCGGCGGCTCCGAGCAACGCTCCCAGGAACCGTTTGGAGCGGCGGTTGTGTCCATCTAATTCCGCTTGGGTAACAGTCATCTTCTCAAGTTGGTTGAGCATGTGCTTGACATCGGCCTCTGCGTGAGAGAGAGAGTCCTCTGTCCACCGGGCACCGGCCCAGCTGTTCTGGGCTACTGCGCGGGGGTAGTGTGCTCTGTAGACATTGCGGGGGTCGAGTCGCACGTACACTTTCTGGGTGTGCGTCCGGCAATTTGTGATCAGGTGTCCCGGTTGCTCTCTCAATACGATGCCCGAGGCGGGACCCAGTGTGATGATGTCTGATGGCGGCTGGTCTCTGGTTGACTTGAGGCACAGGATGACGATCCACAGCAGCATCCTGTTACAGGCAAGAGAGAGAGGTAGGGAGGAAAAGGGGAAAGAGAGAGGGAACAGGTCAGCGAGGTTTGTCCCGGGTTGGATGGGACAGTCTTTCGCTTCGATGACGGCGGTTGAGTTTAGCTTGCATTGGCCCCTCCCTGTCTTTCTCTGCTAGTGGCCACATGTCTTTTAATCTGATTACGGTGGACCCATTTGAGAACTGGTTCTTTCGATCCCCGGTTTAGCTGGATTTGGTACGCAACTGGGGAGAGTTTGTTCATAATCTCATGAGGTCCCGTCCAGTGTGGCAGAAATTTCTTTGACAGCCGCTGGGGGCCTGTCAGAGGTGGCGGGGTGAAGCTGTAATATAAGACCTTGTCGCCAACATCTAGTTCCTGGTGTGATGCTTTCCGGTCGTAATATGCTTTCTGGCCTTCAGCGCTTTTTTGCAGGTGTTGCTGGGCAAAAGCAAAAGTTGTTTTCAAGTGTCTATGGAGCTCGTCGAGGTACTGGAATGTGGTGTAAGCAGTGACAAGGTTGGAGTCTCCTGGTTGATACAGCAAGTGTAGTGGCAGGGTCATCTGCCGCCCAGTCACGAGTTCAAAAGGGGACACCCATGTTGATTCCTGCGGGGTGGCTCTGGTGGCCATCAGCACAAGGGGGAGTTTCACATCCCAGTCTTTCTGGTTAGCAGACACATACTTTTTCAGCATGGCGACCACCGCTCGGTTCGATCTCTCTACCTGGCCGGACGCGATTGGATGGTGGCTGATGTGAAGTTTAGCTCGTACCCCTAGGCATTTCCAGATCTGTTGCATGATCTCGGCAGTGAAGTGGGAACCTCTGTCTGAGTTGACTCTCAGTGGCAATCCGAACCGGGAGAAGATGTGGTTCATCAGGAGGTATGCCGTGGTTTGGGCAGTGTCATTGGGTGCTGGCAGACACTCTACCCACTTGGTAAACTGGCACACCACCGTGAGAAAGTACTTGTTGCCTCTTGTTGACCTGGGCAGGGGTCCTACCCAGTCAATTTGGAGGTCTGACCACGGGAACGTGATCCCTCTGCGTTGCAGTGGGGCTCTGTGGTTTGGGTTTGCTGGTGTGAACTGACAGCACACCAGGCATTCTCTGACATACTCTGCCTGTCTCAGTGTGTCATATGTGGCTCTGGTACCATGGTGTCCAGCACATGGTGTGTCGTGGGCATACATTAGCATCACCCCCCTTTGGCATCGTGGCACCACGAGCCGTGGCGCTGTGCTGTCATCAGGTGCAAACCACAGAATGTTGTCCTGTACGCGCAGCATGTGTCTGGAGTTATGCAGGTGTCTGAGGCACGAGTCATCAGTGAGCTCAGTCTGAGCAATAGGATGGTTGGAGGGGTCAGAGAGGTGGTTAAGAATTGTCTTTATGGTAGTGTCAGAGGCTTGCATATCCGCAATGTCGTTGTTGGAAATCTGCGGAGTTAGAGATAGCGGCTGTGAGGCTGGCACTGTAGCAGGTAAAGGTCGCTTGCTGCGGGTTAGCACTGCAACATTGGGTCTGGGTGTGGGTTTTGGGGGTGACCACAACTCACCGCGTAGTGCGCCTGTTTTGGCGAGGGCGTCAGTTTGGTCATTTAAGTCCTTGTCTAGACCTGGTAGCTTTGAGTGTCCTTTTACCTTCTTCCAGTATACGGTCACGTTGTGTGTTTTTGTGATGTTATCACATTCCTGGAACAGGTGTTGATGTTTGACTGGCTTGTTGTTTGCAGTTTTGAAACCATTCTATTTCCAGCTCGGAAGATGGCTTACGAAACTAAGTCTGGCATAGTTAGAGTCTGTACAGATTAGGAGTTCTCTGATGTCATGGGCTGATGCGATCTGCAGCGTTATGAGAATGGCTGCTATTTCTGCATATTGTGATGACTGGGGACCTAACTTGAAGTGTTGTGGTGGGCACGGCTGGTCGTTGACCCATAGCACTCCTGCACCTGCCTTAAGGATGCCGTCGTGGTTGTAGGAGCATCCATCAACGTAGGCTGTGGGCATGCCTTGACACGCATTCTCTTCAAAGTACCTGTGACAGGTCGGTTATTGCTGTTGGGGCTCTTGTACATCCATTGCCACAGCAGGCGTGTTATCAGAGCAGTTTTGGCATGCAGCCAGGCCATTGCCCAGCACAGACTTGTGATTCTGTGCATACCGTGCCTCAACATTGCGTCCCTGGAGAGCCATTAACCCTCTGGGGTCTGGGGTGTTTTTGGGGTCCTTGAGATGTTCTGACATGCCCTGACATTTGTGCTTTTTTCAGTTGCTTATAAACATATCAATGGCAAAAAAAATTACACTCTATTTAGCACAAACAGGACTACCATGATATGTGAGCCACATGTATGTACATGTTTTCATTTTTGAGAGAATAATGTTTATGCATGGTTATTGAAAAAAATAAAAATGAAAGTTTCTGAAATAAGGCCACAAAACACATACTAAATATATGTCAATAAGACTTTTGACTAATGGATGTTTTGACTAGAGTTTTTTCTTCAAAATGATGTGAAAATCATCCTGCCTAATCATTCACATAAAACGATACATTGATTTAAGTTTTGCAAAACACTTTTAGTTTGGAAAGCCAATATGCGGATGGGGCGTAAACGATCATGCATATTTAGTAGTTCACACCTGATGAGACAATGCCCCTGCATACTTAATGAGCCATTCATTCAGGTGTGTCACCTATAGCTAACTTAAATATACAAGCTTCATAAAAATGATCATTCTAGAAAAAAATTTCAGATGGCATTTAGAGGCTTTTGCATCTGAACTCTTCATACACACACACACACACACACACACACACACACATACATATATATATATATATATATATATATATATATATATATATATATATATATATGCATACACATATATATATATATGCATACACACACACACACATATATATATATATATATATATATATATATATATGTGTGTGTGTGTGTATATATTTATACACAAATATTTTATATACATTTTTTTTTTTTTTTTTCACACATTGTGCTTGCAAATTGTATAATATCCAAGGTAAACATGTCTAGTAATTATGCAGTTAATTCTCATACTGTATTTTCAGTTTTGGAATATTTATCCTCTCCCCAAATGTGTTACTAATAAAACACAATACAAATTATTTAAAGAAAAAAAAAATATTTACCTTTTAATAGTTTGTTTACATCTACCTTGTAAATATATTTTTTTATTAAAAAGGTTACAATTACAACAACAATTCAAGTGTAATCTTACAGTATATTCTACAGTAAAAACTGTACCCAAATCTAGTCAACAAAATGTTGTCTTTCATATTTCGCCTGACTGTAACGTTGTCTTTATGAAATATTAGGGCATATAAATGTTAATTTGCAGTTTAATACGTTGCTTATACAAATAGCCTACATTTTATTTCAACATATTTCAGTCGATCTTTACTCATCTCTATAGCAATACAGTTTGCTAAAACATCATCATTCATTCACACACGCGATTTAAATTTAAACTGTCTTTTGCGAGCTGTGGTAAACAGCGTGCATCTCTGCCGTTCATTCATTCATAAACAGAAACCCGATTCACGTGAGAAGGAAAAAAACTTACTACAGCATTCCTCAGCTCGCTCCCCGATATACCCGCACTTCTGAGGTACATTTTCCATTATTATTATTCCTCACAGCGCTGCGAGACGGTGTAAACAAGTAATGATCTGAATAAACTTGTGTTTCTCGAGCTGATATGGGGGCGTTCACAGGATTGCGTGGATTGCCTCAGCCATTTACGTTTGAATAGCGCGCTCTCTCCGTGGGCGGAGTCACATTACATTTGAATGAGCTGTAATGAGCTTGACTGGAATCGCTCTCTTTTAATACAGATTTCACAAGATGAGAATATTTGTTTTTTATATAAATTACTTCATTTAAAAGAAGAGAATTCAAGCTTCATGCCTGTGTGTCTGTATGCCAGTTTGACTGAGTATTCGCTGAGTTATTGTTCATTTTCGGACGCGTTTCAGAATGGACTACACTGACAGAGAGAAGGCAGAACTCGCATCACGTTTATTTTTCTTTATTTGGCAAAAAGCACAACACTTTGTTTTTATTGTGAGTATACACAAAAATAATACACATTTAACAGAATCGATTGATGTATGAAACTCCTATGGAAAATCAAAGTCAACAGAGTATTTATGAGTTTCTTTTACACTGATAAAAAAAAAGCGAGCTGGTATCGCCGGCGATACCGCCGACCTCAGGGGGTTAACCATGTGGCTATGCGTGAATTGGTGACCATGCCGTCTCGGATTCGTTGGCTGTTGAGGAACATTACTGGCTGGTGGCAAGTCTCTATGATAACTTTATGTGCCCCAATGTAGTTGGAGAATCGCTGAATGGCCCATACAGTGCAGAGCAGAGCTTTTTCACAGTCTGAGAACTTACACTCTGGTGGGAGAAGTGTCTTGCTGGCATATGTAACTACTTTCTTGTCTTGGTCATGCCGTTGGTATAGGCCAGCACTGAGACATTGGTCGGAAAACCCAGCTTCCAGGTAGAATTCCTTTTGTGGATCGGGTAAGCAAGACATGGAGCTGTGCATAAATGTCTTTTTAGCTCTGTCATGGCGTGTTCTTGAGCCTCCGACCAGACAAAAGGGCAGTCTTTTTTTAGCAGAGCTGTCAGAGGTTTGGCAATGTCTGAGTAGTTTTCGATGAACTGTCGAGAGTAATTTCATACCCCTAGAAAACTCCGCAGCTCAGAGACGTTAGTGGGAGGCTTGATGTTTTGAATGGCATGAATACGGTTTGACTGTGTTTCAATGCCTTGGGATCCGATGAGCAGGCCCACGTAGTTAACCTTAGTTCGGCACCACTGTCCTTTGTGGAGGGCGATATTGGTGCCGGCGGCGGATAATTGGTTCAAAACATAGTCTATTTCTTTCAGGTGGTCGGCCACCGTTGTGCCCTTCATGAGAACATCATCTACGTAGATCAGGTTACCTCTCATTCGGGCGTCTGGGCAGGCTTTGTTCAGAAAGATGTTGAACTCAGCTGGCGAGTTGGCGTAGCCGAACGGACACCTGTTGAAGGTGAACTGTCGGTTGCCAAATATGAATGCCAGCTTGTGTTGGTCTTCCGGGTGCACCGGAATGGTCCAGAATCCAGAGGCCACATCAAGTGTAGAGAAGATTGTGGCTCCTCTGATTCGGGGTATTTCTTGTTCTAGCTGGGTCATGGGCCATCGTGACAGTGGCACCTGTTGATTCAGTTTCCTGTAATCAATGGTGGGTCGCCATTTGCCGTTAGGTTTGAGGACGGGCCAGATGGGGGCTGAGTAGGTGCTGTTGCATGGACGGGTGACACCTTTCTCAAGCATAGATTTGATGATCTCCTGCACTGGTTTGTGTGAGGCGATGGGAATTTTGTACTGCTTGACAAAAGTGGGAGGAGCATCAGGGTGCGTTGGGATGCGCACCGTGTGGAGGTTGGTGAGACCACAGTCTAAAGAGTCTTTGGCAAAGGATTCTTTGAACTTATAAAGGACTTTTCTGAGTCCTTGACGGTCTGTATCGCTCTGAAGCGCATTAGCGTCTTGTAGAATCTGCTGCACTTGGGACTCAAAACCTGGGTAAGGCTCCTCCGTCGGTGTGTCATCAGTCGGGTTGGTACTGAGAAGTGTAGCAGGTTCATCAGTCTCACCGACAGGCTGGTGGGAGACTGTGTATACTGCGAGGTGTTGGCCCTCGGTCAGCTCCGTCCTGCACAACTGGTCTTTGGTCACCGACATGACAGATGTGATGGCGATGAATTTGAAGGGTGCAGTGAACAATGTGTTGTCTGTACTCCCTTCGGGTATCAGTGCAGGTGGAATGAGCCCAATGACAGGTAGTACAAGTTCAAAGTCATGAAAGTCATGGCTCACTAGCCATCCCAGCTGGTAGGCCTTGGGAATGTTGATGTCAGTTGCCGTGCAGTTGTTGAACAGGATGTAGACTACACGAGATGACACTTCAGTGAGGGGTGTGGCTTCAAGTGTGAGTCCGAGTTCCACACATTCAGGTGAGGGTTGGAAGAAACCCAGCGTGTGGTTTAAGGTTTGACCACATCGCATGTTGAACCGAACAGCGACCCCTTTGGTGTAAGCTGGTACCACCATTCCCTGTTCGTTGTCTGCTCCAATGTAAACATCGTGGGGCAGGTCCGGAAGGACCAGGAAATGAGTCAGGCACCGGTAATTCCATTTCACGTGCAAAGCGCAGATTCCTCTGGCAGACACCATAGAGGATGGGTGTGAGTTCAAAGGGAAACGGGTGCGCTTGCTGGTATACGGAAGGTCCGGTGTGTTTTCAATGATTGCATTGAATAGTGAGAGATTAATGGCTGAGTTGTCTGCCCATATTGCCAGAATAATGTCCGTTGTGGTTACATCATGCAGCTGCAGTTCAGTCCTGACCGTGGGGCAGTAGGTATCAGAGTCTTTGGTGGGCTTGAAGGTGCAGAGTAGCGAATTTGAGCCTTGATTTTTTGTCGAGGCTGTGTACCCATGGCTGGCTGCTGGGGTTCCCGTGAGCTCTGTGACCTGGCAGTCTGGCTCTGTGGGAGTTCCCGTGACCACTGTGACCTGACAGTCTGGCACAGGCAACCTGTGTGGTTGGAGGGGAAGAGGTTCTCGCACTTGAGCCCAGACTTTCAGCTGTTTGAAGTCCAGTAAAGGCTCAAAGCGATATAGCAGGTCTTTCCCGATGAGAAATGAATAAGTGTTCATTGGTGAGACATAGATAGGATGTACTAGACTCATAGGACCAATCGTCAGGTGAATGGGAGCTACGTTTCTAAGCTTGATGTCATTCTGGCTGTATGACTGCACATTCAGCTCACAAGTGTGAAAATTAAGAGTTTGATTCTGTCTCTGAGCTTCAAATTTGAGCTTGTCAAACAGAGGAGCAGATATCAACGTGAGGTCGGAGCCTGTGTCAACAAGGGCTTCGAGTCTCATTTCCTTTTCCAAGGTGATGGTTAGGTATAATTTCCGAGCCACTCCCTTCTCGATCAGGTTCCCCAGGAGTTTTGGTGTTGGGGCTTGTGTGTTGATCGATAAGCAGTTAGGGTATGTCTCGTGTGTTTCGTTGTGGGTACAGATAACCAAAACAGCACTTTCTGGTACCTCAGTGTGAGGGATGATGCTGTCTCGGTCAGGAGGTGCAGCCGTCAGCTGGACTGAGTGGGTGCTGCTGTCGTTTAGTGATGCAACAGCTAGTTCAATAGTCTGTGGTTGAAAAACAGTGTTCTGGGTGCTTGGTTCAGTTGCAGAAACGTCGGGAATGGCGTTGGTTTCAGGCATAAGGTTTAGTCATGCGGTGTCTGGTTCATCTTTCTTGTCTTCCTTGCGAGGTTTCTTTTGAAGAAACTCTTTCAGTACGTTCAGGAGTTCTGCAGCTTCGGACGTGGCTGCACTTTTCCTGTTAGATGTGGGTTCAGCCTTGAGCTTACCAGTATCACGTCGAGAGTGGTCCCCCTGGCAGCTCTCTGGGCTTGGTGTTCTGGAGGCTGGAGGTCGGCTCTTTCTGGGTCGCCGGCCGGCTTCCCAGGTGCCCCCCCCCTTTTGGTTGTGGGAGGGGGAGGCCGGTCCCAGGATCCTCCAGAGCGGTCGTTCTGGTGCCTCGGACGAGCACCACCACGACCGCGCTGCAACTGCCGGGTCTGTAACTGTGGTGCTGTTGGGGTGCCCTCTAGGGTCAGCTCTGAATAGGGCTCAGAGACGGGGCAAATTGTTGGGTGTTTTACAGTCTTTTCGGACACAGTCTTTTTTTTTGGTGTAAGCCTTATGGGCTAAGTCGTGTAACTGTTGCGTAGACATGCTACGCGGGCACGCCAAGACTCCCAAATGGTGATTTATCGTTGGGTGCAGGTTTCGAAGAAACAAAGTTCGAAAGTTAACGTCTTCCTCCATGCCTGGTTCATTTCGTGCTCCGAAGTAGGCACGTCGCAGTCGGTTATAGAAATTCTGTGGGGTTTCAAGTCGACCTTGCTTGAGGTCCATAGCGGTTACTAGCCCTTGGTCTGATTCTGGTTCAGAGTATTCACGCATCAAAGCTTTTCGCAGTTGCTGGTAGTCCGTTTTGACAGTCTGTGGTTGACGGTCTAGGAAACTGCGGACGTCACGACTAGACGTAATTCTGAGCAGGTACAACCTGTCCCAAGTGGTTACGTTGGTGACAGTTTGTAAGTGAAAGTCTTATGTCTTGTAAGTAGGCGTGAACGTCTTGCCCTCCTGCAGGATCTGGGCTGAACGTAGGGATGTTTCTAGCCAGCTTGTCAAGTTCTTTGGGAGCTACGTGGCCGTGGCTGGTGACCAGGACTTTCTGGAAGGGCTTTCCCTCCTCCGCTGCTGACGGGGGTTCGTGGAGGCTAGCTGGTGACATTTTGAATAGTGGGCTTTCACCCCCTTTTCCAGCTCTAAGCTCTTGGCTGAAAGGCTTGGGCCCACTGGCCAGGGGAAACTCTGTTGGGTGTGTTTCCCCTTTCTGTTCACTTTGCAGTCTATAAGAATGTTTCAGTTCTCTGTGAACAATGTCAAGTTCATCTTTTAGAAAGTCTCTGTGCTGCGTAAGGTCATGGATTTCAGCTCAGGCCACTGTCAGGTGATTTTCACAGGCCTTAGCTTTAGCATCACTTTCTTTCAGTTCGATTTCCTCCCTTGCAAGGAGAGCTTCACCTTGTCGGAGCTTTGCCTCGAGTTCCTCTCGGGCTTCTCTCTCCAAGTGTTCTCTTCGGTCTGTGTCCAGACGAAGATTTTCCAGGGCATTTTGAAGTCTTTCTACTTCCTCCTGTAGCCCTGGATCTGTGGCATCCTCTTTCTCGCGCTGGTCTTGGGTCTCGAGAAGTAGCTTATCTAGATGGCTCTGGGTGTGTGCCTGGTTTTTCCGGGCCTCCTCTGCTTGAAGCTTTAGAGCTGTGGCTTCCTGCTCCAGGTCGAGGTTGCTCCTTTCGCTGAGCCGTGCCTGGGCGACAAGGAGGTGAGCTAGGCTCCCGGTGATCCTGGCGAGTTCTTTGTGGGTGTAACTCTGGGTCGGATCGTGTGCCATCAGCTTGTCCAGCTCAGTATCCAGCTGCATTTGGTTCAGGTGCTGCAGGTCACTGGCATCCTTGGGGAGAACGGTGTTCATCATCGCTTCCAGCCATGTCGCTAGCTGATCCCAAGGGACTGCGGGACTGGATGAACGAGACATCCTGGCTCACTGCAGACGAGAAAAACACAGCACACACACACAAAGAGGCCAATGCAAGTTTGTTCTCAGGCTAACGAGCTATCGTACGGGCTATGCCGTCTATAAGAATTTCGGCTAACTGATGCAGACAGTTAGACAGTTAGGCGGGTCCAATTTACGGGTCAACCCGAAATAGAGACTTTGACAGGCGGTAGCCTCATGGGTCACCTGGGCTGCGTTCACCCCCGACAAAACGTTGCACAACGTTTTTTAAACAGAAACGGTGATGCGTTGAACACACTGTTCTGATGACGCAAGAGTTGCAACTATGGCAGCTGAGAGGGCCATTCTTTGTGAAGAATTTTCGGAACCCGATGAAGTCGGTATAAATATGTGTTTAATACTACAAAATATGCCCGATGTTACAGTTACTGCACTTGCCGCCCAGAACAAAAGAGAACATCCCAATCGAGTGAAGGGATTTGTGGAAGCTGAAATGGAAGCACACATCTTACCTAATTCAGACTAAAACACATCTATTTAGCCTCACATACTGACTTTATTTGTAGTTCATACTGTTTTAATACCCTATATTTTCTTTCTCATTTTTAGGAAAAGCACTTAATTACAATTGTTTATTTCTATACCAAATGTCATACACTTAATGAAGCTAAAAATATAAACAACTACATCATTATGTTGATATCCTATATTTTTACAATAAAACTTACGACAAACATGTCTTCTAATATCCTCAGTTGTTGCGGTTACCAAGCTGCATCGAACACATTTGTAAATTACTTTCCTTGAACCCATTGTGCGAGTTCACTTTAATACAGCGTGCTTTATATACATGTTGCTGCTGATTGGACTGCAGTTCTGACACACCCACCAAACAAGAGAAAACGTATCTCAAACCCCGGTGCACGCCGTTTCCAGGAAACATTACGTTCAACCCGGAAACCGTAGCAAAACGTTGCGCACCGTTTTGAACTTGAATGTGCCCCAGGTGACACCGGCTGCTCGGTTGTCGCTCTACTACTAAGCTTTCCTTGGGGTCTCTCGGTGAACTGCAAGAAACAAAATCACGACAGCACGAAAAAGGTGAAGATAGGAAAGAGCACAGTGAAAACAAAACACAAATGAATTGGTATGAAATGGAATGTATATGAACGCTGGAAGTGTTAGGTAGAGGATAACCTGTTAAGCTGCAACCCCACTTTTGAAAAATCCCCAGAAATGACATACCCAAACTGAAACAGATACAGTTCATGAACCCTTTGCACTAAAAGCACAAGTATGATCTCATTTGAAAGCTGACACCTGGCAGTTTATTGTAAATGTAGAATTAATTATTGTCATAATGAAAAATATAGTTATAAATAGCTTCAAAATTGTGTAAAGTTATTAGAAATGTATTTTTATGAAACATTTTCATGAAAATAAAATTGAAGTTGGCACTGTAGCAATCTAGAAATGCACTGCAGCTAAAGCCACATGTCTGACCATGTTATATGTAATATCTGAAGATGATAAGTCTAAAAGTCTGTATTTAGTTAAATGTTTTTCAAGATCATGTCATGCCTTTATTTTGATTAGAATCTAAAATGCTACTGATGTTTAGTCATCTTCTAAGTCATCTATTCAGTCTTTTGTCTCTATTGTTTTGTGGTGCAAACAAGCCCCATTCAGTCTCAGTCTCCCCTGAACACATTCACACCTCTCCAGCCTGGTTATGGCTCTAAATATGCATTTCTTTTGTCTGCATTATAGTTACTAACGACTGGCTATTCACAGGCTATTCATATGGTTTCAATCCCTAATTTCTTTTATCAAAGTTCTCACTGTATCTAACTGTATTAAATGCCCTTCTGGAATAAATAAACATTTCAGTAAGCATTCTTATTTAGAAAAAAATCATAAAAGATAACTGCTAGACCTGGCAGGTGCACCTAGAGCTAGCTAGCATGTTAGCTTAGCACACCATCAATACACGACAATTTATGAGATTAAAACCATGTTTGTGCTCCAAACTTACTTTATAACGCAAGTCGAGTGTTTTAAATAATCTTCTGTGATCTAATTTGGCATCAGATAAAAAAATCAGACAGAAAATATACTATTTTATACTATTCTGCACAATGATAGTCTATATAGATTAGCATTACATTATAAATATAATCTATTATTATGAAAATACCTGGCATGGCTTGAAAAACACAGGTAAATCAAATATCATTGCAATCATGTTTATTGTCTTCAAAACGTCTATATCTGCATGTTACATCCATTTACATCCAAATCTTTAGAATCCATACGTTGTTTGCAAGAAACAGATCCAAATTCAGCCCTTTATCCAGTGATCTTCATCTCCACTTCTCAGTAGAGACCGTAAACGTCAATCCCACGCTCGTGGTGAATTCAAATTCAAAAATTGCACCCGAACATGCGTTACGACATGTTTTACGTCAGTGATATCAAACGCTCATTGGCTCTCGCATGCTTCGTCACAGATTGCGACATGCCGTGTTTAAGATGGTGTACTAGATTTGAAATGGAGAAGCGCGCGCGCCTTCACAGAGCGAACAACGAACCGAAACCGGATTAACATTTTCATGGATTAAATTCTGCTCTGTAACGTTACCTCATACAAAACTATTATATACTGCCAGAGAGGACTGCGACACATCGTCATGTGAACGGCTTTTGGTACCGGTTTTGGCATTTTCTCAATAAATAAATTATTGTGATTGTACGTGTCTGTCGTATTTTTTACAGTCTATGATTAATACCTAACAATGAGACCAGGCTGGATGGCCGCTCGCACTTCCGACGGAGTTGTGTGTGGCCTTTCAACGCATTTATCATGTTTTATTACTTTCTGAAAGTAGCAATTAAGTGAATTGCAAGCATGAAAAAATACACTTAAATTCCATAATTTAACAAAGTATACTACAACTTCAGGTTATTTAATAATGTAGGCTACTTTGAAAGTATACTTTCAATGCATTGTTACAGTGATCATTTTCAGCACATAGTTAAAAAATATTCATAAAATATATTTAAGAAAAGTGCAAATAAATATACTTATAAAAAATAAACTTTCACTTCACGTATATTTTTGTAAAATATATTTTTTAGAAAATATACTAAATTACAATTATTTTAAAGTGTGTTAGAAATTGTATTGTGAAAATAGTCAAAAGTATGCTGCTAATATGCTTTTTGTATATTTAAAAATAGTACATATTTTATTAGTATATTTGCAATGTACTATAAAAACAGGGAATATATTACAAATACAATAAAGTATACTTTTTTTTCACTAGGGTGGTCGGGCAACCTTGCTCAATGGAAACCAACCCGAGTTGACTGTCAAACCACCAAGGGAGTTCTACAATAAATACACAAAGGATGAACAAGTGAAACTTAACTTGTTAAGCTGCAACCCCACTTTTGAAAAATCCCCAGAAATGACATACCCAAACTGAAACAGATACAGTTCATGAACCCTTTGTACTAAAAGCACAAGTATGATCTCATTTGAAAGCTGACACCTGTCAGTTTATTGTAAATGTAGAATTAATTATTGTCATAATGAAAAAAATTGTTATAAATAGCTTCAAAGTTTTGTAAAGTTATTAGAAATTTATTTTTATGAAACATCCTCATGAAAATAAAATTGAAGTTGGCACTGTAGAAATCTAGAAATGCACTACAGCTAAAGCCACATGTCTAGACATTTTATGTTTAAAATCTGAAGATAATAAGTCCAAAACTCTGTATTTAGTTAAATGTTTTTCAAGACCATGTCAAATTACTTTATTTTGATTTGACTCTAAAATGCAACTGATGTTTATTGTCATCTTCTAAACATCAATTCAGTCTATTGTCTCTATTGTTTTGAGGTGCAAACGAGCCTCATTCAGTCTCAGTCTCCCCCTGCACACATTCACACCTCTCCAGCCTGGTTATGGCTCTAAATATGCATTTCTTTTGTCTGCATTATAGTTACTAACGACTGGCTATTCACAGGCTATTCATAGGGTTTCAGTCCTTAATTTCTTTTATCAAAGTTCACCTCACATTTTAAACTGTATCAAATGCATTTCTTGAATAAAGAAACATTTCAGTAAGCATTCCTATTTAGAAAAAAAATCATAAAAGTATAACTGCTAGTGGCAGGTGCACCTAGGGCTAGCTAGCATGTTAGCTTAGCACACCATCAATACACGACAATTTATGAGATTAAAACCATGTTTGTGCTCCAAACTTACTTTATAACGCAAGTCGAGTATTTTAAATGATCTTCTGTGATCTAATTTGGCTTCAGATAAAAAAATCAGACAGAAAATATACTATTGTATAGTGTTCTGCACAATGATAAAGTCTATATTGATTAGCATTACATTATAAATATAATCTATTATTATGGAAATACCTGGCATGGCTTGAAAAACACAGGTAACTCAAATATCATTGCAATCATGTTTATTGTCTTCAAAACATCTTTATCTGCATGTTACAGCACGATCTCTGTTAGCTTTGTGTGTATCAGTGACGTCCTGGAATGTCACATGATCATGGCTCTTCTTCATGTTCCATATATGGACTATTATTGTGCATATAGCGCCCTCAGGCTATTGGTATGAATTGAAAACACAGTATCAGAGTATCCAAGCGCTCATAATGATTACATCGACGCATTTGGGTATAAATTCAATAAATATTATTCCTGTCTATAGAAATCTGATGTAAACCTATGAGAATATATCAATATTTCTCCAAATCTGCACATTTTTGAGCTAAAGCCCTGAGGGACGTTGTTTTGTGAATCGCTTTCATGACAACAGCATGGGAGTTTTTTATGAATGAAAGCGGCTGACGCGCATAATTCATATTAACCCCCTGGGGCCGGCGCGATAGGCTCGTTTTTTTCCTTATGAGTCCAAAAAATGAAAAAGAAAAAAAAATTATAAATTTTTATCTTATATGCTTGTGTTATACATCAATCGATCCTGTTTAGTGTGTATTTTTTTTGTGTATGCTCATAATAAAAACAAAGTGTTGTGCTTTTCGCCAAATAAAGAAAAATAAACATGATGCGAGTTCTGCCTACTCTCCGTCAGTGAAGTCAATTCTGAAACGCGTCCGAAAATGAACTGTAACTCAGCGAATACTCAGTCAAACAGGCATACAGACACACAGGCATGAAGCTTGAATTCTCTTCTTTTAAATGAAGTAATTTTTATAAAAAACAAATATTCACAGTTTATATAATATGTATGTAAAGAGAGAGATGTCAGTCGTTCTCATCTCAGCTAATTAAGTTTTAATGTGACTCCGCCTACGGAGACCGCGCTATACAAACGCAAATGTGAAGCGATCCATACAAACCTGTAAAACGCCCACATCCGCTGGATAAGGCCGGTGACACACTGGATGCGTGGCGTGTCCGTTTTTATTTCGGCTCCCATGTTAACCGTTTAGAGTTTGCACACTGCCTGTGTGAGACGCGCGTCTCAGGCGCGGCACGAGCCGCGTGGAAAACGCGTGCATGCTAGAAATAGAACCGACGCCTATTTTTCACGCGACACGCAAGCGTCTTGGAAGCGTTTCCATGCAAAATTGAATAGGAAAATCTGTTTATATGTCATTTTGACACGAATACATATTAATAAATATCCTTTTGATGTTTAAAAGTGTCTAGGTTTTGACATAAATGCAAATATAAATGTAATTTTACAAAATATTATCGATTTTCAAATACTTCTGTATTGAATGAACAGCTTTTAGCAAATTCTATTGCTATACTGAGATGAGGAATATATACTGTATGTGTTTTGTCAAAAATAAAGTCATCAACTAACTAATGAATCCTTTACTTTGAAATACGTATGATAAAATGTATACTTTAGTTTTGAAAGACGTTGACTAGTTTTGAATAGATTATAAAGTATGTATGTGTATGCATATATATATATATGTGTGTGTGTGTGTGTATATATATGAAGAGTTCAGATGCAAAAGCCTCTAAATGCCATCTGAAATTTTCTTCTAGAATGATCATTTTTATGAAGCTTGTATATTTAAGTTAGCTATAGGTGACACACCTGAATGAATGGCTCATTAAGTATGCAGGGACATTGTCTCATCAGGTGTGAACTACTAAATATGCACGATGCTGTTGGAGCGTTTACGCCCCATCCGCATATTGGCTTTCCAAACTAAAAGTGTTTCACAAAACTTAAATCAATGTATCGTTTTATCTGAATGATTAGGCAGGATGATTTTCACATCATTTTGAAGAAAAAACTCTAGGCGAAGACATCCATTAGTCAAAAGTCTTATTGCCACATATTTAGTATGTGTTTTGTGGCCTTATTTCAGAAACTTTAATTTTTTGTTTTTTCGATAACCATGCATAAACATTATTCTCTCAAAAATGAAAACATGTACATACATGTGGCTCACATATTATGGTAGTCCTGTTTGTGCTATATAGAGTGAATTTACACCTTTGCCATTAATATGTTTATAAGCAACTGAAAAAAGCACAAATGTCAGGGCATGTCAGAACATCTCAAGGACCCCAAAAACACCCCAGACCCCAGAGGGTTAAAGGTATCGACTCATTTTTTCATTTCATAACTCCTGACACAAATTAAGAAATAACTGTCACTATAAGTTTCTCAGAATACAATAGTGGTCAAATACTGAAACTTGAGTCTTATATCTTTTAATGATGTATAGTTTGTCAAGGTATAAAATAAATCTGATAGTAACTTTGAACTATATATAAAAAAAAAAACGCTTCAGTGCGCCCGCGCACTGGCAACGGTTAACAGGTTAAAGTGATTTAAGGCTTGTTTGTTTAAAATCAATTGAGTAATTATATATGTAGAAGGTGAGAGGCAAAAGCTTTACCCAATAATGATAAAACACAAGGAAATTAGGATAATGATGGTAATTATCAAAATAACCTAACCCAAAAGAGAGAAGAAAGAGAAAAAAAAATATAATAAAAAAAAATAAAAAAAAGTAAATAAATAAAAATAAAAATAAAAATAGAAAGAGACAGGATGGAACACGGGAGAAGAAACAGGCCGCAGTAGTGGGTTTACTCCACAAGGAGGCGTGCTCCTTCAGTCGTGGCCCACTTGATTGCACAGACAACTTAATTCAAATTAAAATTAAAACAAGTTAAAATTAAATTTAAATAAGCATGTACAGAAAATATAAAAAGGAGAATCGGAATAATATCCTATAATAATTAACGATAACAGTGAAATATCATCAATAATTATAACACAATCGAAAGAGAAAAGTAGAAATAAAACTATTCACACAGAATTGAAAAGAGGGAAAAAGAGAGCTCAATACAACTACTTAAGGACTTGATTTGAATTTAAGTTACAGAAAGTTTACTTTTTCTTTTAAACTCAAATTCAAGTAAGTGTGTTAGCTGGTGCTGAATGCTAGTAAAATTGCATAAATGAAAACATTTATAACAGTAATCACAATTCACATGCCCTAAAAGGAATGGGATGAAGTGTGTTAAAACAAAGGTAATAGCAGAAAGTAGCACTATCCGAAAAATACCCACAAGATGGTGCTGTCGAGCCCACCCAGAATAAAGTCAGTTCAAAGAAATGCTCACAAGATGGCGCTGTCGCGCCCACGCGGAGTGAAGTTAGGGTGTTGTGTAATTCGAGAGCTGCTAAACATTTAAAGGTCGCCCTCTGGTATTAGTCAGCGGAATTACAACCTACTTCAACGTGACTCAAAATCAGAGCGTGTCCTTACGCGTCGATTTTCTGCAACAAATGACGAGTGAAAATTTTAGATCTCAACGGATCTTTTTGGTGCTTTGTTAACTGCACAAAAGAGTGTCTGCAGGATTCTCTTCCTGCAAAACACACAAATTTGGACAACTGGAATTTTCCGTCTGTTGTTTTAAACTCTCCTACACATTTTTCACAATAGCACTTATGATTTAAATGTATTTAGGTTCGCAATTGGGTAGCTAAGCCAATTTTTCGACCAGGAGTTACCGTTATCTAACGATAGAATGTAAGGCCTTCTACTACTGAATCGAAGGAACATCGCTCTGATCAGATTTACGTCTCACACTAAAAAGAGATTCCTTCGTCTTTAATAGGCGGTTTTATTAAAAATATTAAAATGTTCTCACTGCAGAGAGATCTAGGTCTTCTCTTAACAGGACATTTAAACTATACTGCAGTGTACTTTCAGCAAAATAACAGTGACTATAATGTTAGGTATTTTTAGAAACTGTTAATGTGCTGAACAGCTGGCTTTTTGTGCCGAGTGAGTTCGCTTGAAGCGCGACTTCTCACAATTCAAAAACGCATGTGCATAATATTAATACCCAAAAATACACATGGATATGAATATGAATATTGCTTCACAAAACAAAGTTTGAAACGCTGCCTCAAATAACAAATAACAATCACTTTCTGGGGAATAATTAACTCAAATGAAGTGAATATTCATGAGTCTATGAATATGATTTGCTTATCGCCTACAAATATTAAATTACCCTAAAAGGGAATATTTAATCATTTAAGGGTAACCTTTACCAGAATTCATTTCAGTTATCTGAACAATCTGTTCGTCCCGCGAACTGGATGCTAGACTTCCTTATCAAATATCAATAAAAGTATCCTTCTTACAAACTCCAAGAAAGATTAATTTTCTGATCAGGAAAAACAATATTTCCTGTGTTTGTACAATTTAGGTTACTGAAATAGTAACAAGAAAGCAAAGCTTTGTAGCTTAGATCATACTATTCAGGGACTTCGATTTGGGTGAGCAATAAAACAGGTTCAATTCAAGAAGATTATTGGGTTTAATAAAAACAAACTAAAGAGTATATAACTACGATTCACACAGAGTAAATATGAGTATATAGCAAAACAAAACAGTACAATTCAAACAAGATGATCCAATAACGAATATAATGAGAGAGATAGAGAGAGAGAGAGGGAGAGAGGGAGAGAAAATGAAAGCAAATCTCAGAGTGACAATTTTCAAACAGTTAACTTTGCAAGAGACCCCAAGTCGTTGGATAATTCCGCAAACGGGAATAGCCTAGACAACCTTGAACAGCATTTTTAGATTGCGATAAAAAATAGTAGCCTACTTGCTTTTTGACCTGGCTCTTGTGTGTAGCTGAGTTCAAATTGTCGTTGGCGCAGTTTCCGGAGTCCTTTCTGGAGCAGGTGATGCGAGAACTCGACGGTTAACACGAATGTAAACTTCGCCAAAAGATGATTAGACTTAAGTTCGTTTGGCTCGTGAAGACAACTGAACGAAGTCAAATATCAGATGGAAATAAAGAAAAACTAAGATGAAACGAAATTGAAGAAGATCAAACGGCGAGACTCCTTGGGGAGTCTTTGTCGTGAAGATGATGACCCTCTCTTTTCTCTGGCGGAATGCCAAGAGCAAGGGCCTTTCCTTGTCTTTATGGGCAAGGTAGGTTCACACCTACCGGGGGAGACGGGGACGGGTGTTTCGTTCTCCTTTGAGGCTCACGCGCGTGTCTCTGGAGACGCTCTCTAAGGTGTAATAAATGTCACCACGCCATGGGAGGCTGCCGACATCGCGGCCATCTCCGTGAATTACGTTGGAGGGTCGTAAAACGAACGTCCTTGTTTACGAAGTTCTGGTCTCTGAATGAAGGAATGTGTTAGAAAGTCAGGATTCATTAATATGGAACAGATGGCTGAATACCATCCGCTCATTAGTGTTACAGCGTGATGTAAACTCTCAGCGCCCTGACGGGGCAGAGGAGATTATCATCGCCCTCGCTATCGGATGCTGGCAGAGCCGATAGAGAGATGACCTGTGCTCTGAAGGGAGTGCCAATCACCTTGGGGACATAACCATGTCTCGGTTTGAGGATGACTTTAGAGTAATTTGGTCCAAACTCAAGGCACGCGGCGCTAACAGACAGCGCGTGTAGATCCCCACACGTTTGACTGATGACAGAGCTATCAGAAAAACGGTTTTGAGCGAAAGGTATTTTAGATCCACAGAATCTAACGGTTCAAAGGGATGTGTTTTCAGGGCCTCTAGGACCAAAGAAAGATCCCAGATAGGAACCGAAGGGGGGCCGCGGGGGATTCGTCCTCCTGGCTCCTCTAAGGAAGCGGATGATGAGCTCGTTCCTTCCTATTGACTGGCCGTGCGTCGACTCTGCGAACGCTGCAATAGCCGCAACATACACTTTGAGCGTGGAGGGGGACCTGCCCATATCCAGCAGCTCTTGAAGGAAGCGAAGCACCCACGAGACCCCACAAGTTTGTGGGTCTAGATTTTTGTCGGTACACCATTTTGTAAACACAGACCATTTAAACGCATAAAGCCTTCTCATAGAGGGAGCTCTAGACTGCGTGATCGTGTTCACAACCCCTTCTGGCAAGGCAACGGGTATCCTTTGATTACCCACGCATGCAGAGACCAGCGCTCTGGATGGGGATGCCAAATTGAGCCTCCGGCTTGAGAGAGAAGATCTCTCCTCACCGGAATCGGCCACGGGGCTACGTGTGAAAGCCGCATCAGCTCTGGGAAACAGGCTTGGCTCTCCCATCGCGGGGCTATAAGGAGCACCGAGTGGCGTGCTTCCCTGATTCTCTTGATTACCTGAGGTAACAGCGAGATCGGAGGGAAAGCGTACAGTGGGCGGCTGGGCCAGATTTGGGCCAGCACGTCCACGTTCTTTGAAAATAACCTTGGGCAACGAGCGTTGTCTTTTGACGCGAAAAGGTCGACCTCCGCTTTGCCGAAAGGCGCCATAGTAGCTGGACTGTCTGAGGGTGCAGGGCCCATTCTCCCGGGGAATGTTGTCCCTGGACAGTCTGTCTGGGCCATTGTTCAAGTGGCCCGGCACATGCGCGGCTCTCAGGGAGCGAAGCCGATTTCTCCTGATTTCTCAGGGGAGGGAGAGCCGTGTTCATGCACTTCGTAATGTAAATGGTAAATGGTAAATGGACTGCATTTATATAGCGCCTTCACAGACCTATGGCCACCAAAGCGCTGTACATATAGCCTCACATTCACCCATTCACTCACTCATTCATACACCGACAGCGGTGTCAGCCATACAAGGCGCCATCCAGCTCGTCGGGAGCAGCTGGGGTTAGGTGTCTTGCTCATGGACACCTCGGCACTTGGTCAGGTGGAACCGGGGATTGAACCACCAACCTTTCAGTTTGTAGACAACCTACATGAACCACTGAGCCACTGCCGCCCCATGTACGGGGTGCTAAAGACAGGCCGAACGGAAGGACGGTGTATTGATATACCTGACCGTCAAAGGCAAATCTCAAGAATGGCCTGTGATGGGGTATTATCTGAATCTGAAAGTACGCGTCTTTCAGATCAAGAGAAATAAACCAGTCCCTCGGGCGAATTTGCATGAGTATCTGTCTGGTTGTGAGCATTTTGAACGGTCATTACATGAGAACTTTTGTTCAAATATCTCAGATCTAAGATAGGTCTTAGAGCTCCGTCCTTCTTGGGCACGAGGAAGTAACGGCTGTAAAAGCCTGACTCGCTCAGAGAAGGAGGTACCGGTTCTATGGCCCCTTTGCACAGTAGTCTCGCTATTTCTGCGCGGAGTAGGTGTGCTACTTCCATACTCACTCTCGTCTCGGTCCGTGCTCGAAAGCGCGGGGGACGGTGAGCAAACTGCAGCGAATAGCCCTGTTTTACTGTGCTCAGCACCCATTCTGACACACCTGGAATAGCTTCCCATGCTTCTGCATGTACAGCTAAGGGCAGAATGGCCTCCAGGTTTCGATTGCCGCACTTTGCGGGGTCGAGAACCTGAATCAGAGGTGTGGGCGTGGAGCGCACGCTCTCGGTGCTTGAATACGGCGGCTCGCTGACAGCGATAGCTGGTTGTTTTACACACGATGTCCCGGTTGCTTTGGACAGGGAGCATTTTGCCGGGGGTAAAATGTTTGTCAGTAAGTGTGAGCGCTCGTGAGCGGGCACAGAACTTACATTCATAGCATGACCGGTAAGAGGTAGCCTTGGCCGTGTAACAGAGCGGGCAGTGAGTAGGTGTGGGCACGGGTTCGTGGGCACATATCCTACATTTAACACTCGAGCGGCATTTGCCAGCTTTATGAGAGTGGGCTCTGTGAGCGAGACATGGGGGATTATCCTGCTTGTGTGTGAGGGTGAACACTGAGACGTGGGCACATTTTCTACACTTAAAACGCCAACAGCGTGAGCCGGATAACCAGACATTACACTCTTTTGAGATTTCTCTGGGTTGCCGTGGAAACGGCGGTTGCGTGCAGGCGAGCGGGTTGTATTACCGGCTCGTTGGTTGCAAAATATACTTCTGCAGTAGCCTTTCTAAGGGACTGACAGAGTAATGCTTTGAAGGCTCATATGTTTAGACGCTCATAATACTCGCGGGAGGGTGCGAGAGGCGGGTTCGCTTTCTGTATGTAAGAAAGCTGGCCGCGAACTCGGAGAAGCGAGCAGCATAATTTTTATCTATTCGAACACGGGTCTCTGGCACGAAAGCCTAAGGTTTTGTCACTGAGCCACAGGGGAAAACACATCAGCTTTCAGTCAGCGTGAGCATATAAGAGAGCGTCATCATGTCTGTGTTCGCGTTTGTTTGCAGGCGTGCATGTATTATAACAGGCTTATTTACTGCAATATTAATATTTCCAGCCGCCTGAACTTGAGAGGGGACTGAGAAATGAGTGAGAATTGGAGGTTGGTCTGGCCTCGGTGGGACTAACAACACTCTCTCTCCACCTTTCGCCGGTGAGTGAGGCACGCGGGGTGCTGAACATTGCTCGTGACCGTCCGCTCTGACCTCCCTTGTGAATGGCGCATATGCGCGGCACAGACAAAGGGATAGAGACCCGCAGACCCGCTGTAATAGGCGAATAGCCAGACAGTGTCAACATGACTTGTATAGGCGTTTGTTTGCAGGCGTGCATGTACTAGAACAGGCTCGCTTACTGCAATATTGATGTTTCCAGCCGCCTGGGACTAAAACACTCTTTCCTCCGTTCGCCGGTGAGTGACGGGGCGCGAGGGCGAGAGAGCGGGAAGAGGCGTCATCATGTTTTGCGTTGGCGTTCGTTTGCAAGCGTGCATGTATTATGACAGGCTCATTCACTGCAATATAGATATTTCCAGTCGCTTGAACTTATGAGAAATGTGTGAGAAAGGGAGGTTAGTCCGGCCTCTCTTTCCTCTTTTCGCCGGGAGTGACGCGTGCGAATGGGGCGTGAGTGCGGGGTAGCTTGCTTGTAACGTAAAGAAAGCCAGCCCCGTGACCGTCTGCTTCTGACATCCCTTGTGAACGGCGCAGTTTGCGCAGCTCAAACAAAGTGAGAGAGAGCGGGAAGAGGCGAGTAGCCAGAGAGGAGCCATCATGTTTTGCGTCGGCGTTCGTTTGCAGGCGTGCATGTATTATAACAAGCTCATTCACTGCAATATTGATATTTCCAGTCGCCTGAACTTAAGAGGGGACTGAGAAATGTGTGAGAAATGGAGGTTAGTCCAGGCTTGGCAGGACTAAACCACTCTCTGTCCTCCTTTTACCGGTGAGTGACGCACGCGAACGGGGCGCGAGGGCGGGGTAGGTTTCTTGTAATGGGAATTGCGAGGCATTTTTAGAAAAATGCCTCGCGCTCTTTTAGGCAGAAAGTGTGCGTCGCGGCGGCGAGCACACACACAGAAGCAATAAAGGATATTGTCGCCGGATAGCGCAGCAGGCACGGATGGCTGAAGGCGGCGAAGACGGCCGGCTTCCTCAGACGCTGTCCTAGGCTTGCTAATCGCTTGCTTAGATGGCGGCGGCTTCTCTCAGAGTCCAGCGATGCATAGAGCTCGCTGAAGGGATGAAAATCAGGGAAGCAGCCTCCGAGCCGTCCATATATACGCTAAGCCACCCCCATTCTGGCGGGCTGTGACGCGTGAGGGCGCGACGTCACGACGTCACCAAAGGCTCAGTGGTAGGCTGCTGCAGTTGCCGCAGGGCAGCCTATGAGCACGCTAGATAGCCTGCTGTAGGTCTGCTGGCTGCTGCACTGCGTTGACAATGAATTCCAAAATTAAGGATCATTTTTTGGCTTCATATCTCGAGAAAAGATGACTCTACCCGTAGCGTAAGCAACTTACGCAATACGAGAGAACCTCTCATAAGAGAACACACCGAGTTCACAGAGTACATCAGACTCATGTACTTTACGACGCTGTGAGGAATAATACTATGTTAATAATAATCCTGGAAAATTTACCTCAGATGTGCTGGAAGTTTCATTTCGAGGAGCAACGGATCCAGCTGAGGAATTGGTCAGTTCTATATTTGCTTTGTTCTAATCGCAATAGTGTCTGTACCATAGGTCTGTACATGCAAAAAGACTGTTTAACCCTCTGGGGTCGACAAACGCGCCCGTGCGTTTTGCTGGATTTTCTTCACATAGTAGCACAATAAACTTAAATTTCTCCGTCATTTATGGTCATACAGAAAAAAGAAATATGAAAAAAGAATCTGTGATATTTCTACTTTTGTAGACTTACAATCCACTGTCCACTTACAATCAAATCAAAACATTTTGTAAAATAAAGAAAATAAACAGGGTGTGCTTTCTGCCTCCCCGTCGCGGTGAACTTTTTTTTCTTGAGCACGTCTATAAACTGAAACAAAACTCAGCGAATACTTGTCACACATTTATGAGCCATATACCTTTATAAACATTTAAGTGTGTACTTTTAAATGATCGGATTCAAACTGAAAACAAATATTCTCTGTTTAAGTAATTTGTATAAAACCAACAAGATGTCCAGTATCTCAAACGCTTGCTCATTATTTTTAATTTGACCACGCCCACGTGCGCAAAAGAGATTCACATGCAAATCTCCACATGGAAAGCGAACGCGCTCATTACCTCAAAAACAAAGCACGAAAAAACTTCACGTCTCTGCTTTTCGTCGAGTTTGAAAGACGCGCCGTGAGCTTACATTGGATTTACCTCAGAAGAAGAAGAACGCGATTTGAAGATAAGAAAGATGTAAGGTAAGAAATTCTTACTTATTAGTTTATGTTATTGTTGCATAAACTTCACATTGCAGTTGAACTGTTGCTAGATATATGGTGAATATTATAATATTTAGACCCGTGTTTACTGTTACTGTGTTTGTGGATATCTGCTCAAACGTAGATATGTATAATATGGTAACCATAATGTTTCATATTTTGGAGCATGCTGTGCGTTTGAATGTATCATATTTTGGAGCATGCTGTGCGTTTGAATGTATCATATTTTGGAGCGCGATCGCGTTTGAAAAGCAAAACGCACCAAACATTAGGCTTCATGTTTTTACTATTATCTCATTTCATATCATCATAACGAATGGAAACATTTGAAGTAACATATGATAATCAATATATTTTTTCTCTAGCGTAGTTGTTACTGAAATCTTTTGGAAGATTTATAGGCTGCTATAGGTTATTGTTATTATTATTTTATGCAGCACTGCGCATGCTTACAAGGCATAACAAACCTGGTGTTCATTATATTATATATTGTTGGAAACATTTGTGTGTGTGTGTATTCTGTGAATTTTAAAAAGCAATTTTAACCTGAAAAATCTAAAATGTATTCCTAAAATCGTGCAGGCCTATAGAAATCTTGATATCAGCATGTTCACTTTTTTTTTTCTTTCAGGGACCAGATGCCACTGAGTCCTGCTGACTTCAACATTCACACGAGTCTCTGTATATGAACATGGTAAAGTGAAAATCAAACACCTTGGAAATGGTATGTACAATGTTTTTAGGAATGGCACAAAGGTCTCTGTCTTTGGATCATTGTTTTCAATAGTGTGCTTTTTTGTCATTTGTTGTGTATCTTTGGATTATGTTGTGTTGTAAATAAATCCAAACAATCAAAAAGGCATTTTTTTTTTAAATCTCCTCATTCTTTGTGCAAGGTTGCTCAGAATGACAGGGCCTGATGGCTCCTAATAGGGCCATTAGGGAGGGTCTTTGTCTTTCTCAGGTGTGAAAAGCCTTACATATTAATGATGTGATCACGCCTCCCGCATAAAGCTTTCTCACACAAAACACGTCTTACAATTTTTAAATCAATATATTGTCTTATCTGAATGAGCAGTCAGGGTGATTTTCACATAGTTTTGGAGCAAATATTCTAGGCTACGTGATCCAATTTTCAAAAGTCTTGTGAAGAAATAATCAGTATGGGTTTCATGGCCTTATTTCAGTGACAATTTTTTTTTTGGTATTTTCACAAACGACGCATAAATGTTATTATCTCAAAACTACAAACTTTTACTTACATGCTGCTGACATATTATTGTAGCAGAATTTGTGCTGAATACAGTGTAATCAGACTTTAGCCATGAAAATGTCACAAGTAACAGAAATAAGCACAAATGTCAGAGCATGTCAGAACACCTCCAGGACCCAGAAAACACCTCAGACCCCAGAGGGTTAAAGGAGAACTCGGCAACTCTAGCGAACTCTAGTCACTTCTTCGCTGATTTTCCCTTTTGTTGTCGCATGTTTTCCCCACGAGCTCCCCCTACAGCTGTGGGGGGGGCGTATATTTCACAACATGGTCGTAAAAAACTCACTTGCGGCGGCCTCCTCCCCCTCTCTACCGCTGCTCATGTGCGTTTGTTTTGATCGGAGCAAGCCAACTGTATCGTGTGGAGCTATGTCTCCCGAGGTGGGTAATCTGGTAATACATCATACATGCGTGTGTGTTTATGTCGAATTGCCGTAAAGCAATTCGTGTTTCGCGCTCGCGCTCGTTCTCGTTCTCGCTTCTCACGAGACTTCCAATTTCTATCTTGCCGGGACGGTAGTCCCCAAGTTGCAAGGTTGGTTTTCCGCCTGGGAACGCTGGGGGGAGCGGGGAAAGTCACCAATATCACCAGAACAGGTTGTTTAACCATCCAAATGATTTCTAGACAGTTTTATTAAGTTAAAAAAGTTACCAAGTTCTCCTTTAAATATGAATCACATTTCTGTGTGTGAATGAATGAACGGCAGAGATGCATGCTGTTGTTTACTACAGCTGGCAAAAAGACTGTTTAAACTTATAAACTAAACTCAAAAACTTGTACACTTATAAACTCATCCATTTATACACTTATAAACTCTACACTCATAAACTCTGAGTGTGTGTGTGTGTGTGTGTGTGTGTGTGTGTGTGTGTGTGTGTGTGTGTGTACACACACACACACACACACACACTCTAAACTCATTTAAACTTATAAACTCAAAACTCAAAACTCAAAAACTCGTAAACTACTTTAAACTTAAAACCACTTTAAACTTATTAAGTTTAAAGCTTCCAGCTCCCAAGCAACTCCATAGCAACCAAACTTGAGTACCCTAGCAACCGTTTTGCAAGACCTATATCTCTGCATCAGAACATCGTATAGAGATGAGGTTTGGCTCTTTTGACTCATGCTAGCAAACAACACTTCCAACATGCTACACATGCTAGCAGTGAATAGCTACATGCTAATAGCGATTAGTTAAGTGCTAAATCATGCCAAGATCATGCTAAGAACTCTATAAAAACTCCATAGTAACCATCTGTGACAACTACCAACCACCTAGTAACACCATAGCAACAGCCCAGAACACCCTAGCAACCGCCTAGCAACCACCCAGAATACCTTAGCAACCGCCTTGCAACACCATAGCAACCACCCAGAACACCCTAGAAACCACCTAGCAACCACCCAGAATACCTTAGTAACCGCCTAGCAACACCATAGCAACCACCAAAACACCCTAGCAACCACCTAGCAACACCCTAGCAACCACCTAGAATACCCTAGCAACCACCTAGCAACACCCTAGCAACCACCCAGCATACCCTAGCAACTGCCTATCAACACCATAGCAACCACCCAGAACACCCTAGCAACCGCCTAGCAACACCCTAACAACCCCCAGAATACCCTAGCAACCGCCTAGCAACAGCATAGCAACACCTAGCAACACCCTAGCAACCAACCAGAATACCCTAGCAACTGCCTAGCAACATCATAGCAACCACCTAGAACACCCTGGCAACCGCCTAGCAACACCCTAGCAACCCCCCATAATACCCTAGCAACAGCATAGCAACCACCAAAACACCCTAGCAACCGCCTAGCAACAGCATAGCAACCACCAAAACACCCTAGCAACCGCCTAGCAACAGCATAGCAACCACCCAGAACACCCTAGCAACAGCATAGCAACCACCCAAAACACCCTAGCAACCGCCTAGCAACCACCCAGAATACCCTAGCAACCGCCTAGCAACAGCATAGCAACCACCCAGAACACCCTAGCAACCGCCTAGCAACCACCCAGAATACCCTAGCAACCACCTAGCAACACCATAGCAACCACCCAGAACACCCTAGCAACCGCCTAGCAACACCATAGCAACCAACCAGAAAACCCTAGCAACCGCCTAGCAACCCCCAGAATACCCTAGCAACCGCCTAGCAATAGCATAGCAACGCCTAGCAACACCCTAGCAACCACCCAGAATACCCTAGCAACCGCCTAGCAACACCCTAGCAACCACCCAGAATACCCTAGCAACTGCCTAGCAACACCATAGCAAACACCAAAACACCCTAGCAACATCATAGCAACCCCCCAGAATACCCTAGCAACCGCCTAGCAACCGCCAAAACACCCTAGCAACCGCCTAGCAACACCCTAGCAACCCCCAGAATACCCTAGCAACCGCCTAGCAATAGCATAGCAACGCCTAGCAACACCCTAGCAACCACCCAGAATACCCTAGCAACCGCCTAGCAACACCCTAGCAACCACCCAGAATACCCTAGCAACTGCCTAGCAACACCATAGCAAACACCAAAACACCCTAGCAACTGCCTAGCAACATCATAGCAACCCCCCAGAATACCCTAGCAACAGCATAGCAACCGCCAAAACACCCTAGCAACCGCCTAGCAACACCCTAGCAACCCCCAGAATACCCTAGCAACCGCCTAGCAACAGCATAGCAACCACCAAAACACCCTAGCAACCACCTAGCATCACCCTAGTAACCCCCCAGAATACCCTAGCAACCGCCTAGCAACAGCATAGCAACCACCAAAACACCCTAGCAACCGCCTAGCAACACCCTAGCAACCCCCCAGAATACCCTAGCAACCGCCTAGCAACAGCATAGCAACCACCCAGAATACCCTAGCAACCGCCTAGCAACACCATAGCAACCACCCAGAACACCCTAGCAACCGCCTAGCAACACCATAGCAACCACCCAGAACACCCTAGCAACCACCTAGCAACACCATAGCAACCACCAAAACACCCTAGCAACATCATAGCGACCACCCAGAATACCCTAGCAACAGCATAGCAACACCATAGCAACCACCCAGAATACCCTAGCAACCACCTAGCAACACCATAGCAACCACCCAAAAGACCCTAGCAACCGCCTAGCAAAAAAACGTTCTGGTCCAAACTTTCTCAAGCCAACTTAAAGTTTGTCTCGACGAACTTTTGCATCTAGTTATTAAGTTGGCTTGAGAGAGCCAACTTACTGAAATCCTATTTAAACTTATTAAGTTGGCTTGAGAGAGCCAACTTACTGAAATCCTATTTAAACTTATTATTATTATTAATCTTCTGTTAAAAACTGTTGACTCAAACTCGTCCTAGAGCTTTAACTCTACATACTCCAAACTCGGCTCAGACACTCAAACTGATCTGAAGTTAGTTGCTATATCTTTTCAGACTGATCGGACTTACGGTTTTCCTAAAAATGACGATCAAAACTCGGAAAAACTCCCATTGACTTACATTAGGGAGTTCTAAAAAATTCAAATTTAGATTCAAACTGACCAACCGACGAAAATTCAAATCAAAATACCTTGAAGACTAAACCAAACTGCCGTTCTATATACTATATGAGCCATTGAGACTCATTTAAACTAATGCACTCTAAACTCATACACTTATAAAGTAATTAACTCATGAATTCATAGACTTATGAACTCTAAAACTCATAAATTAATAAACTCTGAACTCTTAAACTCATTTAAATTTATAAACTCTAAACTCATTTAAACTTATAAACTCAAAACTCATTTAAACTTATAAACTAAACTCAAAAACTTGTACACTTATAAACTCATCCATTTATACACTTATAAACTCTACACTCATAAACTCTGAGTGTGTGTGTGTGTGTGTACACACACACACACACACACACACTCTAAACTCATTTAAACTTATAAACTCAAAAACTCGTAAACTACTTTAAACTTCAAACCACTTTAAACTTATTAAGTTTAAAGCTTCCAGCTCCCAAGCAACTCCATAGCAACCAAACTTGAGTACCCTAGCAACCGTTTTGCAAGACCTATATCTCTGTATCAGAACATCATATAGAGATGAGGTTTGGCTCTTTTGACTCATGCTAGCAAACAGCACTTCCAACATGCTACACATGCTAGCAGTGAATAGCTACATGCTAATAGCGATTAGTTAAGTGTTAAATCATTCTAAGAACTCTATAAAAACTCCAGAGTAACCATCTGTGACAACTACCAACCACCTAGTAACACCATATCAACCGCCCTGAATACCTTAGCAACCGCCTAGCAACCACCCAGAATACCCTAGCAACCGCCTATCAACACCATAGCAACCACCCAGAACACCCTAGCAACCGCCTAGCAACCACCCAGAATACCCTAGCAACCGCCTAGCAACACCATAGCAAACCACCCAGAACACCCTAGCAACTGCCTAGCAACCACCCAGAACACCCTAGCAACCGCCTAGCAATACCATAGCAACCACCCAGAACACCCTAGCAACCGCCTAGCAACCACCCAGAACACCCTAGCAACCAACCAGAATACCCTAGCAACCACCTAGTAACACCATAGCAACCACCCAGAACACCCTAGCAACCACCCAAAACACCCTAGCAACCAACCAGAATACCCTAGCAACCGCCTAGCAACCACCCAAAACACCCTAGCAACACCCTAGCAACCACCTAGCAACCACCCAGAACACCCTTGCAACCGCCTAGCAACACCCTAGCAACCACCCAGAACACCCTAGCAACCGCCTAGCAACCACCCAAAATACCTTAGCAACCGCCTAGCAACCACCCAGAATACCCTAGCAACCGCCTAGCAACACCATAGCAACCACCCAGAACACCCTAGCAACCGCCTAGCAACTACCCAGAACACCCTAGCAACCGCCTAGCAACACCATAGCAACCACCCAGAACACCCTAGCAACCGCCTAGCAACCACCCAAAACACCCTAGCAACCAACCAGAATACCCTAGCAACCGCCTAGCAACACCATAGCAACCACCCAGAACACCCTAGCAACCGCCTAGCAACCATCCAGAACACCCTAGCAACCGCCCAGAACACCTTAGCAACCACCCAAAACAGCCTAGCAACCAACCAGAATACCCTAGCAACCGCCTAGCAACCACTCAAAACACCCTAGCAACCACCTAGCAACCACCCAGAACACCCTAGCAACCGCCTAGCAACACCATAGCAACCACCCAGAACACCCTAGCAACCGCCTAGCAACCACCCAAAATACCTTAGCAACCACCTAGCAACACCATAGCAACCACCCAGAACACCCTAGCAACCGCCTAGCAAAAAAAACGTTCTGGTCCAAACTTTCTCAAGCCAACTTAAAGTTTGTCTCGACGAACTTTTGCATCTAGTTATTAAGTTGGCTTGAGAGAGCCAACTTACTGAAATCCTATTTAAACGTATTATTAAGTTGGCTTGAGAGAGCCAACTTACTGAAATCCTATTTAAACTTATTATTATTATTATTATTATTATTCCGAGACTAAAATTTCTATATGAAACTCCTCCTAGAGCTTTAACTCTACATACTCCAAACTCGGCTCAGACACTCAAACTGATCTGACCAAGTGTGCTATATCTTTTCAGACTGATCGGACTTACGGTTTTCCTAAAAATGACGATCAAAACTCGGAAAAACTCCCATTGACTTGCATTGGGGAGTTCTAAAAAATTCAAATTTAGATTCAAACTCACCAACCGACAAAAATTTAAATCTAAACACCTTGAAGACTAAACCAAACTGCCATTCTATACAACCACCTAGAACCCAAAACTCAAAAACTCATAAGAGCCATTGAGACTCATTTAAACTAATGAACTCTAAACTCATACACTTATAAACTAATTAACTTATAAACTCATGAATTCATAGACTTATGAACTCTTAAACTCATAAATTAATAAACTCTGAACTCTTTAAACTCATTTACACATATAAACTCTAAACTCATTTAAACTTATAAACTCAAAACTCAATTAAACTTATAAACTAAACTCAAAAACTTGTACACTTATAAACTCATGCATTTATACACTTATAAACTCTAAACTCATAAACTCTGAGTGTGTGTGTGTGTGTGTGTGTGTGTGAACACACACACACACACACACACACACACACACTCACTCTAAACTCATTTAAACTTAAACTCTAAACTCATTTAAACTTATAAACTCAAAACTCAAAAACTCGTAAACTACTTTAAACTTCAAACCACTTTAAACTTCTTAAGTTTAAAGCTTCCAGCTCCCAAGCAACTCCATAGCAACCAAACTTGAGTACCCTAGCAACCGTTTTGCAAGACCTATATCTCTGTATCAGAACATTGTATAGAGATGAGGTTTGGCTCTTTTGACTCATGCTAGCAAACAGCACTTCCAACATGCTACACATGCTAGCAGTAAATAGCTACATGCTAATAGCGATTAGTTAAGTGCTATATCATGCCAAGATCATGCTAAGAACTCTGTAAAGACTCCATAGTAACCATCTGTGACAACTACCAACCACCTAGTAACACCATAGCAACAGCCCAGAACACCCTAGCAACCGCCTAGCAACCACCCAGAATACCTTAGTAACCGCCTAGCAACACCATAGCAACCACCCAGAACACCCTAGAAACCGCCTAGAAACCACCCAGAATACCTTAGTAACCGCCTAGCATCACCATAGCAACCACCAAAACACCCTAGCAACCGCCTAGCAACCACCCAGAACACCCTAGCAACCGCCTAGCAACCACCCAGAATACCCTAGCAACCGCCTAGCAACAGCATAGCAACCACCCAGAACACCCTAGCAACCGCCTAGCAACACCATAGCAACCACCCAAAACACCCTAGCAACCGCCTAGCAACCACCCAGAATACCCAAGCAACCGCCTAGCAACACCATAGCAACCACCCAAAACACCCTAGCAACTGCCTAGCAACCACCCAGAATACCCTAGCAACCGCCTAGCAACAGCATAGCAACCACCCAGAACACCCTAGCAACCGCCTAGCAACCACCTAAAACACCCTAGCAACCGCCTAGCAACCACCCAGAACACCCTAGCAACCACCCAGAATACCCTAGCAACTGCCTAGCAACACCCTAGCAACCACCCAGAACACCCTAGCAACCGCCCAGCAACACCCTAGCAACCACCCAAAATACCTTAGCAACCGCCTAGCAACACCATAGCAACCACCCAGAACACCCTAGCAACCGCCTAGCAACCACCAACATACCTTAGCAACTGCCTAGCAACACCCTAGCAACCACCAAAAATACCCTAGCAACCGCTTAGCAACACCCTAACAACCACCCAGAACACCCTAGCAACCACCCAGAAAACCCTAGCAACCACCAAAAATACCTTAGCAACCGCCTAGCAACACCATAGCAACCACCCAGAACACCCTAGCAACCACCTAGCAACCATCCAAAACACCCTAGCAACCACCCAAAACACCCTAGCAACCACCAAGCAACACCCTAGCAACAACCCAGAACACCCTAACAACCACCCAAAAACCTTAGCAACCGCATAGCAACCACCCAGAACACCCTAGCAACCGCCTAGCAACCACCCAGAACACCTTAGCAACCCACTAGAAAACCCCCAACAACTTTTTAACTTTAAACTACTTTAAACTTTAAACTAATTAAGACTTTAAGCTAATTTTAACTTCAAACTAATTTAAACTTTAAACTACTTTAAACTTTAAACTAATTTACTTCAAACTAATTTAAACTTTAGACTAATTTAAACTTTAAACTAATTTAAACTTCAAACTAATTTAAACTTTAGACTAATTTAAACTTTAAACTAAATTAAACTTTAAACTAAATTAAACTTCAAACTACTTTAATCTTCAAACTACTTTAAACTTCAAACTTTCCAGTACAAACTTTCTCAAGCCAACTTAAAGTTTGTCTCGACGAACTTTTTAATCTAGTTATTATTATTATTCCGAGACTAAAATTTCTATATGAAACTCCTCCTAGAGCTTTAACTCTACATACTCCAAACTCGGCTCAGACACTCAGACTGATCTGACCAAGTGTGCTATATCTTTTCAGACTGATCGGACTTACGGTTTTCCTAAAAATGACGATCAAAACTCGGAAAAACTCCCATTGACTTGCATTGGGGAGTTCTAAAAAATTCAAATTTAGATTCAAACTAACCAACCGACAAAAATTTAAATCTAAACACCTTGAAGACTAAACCAAACTGCCATTCTATATACTATAAGAGCCATTGAGACTCATTTAAACTAATGAACTCTAAACTCATACACTTATGAACTAATTAACTTATAAACTCATGAATTCATAGACTTATGAACTCTAAAACTCATAAATTAATAAACTCTGAACTCTTAAACTCATTTAAATTTATAAACTCTAAACTCATTTAAACTTATAAACTCAAAACTCATTTAAACTTATAAACTAAACTCAAAAACTTGTACACTTATAAACTCATCCATTTATACACTTATAAACTCTACACTCATAAACTCTAAGTGTGTGTGTGTGTGTGTGTGTGTGTGTACACACACACACACACACACACACACACTCTAATCTCATTTAAACTTATAAACTCAAAACTCAAAAACTCGTAAACTACTTTAAACTTCAAACCACTTTAAACTTATTAAGTTTAAAGCTCCCAGCTCCCAAGCAAATCCATAGCAACCAAACTTGAGTACCCTAGCAACCGTTTTGCAAGACCTATATCTCTGTATCAGAACATCGTATAGAGATGAGGTTTGGCTCTTTTGACTCATGCTAGCAAACAGCACTTCCAACATGCTACACATGCTAGCAGTGAATAGCTACATGCTAATAGCGATTAGTTAAGTGTTAAATCATTCTAAGAACTCTATAAAAACTCCAGAGTAACCATCTGTGACAACTACCAACCACCTAGTAACACCATATCAACCGCCCTGAATACCTTAGCAACCGCCTAGCAACCACCCAGAATACCCTAGCAACCGCCTATCAACACCATAGCAACCACCCAGAACACCCTAGCAACCGCCTAGCAACACCATAGCAACCACCCAGAACACCCTAGCAACCGCCTAGCAACCACCCAGAACACCTTAGCAACCACCCAAAATACCCTAGCAACCAACCAGAATACCCTAGCAACCGCCTAGCAACCACTCAAAACACCCTAGCAACCACCTAGCAACCACCCAGAACACCCTAGCAACCAACCAGAATACCCTAGAAAACACCTAACAACCGCCTAGCAACCACCCAAAACACCCTAGCAACCACCTAGCAACCACATAGAACACCCTTGCAACCGCCTAGCAACACCCTAGCAACCACCCAGAACACCCTAGCAACCGCCTAGCAACCACCCAAAATACCTTAGCAACCACCTAGCAACCACTCAGAATACCCTAGCAACCGCCTAGCAACACCATAGCAACCACCCAGAACACCCTAGCAACCGCCTAGCAACCACCCAGAACACCCTAGCAACCGCCTAGCAACACCATAGCAACCACCCAGAACACCCTAGCAACCGCCTAGCAACCACCCAAAATACCTTAGCAACCGCCTAGCAACACCATAGCAACCACCCAGAACACCCTAGCAACCGCCTAGCAACCACCCAAAATACCTTAGCAACCGCCTAGCAACACCATAGCAACCACCCAGAACACCCTAGCAACCGCCTAGCAAAAAAAACGTTCTGGTCCAAACTTTCTCAAGCCAACTTAAAGTTTGTCTCGACGAACTTTTGCATCTAGTTAAGTTGGCTTGAGAGAGCCAACATATTGAAATCCTATTTAAACTTATTAAGTTGGCTTGAGAGAGCCAACTTACTGAAATCCTATTTAAACTTATTAAGTTGGCTTGAGAGAGCCAACTTACTGAAATCCTATTTAAACTTATTATTATTATTATTCTTCTGACCCTAAAAATTTACAACTCAAACTCCTCCTAGAGCTTTAACTCCACATACTCCAAACTCGGCACAGACACTCAAACTGATCTGACTCGCGTTGCTATATCTTTTCAGACTGATCAGACTTACGGTTTTCCTAAAAATGACGATCAAAACTCGAAAAAACTCATTCAAAAACTCCCATTGACTTACATTGGGGAGTTCTAAAAAATTCAAACCGACAAAATTTAAATCTAAACACCTTGAAGACTAAACCACACTGCCATTCTATATACTATATGAGCCATTGAGACTCATTTAAACTAATAAACTCTAAACTCATACACTTATAAACTAATTAACTTATAAACTCATGAATTCATAGACTTATGAACTCTTAAACTCATAAATTAATAAACTCTGAACTCTTAAACTCTTTTAAACTTATAAACTCTAAACTCATTAAAACTTATAAACTCTAAACTCATTTAAAACGTATAAACTCTAAACTCAAAAACTCTTACACTTATAAACTCATCAATTTATACACTTATAAACTCTAAACTCATAAACTCTGAGTGTGTGTGTGTGTGTGTGTGTGTGTGTGTGTGTGTGTGTGTGTGTGTGTGTGTGAACACACACACACACACACACACACTAAACTCATTTAAACTTAAACTCTAAACTCATTTAAACTTATAAACTCAAAACTCAAATTCTCGTAAACTACTTTAAACTTCAAACCACTTCTTAAGTTTAAAGCTTACAGCTCCCAAGCAACTCCATAGCAACCAAACTTGAGTACCCTAGCAACCGTTTTGCAAGACCTATATCTCTGTATCAGAACATCGTATAGAGATGAGGTTTGGCTCTTTTGACTCATGCTAGCAAACAGCACTTCCAACATGCTACACATGCTAGCACTGAATAGCTACATGCTAATAACGAGTAGTTAAGTGCTAGATCATGCCAAGATCATGCTAAGAACTCTATAAAGACTCCATAGTAACCATCTGTGACAACTACCAACCACCTAGCAACACCATAGCAACTGCCCAGAACACCCTAGCAACCGCCTAGTAACCGCCCAGAATACCTTAGCAACCGCCTAGCAACACCATAGCAACCACCCAGAACACCCTAGCAACCGCCTAGCAACCACTCAGAATACCCTAGCAACCGCCTAGCAACACCATAGCAACCACCCAGAACACCCTAGCAACCGCCTAGCAACCACCCAGAATACCCTAGCAACCGCCTAGCAACACCATAGCAACCACCCAGAACACCCTAGCAACCGCCTAGCAACCACCCAGAACACCCTAGCAACAGCATAGCAACCACTCAGAACACCCTAGCAACCGCCTAGCAACCACCCAGAATACCTTAGCAACCGCCTAACAACACCCTAGCAACCGCCTAGCAACCACTCAGAATACCCTAGCAACCGCCTAGCAACACCATAGCAACCACCCAGAACACCCTAGCAACCGCCTAGCAACCACCCAGAATACCCTAGCAACCGCCTAGCAACACCATAGCAACCACCCAGAACACCCTAGCAACCGCCTAGCAACCACCCAGAACACCCTAGCAACACCATAGCAACCACTCAGAACACCCTAGCAACCGCCTAGCAACCACCCAGAATACCTTAGCAACCGCCTAGCAACACCATATCAACCACCCAGAACACCCTAGCAACCGCCTAGCAACCACCAAGAATACCCTAGCAACCGCCTAGCAACACCATAGCAACCACCCAGAACACCCTAGCAACCGCCTAGCAACACCATAGCAACCACCCAGAACACCCTAGCAACCGCCTAGCAACCACCCAAAACACCCTAGCAACCGCCTAGCAACCACCCAGAATACCCTAGCAACCGCCTAGAAACAGCATAGCAACCACCCAAAAGACCCTAGCAACCGCCTAGCAAAAAGCGTTCTGGTCCAAACTTTCTCAAGCCAACTTAAAGTTTGTCTCGACGAACTTTTGCATCTAGTTATTATTATTATTCTTCTGACCCTAAAAATTTACAACTCAAACTCCTCCTAGAGCTTTAACTCCACATACTCCAAACTCGGCACAGACACTCAAACTGATCTGACTCGCGTTGCTATATCTTTTCAGACTGATCGGACTTACGGTTTTCCTAAAAATGACGATCAAAACTCGAAAAAACTCATTCAAAAACTCCCATTGACTTACATTGGGGAGTTCTAAAAAATTCAAACCGACAAAATTTAAATCTAAACACCTTGAAGACTAAACCAAACTGCCATTCTATATACTATATGAGCCATTGAGACTCATTTACACTAATAAACTCATACACTTATAAACTAATTAACTTATAAACTCATGAATTCATAGACTTATGAACTCTTAAACTCATAAATTAATAAACTCTGAACTCTTAAACTCATTTAAACTTATAAACTCTAAACTCATTAAAACTTATAAACTCTAAACTCATTTAAAACGTATAAACTCTAAACTCAAAAACTCTTACACTTATAAACTCATCAATTTATACACTTATAAACTCTAAACTCATAAACTCTGAGTGTGTGTGTGTGTGTGTGTGTGTGTGAACACACACACACACACACACACACACACTAAACTCATTTAAACTTAAACTCTAAACTCATTTAAACTTATAAACTCAAAACTCAAATTCTCGTAAACTACTTTAAACTTCAAACCACTTCTTAAGTTTAAAGCTGACAGCTCCCAAGCAACTCCATAGCAACCAAACTTGAGTACCCTAGCAACCGTTTTGCAAGACCTATATCTCTGTATCAGAACATCGTATAGAGATGAGGTTTGGCTCTTTTGACTCATGCTAGCAAACAGCACTTCCAACATGCTACACATGCTAGCACTGAATAGCTACATGCTAATAACGAGTAGTTAAGTGCTATATCATGCCAAGATCATGCTAAGAACTCTATAAAGACTCCATAGTAACCATCTGTGACAACTACCAACCACCTAGCAACACCATAGCAACTGCCCAGAACACCCTAGCAACCGCCTAGTAACCGCCCAGAATACCTTAGCAACCGCCTAGCAACACCATAGCAACCACCCAGAACACCCTAGCAACCGCCTAGCAACCACTCAGAATACCCTAGCAACCGCCTAGCAACACCATAGCAACCACCCAGAACACCCTAGCAACCGCCTAGCAACCACCCAGAATACCTAGCAACCGCCTAGCAACACCATAGCAACCACCCAGAACACCCTAGCAACCGCCTAGCAACCACCCAGAACACCCTAGCAACAGCATAGCAACCACTCAGAACACCCTAGCAACCGCCTAGCAACCACCCAGAATACCTTAGCAACCGCCTAGCAACACCCTAGCAACCGCCTAGCAACCACTCAGAATACCCTAGCAACCGCCTAGCAACACCATAGCAACCACCCAGAACACCCTAGCAACCGCCTAGCAACCACCCAGAATACCCTAGCAACCGCCTAGCAACACCATAGCAACCACCCAGAACACCCTAGCAACCGCCTAGCAACCACCCAGAACACCCTAGCAACACCATAGCAACCACTCAGAACACCCTAGCAACCGCCTAGCAACCACCCAGAATACCTTAGCAACCGCCTAGCAACACCATATCAACCACCCAGAACACCCTAGCAACCGCCTAGCAACCACCAAGAATACCCTAGCAACCGCCTAGCAACACCATAGCAACCACCCAGAACACCCTAGCAACCGCCTAGCAACACCATAGCAACCACCCAGAACACCCTAGCAACCGCCTAGCAACCACCCAAAACACCCTAGCAACCGCCTAGCAACCACCCAGAATACCCTAGCAACCGCCTAGAAACAGCATAGCAACCACCCAAAAGACCCTAGCAACCGCCTAGCAAAAAGCGTTCTGGTCCAAACTTTCTCAAGCCAACTTAAAGTTTGTCTCGACGAACTTTTGCATCTAGTTATTATTATTATTATTATTATTATTCCGAGACTAAAATTTCTATATGAAACTCCTCCTAGAGCTTTAACTCTACATACTCCAAACTCGGCTCAGACACTCAAACTGATCTGACTCGCGTTGCTATATCTTTTCAGACTGATCGGACTTACGGTTTTCCTAAAAATGACGATCAAAACTCGGAAAAACTCCCATTGACTTGCATTGGGGAGTTCTAAAAAATTCAAATTTAGATTCAAACTCACCAACCGACGAAAATTCAAATCAAAATACCTTGAAGACTAAACCAAACTGCCGTTCTATATACTATATTAGCCAATGAGACTCATTTAAACTAATGAACTCTAAACTCATACACTTATAAACTAATTAACTTATAAACTCATGAATTCATAGACTTATGAACTCTTAAACTCATAAATTAATAAACTCTGAACTCTTAAACTCATTTAAACTTATAAACTCTAAACTCATTTAAATTTATAAACTCAAACTCATACACTTATAAACTCATCAATTGATACACTTATAAACTCTAAACTCATAAACTCTTGAGTGTGCGTATGTGTCTGAGTGAGTGTGTCAGCGAGTTAGTGTGTGTGTGTGTGTGTGTGTGTGTGTGTGTGTGTGTGTGTGTGTGTGTGTGCGCGCGTGTGTGTGTGTATTTATACTTATTTATCTATCTATCTGTCATGAACTTCAAACTACTGTAAACTACTTTAAACTTCAAACCACTTTAAACTTCTTACGTTTAAAGCTCCCAGCTCCCAAGCAACTCCATAGCAACCAAACTTGAGTACCCTAGCAACCGTTTTGCAAGACCTATATCTCTGCATCAGAACATCGTATAGAGATGAGGTTTGGCTCTTTTGACTCATGCTAGCAAACAGCACTTCCAACATGCTACACATGCTAGCAGTGAATAGCTACATGCTAATAGCGATTAGTTAAGTGCTAAATCATGCCAAGATCATGCTAAGAACTCTATAAAAACTCCATAGTAACCATCTGTGACAACTACCAACCACCTAGTAACACCATAGCAACAGCCCAGAACACCCTAGCAACCACCTAGCAACCACCCAGAATACCTTAGCAACCGCCTTGCAACACCATAGCAACCACCCAGAACACCCTAGAAACCACCTAGCAACCACCAAAACACCCTAGCAACCGCCTAGCAACACCCTAGCAACCACCTAGCAACACCCTAGCAACCACCCAGCATACCCTAGCAACTGCCTAGCAACACCATAGCAACCACCCAGAACACCCTAGCAACCGCCTAGCAACATCATAGCAACCACCTAGAAAACCCTAGCAACCGCCTAGCAACAGCATAGCAACACCTAGCAACACCCTAGCAACCAACCAGAATACCCTAGCAACTGCCTAGCAACACCATAGCAACCACCAAAACACCCTAGCAACCGCCTAGCAACATCATAGCAACCACCTAGAACACCCTGGCAACCGCCTAGCAACACCCTAGCAACCCCCCATAATACCCTAGCAACAGCATAGCAACCACCAAAACACCATAGCAACCACCTAGCAACAGCATAGCAACCACCAAAACACCCTAGCAACCGCCTAGCAACAGCATAGCAACCACCCAGAACACCCTAGCAACAGCATAGCAACCACCCAAAACACCCTAGCAACCGCCTAGCAACCACCCAGAATACCCTAGCAACCGCCTAGCAACAGCATAGCAACCACCCAGAACACCCTAGCAACCGCCTAGCAACCACCCAGAATACCCTAGCAACTGCCTAGCAACACCATAGCAACCACCCAGAACACCATAGCAACCGCCTAGCAACCACCCAGAATACCTTAGCAACCGCCTAGCAACACCATAGCAACTACCCAGAACACCCTAGCAACTGCCTAACAACCACCCAGAACACCCTAGCAACCCCCTAGCAACAGCATAACAACCACCCAGAACACCCTAGCAACCGCCTAGCAACACCATAGCAACCACCCAGAATACCCTAGCAACACCATAGCAACCACCCAGAACACCCTAGCAACCGCCTAGCAACACCATAGCGACCACCCATAACATCCTAGCAACCGCCTAGCAAAAAACGTTCTGGTCCAAACTTTCTCAAGCCAACTTCAAAGTTTGTCTCGACGAACTTTTGCATCTAGTTAAGTTGGCTTGAGAGAGCCAACATATTGAAATCCTATTTAAACTTATTAAGTTGGCTTGAGAGAGCCAACATATTGAAATCCTATTTAAACTTATTATTAAGTTGGCTTGAGAGAGCCAACTTACTGAAATCCTATTTAAACTTATTATTATTATTATTAATCTTCTGTTAAAAACTGTTGACTCAAACTCGTCCTAGAGCTTTAACTCTACATACTCCAAACTCGGCTCAGACACTCAAACTGATCTGAAGTTAGTTGCTATATCTTTTCAGACTGATCGGACTTACGGTTTTCCTAAAAATGACGATCAAAACTTGGAAAAACTCCCATTGACTTACATTAGGGAGTTCTAAAAAATTCAAATTTAGATTCAAACTGACCAACCGACGAAAATTCAAATCAAAATACCTTGAAGACTAAACCAAACTGCCGTTCTATATACTATATGAGCCATTGAGACTCATTTAAACTAATGCACTCTAAACTCATACACTTATAAACTAATTAACTTATAAACTCATGAATTCATAGACTTATGAACTCTAAAACTCATAAATTAACAAACTCTGAACTCTTAAACTCATTTAAATGTATAAACTCTAAACTCATTTAAACTTATAAACTCAAAACTCATTTAAACTTATAAACTAAACTCAAAAACTTGTACACTTATAAACTCATCCATTTATACACTTATAAACTCTACACTCATAAACTCTGAGTGTGTGTGTGTACACACACACACACACACACACACACACACACACACACACACACACACTCTAAACTCATTTAAACTTATAAACTCAAAACTCAAAAACTTGTAAACTACTTTAAACTTCAAACCACTTTAAACTTATTAAGTTTAAAGCTCCCAGCTCCCAAGCAACTCCATAGCAACCAAACTTGAGTACCCTAGCAACCGTTTTGCAAGACCTATATCTCTGTATCAGAACATCGTATAGAGATGAGGTTTGGCTCTTTTGACTCATGCTAGCAAACAGCACTTCCAACATGCTACACATGCTAGCAGTGAATAGCTACATGCTAATAGCGATTAGTTAAGTGCTATATCATGCCAAGATCATGCTAAGAACTCTATAAAGACTCCATAGTAACCATCTGTGACAACTACCAACCACCTAGCAACACCATAGCAACCACCCAGAACACCCTAGCAACCGCCTAGCAATACCATAGCAACCACCCAGAACACCCTAGCAACTGCCTAGCAACCACCCAGAATACCCTAGCAACCACCTAGCAACACCATAGTAACCACCCAGAACACCCTAGCAACCGCCTAGCAACCACCCAGAACACCCTAGCAACCGCCTAGCAACCACCCAGAATACCTTAGCAACCGCCTAGCAACACCATAACAACCACCCAGAACACCCTAGCAACCGCCTAGCAACACCATAGCAACCACCCAGAATACCCTAGCAACCACCTAGCAACACCATAGCAACCACCCAGAACACCCTAGCAACCGCCTAGCAACCACCCAGAACACCCTAGCAACCAACCAGAATACCCTAGCAACCACCTAGTAACACCATAGCAACCACCCAGAACACCCTAGCAACCACCCAAAACACCCTAGCAACCAACCAGAATACCCTAGCAACCGCCTAGCAACCACTCAAAACACCCTAGCAACCACCTAGCAACCACCCAGAACACCCTAGCAACCGCCTAGCAACACCATAGCAACCACCCAGAACACCCTAGCAACCGCCTAGCAACCACCCAAAATACCTTAGCAACCGCCTAGCAACACCATAGCAACCACCCAGAACACCCTAGCAACCGCCTAGCAAAAAAACGTTCTGGTCCAAACTTTCTCAAGCCAACTTAAAGTTTGTCTCGACGAACTTTTGCATCTAGTTATTATTATTATTCCGAGACTAAAATTTCTATATGAAACTCCTCCTAGAGCTTTAACTCTACATACTCCAAACTCGGCTCAGACACTCAAACTGATCTGACTCGCGTTGCTATATCTTTTCAGACTGATCGGACTTACGGTTTTCCTAAAAATGACGATCAAAACTCGGAAAAACTCCCATTGACTTACATTGGGGAGTTCTAAAAACATTTGAATCCAAACTGCCGTTTTCACACACACAGACTCCAAAGGGCCTGACACCCCTGCGTCTCTCCCTCTCTCTCTCCCTCAGAGGATTTATATTATCAAGCAACCAATAAGTAATGGCCTAAAATCTTCATAGCCACACCCTAGCAACCAGTTACAGCACCCTAGCAACCACTAAGAGCTCCCTAGCAACCACCCTAAACCCCCCAAAAAAACTTTTTTTATTTTTTTTTATTTTTTAAAGCAATATTACATTCGTGGCCTTGCGATATTGCTCCATGCTTGTGCCTATTCGGCCATAGGCACGAGGCCGCAGGCCGAGTGCCGTACTGAAGGCACTCGTTATTAACTCCATATAAACCATCTTTGACAACTACCAACCACCTAGTAACACCATAGCAACTACCAAAAATACCTTAGCAACCATCTTGAACACCCTAGCAACATCTGGAAACACTCTAGTAACCACCAAATATACCCTAGCAACCACCCAGAACACCCTAGCAACTGCCTAGCAACCCCCCAGAACACCTAGCAACTGCCTAGCAACCACCCAGAACACCTAGCAAACAGCCAGAACACCCTAGCAACTGCCTAGCAACCACCCAGAACACCTAGCAACTGCCTAGCAACAACCCAGAACACCCTAACAACTGCCTAGCAACACCATAGCAACCACCCAGAACACCCTAGCAACCGCCTAGCAACCACCCCGAACACCCTAGCAACACCATAGCAACCACCCAGAACACCCTAGCAACCGCCTAGCAACCACCCAGAATACCTTAGCAACCACCTAGCAACACCATAGCAACCACCCAGAATACCCTAGCAACCGCCTAGCAACCACCCAAAACACCCTAGCAACCGCCTAGCAACACCATAGCAACCACCCAGAATACCCTAGCAACCGCCTAGCAACCACCCAGAATACCTTAGCAACCGCCTAGCAACACCATAGCAACCACTCAGAACACCCTAGCAACTGCCTAACAACCACCCAGAAAACCCTAGCAACCACCCAAAATACCTTAGAACACCCTAGCAACACCATAGCAACCACTCAGAACACCCTAACAACCACCCAAAATACCTTAGAACACCATAGCAACCACCCAGAACACCCTAGCAACCACCCAAAATACCCTAGCAACCGCCTAGCAACCACCCAAAAGACCCTAGCAACCACCTAGCAACATCATAGCAACCACCCAGAACACCCTAGCAACCGCCTAGCAGCACCATAGCAACCACCAAAACACCCTAGAAACATCCTAGCAACCACCTAGAATACCCTAGCAACCGCCTAGCAACCACCCAGAATACCCTAGCAACCACCTAGCAACACCCTAGCAACCACCCAGAATACCCTAGCAACACCATAGCAACCACCAAAACACCCTAGCAACCACCTAGCAACATCATAGCAACCACCCAGAACACCCTAGCAACCGCCTAGCAGCACCATAGCAACCACCATAACACCCTAGAAACATCCTAGCAACCACCTAGAATACCCTAGCAACCGCCTAGCAACACCATAGCAATCACCCAGAACACCCTAGCAACCGCCTAGCAACCACCCAGAATACCCTAGCAACCGCCTAGCAACAGCATAGCAACCACCCAGAACACCCTAGCAACCGCCTAGCAACCACCCAGAATACCCTAGCAACCGCCTAGTAACACCATAGCAACCACCCAGAACACCCTAGCAACCGCCTAGCAACACCATAGCAACCACCAAAACACCCTAGCAACCGCCTAGCAACATCATAGCAACCACCCAGAACACCCTAGCAACCACCTAGCAACACCCTAGCAACCACCCAGAACACCCTAGCAACCGCTTAGCAACACCATAGCAACCACCCAGAACACCCTAGCAACAGCATAGCAACCACCCAAAACACCCTAGCAACTGCCTAGCAACCACACAGAATACCCTAGCAACCGCCTAGCAACTGCCTAGCAACCACACAGAATACCCTAGCAACTGACTAGCAACAGCATAGCAACCACCCAGAACACCCTAGCAACCGCCTAGCAACCACCCAGAATACCCTAGCAACCGCCTAGCAACACCATAGCAACCACCCAGAACACCCTAGCAACCACCTAGCAACCACCCAGAATACCCTAGCAACCGCCTAGCAACACCATAGCAACCACCCAAAACACCCTAGCAACCGCCTAGCAACCACCCAGAATACCTTAGCAACCGCCTAGCAACACCATAGCAACCACCCAGAACACCCTAGCAACCGCCTAGCAACCACCCAGAATACCCTAGCAACCGCATAGCAACACCATAGCAACCACCCAGAACACCCTAGCAACCACCCAGAATACCCTAGCAACCGCCTAGCAACACCATATCAACCACCCAGAACACCCTAATTAATTTAAACTAAATTAAACTTCAAACTACTTTAAACTTTAAACTAAATTAAACTTCAAACTACTTTAAACTTTAAACTAATTTAAACTTTAAACTACTTTAAACTTCAAACTATTTTAAACTTCAAACTACTTTAAACTTTGAACTAATTTAAACTTCAAACTTCTTCAAACTTTCTGGTCCGGCTTTCTCAAGCCAACTTAAAGTTTGTCTCGACGAACTTTTTAATCTAGTTATTAAGTTGGCTTGAGAGAGCCAACATATTGAAATCCTATTTAAACTTATTATTATTATTATTATTATTATTCCGAGACTAAAATTTCTATATGAAACTCCTCCTAGAGCTTTAACTCTACATACTCCAAACTCGGCTCAGACACTCAAACTGATCTGACTCGCGTTGCTATATCTTTTCAGACTGATCGGACTTACGGTTTTCCTAAAAATGACGATCAAAACTCGGAAAAACTCCCATTGACTTGCATTGGGGAGTTCTAAAAAATTCAAATTTAGATTCAAACTCACCAACCGACGAAAATTCAAATCAAAATACCTTGAAGACTAAACCAAACTGCCGTTCTATATACTATATTAGCCATTGAGACTCATTTAAACTAATGAACTCTAAACTCAAACACTTATAAACTAATTAACTTATAAACTCATGAATTCATAGACTTATGAACTCTTAAACTCATAAATTAATAAACTCTGAACTCTTAAACTCATTTAAACTTATAAACTCTAAACTCATTTAAAACTTATAAACTTTAAACTCAAAAACTCTAACACTTATAAACTCATCAATTTATACACTTATAAACTCTAAACTCATAAACTCTGAGTGTGTGTGTGTGTGTGTGTGTGTGTGTGTGTGTGTGTGTGTGTGTGTGTGAACTTGTGTGTGTGTGGAAGCTTTAAACTTAAGAAGTTTAAAGTGGTTTGAAGTTTAAAGTAGTTTACGAGTTTTGAGTTTACAAGTTTACAAGTTTAAATGAGTTTAGTGTGTGTGTGTGTGTGTGTGTGAACACACACACACACACACACACACACACACTAAACTCATTTAAACTTGTAAACTTGTAAACTCAAAACTCGTAAACTACTTTAAACTTCAAACCACTTTAAACTTCTTAAGTTTAAAGCTTCCAGCTCCCAAGCAACTCCATAGCAACCAAACTTGAGTACCCTAGCAACCGTTTTTGCAAGACCTATATCTCTGTATCAGAACATCGTATAGAGATGAGGTTTGGCTCTTTTGACTCATGCTAGCAAACAGCACTTCCAACATGCTACACATGCTAGCAGTGAATAGCTACATGCTAATAGCGATTAGTTGAGTGCTAAATCATGCCAAGATCATGCTAAGAACTCTATACAAACTCCATAGTAACCATCTGTGACAACTACCAACCACCTAGTAACACCATATCAACTGCCCTGAATACCTTAGCAACCGCCTAGCAACACCATAGCAACCACCCAGAACACCCTAGCAACCGCCTAGCAACCACCCAGAATACCCTAGCAACCACCTAGCAACACCATAGCAACCACCCAGAACACCCTAGCAACCGCCTAGCAACCACCCAGAACACCCTAGCAACCGCCTAGCAACCGCCTAGCAACCACCCAGAATACCCTAGCAACCACCTAGCAACACCATAGCAACCACCCAGAACACCCTAGCAACCGCCTAGCAACCACCCAGAATACCTTAGCAACCGCCTAGCAACACCATAGCAACCACCCAGAATACCCTAGCAACCAACTAGCAACCACCCAAAACACCCTAGCAACCGCCTAGCAACACCATAGCAACCACCCAGAATACCCTAGCAACCGCCTAGCAACCACCCAGAATACCTTAGCAACCGCCTAGCAACACCATAGCAACCACTCAGAACACCCTAGCAACTGCCTAACAACCACCCAGAACACCCTAGCAACCACCCAAAATACCTTAGAACACCCTAGCAACACCATAGCAACCACTCAGAACACCCTATCAACCACCCAAAATACCTTAGAACACCATAGCAACCACCCAGAACACCCTAGCAACCACCCAAAATACCCTAGCAACCGCCTAGTAACCACCCAAAAGACCCTAGCAACCACCCAAAATATCCTAGCAACCGCCTAGCAACCACCCAGAACACCCTAGTAACCACCCAGAACACCCTAGCAACCGCCTAGCAGCCACCCAGAACACCCTAGCAACTACCCAAAATACCCTAGCAACCGCCTAGCAACCACCCAAAAGACCCTAGCAACCACCGAAAATATCTTAGAAACCGCCTAGCAACTACCCAAAAGACCCTAGCAACCACCCAAAATACCCTAGCAACCGCCTAGCAACCACCCAGAATACCCTAGCAACCACCTAAAATACCCTAGCAACCACCTAAAATACCCTAGCAACCGCCTATCAACCACCCAAAAGACCCTAGCAACCACCCAAAATATCCTAGCAACCGCCTAGCAACCACCCAGAACACCCTAGTAACCACCAAGAACACCCTAGCAACCGCCTAGCAACCACCCAGAACACCCTAGCAACCACCCAAAATACCCTAGCAACCGCCTAGCAACCACCCAAAAGACCCTAGCAACCACCAGAAATATCCTAGCAACCGCCTAGCAACCACCCAGAACACCCTAGTAACCACCCAGAACACCCTAGCAACCGCCTAGCAACCACCCAGAACACCCTAGCAACCACCCAAAATACCCTAGCAACCGCCTAGCAACTACCCAAAAGACCCTAGCAACCACCCAAAATACCCTAGCAACCGCCTAGCAACCACCTAAAATACCATAGCAACCGCCTATCAACCACCCAAAAGACCCTAGCAACCACCCAAAATATCCTAGCAACCGCCTAGCAACCACCCAGAACACCCTAGTAACCACCCAGAACACCCTAGCAACCGCCTAGCAACCACCCAGAACACCCTAGCAACCACCCAAAATACCCTAGCAACCGCCTAGCAACTACCCAAAAGACCCTAGCAACCACCCAAAATACCCTAGCAACCGCCTAGCAACCACCTAAAATACCCTAGCAACCACCTAAAATACCATAGCAACCGCCTATCAACCACCCAAAAGACCCTAGCAACCACCCAAAATATCCTAGCAACCGCCTAGCAACCACCCAGAACACCCTAGTAACCACCCAGAACACCCTAGCAACCGCCTAGCAACCACCCAGAACACCTTAGCAACCACCCAAAATACCCTAGCAACCGCCTAGCAACCACCCAAAAGACCCTAGCAACCACCAGAAATATCCTAGCAACCGCCTAGCAACCACTCAGAATACCCTAGCAACCGCCTAGCAAAAAACTTTCTGGTCCAAACTTTCTCAAGCCAACTTAAAGTTTGTCTCGACGAACTTTCACATCTAGTTATTATTATTAAGTTGGCTTGAGAGAGCCAACTTATTGAAATCCTATTTAAACTTATTATTATTATTATTATTCTTGACGGAAAAAAATCTGACTCAAACTCCTCCTAGAGCTTTAACTCTACATACTCCAAACTCGGCTCAGACACTCAAACTGATCTGACCAAGTGTGCTATATCTTTTCAGACTGATCGGACTTACGGTTTTCCTAAAAATGACGATCAAAACTCGGAAAAACTCATTCAAAAACTCCCATTGACTTACATTGGGGAGTTCTAAACTCACCAACCGACAAAAATTTAAATCTAAACACCTTGAAGACTAAACCAAACTGCCGTTCTATATACTATATGAGCCATTGAGACTAATTTAAACTAATGCACTCTAAACTCATACACTTATTAACTAATTAACTTATAAACTCATGAATTCATAGACTTATGAACTCTTAAACTCATAAATTAATAAACTTTGAACTCTTAAACTCATTTAAACTTATAAACTCTAAACTCATTTAAAACTTATAAACTCTAAACTCAAAAACTCTTACACTTATAAACTCATCAATTTATACACTTATAAACTCTAAACTCATAAACTCTGAGTGTGTGTGTGTGTGTGTGTGTGTGTGTGTGTGTGTGTGTGTGTGTGTGTGTGTGTGTGAACACACACACACACACACACACACACACACACACACACACACTCTAAACTCATTTAAACTTAAACTCTACACTCATTTAAACTTGCAAACTCAAAACTCGTAAACTATAAACTTCAAACCACTTTAAACTTAAGTTTAAAGCTTCCAGCTCCCAAGCAACTCCATAGCAACCAAACTTGAGTACCCTAGCAACCGTTTTGCAAGACCTATATCTCTGTATCAGAACATCGTATAGAGATGAGGTTTGGCTCTTTTGACTCATACTTGCAAACAGCACTTCCAACATGCTACACATGCTAGCAGTAAATAGCTACATGCTAATAGCGATTAGTTAAGTGCTAAATCATGCCAAGATCATGCTAAGAACTCTGTAAAGACTCCATAGTAACCATCTGTGACAACTACCAACCACCTAGTAACACCATAGCAACAGCCCAGAATACCTTAGCAACACCATAGCAACCACCCAGGACACCCTAGCAACACCATAGCAACCACCCAGGACACCCTAGCAACCGCCTAGCAACCACCCAGAATACCTTAGCAACTGCCTAGCAACACCATAGCAACCACCCAGAACACCCTAGCAACCGCCTAGCAACCACCTAGAATACTCTAGCAACCACCTAGCAACACCATAGCAACCACCCAGAACACCCTAGCAACTGCCTAGCAACCACCCAAAACACCCTAGCAACCGCCTAGCAACCACCCAGAACACCCTAGCAACCACCCAGAACACCCTAGCAACACCCTAGCAACCACCCAAAATACCTTAGCAACTGCCTAGCAACACCCTAGCAAACGCCTAGCAACACCCTAGCAACCGCCTAGCAACACCCTAGCAACCGCCTAGCAACACCCTAGCAACCACCCAGAATACCCTAGCAACCGCCTAGCAACACCATAGCAACCACCCAGAACACCCTAGCAACCGCCTAGCAACCACCCAAAACACCCTAGCAACCGCCTAGCAACCACCCAGAATACCCTAGCAACCGCCTAGCAACACCATAACAACCACCCAGAACACCCTAGCAACCACCCAGAATACCCAAAACACCCTAGCAACCGCCTAGCAACCACCCAGAACACCCTAGCAACCAACCCAAATACCCTAGCAACCGCCTAGCAACCACCCAAAACACCCTAGCAACCGCCTAGCAACCACCCAGAATACCCTAGCAACCACCTAAAATACCCTAGCAACCACCTAAAATACCCTAGCAACCGCCTATCAACCACCCAAAAGACCCTAGCAACCACCCAAAATATCCTAGCAACCGCCTAGCAACCACCCAGAACACCCTAGTAACCACCCAGAACACCCTAGCAACTGCCTAGCAACCACCCAGAACACCCTAGCAACCACCCAAAATACCCTAGCAACCGCCTAGCAACCACCCAAAAGACCCTAGCAACCACCAGAAATATCCTAGCAACCGCCTAGCAACCACTCAGAATACCCTAGCAACCGCCTAGCAAAAAACTTTCTGGTCCAAACTTTCTCAAGCCAACTTAAAGTTTGTCTCGACGAACTTTCGCATCTAGTTATTATTATTATTCCGAGACTAAAATTTCTATATGAAACTCCTCCTAGAGCTTTAACTCTACATACTCCAAACTCGGCTCAGACACTCAAACTGATCTGACTCGCGTTGCTATATCTTTTCAGACTGATCGGACTTACGGTTTTCCTAAAAATGACGATCAAAACTCGGAAAAACTCCCATTGACTTACATTGGGGAGTTCTAAAAACATTTGAATCCAAACTGCCGTTTTCACACACACAGACTCCAAAGGGCCTGACACCCCTGCGTCTCTCCCTCTCTCTCTCCCTCAGAGGATTTATATTATCAAGCAACCAATAAGTAATGGCCTAAAATCTTCATAGCCACACCCTAGCAACCAGTTACAGCACCCTAGCAACCACTAAGAGCTCCCTAGCAACCACCCTAAACCCCAAAAAAAACTTTTTTTATATTTTTTTTTATTTTTTAAAGCAATATTACATTCGTGGACTTGCGATATTGCTCCATGCTTGTGCCTATTCGGCCATAGGCACGAGGCCGCAGGCCGAGTGCCGTACTGAAGGCACTCGTTATTAACTCCATATAAAACATCTTTGACAACTACCAACCACCTAGTAACACCATAGCAACTACCAAAAATACCTTAGCAACCATCTTGAACACCCTAGCAACATCTAGAAACGCTCCAGTAACCACCAAATATACCCTAGCAACCACCCAGAACACCCTAGCAACTGCCTAGCAACCCCCCAGAACACCTAGCAACTGCCTAGCAACCACCCAGAACACCTAGCAAACAGCCAGAACACCCTAGCCACTGCCTAGCAACCACCCAGAACACCTAGCAACTGCCTAGCAACAACCCAGAACACCCTAACAACTGCCTAGCAACACCATAGCAACCACCCAGAACACCCTAGCAACCGCCTAGCAACCACCCTGAACACCCTAGCAACACCATAGCAACCACCCAGAACACCCTAGCAACCGCCTAGCAACCACCCAGAATACCTTAGCAACCGCCTAGCAACACCATAGCAACCACCCAGAATACCCTAGCAACCGCCTAGCAACCACCCAAAACACCCTAGCAACCGCCTAGCAACACCATAGCAACCACCCAGAACACCCTAGCAACCGCCTAGCAACCACCCAGAATACCTTAGCAACCGCCTAGCAACACCATAGCAACCACCCAGAATACCCTAGCAACCGCCTAGCAACCAACCAAAACACCCTAGCAACCGCCTAGCAACACCATAGCAACCACCCAGAATACCCTAGCAACCGCCTAGCAACCACCCAGAATACCTTAGCAACCGCCTAGCAACACCATAGCAACCACTCAGAACACCCTAGCAACTGCCTAACAACCACCCAGAACACCCTAGCAACCACCCAAAATACCTTAGAACACCATAGCAACCACCCAGAACACCCTAGCAACCACCCAAAATACCCTAGCAACCGCCTAGCAACCACCCAAAAGACCCTAGCAACCACCCAAAATATCCTAGCAACCGCCTAGCAACCACCCAGAACACCCTAGTAACCACCCAGAACACCCTAGCAACCGCCTAGCAACCACCCAGAACACCCTAGCAACCACCCAAAATACCCTAGCAACCGCCTAGCAACCACCCAAAAGACCCTAGCAACCACCCAAAATACCCTAGCAACCGCCTAGCAACCACCCAGAATACCCTAGCAACCACCTAAAATACCCTAGCAACCGCCTATCAACCACCCAAAAGACCCTAGCAACCACCCAAAATATCCTAGCAACCGCCTAGCAACCACCCAGAACACCCTAGTAACCACCCATAACACCCTAGCAACCGCCTAGCAACCACCCAGAACACCCTAGCAACCACCCAAAATACCCTAGCAACCGCCTAGCAACCACCCAAAAGACCCTAGCAACCACCAGAAATATCCTAGCAACCGCCTAGCAACCACTCAGAATACCCTAGCAACCGCCTAGCAAAAAACTTTCTGGTCCAAACTTTCTCAAGCCAACTTAAAGTTTGTCTCGACGAACTTTTGCATCTAGTTATTATTATTATTCCGAGACTAAAATTTCTATATGAAACTCCTCCTAGAGCTTTAACTCTACATACTCCAAACTTGGCTCAGACACTCAAACTGATCTGACTCGCGTTGCTATATCTTTTCAGACTGATCGGACTTACGGTTTTCCTAAAAATGACGATCAAAACTCGGAAAAACTCCCATTGACTTACATTGGGGAGTTCTAAAAACATTTGAATCCAAACTGCCGTTTTCACACACACAGTCTGTCTGTGTGTCTCACACAGTCTCCAAAGGGCCTGACACCCCTGCGTCTCTCCCTCTCTCTCTCCCTCAGAGGATTTATATTATCAAGCAACCAATAAGTAATGGCCTAAAATCTTCATAGCCACACCCTAGCAACCAGTTACAGCACCCTAGCAACCACTAAGCACCCTAGCAACCACCCTAAACCAAAAAAAAAACTTTTTTTATATTTTTTTTATTTTTTAAAGCAATATTACACTCGTGGCCTTGCAATATTGCTCCATGCTTGTGCCTATTCGGCCATAGGCACGAGGCCGCAGGCCGAGTGCCGTACTGAAGGCACTCGTTATTAACTCCATATAAACCATCTTTGACAACTACCAACCACCTAGTAACACCATAGCAACTACCAAAAATACCTTAGCAACCATCTTGAACACCTTAGCAACATCTAGAAACGCTCTAGTAACCACCAAATATACCCTAGCAACCACACAGAACACCCTAGCAACTGCCTAGTAACCCCCCAAAACACCTAGCAACTGCCTAGCAACCACCCAGAACACCTAGCAACCAGCCAGAACACCCTAGCAACTGCCTAGCAACCACCCAGAACACCTAGCAACTGCCTAGCAACAACCCAGAACACCCTAACAACTGCCTAGCAACACCATAGCAACCACCCAGAACACCCTAGCAACCGCCTAGCAACCACCCCGAACACCCTAGCAACCGCCTAGCAACACCATAGCAACCACCCAGAACACCCTAGCAACCGCCTAGCAACCACCCAGAATACCTTAGCAACCGCCTAGCAACACCATGGCAACCACCCAGAACACCCTAGCAACCGCCTAGCAACCACCCAAAACACCCTAGCAACCACCTAAAATACCTTAGAACACCCTAGCAACACCATAGCAACCACTCAGAACACCCTATCAACCACCCAAAATACCTTAGAACACCATAGCAACCACCCAGAACACCCTAGCAACCACCCAAAATACCCCAGCAACCGCCTAGCAACCACCCAAAAGACCCTAGCAACCACCCAAAATATCCTAGCAACCGCCTAGCAACCACCCAGAACACTCTAGTAACCACCCAGAACACCCTAGCAACTGCCTAGCAACCACCCAGAACACCCTAGCAACCACCCAAAATACCCTAGCAACCGCCTAGCAACCACCCAAAAGACCCTAGCAACCACCGAAAATATCTTAGAAACCGCCTAGCAACTACCCAAAAGACCCTAGCAACCACCCAAAACACCCTAGCAACCGCCTAGCAACAGCATAGCAACCACCCAGAACACCCTAGCAACACCATGGCAACCACCCAGAACACCCTAGCAACCGCCTAGCAACCACCCAAAACACCCTAGCAACCGCCTAGCAACCACCCAGAATACCCTAGCAACCACCCAGAATACCTTAGCAACCGCCTAGCAACACCATAGCAACCACTCAGAACACCCTAGCAACTGCCTAACAACCACCCAGAACACCCTAGCAACCACCTAAAATACCTTAGAACACCCTAGCAACACCATAGCAACCACTCAGAACACCCTATCAACCACCCAAAATACCTTAGAACACCATAGCAACCACCCAGAACACCCTAGCAACCACCCAAAATACCCCAGCAACCGCCTAGCAACCACCCAAAAGACCCTAGCAACCACCCAAAATATCCTAGCAACCGCCTAGCAACCACCCAGAACACTCTAGTAACCACCCAGAACACCCTAGCAACCGCCTAGCAACCACCCAGAACACCCTAGCAACCACCCAAAATACCCTAGCAACCGCCTAGCAACCACCCAAAAGACCCTAGCAACCACCGAAAATATCTTAGAAACCGCCTAGCAACTACCCAAAAGACACTAGCAACCACCCAAAATACCCTAGCAACCGCCTAGCAACCACCCAGAATACCCTAGCAACCACCTAAAATACCCTAGGAACCACCTAAAATACCCTATCAACCGCCTATCAACCACCCAGAACACCCTAGCAACCACCCAAAATACCCTAGCAACCGCCTAGCAACCACCCAAAAGACCCTAGCAACCACCAGAAATATCCTAGCAAACGCCTAGCAACCACCCAGAACACCCTAGTAACCACCCAGAACACCCTAGCAACCGCCTAGCAACCACCCAGAACACCCTAGCAACCACCCAAAATACCCTAGCAACCACCTAGCAACCACCCAAAAGACCCTAGCAACCACCAGAAATATCCTAGCAAACGCCTAGCAACCACTCAGAATACCCTAGCAACCGCCGAGCAAAAACCGTTCTGGTCCAAACTTTCTCAAGCCAACTTAAAGTTTGTCTCGACGAACTTTTTTTCTAGTTAGTGGTGCTTGCTGAAAGCAAGGCATCACTATTGTTATTGCTCATACTTATTATTATTAGTGGTGCTTGCTGAAAGCAAGGCATCACTATTGTTATCCTCCATACTTATTAATGGTGCTTGCTGAAAGCAAGGCATCATTAGTGTTCTCTTGCATACTTATTATTCTTCTTATTAGTGGTGCTTTTCAAAGCAACACTATTGTTATTGCTCATACTTATTCTGGACAAAAGTTTGGCGCGTAACTCGCCCCACACCGTTTGTCTCAGACCCCTGAGTGAGGTGTCAAATCGACCGGCTCATTGAGGAGAGGTGTGCTATATCTTTTCTAAGCGATCGGGTGTACGATGTTCGCACAGCGGACGAAAGAGCGGCCAAAAAAGTCCCATTGACTTAACATGGGGAGTTCTAAAAACATTTGAATCCCAACTGCCGTTTTCACACACACAGACTCCAAAGGGCCTGACACCCCTGCGTCTCTCCCTCTCTCTCTCCCTCAGAGGATTTATATTATCAAGCAACCAATAAGTAATGGCCTAAAATATTCTTAGGCACACCCTAGCAACCAGTTACAGCACCCTAGCAACCACCCTAAACCAAAAAAATATTTTTTTTACATTTTTTTGTATTTTTTAAAGCAATATTACACTCATGGCCTTGCGATATTGCTCCATGCTTGTGCCTATTCGGCCATAGGCACGAGGCCGCAGGCCGAGTGCCGTACTGAAGGCACTCGCAACCACCCAGAACACCCTAGCAACTGGTTTTTTTTTATTTTTTAAAGCAATATTACACTCGTGGCCTTGCGAAATCGCTCCATGCTTGTGCCTATTCGGCCGTACTGAAGGCACTCGCAACCACCCAGAACACAATAGCAACTGCCTAGCAACCACCCAGAACACCTAGCAACTGCCTAGCAACCACCCAGAACACCCTAGCAACTGTCTAGCAACCACCCAGAACACCTAGCAACTGCCTAGCAACCACCCAGAATACCCTAGCAACCGCCTAGCAATGCCTAGCATTCACCCAGAATACCCTAGCAACCGCCTAGCAACACCATAGCAACAACCCAGAACACCCTAGCAACCGCCTAGCAACGCCCTAGCAACCCCCCAGAATACCCTAGCAACCGCCTAGCAACACCATAGCAACCACCCAGAACACCATAGCAACCGCCTAGCAACGCCCTAGCAACCACACAGAACACCCTAGCAACACCCTAGCAACCACCTGAACAGCATGAATAAGCCATATCTCAGCACCAGAACATCGTACAGACATGTTTGTTGGCTTGTATGCAATCATGTACCACACTCTAGCAACCGAGTGGCGAGTTTTGCCACTGCAAGCACCACTTCACATTTTCTTCAGGAAATGTACATTCTAGTTATTATTATTATTCTGGACAAAGTTTGGCGCGTAATGCGCCCCGCACCATTTGTCACAGGCTCCTGAGTGAGGTGTCAAATCGACCGGCTCATTGAGGAGAGGTGTGCTATGACTTTTCTAAGCGATCGGGTGTACGATGTTCGCACAGCGGACGAAAAAGCGGCCAAAAAAGTCCCATTGACTTTACATTGGGAGTTCTAAAAATATTTGAATCCCAACTGCCGTTTTCACACACACAGACTCCAAAGGGCCTGACACCCCTGCATCTCTCCCTCTCTCTCTCCCTCAGAGGATTTATATTATCAAGCAACCAATAAGTAATGGCCTAAAATCTTCATAGCCACACCCTAGCAACCAGTTTCAGCACCCTAGCAACCACTAAGAGCTCCCTAGCAACCACCCTAAACCAAAAAAAAAATGTTTTTTTACATTTTTTTGTATTTTTTAACGCAATATTACACTCGTGGCCTTGCGATATTGCTCCATGCTTGTGCCTATTCGGCCATAGGCACGAGGCCGCAGGCCGAGTGCCGTACTGAAGGTACTCGTTATTAAAGATTTTAATAACTCTATAAAAACTCCATAGTAACCATCTTTGACAACTACCAACCACCTAGTAACACCATAGCAACTAAAAAATACCTTAGCAACCATCCTGAACACCCTAGCAACGTCTAGAAACGCTCTAGTAACCACCAAAAATACCGTAGCAACCACCCAGAACACCCTAGCAATTGTCTAGCAACCCCCCAGAACACCTAGCAACTGCCTAGCAACCACCCAGAACACCCTAGCAACTGCCTAGCAACGCCCTAGCATCCACCCAAAATACCATAGCAACTGCCTAGCAACACCATAGCAACCACCCAGAACACCCTAGCAACCACCTAGCAACGCCCTAGCAACCACCAAGAATACCCTAGCAATGCCCTAGCAACCACCCAGAATACCCTAGCAACCACCTAGCAACACCATAGCAACCACCCAGAATACCCTAGCAATCACCTAGCAACCACCCAGAATACTCTGGCAACTGCCTAGCAACGCCCTAGCAACCACCCAGAATACCCTAGCAATGCCCTAGCAACCACCTAGCAACGCCCTAGCAACCACCCAGAATACCCTAGCAATGCCCTAGCAACCACCTAGCAACCACCAAGAATACCCTAGCAATGCCCTAGCAACCACCCAGAATACCCTAGCAACCGCCTAGCAACACCATAGCAACCACCCAGAATACCCTAGCAACCACCTAGCAACCACCCAGAATACCCTAGCAACTGCCTAGCAACGCCCTAGCAACCACCCAGAATACCCTAGCAACCGCCTAGCAACACCATAGCAACCACCCAGAACAGCCTAGCAACCACCTAGCAATGCCCTAGCAACCACCAAGAATACCCTAGCAACCACCTAGCAACCACCAAGAATACCCTAGCAACCGCCTAGCAACCACCAGAATACCCTAGCAACCGCCTAGCAACACCATAGCAACCAGCCAGAACACCCTAGCAACTGCCTAGCAACACCATAACAACCACCCAGACTACCCTAGCAACTGCCTAGCAACGCCCTAGCAACCACCCAGAATACCCTAGCAACCGCCTAGCAACACCATAGCAACCACCCATAACACCCTAGCAACTGCCTAGCAACCACCCAGAACACCCTAGCAACTGCCTAGCAATACCCTAGCAACCACCCAGAACACCCTAGCAACCACCCAGAACACCCTAGCAACTGCCTAGCAACGCCTTAGCAACGCCATAGCAACCACCCAGAACACCCTAGCAATGGCCTAGCAACCACCCTGAAGACCCTAGCAACTGCCTAGCAACACCATAGCAACCACCAAGAATACCCTAGCAACGCCCTAGCAACCTCTCAGAACACCCTAGCAACTGCCTAACAACCACCCAGAACACCCTAGCAACCACCAAGCAACGCCCTAGCAACCGTTTAGAGCCACATATAAACCATATTGCAACATATAGAAGCTATATTTCAGCTCCACAACATTGTACAGACATGGTTGTTGGCTCGTATGCAATCATGTACAACACCCTAGCAACCGAGTGGAGAGTTTTGCCACTGCAAGCACCATTTCACATTTTCTTCAGGAAATGTACATTCTAGTTATTATTATTATTTTTATTCCACTTTTATTCCACTAGCAATCACCTAGCAACCACCCAGAATACTCTGGCAACTGCCTAGCAACGCCCTAGCAACCACCCAGAATACCCTAGCAATGCCCTAGCAACCACCTAGCAACGCCCTAGCAACCACCCAGAATACCCTAGCAATGCCCTAGCAACCACCTAGCAACCACCAAGAATACCCTAGCAATGCCCTAGCAACCACCCAGAATACCCTAGCAACCGCCTAGCAACACCATAGCAACCACCCAGAATACCCTAGCAACCACCTAGCAACCACCCAGAATACCCTAGCAACTGCCTAGCAACGCCCTAGCAACCACCCAGAATACCCTAGCAACCGCCTAGCAACACCATAGCAACCACCCAGAACAGCCTAGCAACCACCTAGCAATGCCCTAGCAACCACCAAGAATACTCTAGCAACCACCTAGCAACCACCAAGAATACCCTAGCAACCGCCTAGCAACCACCAGAATACCCTAGCAACCGCCTAGCAACACCATAGCAACCAGCCAGAACACCCTAGCAACTGCCTAGCAACACCATAACAACCACCCAGACTACCCTAGCAACTGCCTAGCAACGCCCTAGCAACCACCCAGAATACCCTAGCAACCGCCTAGCAACACCATAGCAACCACCCATAACACCCTAGCAACTGCCTAGCAACCACCCAGAACACCCTAGCAACTGCCTAGCAATACCCTAGCAACCACCCAGAACACCCTAGCAACCACCCAGAACACCCTAGCAACTGCCTAGCAACGCCTTAGCAACGCCATAGCAACCACCCAGAACACCCTAGCAATGGCCTAGCAACCACCCTGAAGACCCTAGCAACTGCCTAGCAACACCATAGCAACCACCAAGAATACCCTAGCAACGCCCTAGCAACCTCTCAGAACACCCTAGCAACTGCCTAACAACCACCCAGAACACCCTAGCAACCACCAAGCAACGCCCTAGCAACCGTTTAGAGCCACATATAAACCATATTGCAACATATAGAAGCTATATTTCAGCTCCACAACATTGTACAGACATGGTTGTTGGCTCGTATGCAATCATGTACAACACCCTAGCAACCGAGTGGAGAGTTTTGCCACTGCAAGCACCATTTCACATTTTCTTCAGGAAATGTACATTCTAGTTATTATTATTATTTTTATTCCACTTTTTTTTCGGCGCGTAACTCGTCCCGCACCGTTTGTCACAGACCCGTGAATGAGGTGTCAAATCGACCGGCTCATTGAGGAGAGGTGTGCTATGACTTTTATAAGCGATCGGGGGTACGGTGTTCGCCCCAGGGGCGAAAAACGGGCCGAAAAAAACGCATAGACTTAACATACAAAAAACTTTGACGAGTCATAGCTCTGAGCGAGGATGTCGCAGAAACATGTAATTGGCCACATTTGAAGAGGCTGACAGGCCCTGTAAGAACATACATCACAATGGGGTAAAAGTTGCACCCCTGGGGGGCAGGAGCTGCCCAAAGTTGCCCCATTGACTTACTATGGGGAAGAAACGTCCCATGAAACACACATGCTTTTCCTACTATGGTAAATTGCATAGGGATTTTGTATTGCACATAGCTCTGGATCACAATGTCATAGAGACAAGGGGGCGGTCTCATTTCTCTCAGACGACCAATCAGTCTCTCAGGATCATTGTGAAGCTATCAAGCCACGCCCTAGCAACCATTTAGAGCACCTTAGCAACAAGTCCCATAGACTTCCATTGAAAGAGATCAAAGGGATATCGCCGGACTGAATTGTCATAGAAAAATGGGGGTGGTCTCATTTGACTCGGGGCAGCAAAAAGCCAATCATGAATCACCTCAACACCTCCTAGCCCCTCCATAGCAACCATTGTCGAGCACCTTAGCAACCAAAATCCAAAGAGGGATATCTTCCATTCTGAATGTCACAGAGGCTTGGGAGTTGGTTTATATCATTCATAGTGACAAGAAGCCTTTGGAGTTTCATGATTGGCAGCTGACAAGCCACTCCCTAGCAACCAAACAGAGTACCCTAGCAACCAAAATACAAAGAGGGATATCTTCCATTCTGAATGTCGCAGAGGCATGGGAGTTGGTTTATATCATTAATACTGACAAGCAGCCTTTGGAGTTTCATGATTGGCAGCTGACAAGCCACTCCCTAGCAACCAAACAGAGTACCCTAGCAACCAAAATCCAAAGAGGGATATCTTCCATTCTGAATGTCACAGAGGCATGGGAGTTGGTTTATATCATTCATACTGACAAGCAGCCTTTGGAATTGCATCATTGGCAGCTGCCAAGTAACTCCATAGCAACCAAACAGAGTACCCTAGCAACCAAAATCCAAAGAGGCATATCTTCCATTCTGAATGTCGCAGAGGCATGGGAGTTGGTTTATATCATTCATAGTGACAAGAAGCCTTTGGAGTTTCATGATTGGCAGCTGACAAGCCACTCGCTAGCAACCAAATAGAGTACCCTAGCAACCGTTTAGCAAAATGTATATCTCTGCATCAGAACATCGTATAGAGATGGGAGTTGGTTTATATCATTCATACTGACAAGAAGCCTTTGCAGTTTCATCATTAGCAGCTGACAAGCATCTCCATAGCAACCAAACAGAGTACCCTAGCAACCATTTTACAAGACCTACATCTCTGCATCAGAATATTGTATAGAGATGGGGGTTGGCTCATTAGTTTCAGTTGGAAAACAGTCTGTAAATATCACCATGGTAACTAAGTATTCACACCCTAGCAACCATTTAGAGCCACCTAGCAACCATATTGCAACATATAGAAGCCATATTTCAGCTCCACAACATAGTACAGGCATGGTTGTTGGCTCGTATGCAATCATGTACAACACCCTAGCAACCGAGTGGCGAGTTTTGCCACTGCAAGCACCACTTCACATTTTCTTCAGGAAATGTACATTCTAGTTAAGTTGGCTTGAGAGAGCCAACATATTGAAATCCTATTTAAACTTATTATTATTATTAGTGGTGCTTTTCAAAGCAACACTATTGTTATTGCTCATACTTATTCTGAACAAAAGTTTGGCACGTAACTCGCCCCACACCGTTTGTCTCAGACCCCTGAGTGAGGTGTCAAATCGACCGGCTCATTTAGGAGAGGTGTGCTGTATCTTTTCTAAGCGATCGGGTGTATGATGTTCGCACAGCGGACGAAAAAGCGGCCAAAAAAGTCCCATTGACTTAACATTGGGCATTCCAAAAAATTCAAATCCAAACCGACGTTTTCACACACACAGACTCCAAAAGGCCTGACACCCCTGCATCTCTCCCTCTCTCTCTCCCTCAGAGGATTTATATTATCAAGCAACCAATAAGTAATGGCCTAAAATCTTCATAGCCACACCCTAGCAACCAGTTTCAGCACCCTAGCAACCACTAAGAGCTCCCTAGCAACCACCCTAAACCAAAAAAAAATGTTTTTTAAATTGTTTTGTATTTTTTAACGCAATATTACACTCGTGGCCTTGCGAAATCGCTCCATGCTTGTGCCTATTCGGCCATAGGCACGAGGCCGTAGGCCGAGTGCCGTACCGAAGGCACTCGTTATTAAAGATTTTAAGAACTCTATAAAAACTCCATAGTAACCATATTTGACAACTACCAACCACCTAGTAACACCATAGCAACTACCAAAAATACCTTAGCAACCACCCTGAACACCCAAGCAACGTCTAGAAATGCTCTAGTAACCACCAAAAAACTCTAGCAACCACCCAGAACACCCTAGCAACTGCCTAGCAACCACCCAGAACACCTAGCAACTGCCTAGTAACCACCCAGAACGCCTAGCAACCACCCAGAACACCCTAGCAACTGCCTAGCAACGCCCTAGCATCCACCCAGAATACCATCGCAACTGCCTAGCAACACAATAGCAACCACCCAGAACACCCTAGCAACTGCCTAGCAACCACCAAGAATGCCCTAGCAACCGCCTAGCAACCACCCAGAATACCCTAGCAACCGCCTAGCAACACCATAGCAACCACCCAGAATACCCTATTAACTGCCTAGCAACGCCCTAGCAACCACCCAGAATACCCTAGCAACTGCCTAGCAACACCATAACAACCACCCAGAACACCCTAGCAACTGCCTAGCGACGCTCTAGCATCCACCCAGAATACCATAGCAACTGCCTATCAACACCATAGCAACCACCCAGAACACCCTAGCAACCACCTAGCAACCACCAAGAATACCCTAGCAACAGCCTATCAACCACCCAGAACACCCTAGCAACCACCTAGCAACGCCCTAGAAACCACCAAGAATACCCTAGCAACCGCCTAGCAACCACCCAGAACACCCTAGCAACCACCTAGCAACACCCTAGCAACCACCAAGAATACCCTAGCAACGGCCTAGCAACCACCCAGAACACCCTAGCAACTGCCTAGCAACCATCCAGAACACCCTAGCAACCGCCTAGCAACGCCCTAGCAACCTCCCAGAACACCCTAGCAACCGCCTAGCAACACCATAGCAACCACCCAGAATACCCTAGCAACTGCCTAGCAACCATCCAGAACACCCTAGCAACCGCCTAGCAACGCCCTAGCAACCTCCCAGAACACTCTAGCAACCACCCAGAATACCCTAGTGACTGTCTACAAACACCCTAGCAACCACCCAGAACACCCTAGCAACCGTTTAGAGCCACATATAAACCATATTGCAACATATAGAAGCTATATTTCAGCTGCACAACATCGTACAGACATGGTTGTTGGCTCATATGCAATCATGTACAACACCCTAGCAACCGAGTGGAGAGTTTTGCCACTGCAAGCACCATTTCACATTTTCTTCAGGAAATGTACATTCTAGTTATTATTATTCTTCTGTTAAAAACTGTTGACTCAAACTCGTCCTAGAGCTTTAACTCTACATACTCCAAACTTGGCTCAGACACTCAAACTGATCTGAAGTTAGTTGCTATATCTTTTCAGACTGATCGGACTTACGGTTTTCCTAAAAATGACGATCAAAACTCGGAAAAACTCCCATTGACTTACATTGGGGAGTTCTAAAAAATTCAAATCCAGATTCAAACTCACCAACCGACGAAAATTCAAATCTAAATACCTTGAAGACTAAACCAAACTGCCGTTCTATATACTATATGAGCCATTGAGACTCATTTAAACTAATAAACTCTAAACTCATACACTTATAAACTAATTAACTTATAAACTCATGAATTCATAGACTTATGAACTCTAAAACTCATAAATTAATAAACTCTGAACTCTTAAACTCATTTAAACTTATAAACTCTAAACTCATTTAAAACTTATAAACTCAAAAACTCTAACACTTATAAACTCATCAATTTATACACTTATAAACTCGAAACTCATAAACTCTGAGTGTGTGTGTGTGTGTGTGTGTGTCACACACACACATACACGCACACACTAAACTCATTTAAACTTAAACTCTAAACTCATTTAAACTTATAAACTCAAAACTCAAAAACTCGTAAACTACTTTAAACTTTAAACCACTTTAAACTTCTTAAGTTTAAAGCTTCCAGCTCCCAAGCAACTCCATAGCAACCAAACTTGAGTACCCTAGCAACCGTTTTGCAAGACCTATATCTCTGTATCAGAACATCGTATAGAGATGAGGTTTGGCTCTTTTGACTCATGCTAGCAAACAGCACTTCCAACATGCTACACATGCTAGCAGTGAATAGCTACATGCTAATAGCGATTAGTTAAATGCTAAATCATGCCAAGATCATGCTAAGAACTCTATAAAAACCCCATAGTAACCATATGTGACAACTACCAATCACCTAGTAACACCATAGCAACCACCCAGAACACCCTAGCAACCACCTAGCAACAACCCAGAATACCCTAGCAACATCATAGCAACCACCCAGAACAACCTAGCAACCGCCTAGCAACACCCTAGCAACCACAAAACACCCTAGCAACATCCTAGCAACCACCTAGAATACCCTAGCAACCGCCTAGCAACACCCTAGCAACCACCCAGAATACCCTAGCAACCGCCTAGCAACACCATAGCAACCACCAAAACACCCTAGCAACCGCCTAGCAACATCATAGCAACCACCCAGAACACCCTAGCAACCACCTAGCAACACCCTAGCAACCACCCAGAACAACCTAGCAACCGCTTATCAACACCATAGCAACCACCCAGAACACCCTAGCAACAGCATAGCAACCACCCAAAACACCCTAGCAACCGCCTAGCAACCACCCAGAATACCCTAGCAACCGCCAAGCAACCACCCAGAATACCCTAGCAACCGCCTAGCAACCACCCAGAACACCCTAGCAACCGCCTAGCAACACCGTAGCAACCACCCAGAACACCCTAGCAACCGCCTAGCAACACCATAGCAACCACCAAAACACCCTAGCAACCGCCTAGCAACAGCATAGCAACCACCCAGAATAACCCTAGCAACCGCCTAGCAACCACCCAGAATACCCTAGCAACCGCCTAGCAACACCCTAGCAACCCACTAGAAAACCCCCAACAACTTTTTAACTGTAAACTACTTTAAACTTCAAACTGATTTAAACTTTAAACTAATTTAAACTTTAAACTACTTTAAACTTCAAACTAATTTAAACTTTAAAGTACTTTAAACTTTACAGTAATTTAAACTTTAAAGTAATTTAAACTTTAAACTACTTTAAACTTCAAACTAATTTAAACTTTAAAGTAATTTAAACTTTAAACTAATTTTAACGTCAAACTAATTTAAACTTTAAACTAACCCTAACTTCAAACGACTTTAAACTCCAAACTACTTTAAACTTCTTCAAACTTTCTGGTCCAGCTTTCTCAAGCCAACTTAAAGTTTGTCTCGACGAACTTTTTAATCTAGTTTATTATTGTTTTTTATTAGTGACACATTTGGGGAGAGGATATATTCCAAAACTTTCTGAAAATACAGTATGAGAATTAACTGCATAGTTATATGTTTACCTTGGATATTATACAATTTGCTTGCATACAAATAAGTATCCTCAGTTGTCCTCACAGTCCTCAGCTGGATCCGTTGCTCCTCGAAGTGAAACTAAACCAGCACTTCTGAGGTAGATTTCCCAGGATTATTCCTCACAGAATAGCAAGACGACGTAAAGTGCACAAGTCGGATTAAACTTGATGTGTTTTATCCAGCTGATGTGGGCGTTAACACATTTGCATGTATTGCCTCAGATCATTTGCGTAAATTACTTTCAATAAGTCCTCACATTCTTTCTTGTGGTACACAATGACACACCTGAATTAAAGGCTTATTATGCAGGTCATTGTCTTCTCAGGTGTGAATCAGAGCATTATTCATGATCATTCACACCCCCATGCATATTGCCTTTCCAAACAAAACGTGTCTTACAAAATTTAAATTAATGTATTGTTTTATGTGAATGATTAGGCAGGATGATTTTCAGATCATTTTGAAGCAAAAACTCTAGGCGACAACATCCATTAGTCAAAGTCTTGTGGACACATATTTAGTATGTGTTTTGTGGCCTTATTTCAGAAACTTTAATTTTTAGTTTTTTCAATAACCATGCATAAACATTATTCTCTCAAAAATACAAACATGTACATACATGTTGCTCACATATTATGGTTGCCCTGTTTGTGCTAAATAGAGTGTAATTACACCTTTGCCATTAATATGTTTATAAGCAACTGAAAAAACAACAAATGTCAGGGCATGTCAAAACATCTCAAGGACCCCAAAAACCCCTTAGACCCCAGACCTGCACCTAGTTAATTAAGTTATGTTAAATTATTTTGTTCCGTTAAAGTTGTAATAGTTGTCATCTGAAGCAATAAAATAATGAAAGTCATGTTGCTGTATTATATTTCTTGTGTGACACATTTCCATTGGGAGTTATGTTGAAATTAAAAAGATTCCTAGGTCATGATGTTTAATAATGTGGACATTAACAACCATGTTAAATATCCAGTATGTCTTTCGGAATTTTGAGAATAGCCTAAAATTCTATTGAGGTTCTGAGCCTGTTGATCACCAACTAGTGAAATCATCACAGATCCATTGATTTTGGTTAGATTTTTATATTTCTTTCTGTGGAATGAGTATACTGTTTGGTGAAAAGAATGGCATATTGACTGATGTCATAACTTGGGGGAGTAGTTGATTGCCAATGAAGTAAAGATGAAACCATTGGAAAAAAGTCAGAAAACGCCTTATTTTTTTGCATTAAATTGAGCCAAAATCATGTAGAAATGCGTTTTAAGAGTTATGTTTTTATTGGATGTCGTCACCACATGTGTTCTGTGCATCTGGAATGCATTTATTGACAGCTTACCCAACCCACTGAGGATTTGAGGAAAATTTTCATTTTCCCAAATTTTCTATCAAAAAATGAAGGGTACCATGAAAATGGCCACAATTTTTTTTCTGCAATGTTTCCGGCAGAGCAGACCCTCCAATTATTGGTTCTTAGGGTCAAAGTTAACAGAAAAAAACACAAATAAAAAGTATGGCAAACCATGTCAGGTTCAACCCATTTTATTGAGCTTTTGAGACTTTGGCTCCCCGACTAGTAGGGGAAAGAGGGGTTAATAAATTGTATTACACTCTGGAAAGCTACCGTCTACACTTTAAGTCCTGCAGCCTCTTCCTCACCAGTCATTGCTAAAAAGAAAACACAAATTATCAAGGCAGATTAAACCATACTTAAATTAATAAAGACAGAAATTAATCGTACTAGGAGTGGGGACCTAGATCCTGTCATTTTCCTAGGCAGAAGAAATACTTACCCCTATATTCTAGTGAAATGTCCAGCTACATGAAGAATATAAAAAAATAAATGGGAAACATTTACATTTCTGCTTCTTTTCTAAATGAATGACAGGACCTTAGCTGATATTAAAACAATTCTCAAATACACTTTGCATGGCCTCTGAGGTATCTATTCTTGTGAGCTGATTCATACTGCCCTCTTAAGGCACTTTATATTTGAATGAATTTTCATCTCCAAGGATACAGAATCATACAACAGGATACTATTTCTGAAACAAAGACCCTCCAGATGTTTCAAAAAATCATGTGCAAATGATATTTGAATAACCATGAGTGTGCCTGCTGACTCAAGCTGTTTTACTTGTCACAGTGGCTATGGGGTTGACATAAAAGACCTAGACCCTGATTAAGTCAGGATCATCGTGAGAATAATAGTCTTATAATCTTAATAATAGATTGATAGAATTAAATTGATAGATTTTAGTAAGCTTTTTGTGTGTGTGTGTGTGTGTGTGTGTGTGTGCAAATCTTTTAAAAGACCTCTACAAATAAAGACCACAGGAGGATGGAGTGTGCTGAACAGGGGCGTCCTGCAGTCAGTGGCCCTTCCTGTCAGAGAATGACCAACTTCATTAGTGTTTGCAGGCTTCCGTTGCCACACCACCCTAATTACAAGGTGACCCAGAAAATTAACTTGCCTGGCTACATGCTGAACCCCCGATGTCTTTTTATGACACGACCAATGCTGCAAATCTAGGGATGTAATGGTATACAAAAAATTATGGTTCGGTACGTACCTCGGTTTCTGTCAATATTGTTGCAACCGGCAGCAACATACACTGCAGTTTATGGTGCTGTTGTAATTAAGGAAAGATATTTGAAGTGCTTACACATTTGGATGCAAAATATGTTAGCAGAATATTTAAAAATTATATAGGTTAGAATTATCATGGTCCCGTCTATTTGTGCACCAGCACTCGTTCATTGAAATCTGTGACATTAAACGTAGACTTGCTTTACTGTTAGGATAATCCTTTTTGGGAAATGGATCACTCTGTCCTTTGTTATTTTTCAGATGTGTTCACATCATCAAAGTACATCAATATAAGCAATATTGTCCCATCCTAGGGGTTTGAAATTACGTTCCGCAAACAGAGAAGTTTCACACATGCAGTTTAAAATAGTAGTCAATCGGTAAAAAAAAAAAAAAAGATTTAAAAACAAAATGTCTGTGATAAATCACGATTAATCGCAATTAAAAACACTTAAGTTTTTTATACGTTTTTAATATATTTTTATATATTTTATAATGTAATAATTTACCAGTTAATCTCCAAATTAATGTAGAAACAACATTTTAAATATTTTAAATACTTGTTTAATGGCATCTTTTTGTGAATGAAGGCCAGTCTCACTGATCTCACAGCTACTGATGTCTCCATGAAATTGATCTCACAAGCATCTCATTCTCTCACAACTCTTTACGTTCATTTAAGACTTAAAACTGCTCTTATGAGAATACTCAACAAAACTGACATTTTGGCATAAATGTGTGTGCTCAAAACAGAACTCGATTCTGGCGTGCAGCGGCTTTAATGGTTTAAAAGCATTTGCATGAACAAGATCATGATCATATAATGTAACGCTAGCCAAAGGATGATAGAAAATACGCATACTGCGTTAATTGCGTTAAATATTTTAACGTGTTAAATTGGACAAAAATTAATCGCATGCGTCAACTCATTAACGTTGACCGCACTAGTTTAAAACTGTATTCGTTCGGCATGCAAGCAAACCGAACCGAATCACACTGTAAAACCAAACAGTTTTAATTAATTAACTGAAATGAGCTTATTTCACTCAAATATTACTCAAAGCCCATTGTACTTAATAGAAAAAAGTTACATGAAGTCAAAGGGCCCTATCTTACACCCGCCACAATGCCCGGCAAAATAGACTGCGCCATTGACCAACTGAAACCTGGTCTAAAGTCAATGGTGCAATATATCCACAATATCCACAACCCGCGTACACTTCGCTTATTAAACACACAGGGACGCACAGCAGCACACAAACATGCCAAATATTTAAAATAAAAGGATTACAATGTAAAAGATTATTATTGTGTACATAAAGATATGGTGGAATCCGGCTTGTCCCGTAGATGGTCTGCTTGCGCACTTTTACCTTGCGGCGCACTTTTACCGTGACTTGACTTGACTACCTTGCACACGAGCAGTTCCATTTGCACTCTGGAGACGGCTTCGGTCTTTCCACTATCAAATTCCGTCATGTTAATAGCGAATCTGCCATGGCGCGAGCGCAACTGGCATTTAAAGGGAATGGGAGATGAGACTCTGATTGGTTTAACGCACATAAATCCCAAAACACACCCATTACTCATTATGAGAATAGGGACAACCCTTTTAGACCATGTGCCTGGTGCGCCGACCATTTTTCCCGTCGTTAAACTAGCAAAAGTGGATTCAGACACGCCCTAAGTGAACTTGGGCCATGCACTTTAGACCATGCGCTTAGATCGTTAAAATAGGGCCCAAAATCTAATTATATATAAGCTGAACTTAAACTGACTAAGAAATTATTTCTAGTTCCCAGCATGCTTTGTATCAGGCTGCATAAGGAGAATAAATGCTTAAATTAAGTGTTATGTTGTGTGTCTTTGAAAGTGTCCTGTGAAGGCCAAGTATGGTAACCCATACTCTGAATTTGTCCTCTGCATTTAACCCATCCATGTTAGTGCACACACATTAGTAGTAGTGAGTAGTGAACACACACACTGCAAACTGTGGACACACACACCCGGAGCAGTGGGCAGCCATTTTGCTATGGTTCCCGGGGAGCAATTGGGGGTAGGTGCCAAGGGCACCTTAGTCATTTCCTGCCAGTATTAAGAATCTAACCCAAAACCTTCGGGTTACCAGTCTGACTCTCTAACCATTAGGCCACGACTGCCCCTACAGCACAATGTGCAAGATTAATATGGGGAGAGATGTTTAGTGTTTAATGATCTGTTATGTTAAGATTTTCAGGGGTTTCTGTTGTGTTGAAGTTTGGTAGGGTTAACATTGTGGTGAAGAATAGATCCTGCGGTTTGTTTGATGATGGGCTGTAAAACTTCAATATGTAAATGAGCAGAAAAAAAAATTAAATAAAAATAATGCCCTTGAGCAAGGCGCCTACCCCCAATCCCTCCCTGGGCACCACAGCAAAATGGCTGCCCATTGCTCCGGTTTTGTGTGTCCACGGTTTGCAGTGTGTGTGTGTGTGTGTGTGTGTGTGTGTGTGTTCACTACTCGCTACTCCTAATTTGTGTGCACTAACTTGGATGGGTTGAATGCAGAGGTCAAATTCAGAGTATGGGTTACCATACTTGGCCTTCACATGTCACTTTCACTTTCAAAAACACACAACATAACACTTAATTTAAGCATTTATTCTCCTTATAAAGCCTGATGCAAAGCATGCTGGGAACTAGAAATCATTGCTTAGTCAGTTTCAGCTTAATATAATCAGATTTTTAGTTAAATATTGACTTAAATATATAATTACACTGTAATAATGACACCTTAAAATAAAGTGTAACTCAAAAAAATCACATGTACATAAGTATTCACAGCCTTTGCCATGACACTCAAAATTGAGCTCAGGTGCATGCTGTTACCACTGATCATCCTTGAGATGTTTCTACATTTTGATTGGTGTCCACCTGTGGTAAATTCAGTTGATTGGACATGATTTGAAAAGGCACACACCTGTCCATATATGGTCCCACAGTTAACAGTGGATGTCAGAGCACAAACCAAGCCATGAAGTCCAAAGAATTGTCTGTAGAACTCCGAGACAGGATTGTATCGGGGCACAGATCTGGAAAAGGGTACAGAAAAATTTCTGTAGCATTGAAAGTCCCAATGAGCATCATCCGTAAATGGAAGAAGTTTGGAACCACCAGGACTCTTCCTAGAGCTGGCTGCCCGGCCAAACTGAGCGTTTGGGGGAGAAGGGCCTTAGTCAGGGAGGTGACCAAGAACCCAATGGTCACTCTGACAGATCTCCAGTGTTTCTCTGTGGAGAGAGGAGAACATTCCAGAAGAACAACCATCTCTGCAGCACTCTACCAATCAGGCCTGTATGGTAGAGTGGCTAGATGGAAGCCACTCCTCAGTAAAAGGCACATGACAGCCCACATGGAGTTTGCCAAAAGGCACCTGAAGGACTCTCAGACCATGAGAAACAAAATTCTCTGGTCTGATGAAACAAAGATTGAACTCTTTGGCCTGAATGGCAAGCATCATGTCTGGAGGAAACCAGGCACCGCTCATCACCTGGCCAATACCATCCCTACAGTGAAGCATGGTGGTGGCAGCATCATGCTGTGGGCATGTTTTTCAGTGGCAGGAACTGGGAGACTAGTCAGGATCGAGCGAAAGATGAATGCAGCAATGTACAGAGACATCCTTGATGAAAACCTCAGACTGGGGCGATGGTTCATCTTCCAACAGGACAACGACCCTAAGCACACAGCCAAGATAACAAAGGAGTGGCTACAGGACAACTCTGTGAATGTCCTTGAGTGGCCCAGCCAGAGCCCAGACTTGAACCCGATTGAACATCTCTGGAGAGATCTGAAAATGGCTGTGCACTGACACTCCCCATCCAACCTGATGGAGCTTAAGAGGTTCTGCAAAGAAGAATTCGAGAAACTCCCAAAATATAGGTGTGCCAAGCTTGTAGCACCATACTCCAAAAGACTTGAGGCTGTAATTGGTGCCAAAGGTGCTTCAACAAAGTATTGAGCAAAGGCTGTTAATACTTATGCACATGTGATTTTTCTTTTTCTGGTTTTATTTTTTTATTTTTTACTTTTAATAAATTTGCAAATATTTTAAACAAACTGCTTTCACGTTGTCATGGGGTATTGTTTGTAGAATTTTGAGGAAAATAATGAATTTAATCCATTTTCAATTAAGGCTGTAACATAACAAAATGTGGAAAAAGTGAAGCGCTCTGAAAACTTTCCGGATGCACTGTATATATTGTTAAGGTTATGTTTAGGTTCATTATGGTTTTGTTCATGTGTTTTGGTTTCTTGTATATCCTCTCAGTTTAAGGTTGTCAGTTTCCTAGGTTTCTCATGAGTTGATGATTACCTTCACCTGTGGTCTAATTAGTTCCCTTGTTATCTCTGTGTATAAGTCCAAGAGAGTAACAATTCATCGATATGGATCGATCAAACGTCTAACGATACGATGCATTGATGCCACACGTAAAATATCGATATGAGGTACCTTTATTTTGACACTCTCCACATCCTTACGTAACGTCCGTCTAAGCATGTCCGCCAAAGCGCACATTTTCGTTTACTCACCATACTGTTTGCCGGTGTGTCTTTGTAACGTTAATCTCCTTAGCTGAAATAGACGCCTGACAAGATTGACTGATCCCTAAACACGTTTTGTCACAAAAGCCTGTATTGTCCACTGTCAAAGCATTGCGAGTTCATGTTTTACAGCAGAAACTGACAAGCACCCTTGTTGTTTGTGAACACAACCCGATAAGTCCGTTTTAGTGAAGGCTGCTAGTCACTTTGAAAGGACACACTAGCTGAGAGGACTTTCGTCAAAGATGACTAACAGTGATCTAGGGTGGATCATTTCAAAGAACTTGAACCCTCGATATCTTTTTCAGGGCGTAAAAGGAAAATAAAAGTTTAACTTTTTCACGGAACCTTGCTAAAGCAGCACGTTACAGTGTGGAGGGAAAAGCTCCCTGTATTGTGTCTAATCACAACAATAAAGTGTGTCAGGCGTCTATGTCAGCGGAGGAGATTAACATTACAAAGATTAACCAAAAGATAGGAGTGTTTTATTATATATCATAGCAGTTACTTGGTTTTGTCTAACTCTGAAACATGAAATGTGGACTGTTGGAGTTGTCTGCTTTTGCTAAAAAACAAACTTATATATATATATATATATATATATATATATATAACATACTTTTAATGAACTTTAATTGTGTATGCAATCTGTATTTTTGTTTTGTTTTGTTATTATTACTTAATCAAAACAAGCCAGCTGCAGTTTTAATGATAGTTATCTGTTTTTGCAAATTAACTCTTCTGTTGTAAATGTCTGTGGGGACATGACCAGAGCAAAGGCAGGAGACACTGCTTGCAGACAATTCAAATTTGTATTGACTTAAGAAAAATAATAATTAATCAAAAATAACAGAAACAAAGACACTAAAGGTGACCCTTCCCACAGAGGTCCCTCACCAGAACTGACTGAACAGACAAAATAAATTATTTTATACTGAAAGGTTCAACCATTTCATAATAATAGGGAATTTAAATAATATGTACACGTACATAATACATAAATAAACTTAAATGAAAATAATATTCAAAATACATTAACATCAATTTTACAAGGAAAGTAATACAAATAATAAACAATACATTTCTTCAAAATAAACACAATAAAACAATGGAACAATAACCCCCTGCTCACACTGGGAAATGGACTATGCCTACACTACCCAGAATTCCTTGGGATGGCATAAAATGAGGAACAGGAAGGCCGCACTTTCTCTTAAATCCCCAACCCCAGAACCATGCTGCAGACATGAGTTTTAAAAGTTTTAAAAATGGGGATATAAACTAATATAATTTATGTACATTCTAAATAAAGAAAATAAAGAAATAAAACTCTTGGTGTCTTTTGTCATCAATCTAATGTGCACCTTAGACTAGAAAAAGTTACCAAACTCATATTTAACCAAGCAATGAAAAACAAACATTTATGCAAAATATATAAACCAAATAAACAGGGCATACACCGCAATCAGGGGTAATTTATGACAACGTCACATCGTCCCAAACTGGGAGAGGGTGTGCAATTTTCAAAGAGTTTAATTAAACATTTATGTTATATTTGGAACTTTTGGAACTTGCCAACCTTCTGGTTGGGTGAACGCTGACGCATTTGGCTGCCGCTGCTCTCCGGTGTTTTTATCATTTTAAATATTTTATTCTACAATTCTCTACCTCTGCTTAACTCTGCAGTCCACTGACACAATGTGGATTTACCATCCTTTCTCACGTGTCACCATTGTCTGAACTGTTTTATTGTCATTGTTCCACTAAGCGACTTCGCTGTTTCTGTATACAGCGACTGAACTTTACCAGCTGCGGTAATCAGGATATTGTTCATCATCCCCATCCAAAATACATCTGTTGCGGGTCTTGACAGGATTTTAGGTACGATGACTCGAGGGCTATAAGATCATTCTGGACTTCGGCTCCCCGAGCAGCAAGGTAAACTAGGCGGACTGTTGACCAGAGCGCTAACTACCGTATCCAGATCGACCAGCTCTTCACTCGGTGGAAATTAGCTCAAAGTTGGACTTCTCAACATTCGTTCACTTTCCAACAAGGGTCTCCCCATCAGCGACATTATCGACAATCGAAAGTTTGACTTCTTCTGCTTGGTTGAGACCTGACAGCAAGAAAATGACTTCCTAGAGTTGAATCACGCATGTCCTCCTGGGTTTGCTTACATTTCGCAACCTCGTATCTCCAGACGTGGGGGAGGTCTCGCGATACTTCACAACTCGATCAATAAAGCATCTCTGCTGACTGTACAAATGTATGCTTCTTTTGAATCGGCTGCTTTACTTATCAGCGGCCCAACAACTACAGTATTAGCTGTTATTTACTGGCCACCGAAATACTGCAATACATTCGTAAATTAATTTTGTGCATTTTTAACCTTTCTGTGTACCTTATCACCCAATCTTATTCTCCTGGGTGATTTTAACATTCATGTAGACAATGCCAGTAACCCACCCACAAGGGATTTCATTTCTTGCCTAGACAGTTTTGGTCTTCAGTATGTGGACTTTCCAACTCACTCTAAAGGCCACACTCTGGACCTTGTCTGCTGTTCAGGTGTTACACCTATGGACTGTACTGCAGCTGTAATACCCATATCTGATCATAAATTGCTTTCTTTTAATGCTAATGTTACACTCTCTAAATCCAAACAACAATGCTGAATGACATTTCGCAATATAAAAAAGATCGACCCCTCAGTTTTGACTGCTGCAATTACTGATTTTCCACTTAGTGACCATCTCACTTCTCCTGACAATTTGGTCTCCTTTTATAACTTTAAACTACAGCAGCTGCTTGACACTCTTGCACCTCTTAAAACTCGAACTGTATCATTCACTCACTCTGCGCCCTGGTTTACTCCTGAACTTCACCAGCTCAAAACTAGAGGCCGGCAATTGGAACGTCGTTTTAAACGAACTGGACTTATAGACTGGAGAGCTGTATAGTGAACATGTTCATCTTTATAAAGATGCTCTTTATGCTGCCAAAAAATATTTTTATTCACATTTAATTGAGTCTTGAGATGGTAATACTAAAGCACTGTTCGCAACTGTAAATCGTATTCTGAAACCTCCTGACATATTTCCTGCACACCTGTACTGCACTGCTCAATGTGATAAATGTATTTTTTCAATGACAAAATGACTACCATCCACCAACAATTGGCCACAGTGTCTCAATTAATTTCCCCCTCACCTTCCTTCTTTCAACTTGCCATCCGAAGAAGAAATTTCTCATTTAATTTACAATTCTAATTCTTCCACATGTTTACTTGATTCTATACCAACTCATTTGGTAAAGGCCTGTTTTCCTTCTCTTTCTTCTCTTATAACTCGTATTATTCACACTTAATCACTCCCCCCCCCACACACTTTCAAATTCATTTATGGTTTTTAACCGTACGCCGTCATCGCCACGGAGGAGCAAGACCAAGCCTGTGTCTGCACGCGTCCACATCCAGGAACGTCACATGCACACTCTAAAAATAGCTCACTGAAAGTTCTAATGAGCAGGTATAGCGGTTGCGGCACAGACAGCGATGAAACGCCAGAAACAACAACAGGTGACTTTAATGTCATCGTGGATGAAAAGAAAGAAAGGAGATGTGAGTTGGTTGATTCAGTAAATTAGCTCAGGTCAAGACAATCATATTTAAGACAATCATATTTTCTGTCTACACCTGTTGATGTTAGCCTTATATTGACTAAGCTAACGTTAACATACACTGCTGCTTGGTAACGTCTGGAGTGTTGAGTTCTGCTTAGAATTATGTTTGAACGAATCATCTGGAAGATTCATTTGTGTTTGGTTCGCCCTTAAATCCTACACAGGCAACAACTAATACTAAATTATAGTTGTACTTTACACTATATGTTCATAAGTTTCATAATTTCAAATGTAATATTGTTCAATCAATAAATATAACAACTTCCCTGAATATTTTGCAGGGTTAAAAGTGATATAAATAAATGCACACCTCTGTTTTTTTTTATATTGGTTAATAATGTCCTGTGTTGTGAAGCTTAGGATTGATATGGAGTTATGTGTGTAAGGCCTGCCCAATCGGTCCAACGACAGTTTCCGATAAGCGGGTGAAGGTTTACTGCGTTACTGTCTTTTCCACGTGGCAAAGTAATTTAAATTCCAATTCAACTTTTATCTCCTTTTTATCACAACCTCGATTTAGGTTAGATTACCAATTTTTTATTGGTCATTTATATAATAGTTTAGCAATACATTTGATTTATTCTATTCAACTCTCTACTTTATATTTTACTCAGAGAGTCTCGCCGGCCGGCCGGCCGTTCTTTTACGCGGATCTCACGATCACAAACTCACCGGACTGATCGATAACCAGAGGTTATGGCTAAAGCAGTTTAACAATGCCGCACACGCTTGCTGTTGTTAAAAAGTACCCATGTAGCCCCCTACAGTCGCCCATATAACAACTTAAAGACCAAACAATAACCAGATGTTATGGCTAGTACATTAAGATAATGCCGCTCCAAACGCTGCTATTACCTCAATAGTATTCTTATCTAGCCCCCTATTTGCGACTGCATTACAACTTAAAGTCAAGCAGTTAGTCAGGAATCTAGAATCCCACCAGACATGCCCCACGCTACATCTAAACTGGGATCTAGTATGTACTTAACCCTGAACGCAGATTTGTGGAAACATAAGACTTCACTTAATCTACTTGAGAAAATAATTTCAGAGTTATTCAGAATAAAATCAAATGTAACAATTTATTATGTCAGGTAAGTGTATCATGCCAATTTCGTAATCAGTTCAAAGATAATCAATACAATAACGTCTAATGTTGAGAGATAAAGAGTAAAAAATGTACCTGACTTTAATGTGAAAGACACTCAGCATTATGGGCAGATCTCATTTACATTTACATTTACATTTATTCATTTAGCAGACGCTTTTATCCAAAGCGACTTACAAATGAGAACAATAGAAGCAGTTAAACTAACAGTAGGACAACAATATGCAAGTGCTATGACCCTTCTCAGTTTAATCCAATGCAGTAAAAAACAGTTTTTTTTTTTTTTATTAGAGAACAGAATAGAATAGTAGAGAAAGTGTTAGTATTACTGGATCAAGTGCTGTCGAAAAAGAAGCGTCTTCAGACGTTTCTTGAAAGTGGCTATGGACTCAGCAGCTCTGGTTGAGTTAGGCAGATCATTCCACCAGCAGGGAACAGTCATGGTAAAGGTCCGAGAAAGAGATTTTGTGCCTCTTTGAGATGGCACCGCAAGACGTCGTTCGCTTGCAGAGTGCAAGTTTCTGGATGGCACATAAGTCTGAAGTAAAGAGTTAAAGTAAAAGGGAGCAGAACCAGTGGTTGTTCTGTAGGCAAACGTTAGTGACTTGAATTTGATGCGAACGGGAACTGGCAACCAGTGCAATTTTGTGAGGAGAGGAGTGACGTACTCTTTTCGGCTCGTTAAAGACCACTCTAGCTGTGGCATTCTGGATCAGTTGCAGAGGTTTGACCGTGCAAGCTGGAAGACCAGCCAGGACAGCGTTACAATAGTCCAGTCTGGATAAAACTAGCGCTTGGACAAGGAGTTGTGTAGCATGTTCTGATAGGAAGGGCCTGATCCTCCTAATGTTGTACAAGGCAAATCTACATGACCGGGCAGTTCTAGCAATGTGGTCTATGAAGTTCAATTGATCATCAATTACCACACCAAGGTTCCTGGCTGACCTTGATGGAGTTTATGGATGACGAGTCTAGCTGAATGGTGAAGTTGTGATGAAGTGTTGGGTTGGCCGGGACCACGAGTAGCTCTGTCTTCGCAAGGTTTAGTTGAAGGTGATGGTCCTTCATCCAGCCAGAAATGTCTGTCAGGCAGGCTGAGATACGATAAGCTACCGTCGGATCGTCAGGCTGGAATGAGAGGTAGAGTTGTGTCATCAGCGTAGCAGTGATAGGAAAAAGCCATGTTTCTGAATCACAGATCCTAGTGATGTCATGTAGATGAAGAAGTGGTCCAAGCACTGAGCCCTGAGGCACTCCAGTAGCTAGAAGTTGGGTCTTAGACACCACACCCCTCCACGATACCCTAAAGGAACTACCTGAGAGGTAAGACTTGAACCATTGGAGTGCGGTTCCCGAGATGCCCTTCATCTTTAGGATTGACAGGAGGATCTGGTGGTTAACTGTGTCAAAGGCAGCAGGCAGATCCAGCAGGATGAGAACTGAGGATTTGGAAGCTGCTCTTGCCAGTCTCATTACAAATCGCCCTGAGACTCTTGTGCTCTTTCCTTAAATAGCCATGTCAATAGCCCAGGAACACTTTCTCCCGTCAGCATTGGCATCATGGCATCAACTGTGTCTCCATCTTTGTCTGTAGACTACAGTAGATCCAATGGATACTTTTTGAGACAACTTACAGATCACTCTTTATGCATACAAACAAGCACTGACCTTTTGTAGCTGGTCACATTTGTACCAAGAAATCACCAAATTTCATTAACATGCTGAGCAGCAAATGTCTGTCGTACTGTATAACACTGCTAAGATTTCATATTCAAAAACAACACTTAATGTTTAATGCGTTCAAAGTGGTAGAAGAAAGAATTTAGGTCATCATGTTGAAAGGCAGAGAGAGTCACCTTGTGGGCCTGAAATTGAGTAGAACAACTGGAGCGTGCCACTAAAGGCATAATCCCATTCACTCTGAATTTAGCATGTGTGGGATACTATGCATCTTTATAGTCTGTAGACATGTGTTATTTGTGGAATTCCTGTACAGCACACCAATGTATACAATCCATGTGTAACACATGTATTCCTTTTCTTTTTTTTACGTTTCAGCTTATGGAGCAAACTTTAATTTTTTTTCTCTTTTATAATTCCCATTAGGGTCCACCTGGCCCAAGAGGTGACAAGGTAAGAACCCTTTTAACACTTTTTACATCAACAATCACATTTTTCATAGCTTCACAAAAAAAAAAAAAAATTAATATCACATAATATCAATTTCTATGGTTTCAAAGATGACAGTTTGAATGTCAGGGCCGTTTCTTTTTTTTTTTATATAAACATGAATTAATATTATTAACAAAATTTTCTGCAGAATGTACCATGTCAAGGCCAGTATTGAAGAAGAAGAAATGGGTGTGATGTAACCATTTTGCAGGTGCTTTTGAATTTGATCTGGTAGTTCAACTCACCAGTGCAAACTGTTAGAAAACTTCATACCAGCTGTTAAACACAAACTGCCACTGGTCAGCGATGATGATGTAATAGGTGGGTGTGAACTGGGACTCCTCTTCATTTAAAACAAACATCTTTTCCAGTTAATTTCTTCACTGATTTCATCATATATTCTCAGCTAGCTAACACATACTTTTAACCAAGAGTGAAGAACGAAGTGAAGAAGAGTGAAGAATCTTTGCGTTGGGTATACTGAAGTCTTCATTCTCAACATATAAAATTACCACCACTGTTAAAATAGAGAATATGACACAAATAGCTCTATGTCTACTTCTCTAATTCAAGCTATAAGCAGTCTGGTCAAATACCAAATTATTTCTTCACTTTGTTCATAATTAGATTTCAGAATAATAAAAATGGATTTCATTGGTAGCCTAGAAATCTAGACGCACCCTAGCGGCAGGAAATTTTATTTTGCAGCCAGTGTCATCTAGCAACTCTCCGTTGGCTTGCGAACTGGAAAAACCAAACTCTAGTCAGGCCAATCACATCGTGTATAGAGTCGGTGGGTGGGCTTAACATAATGACGGCAGAGTTCCGCGTGAATTCCCTGCTACTTGAAAACAAAAATGGCTGCTGCAGCTGGCAAACAGCGGTCTTTCGAATTGGCTTTGGCCGCGACTCTGGAAGACTTGGAGTTAAGCTTTTCTTTGAGAAATGAACAAAGAATGGCACTGAAGTCATTCTTAAAAAAGGAAGATATGTTTGGAGTTTTGACTAAGTCACCTTCTTCGTTGCTCTGGTTGGTTGTAGCGCTATCCTAGTGTGTGTGTGTAGAGGGAATTTGAAAGACAACCGTTTATCCCACCCCTGAGCCCTGCCAATGGTGTGTTCCCAGACACAACATCTTAATGTGGGTCTGGCTTGTCAGGCTATTTCATTGAAGCTCTGCAGTCAATCACTGCAAATGTGTGACCCTGAACTACAAGTTGTGACCAACCGTTATCTAGTGCAGAAATATTCAAACCAAACCAAAGTAATGGAAAGATGCTGTTGTTGCTTTGCAGTCATGATAGTTCTGCAAATGTTATGGTGAACACGTGCTTCAGTAAAGGATATTTTGTTATTGATCAGTGTGCTTAAGTACTGCATTTGTAATATTCACATTTCTCATGTAGAGGGCTGAGCGCATGGCATTCGTATGACTGACTGAGCTATTATATGTAGCTAGTATGAGTAATAAAATGCTTTCTCTTCGTCCAGATTTGACTGTAATAATAATGCTAAAACTGACACTTCAAATTAACTTAAATTAATAAAAAACAAAAACAATCTTAAGTTTGACAAAAAAGTAGTCTCTAATAGTGTATAAATAGGCTATATCCAAATGCAAAACCGAAATAATTGACTAAAACCCCAACAATTAATTTTGTCTGAAATTTACAGTTATATTTAAGTTTGAAGTTTTTCACTAAAATAATTTAGTATTTGAATAACCAATTATTTATTTAAAATACACTGAGCTAATATATTTGTGAAATTTCCATCACAATATTTGAGAATGGATAGAGTTTTATCTTCATAAGTGTAAACTGTTTCGAAGCCCAATTTTAGACTTTTTTGTGTTGATTTAAAACTATTTTATGACTCTCTTTGTTTATCAGCTAATAAGAAAGCTGCTAAAACTTCTTTGTTGCTCAAAGAAATTATGGTTTCTTCATAAATTACTTCCTGATTTTCTGAAGATTATTATCCCCTTAAGCACTGAGGCCATTTTTGGAGTTGTTTTGTCTGAGTGACACACAAAAAAGTAAAGACTCATTTAAGACTTTTTGGGGAAGTACCCCTAAATGTGAGCTGCATCTGAATCAAATTTTGTGGTGATCGCATAAAGTACTCAAAAGTTACAGCATTTGGAACAAAGGTAGCCTTTTTGTTTAGTCCTCACACATTTGGAAAGCAATAAAAAAAAAGAGTTTTCTGAGTGACATACACAAAACTAAAGACTCATAACTTCAAAACTATAGCAAGGAGAGTCAAAAGGTAGGTATCGTTCGAAAGAACACTTTTCAAATTTGTTGAAAATATAAATTACATTACATTTGGACATTCTGCTGCCGAGAAACTGCTGATAAAAGACAAAAAATATATATAATTTTTATAATGATTTCTTATTTGACATGGAATAACTCAGGAAGGAAATAAGGTAGGAGGAAAATTCTTTTTTGGGGAAGTCCCTCTACATATGAGCTGCATCTGGATACAATTTTGTGGTGATTGGATAAAGTAATCAAAAGTTAGAGCATTTGGAACCAAGATAGCCTTTTTGTTGAGACCTTGACGCCCCCTCATGGGCATTTTTTATAGTGTTTCACCATGAAGAATATCTTGTCATAAAAGCAATAGACAAAGTTAATTTTGGGCTCATTTTAATTGTATTAATATGCTGTAAAAATGAAGTGCCATTTTCAACGATTTTTGAATGTTTCATGCAGGGCCGTGCACAGACCTTTTGAGGGGCATGTGCTGAAACTGAAAAAGGGCACCCCCCTCCCTTTTTTTATATCAAAATTATTTAGTAAGCCTACATAAAAGGAAGAAATGGTCACGTCTTCATGACAAATTCAATAACACAAAATAATAGTCTCAAAAGCTTTAGATTTATTCACGTTTAATAACAACCATAATAATAATATAGATAATATAGATAAACAGGGTTTTAAGGGCCTCTTAACCTAAATACAACAGCAACCTTCTGTTGCTCTTGTGTAGGCCTACTCCATAGAAATATATGTCAAAAATACTTGACTCATACATAAACATGTTAACCAAATAATACAAATTAGCTTACAAAACCAAACAGAATAGCTAAAAAATTCTGTTTTTTTTAATTGAACTTTATGCACTTTTTTATGAACTTTGCAGAGAAATATATATATATATATAGAGAGAGAGAGAGAGAGAGAGAGTTCAGATGCAAAAGCCTCTAAGTGCCATCTGAAAATTTCTTCTAGAATGATAATTTTTATCAAGCTCGTATATTTAAGTTCAGTAATTTCACTTAAATGACAATTAATAGCTAATTTTCTTTGCCATTTAAGTGAAATTACTGAACTTAAATATATGAGCTTGATAAAAATGATCATTCTAGAAGAAATTTTCAGATGGCACTTAGAGGCTTTTGCATCTGAACTATTCATATTCTCTTTTTTAGCTATTCTGTTTGGTTTTATAAGCTAATTTGTATTATTTGGTTACCATGATTATGTATGACATTGAGAAGAGGGGAAGGTAGAGCAATGAGTCAAGTATTTTTGACAAACTATTTTGAAATATAATTTGAGTAATTATGTCCAAATCAATTCCAGATTATAAGAAACTATAGCCATACCTTTACTATATCCAACATGTATCCGCCTACCTGGCAAAAATCTGATACTGTGCTGTGGAGGACAAGGGATGTTGGTCTCTTGAAGGTCTCTTATTCACTAAAAATATTTCACAATATTACTGTTTTTGCTGTATTTTGGTTCAAATAAATGAAGCCTTGGAATGAATTACATCATGAATTACATTCTGCATGATACAATATAAAGATTTCACAGTGATCTTCTGTAATGTTTTTTTTTTTTTTTTCTAGTTACTACTACAACATTACTGTAGTAAAACCATGTTTTACTACATTTTATACATGTGAGGATGAGTGGAGAGTATAGAATAATATAGATTAAAAATTAGCTAGATAGCGAATACATGCATATTAACAGCCTTGAATTAACCATAATTGAATATTATTACCATAACATGATTATCCTAAATGTTAATAAATTAAGTGTATCAGCAATCATAAATCAAAGAAGAAATTTCTTAGAAATATGTTACCTAGGTGATGAGGATCGCTTTGTGTAAGTTCCAGTACGAAACAGCGCGGGGGCGCACCTGTTATGATTTTCCGCACAAATTATATGTTGTTGTATTACTTATCAATATATAGTTTTTGACCAGCGAATGTGTGCAAATGTGCATTTTTTTGTCCGTCATTAAAACGGCGCAGGCGGTATCACATTACATTTTCATCAACAGGTTACAAACTAGTTTGTTTTTCCTGTTGTAAAATACATTTGGCCAAAATCGCATTTTATAAAAGATGAAATACTACTGTATGCACAGGATATTTAAGTTATTTGCGTTAGGCTATGTATTGGCTATGACTAGATGGCAAATGCTAGCCTAGACCTCTCTCTCAGGCGACGTCCCACATGTCTCAGTCAGTGAGTCATCAAATAAATAAAATATGAGCCTTTATAGACATAGTGTTTAGTAGTACTTATTCAAACAACAAGATATTTATTTACCCTTCGCAAAACTTCGTTCAGCTGCTGTCTACTGTGCGGCTGCTGTGGAACTTCAGTTGATTCAGTGAATATAGAGGGGGCGGAGTTATCAGCTTACTGACAGCTTGAGGATCGAATAAGATTTACACAAGCTCGGTTTAAGAACTTTCATTGGCTAAATATTTGTAAAACAGACAGACAGACGTAAAGGATGACCAATAGCATTGATTAAAAAAAAAAAAAAAAAAAAAACACCACCAAAAAAAGGGCACTTCGGAGTGTAAGGGCAAAAAGGGCATGTGCTCTGCACAGGTTGAGCCCTACCTGTGCACGTGCCTGGTTTCATGAGATGTATGATGTTTTTGACACATTGCAGTACATAGTACAAAAATATGGTGGCCGAGAGAGCTCAACGCGCTGCAAATGAAGAAAACACATGCAAACAGAAAAAAACGCATGCAAACAGAAAAAAACGCATGCAAACAGAAAAAACACATGCAAATAGAAAAAAACCCACCAGCGAATAAGAAAACATCTTCATCAGTTTTACAACTCACGTGCGTCCCAATACTCACAACACAACCAAATACGGAAACGCGCTGCAATTACAGAAACGCGCTGCAAAAGTTCACAACAAAACCAAATACAGAAACGCGCTGCAAATAGAACAGAACACAACGGAAATGTTTCCGGGGAACCCAATAAGTGACGGACGGACGGCTCGCGAGCTTTACCAGAGAGACGCGGGCTCTGGCTTTACCTATGCCCTACTCTCTTAAAAGGGCAGACGGCAGAGCCCTTGAATTGGGCACTTTTGAGGGAGCGGGGCACTTGTGTGCCATTATGTTGATGAAGGGAGCAACGAAAGACAACGTAATTTCATTATTTTCACCTGGGATGTTCCCATGACAACGCAGCGCGTGTCCATCAGCTGAATAGCTGTTCTTACCAGAAATATAGTAGCCTATTAATGCTGTTAACATAACTGTTGCAAATAAATATACATTTTATACAACAAAGTTTTTAAAATATGTGTTATATCTTTGTGTGAGTGTCTCAACTTTAAAACTTGCCGTCTCATATTTGGACCTATAGCTACATTCTAACATTTCTTATGAAACTTATTATAACATAACATGACAAAATGTGTTCAATGTAACTGATGTATAGATTAATGTATTTTCCTCGTTCTTTTTCTCTATCTTTTTTATTTATTTATTTATTTTAGTCTTCAGCTCATTGTTCTTTTTAGTATTCTTATGACATTGAACATATCGCAAATACATTTTGTATATTGTATACAAAGTTGTATGTCATAAACGTGTCATCTTTGAATGTTTTGCAAAAAAAAAAAATAATAATAATAAAAGTAGACAGCTGTAAGCACGTCCTAGCCGTCCGTCCGTCACTTATTGGGTTCCCCGGAAACATTTCCGTTGTGTTCTGTTCTATTTGCAGCGCGTTTCTGTATTTGGTTTTGTTGTGAACTTTTGCAGCGTGTTTCTGTAATTGCAGCGCGTTTCCGTATTTGGTTGTGTTGTGAGTATTGGGACGCACGTGAGTTGTAAAACTGATGAAGATGTTTTCTTATTCGCTGGTGGGGTTCTTTTTCTATTTGCATGTGTTTTTTTTCTATTTGCATGTGTTTTTTCTGTTTGCATACGTTTTTTTCTGTTTGCATGTGTTTTCTTCATTTGCAGCGCGTTGAGCTCTCTCGGCCACCGTACTAAAAAGTATTTTATAGATTATGATTTTTTTTAAAAAATATTTATCAGCAAATAACTCAGCAGTACTTAGGAGTTTTTCAAATTGGCTACATTCACTGTAAAGTTCAGACTCTAAGGTTTCAAATGACACCAATTTTGTTTGAATCAAGGCAATATTTTTGAAAAATATGATAATGAATATTTTCGCAGCTAGGTGGCGCCATGGGTGGTGCACGCGGGCGGTACACTCCGGTTTAGAGAGACTAGTCAGCACTCGTTCAGAGTTGATCGAAGTGGTTAGATTCTTTAAAAAGCTGAGATTCTAAGCTTTAAGATGATACATATTTTGTGTTATTCCACGTTTGAAAACGAGCACGGACGGTTCCGGGAAAATTGGAAAACACTTTGCTCCCCGGAAGGATGAGAGACTTGTTTTTTAGCCAAGTATGCATCACTTCGTGAGGAATATATCGTGATCAAAGCAATGGATTATGTTGTGTTTGGGCTTTTGTCAATAAAGATGTTCGATTTTTCACAATCCATGCATGTTTCATTGAGTTATGAGCTGAAACGTCACATCAAAACAACATAGCATCACTGCTATTGCTACTTCATAGGTGCGCCTCTGGTATTTTTTTGTGTCAGAACGCCATAAGGAATATCTTTAGATCTGAGTGATGGATTATGGTGTGTTTGGGCTCTTTTTAATCTTAACAATCTGCTGTAAATAATGATGTGCCATTTTCCACAATTGATGCATGCTTCATTGAGTTATGAGTTAGAACGGCTCGATGGTGTTTTAAGCCCCCAATGGCTCCTTAGAGGCAGCTAACCCTACCCTCAACCTTAAACCTACCCATCCCCTCGCTGCCTGGAAGGCGCCGTTGGGGGCATAAAACACCAAAGACCGTTAGAACGCGACATAAGTGCTACATCTATAATAAAGATCTATGTGCGCATTTGGGACTTCATGTGTTACAACTCCACGAGGAATAACTTTAGATATGATTGATGGATTATGCTGAGTTTGGGCTCTTTTTAATCGTGAGAGTCTGCTGAAAATAATGATGTGCATTTTTCTACGATATGTGCATGCTTCGTGAAGTTTTAAGTGAAAACCAAACGTGAGTGCTTCATGAGCATATATTTGGCTAGGTGCGTCTTTGGTATTTACTGTGTTAGAACCAGGGCTTAATTTGAGCCGGAACACGCCGGAACATGTTCCGGCACCTCCGACATTGGATCCGGAACCTTTTTTATTGGATCCGGCACCTCCCGTGTCAATAAAATTAATTGCCTAAATGAAATAAAATAAAATTACTGTTTTAGTGTTCAATGTTTGTGACACATGACTTGCGCGCTTGTTGTACGAGTTGAGATTGATGTTAGCCTCGATCGTTTCACTCAGGGGAAAAATGTCAAAAAGACGCGACAGTCAGATCCCAAACAAGCAAAAATCGTTTCTGCTGATCAAAAAGGAGACCACGGTGGACACAGTAGCCTAGTATCGACATTATATCTCGTTATTTCGACATAATAAGGGGACATTCTAATCTGCCACATTAAGCGTTCTTATAATGGTTTTCTATATATGGGAGGAAAATGCTTAACGTGTAAATGCGTTCATATTATGGGCTCATCTGATTTTTTGTACATAGCATATTTGTCAGGATTTTAGTATCATAATGATTAATAACGCACAATTATCCGTGAACTTGATTTGAACAAATGCCTTTCACTTGTGTGTGCAAAATTCAGAATTAAATTAATGTGCAGAAATGTGTACAAATAGAGAGTATGTAGGCCTACTATGCCGTTGTAGCCATTAAAAAAGTGCATTTAGTTTCATATTTGTTAAAATATTATAATGTTTTTTTTTTTTTTTTCATTTATGTTGATTTATGAAAAGTGAACAGCACGACCGAGTAAGATAGGATGCGCAATATGAGACATGGAGCGGGTCAGACATGATTTTGTCCGTTGAAGTTGAAGTTGTTTAGAAAGCCTTTCTTTAAAGTGAATTTCGTTTTGTATAAATTGTATCTTAATTTTAATCAAATTTTCATCAACCATTTGCCTGTAGGCCTATTTATTGAATACGAAACAAATATAACGGAGGCGCCCGCGCGCTCACTTGCATTGCACGTGAACTGAAGCATGAAACTCAGTGTATGCCTCACACAGACATGACAAATACATCAAATACACAAAGCTTGAAATGTCTTTAAACGAAATAATTCAAAACGAAAAAGGAAAAAGGCTCGATTATGTAATCCATTAGGCCTATTTATGTGCATTTCTCTCTATAAGTGCGTTCACACGGAGATGGCGATCGTCAACTTCATCTTTGCAGCTGAGTCGACACTTTTAGAGAAAACACTTTATTGTTTTTATTAATAAAAATCAATACACGCGTCACCGGATTTACAGATGCACGCACACATATTATTTCGAAATAACGAGATATTTTGTTGAAATAACAGTCATTATTATTAATTTATTTGTTCTATCTGTAATAAAATAAATAAATAAATAAACATTATTATTAATAATAGCCTACATCTTTTAGAATATTTGATTGAATGCTGAATGTTATTTAAGTAGCCTACTTGTTCAATTTAATAAAATTAAAACTTTAATTGTGATCATTAACATAACTGAATATTAAATATTTAGTGGCCAAGTTTTGCGCAGCTCCCCGTCAATGATGTATCTATAGCACCCACTCAGCTGGCGCTGTCCCTGCAGAGAAGCTACGTAGGCAGTGTAATTATTATTATTTTATTTTTTTTGTTCCGTTACCTCCAACCCCCATTTTGAGTCGCCGGATCCACCCCCCCTCTGCGCTCCGGGACCTCCCACTTTACAAATTAAGCACTGGTTAGAACGCCATGAGGAACATCTTTAGATCTGATTGATGAGTTTGGGCTCTTAATCGTGAGCTCCTGCTGTAAATAACGATGTGTCATTTTTCATGATCGATGTATGTTTCATGAAGATACGAGTAAAAAGGCCAAGTCTAAGCTACCTCACTTGGCTACGTGCGTTTGTGTATTTTTTGTGTATTAGAACTCCATGAGGAATATCTTTAGTTCTCAGTGATGGATTATGTTGACTTTGGACTCATTTTAATTGTAAACATCTGCTGTAAATAATGGTGTGTCATTTTCCACAATCGGAGTATGTTTCATGAAGTTACAAGCGGAAATGTGTCTAAAATTCAGCATCCATATATGGTTTACCCATGGGTCTCTTAAGGGACTTATTTTACAAAAACCTTGCTCAAGTTTAGTAAAAGCCTGAAACAATTATGCTTGTTGTATTCTACTCATTGAGACCTTTCAAATGACATCATATGTTTTTGACACATTGCAGTACATAATAATTTCCCCTTCCTCATAAATTATAAAAAAAAGAAATTTCATTTTATCACCAAATAACTCAGCACTACTTTGGAGATAATCATAATGGCTACATTCATTGTAAAGTTTAGACTCTAAGCTTTCAAATGATGCCTATTTTGTGTTGATCAATGCAGTAGTTTTGAAAAATATGACAATTAATTTTTTTCATAGCTAGGTGGCGCCCTCCGGCGGAGGAATAACTTCTAAAGGAATAACTCAGCGCCTGTTAGGAGTTGAACAATGTATAGGTGCATTGAAAAGCTGAGATTCTAAGCTTTAAAATGATACTATTTTATGTACATTTAGCACATTCAGTGGTTGCTTAGTAATTTGATTATGAATTATTTTCATGGGGTGGCGTCCCACGGGTGGGACGGTTAGGGCTTAACACTAGAACTCCCAAGGCGGTCATTTTGACCGTTTTTAAATTTTACAATGTAATAACTTTGTTAAAATAAAATAAATGTGGCTGTAGGACTCTGACTTTTCCTAAATATGTGGATATTTTATTCTGACACTGTTATTTTATTAAAATCATAAAACACACAACAGTTCTGACTATTTCTACCTAGAACTACCATAACGGTCATTTTGACCGCACGCGTTATAGATATCATAAGTCCGCTACATTGCAAGTTTCGCAGAGGGACTTCATCATACGACTGGCGAGCGAACTTCACTCCGACCACATGGAAGCAAAAGCCATACAACTGGAGGAACTGCAAACAAAATAAAACCAATGAGATGTATCAAATGTTACAACGTGTGTGGGAGCTGCACGCGAAAGGCGGTGTTTACCTGTGTGGAATGTGCGTAAGCGTCAATGATGCGGTATGTTTGCGCCGTTCAAATGGGCAGTTAACCTGATTTTGTTCGTTAATATTTTTTGTTCACTGAAACTAATCGTTCTGAAGCAGTTCGTTTTCTTGTTTAGCTAATGTTCATGTTTTTTTCTTAGCCTGTTTGCGTGTGTACATTTTCACATTCATTTGAATCAAAATTGTGTGTCCTGTTTATCATTACCTATCATTGTAGATCCATTTATTTTTAGATTTTGTATTGATTATTGAACTTATTTACAAACAGGGCTGTAGGCCTACTAACTGTATGAAGCTTTGACGTTTCCTAACTTTTGTGCGTGTCTATTCACGTGGTGAGTGCGGTGAAAAAAAATATTATTTTGATGCAAAATGTTCCTCAAATAGAGGCAGCACCTGTCGGGGCAATCTTTCTTTTGTGCTTGTTTTAAGGTCTATGACGACAGGAATTAAAAGCTTCATTGGAAAAGAGAAGGTTAACATGTACAATAGATATTACATGACGAAAATGACGTTCAGTACGGCCATATGAACGTCAAAGTATGAACGGTCAGAATGACCGCTATGGTCGTTCTAGTAGTTATGGAATTCCGGTAGTTCTAGTGTTAACGGGTTATTTATTTATGTATTCCCAATGTTATTTATTTCTAATTACTTGTACTAATTTTTTGTATTTGTAGTTTCTATGATTGTTTTGTGAATTGTTATTTTTTTTAGTAGACTATCCCTTATCTACTGCCTTGCTTTACTTTGAGTTTACTGTCTTGTTTTTATTTTATTTTATTTTTTTGTGCTTGATACTGTATCGCCTGTGCTTTTTGTTCAATAAAAAAAAAATTTGAGAATGGATAATTAAACTGTTCTGTTTCAAAAACCACAAATATTTCTTAAATAAAATCAATATTATTAATATTTAACACGCATAAGAAATTGATTAAGTTTACTCAATTAAAACAATGCACCCCTTCACCACCCTCTGACGTGACGATAACTCAGCGGTTGAGTGAGCGTGCGCTGTTTGAATTCTCTTCAGTCTCCAGAACAACAGTTCTCCTCTCCTCAGCGTCGCAGAATTGGTGCATTTCCTCTGTGAAATTCAGGTGTGTGTATGTTTTATTTTATTTGTATAATCATTAATGTGCTTTAAATCATTTTATTTAATGCGAAAGAACATACAGAGATGCAATGTTACCCACCTTAAACAAGTTAAACGACTGTCGACTCGTGCCTGCCTTTTCGCGTGATTGTAACGCCTTGCATAAAAAACACACGACAATATTCCTAAAGATATATGAATAACTAATTTGGATGATAAACTGTCCTCAGAACTGTGCACTGTTTGTTTATTGGCAGGTGATGGAGTCAGTCGCGTCGCAGCATCTTTCGGCTGTGAGTGACGCAGGACGGCGGTGTAAAGTTAGATGTTCCCCCGCAGAGGCGAGTCCATCTCCGGCATGGGAACCAGCGCTGATCCGGTGGATATTGGATAACAGACCGGTTGATTACACTTGAATTACTTGAATGTTTAGGCTTAAATGTTTAATTTTTACTTCGAAAATGTTTCTTACATGAGTTTAAATGTAGGCATTATTTGTCACAGTGTTAGGGTGTTGTTCTCCGGGTGTCCACTAGATGTCCTCCTTCCTCACGGTGTCATTCACTTGGTGAACTACATTCCCCATAATCCTTGTTATCATTGCACTCAGCTGTTTCCTATCACTGATCATTGCACCCAGCCAATTCCCCATTATCATTGTCTCTCCCCTGTGTATATATGCCCTGTCTGTTTAGTATGTGTCACGGAGTTCTTGTAAATATCACACCACTTCTGAGTACTGTCGTTAGACCCGTTTGTTTGTTCTTGTTTATGTTGGATTGCTACCTTGGTTTTGACCCCTGCCTGGACTGTGTACGATTTTGGATTTTCCCTAAATAAAACATTCTTACCGCATCCTTGGATCTTCCCTTCTTTCCCGAGTGTGGATCGTGACAGAAGAACTCCGTCATGTCAAGATCCAGCGGTAAGAATGTTCGTGGCTCCTCTCCGACCATCGAGAGGAGGAATTCAGGACCCAAGGAAACACCTCCACGAATGAACATCTTCCAGTGTTTCGCGCTATGGGCCCAGCAGACGGAGGAGATCAAGATGGCCAAATCCCTCGAGTCTCGGTCCATCAGGAGGGAACCATCTTTTGAGGGAACCCGTCTGGCCAGATTTTCTGGTACCCGTGGTGGCCACAGAAGAGGAGGTTCTAGAGGCGACATCCAGCACCACTCTCCGCCTCGGTCTCTCATCGACCCTGAGCCGGTGATGATCGACCCAGAGCCCTCTTCACCGTGGTCCCTGCCCGATCCGGAGCCTGCTCCTCGCCATAACAAACGGCGGAGGAGGAGGAAGGCCTCCAACCGTCCAAAGGACCTGGAGGTGGTCCCAGAGGTCCCCGTGCAGCCCGCTGTTGTCCCGGAGGTCCCCGTGCAGCCCGCTGTGGTCCCGGAGGTTCCCGTGCAGCCCGCTGTGGTCCCGGAGGTCCCCGTACAGCCCGCTGTTGTCCCGGAGGTCCCAGGGCAGCCCGCTGTTGTCCCGGAGGTCCCCTTGCAGTCTGAGGTAGACAGAGCAGCTGAGACTCTGTTGAATTACTTTGAAAGACTATTCAAGATCCTAGAGTTTCCCAGAAATGTTCACGTCACATCTGCCGACCCAGAGACTGTCCACGTCACGTCTGCGGATCCAGAGACTGTTCACGTCACGTCTGCGGATCCAGAAACTGTGCACGTCACGTCTGTTGATCCAGAGACTGTTCACATCACGTCTGTTGATCTAGAGACTGTTCACGTCACGTCTGCCAATCCAGAGACTGTGCACGTCACGTCTGCCGATCCAGAAACTGTTCACGTCACGTCTGTCGATCCAGAGACTGTTCATGTCACGTTGGTAGAGCCAGTGTACCCGGACAAGATGGCCGAACCTGTGTCTTCAGACAAGATGGCCGCTACAGAGACTGTTCACGTCACTTCTGCCGAGCCTGTGTCTTCGGACAAGATGGCCACCACCGAGCCTGTTCATGTCACGTCTTCCGAGCCTGTGTCTTCGGACAAGATGGCCGCCGCCGAGTCTGTGTTTCCGGACAAGATGGCCGCCGCCAAGCCTGTGTTTCAGGACAAGATGGTAGCCGCCGAGCTTGTGTCTCCAGACAAGATGGCCACCGCCGAGCCTGTGTCTCCGGACAAGATGGCCGTCGTCGAGCCTGTGTCTTTGGACAAGATGGCCGCTGCCGAGCCTGTGTCTCCGGACAAGATGGCCGCTGAGCCGGTGTCTGTTCCTGAGTCTGTATCTGTTCCTGAGCCGGTGCCTGTGTCTGTTCCTGAGCCAGTGGTGTCTGTTCCTGAACCTGAGCCGGTGGTGTCTGTTCCAGTTCCTGAGCCGGTGGTGTCTGTTCCAGTTCCTGAGCCGGTGGTGTCCGTTCCAGTTCCTGAGCCGGTGGTGTCCGCTCCAGTTCCTGAGCCGGTGGTGTCTGTTCCTGAGCCGGGGGTGTCGGTTCCTGAGCCGGTGGTGTCTGTTCCAGTTCCTGAGCCGGTGTCTGTTCCTGTGCCTGAGCTGGTGTCTGTTCCTGTGCCATGGCCGCCCGAGGGGTCGTCTCCGCCCTGGCCGCCCGATGGGTCGTCTCCGCCGTGGCCACCCGAGGGGTCGTCTCCGCCCTGGCCGCCCGAGGGAGGGTCTCCGCCCTGGCCGCCCGAGGGAGAGTCTCCGCCTTGGTCGCCGAGAGAGAGTCTCCGCCCTGGCCGCCCGATGGACTGTCGTTTCAGCCCTGGCCGCCTGCACGACCTGCTCCGCCCTGGCCACTCGAGGGAAAGTCTGCTTTGCCCTGGCCGCCCGATGAGTCATCTGTTTCACCCTGGTCGCTCGATGGACTGTCATCTCCGCCCTGGCCGCCAGATGGACTGTCGTCTCCGCCCTGGCCGCAAGATGAACTGTCACTCCCTGTCCCCGTTTCCCTCCATGGACCTGGCCCCCCATCCCTCCCCCTGATCCTCCACCAATCCACCTCCCACCCTGGACTCTTGTTTGTGTCAGTGTCTTTGTTGTCTTGTAGCGTCTGGTAGCCGCTCCGTAGAGGGGGGGTTATGTCACAGTGTTAGGGTGTTGTTCTCCGGGTGTCCACTAGATGTCCTCCTTCCTCACGGTGTCATTCACTTGGTGAACTACATTCCCCATAATCCTTGTTATCATTGCACTCAGCTGTTTCCTATCACTGATCATTGCACCCAGCCAATTCCCCATTATCATTGTCTCTCCCCTGTGTATATATGCCCTGTCTGTTTAGTATGTGTCACGGAGTTCTTGTAAATATCACACCACTTCTGAGTACTGTCGTTAGACCCGTTTGTTTGTTCTTGTTTATGTTGGATTGCTACCTTGGTTTTGACCCCTGCCTGGACTGTGTACGATTTTGGATTTTCCCTAAATAAAACATTCTTACCGCATCCTTGGATCTTCCCTTCTTTCCCGAGTGTGGATCGTGACATTATTGTATACGTGTTAAAAATAGTATAAAATATGTTCATCGACAATAAAGGCCAATGTCATGTAGTTACTGTATACTGGTGGTTGTATGGAATATTTTTACAAAGGTTTAGAGGAAATAAAAAAAGTTAATATTACTGGCATATAAACACAGTTAATATTACTCATAAATATTTTTTTAAATGCCCCCCCCCCCCCTCCCTTTCTGCTTTATTTTATTTATTTCTGCTCAATTTTATTTGTTAATGTACCAAATTCAGTTACTCAGGTCTATTTAATTTGTTTTACTTACATTTACTCAGTTAATATACAGTGCATGTAATTGATTTCACTGCTTTAAAATTTAATCAATATTCTAAGTGTAAAAATGTTTCACCAAAAAAAAAAATTGAGTAAATCATATTAAAAGTTTTTAGAGTGCATCACCACCAGAGTTCATGTCACATATACAAAAACATATTCCAGCCAATTTTCAACATTTTAATCTCTGTTCTAGAAACATATTTGACTCAACTTTGTTCATTTGCAATAATATGTTATGATTTGTTCACAAACAAAAGGTCAGTGATATTCTGACAGTAATCCTCGAGCCGGCTTCTGCACTGTACAATTTACAAATCTGCCAACTGCATATAAGTGAATCAGGTGTTGGTCATCAAAACATGAAATCTGTATGAAACACATAAACAAATGACACAAAATGTGTAGAAATTCTATATGACTTTAATTTGACTAGCATATATAAGAACTTTAAATGATTTATATCAGAATTTTATATGAGTTTTGTATATTTCTACTAATACCATACACATTTGCATACTTTTGTCATGTAAAACTCATATAAGACTTTTAACAGTATTCATATATAACGCAAAAATCCCCTACAAGTTGTATGTGTGCTATTTAGTATGAAATGGGTCATAATCGGTCTGATTTTGTATAGGACATATATTGGCCTTACATGAAACACAGAAGGTAATTCTGGCCGATTTAAGTAAGGAAGATATATGGTTGCTGTATATGAACCATGCAGGTTTTTTTTCATATGGGAGGAACCTGGGTGTGCTCTTTGATACCAACCTTTCATTTGAAAGTCACGTGTCTAGTATCTTTAAAACCGCATTTTTCCATCTTAAGAATATATCTAAATTACGTCATATGCTCTCATTGACAAATGCTCCGCAGTCCTTGAACGAGCTATTAACGCATTATAGTCCTTCACGTCTATTGCAATCTCAAAATTCCGGCCAGTTGATAATACCTAGAATATCAAAATCGACTGCTGGCAGTAGATCCTTTTTCCTATTTAGCACCAAAACTTTGGAACAGTCTTCCTAACATTGTCTGTGAAGCAGACACACTCTGTCAGTTCAAAGCTAGACCAAAAACACATCTCTTTGACCTAGCATACACATAACACATTATAGACTTTTATAATTCAATGTTAGGCTGCATAGATTAGGTCAACCGGAACCGGGAACACTTCCCATAAATCCTGATGTACTCGTTACATCATAAGAAGAATGGCGTCTACGCTAATATTAGTCTCTCTGTTTATCCCAAGGTTTACTGCAGTCCGCCGGATCCAGGCCGTATGCAGATCTGATGAAGGACCTGCGCCTGGACGCGACCACAGCACAGTCCTGAAATGTCAACTAGGCTCTTCCCTGTGAACTAGGCTCTTCCCTGTTCCCTCCCCTCCCTTTACCCATCTACAGATAAAGCGTTGTCGGGATAATTCCGGTTCGCGTGGCTACGTGGAAGCAATAAAAATACTGTATTATAAAATTTTAAGGCCAGACAAGTAGTATGTTGAGGGTTGATTTGTATGGAAGGACTACACACCTGCGCACATATATTCAAACGCGCATACCTATAGACTGAACTTGTAATGTGCATGTGCACGCCATCGGCATTCTCACTGGTTCGTGTTTTTGAAGTTTGCGCAGAAAGAACTAAAGAGTTTTCTGTTAAAACGGTGTCGTGTTAGCAGCCCCTAAGTTAATAACTAATGATCATTGTGACGGAAGTGAATCAATCAAACTAACTTTAGCTGGACAATAACTTTATTCTAGAGCTGCTATAAAGCCAAAACAGTCTCTGTTACTTTCATTTCCTATTATCAATGTAAAGCTGCTTTGGAACAATCTGCATTGTTAAAAGCGCTATGTAAATGAAGATGACTTGACTTGACTAGGTGTTTCTGTCAGGACCACTATCGTCAATTACGATTGACAATTAGCATAGTTAGGATTGGCGGTATGGTTCTGTTCAGGGCAAGAACTCCCTGCGCATCCATGTAGCCTAGCATGGATAAGAGCAGGGAGAGCAGCAATAACCCCCTTAGGGTAAACAGAACAGAATAGGGATGGGACGGTATGAAAATTTCATATCACGATTATAGTGACCAAAGTTATCACGATTATCAATATTATCACGCTTTTGTTAAAATGAGATGGAAATGTTCAAAAAGAACTGATACACACACTGAAAACATTTGAACAAGTTTTATTTTTTGAAAATCAACAAACAACAAATACAATTAGCAGTTATATGCACTTTTTTAAGCATAAACATTAAATTAACATTAACATGGAGCCCTGAGAGGTATAAGTTTTCCTAGTGCAGGTTTTAATGAACAGTACCTTAAATAAGAACATCAAATGCACACATAAAAACAACACAAGTAAAGCAATCTGTGCATCATGTAACAACAATACAACCATATGTAAACAAATCAAATGAACAGCAATGATTGGTTGTATGTCTGTTCTCTTCTTCTAAAGAAAAAGGTGCAGCTGACCTAACATCCTGTTATATATGCATCGTTCACTTGAGATTGAAATGCAAAAATGTCAGCATATTTACTTTGTCTGGTTTAAGAAGTGCTCTTTGAGGAGAGACAATATGCCCGCTGGCACTGAACACTCTCTCTGATGGCACGCTGGTTGTTGGGATGCACAAAAGCTTTCTGGCAACCCTGGCAAGGTGAGGCAGCTCTGATGCATGGCCCTTCCACCACACCAGTGGATCCTCTTCTGCTGGAATTGGGGGCAGAGACAGGTAGACTTTGATTTCTCCTTTCACACTGTCTTCTAGAGTGGTTGGAATCTGACCCTCTTCACCTCTTTGCTGCCTTGTTGAAGTAATCCTACTCAGCAACCCGGCTAGGCCTTTCCCCTCCGATGCTGCTGGTGGAGTGCTGGTGGAGATGCTGCTGCTGGTGGAGGTGCTGCTGCTGGTGGAGGTGCTTTGTGGTTCTTCCCTGACTTGTGCAGCCAGCTTCACAGCTTTCTGGACACAGTCAGTTTCAATTTTTGAAGCCTCAGACTCATCTAAAGCGCTCCTTTTGAAGCGGGGGTCAATGAAACAAGCCATGTTCATGACTCTCTTAGCCTTCTCTGAGTATCTACTTTTGAGGTCTTCTCTCATTAAATTTTTCATCTCCTTGGTCAGGGATGTATCTGTGTCCTTTTCCTCCAAAACATCAGAATTCATGTGGTCCAGGACAGGCTTGATTGCTGACAGCGTTACTCGTGTTTCTGAGGCAAGTGCATCTGTTAACTTGCTCAGAGGTTCGAGGAGCTGGCACAGTTGCTCCATGACAGTTATTTCGGTATCCTTGGGCATTAGATGCCATGTTCCTCTTTCTCCAGCCAGTGTTGCACAGACTGGTTGCTGCTGACTAAGAAAACGCTCAACCATCTTGTGTGTAGATCCCCATCGAGTCACCACATCATGAATCAGAGCCTTCTGTAACATGTTGAGGGCAGCTTGTTTTTCCCTCAGTTCTCGCCTTCTCTTCCAGCTCCGTGAAAAGCCCTGGACCAGATGACGGCAGGCCTTGACTGCTTTTTCAACTCTCTGAATTTTCAAAGCCTTTGAAATGGCCAGGTTCAAATTATGGCCAAAGCACCCAAGCCACACTTCTGAAAAATCTTCAAAAGCCTTTATCATGTTTGTTGCATTGTCTGTGGTTATGCAGACCAGGTCTTTTTTGTTGATCCCCCATTCTTCCAGCATGTTCTCAAAAAACTCGCTGATGTTTTGAGCTGAGTGATCTTCTGGGAAGAACTGAGTTTCGAGGCAGTTTGATTCCAGTTGCCAGTCTGGGGTGAGGTAATGGATAGTGACGCTTATGTAGGGTTGACCACCACCGCTTTCACTAGTCCAGAGGTCAGTAGTTGCAGCAAACCATGTTCCTTGAGCTAAATTTTTTACAACAGCAGCTTTGACCTGGCTGTACAGGTTTGGTTTTTCAGTTTTAGAAAAATATTTTCATGATGGCACTTTGTAGTGTGGTACAGCAACTTTCATCAGCCTCAGAAAACCAGGCCTCTCAACAATTTGAAATGGCATCATGTCCTTTGCAATGAAATATGAAATGGCTGCAGTGAGGTCTCGTGCATTTTTTGATGTGGGTGCATAAGCAGTCTGCCTTTTAAATGCTTGTTCAAGTGTCTGTGTCACAACTGTAGATGAGGAGGGAGTCGAGGGACCAGAAGCATCACTGGGTTTGCCTGCTGCACGCCCACTCTGTAAACAAAGAAATAGCAAATGTATTCTTATCATTAATGATAATAATATTCACTCACTTATGCATGTGTGTGTATAACCGAATATTATTATAAATATCAATAATATTAATAATAAATAAATTTCTCTCACGCACACACGCACGCACACACACACACACACTTTAAATGAACAAAATATGTTGGTTGGATGACTAAACTATTAGAATATTTATAATGACTGTTATATATATAAATAGCAACGCATTATAACACAGCGCGCCTCCATGTCTAGAATCACCGCGGGCGCGATCTCTGGTTTCATTCAGATGTATGTCTTGCGTCTCAGTTTTCGATTGTATTGAAAATCAAATCAGAGTAATTTAGTATTAATAATACTATAATATTGTTGAAGTGATCATATTGTCTCGACGATTGTTTTGTACACTCACTGTAACGTGCATAACTTAATGGATTTAGAAACCAGTAAGATTTAAAAACATTCATCACAATTCAATATTTCATGTCCCTGAAATTATTTCTGTGGTAAAAAAAAAAAAAAAAAAGTTTACTGTGAATTAATACAATACATTATCCCTTAAATATCACCCTTAATAGTTTGAACATGTTTGTTCGTTATGGCTCAAAGCCACTTTCTGTAAACCTTTTCTTCGCGGAAGCTTTGCGTTAATCACAAGTGAGATAATGAAATAATAATTAATCTCTAATCATTATTTTTTGTCCAATTATTTGCCCAAGTTAGTTTTGGTACTGAGGTAAAAGTTAACTTACCTTGCATTCACTATATAAGAGTGGGTGGTTGTCACGAAGATGACTTAGCAGATTCGACGTATTTCCCCCTTTTGCAGCGATTTTCCTCTTGCAAGATCTGCAAACAGGGTACCCATCCTCGATTAAATTGCCGTCAGGGCTCTTGTAATATCCAAAATACGACCACACCTCAGATTTTGTCCTCTTGGATGGCTGAAAAATCTCCCGTGCGCTGTCACTGCCTTCCGCCATGTCTTCTCGTGCAAAAAACAATGTTGCATGCGCGCGCCTGCGTCAAACTGATTCTGGCTGGACAGGATTTATCGCGAGTTTTCAAAATCACGATAATCAAACACGGTTGTTATGATAATTAAATTTGAAACGATAATACTAACCGTCAGGACATTTTATCGTGGTTAATCGTAAAACCGGTAATCGTCCCATCCCTAGAACAGAACCAACATGAATGTATTGCAGATATCATTAATTACATCTTTTAATGTTAAACATATTTCAAGAATTTAGTCTGATTCAGAGGGGAATCAGAATACCAAATCCTGATTGACGAGAGGAGGAGCTGTGGATGGAGGAGGGAAATTAGCTCCTGAGAAACGCGATAGCTGTTGATAATACTGAAGGAGCTTATATATGGATGCTGTGATAGGCGTCGTATTCCTATAGGTAGACGTGGATCAGCTGAGAGCTGACCACTACGCTACTGATGCTACGCTTGATTATTATAGCACAATTCTTAACACACAATTTCCAAACCCTGGTTATGACCATGGCTGAGTGTATCCTCTTTTGATAGTAATTGGAGTCCAGACAATTATATGTAGCGTTGTGGTAGAGATGAATAGTTGACACTACCAATACCAAATCCTTAATAGGAATATAATATAACAAGCTGATACGTCACCCCTTTTTAGAGGAAGTGGAAGTAACTACCCAATGGAAAAAGGGCACATAGGTCCGTTAGCACGGAGGGCAAAGAGACGTGGTAACGTCTCAGTACTCAGTACAGATCAGTACTAGAGGTCGACCGATTCAACGGTTTTGCTGATATATCGGTACCGATAGCTGATTGGTTGAGCTATCGTTATCGTCAAAAATCCATGCTGATAGTTTTTCCGGGTTGCGTCCGTTGCTGGAGCAGCTAAGAAGAGTGCGCTGTCATTACACAGTACGAGAGCGTTGAGAAAAGGCTGCTGGCATTATACAGAGCGAGAGCGGCCTCTAGAGGACAAATAATAAACTATCACTGGCTGACACCCGTTTCACACATACTCCGTTCAAGTCTATTTTTGCTGTGCTGCACGCGCTGAATTAAAGTGACAGCGCATGGTTCGTGGTCAAAATGAACACAGATTTACATGAAAATATAATAATCTCACCATAAGTGCATTTAATTAAATAAAATATATCCCGGGGATGGCTTGCCAGGCCCTGGCCCGCATAGCTAGGGGTTGAATGATGTCTGGGGACGGGCCGCTTTGTGATAGGGACCCAGCCGTCCAGCTGCTCTGCGTTTGTGATATTTCAGGAACAGTGCTTATGTGCAGGGGTGCGTACTTTATAGTGGGCACATGACTTACATTTATTACATCTCCAGCACGAGCCGGATGGAAAACTGATATTGTGGGAACAGTGCTTATGTGCAGTGGTGCATACTTCATTGTGGGCACACAACCTACATTTATACGATCGGTTGGTTTAATAACTATCTTCACTCAATGTCACTAAAGGTGTGCCACAGGGGTCAGTCCTTGGACCACTCCTATTTACTCTATATATAAATAATATTGATCATAATGTTCATAATGTAAAGTTTCACTATTACGCTGATGATACAGTCATATATAGTTCAGCATCCACACCCAATCTGGCTCTCTCTCAGTTACAGCTTGCATTTGATATTGTTCAGCGTAACTTATTTGAATTAAAATTAGTTTTAAATGTTGATAAAACAAAATTCATGTTGTTTTCTAAATCCAAATCAATCCCTCATAATAATCTTCTGCCTATTACTACGTCCCAAGGTTCAGAAATTGAGTTTGTGTCTCAGTATAGGTATCTGGGGATTTTAATTGATGACGCTCTCTCCTTTGGCCCTCATGTCCAGCAACTGGTGAAAAGATTGAAAGTAAAATTGGGTTTTTATTTTAGAATCAAATCCTGTCTTTCCTTTGAGGCAAAAAAGAGGCTTGTTGCAGCGACTTTAATGTCTGTACTGGACTACGGTGATGTTATATATATATATGCATGCATCTTCACAGTGTTTACATGCTTTAGACACTGTTTATCATGGTGCACTGAGGTTCATAACAAATCTTAAAACCCTCACTCATCATTGTGTGTTGTATGCTCGGGCTGGCTGGTCTGCGTTGTCCATCCGAAGACAAAAACACTGGCATGTTTTTATTTACACATCTATTCTCGGTTTACTTCCTTCATATCTTTGTACATACATTTGTAAAAAGTATGCTTGTAGCTATAGCCTCCGGTCACAGGAATTATTTTTACTGTCTGTTCCAGTGGCACGTACAGAATTTGGGGAAAAGGCATTTAAATTTGCTGCTCCCTCTGCCTGGAATTGTTTACAAAGTACATTGAAACTGAAGAAACTGGTTTCGTTGGACACTTTTAAAGTATTTTTAAATGATTTGGAGAAGGAAACATCGGGCTGTAGATGTTTTAGCTAGCTATGTAGTGATATTGAATTTTTATTGGATTTGGTTGTGTGTGTATATGTGTATGTATTGTTGGATGTTTGTTAAACTCAAACGTGCTGTGTGTCAGTTGTAACGAATGTGCAAGAATCATGATTCTGTTTTTCCCTGCACACAAAACTCCAGAAGCCTTGTCATTATAAATTTTGGCAAAACTTTTAACGTTTAACCTGAAAATGTAACTCATGGCCTTGGTGCCGTCAGGTCTGCGTCTCTGACACTTATGGCATCTCAGAGATACTCCAGAAACCTGAAACCAACATTCTTCTTCCCTGTGGGGAGCTTCAAAAGGACCCACAGAGAGATGGGACCCACAAACTTTGAATATTAAACTTAGAATATAAGCATGTCATATGTATCTCCTATACTCCTGTTTACCAGACAGGTTATATTCACTTCGTTTATGACACTCTGTAATCCTCGCAATCTAACAGAGTCGAATTTCGATAGCAGAATGCAGTAATGTACATTGTTTTACACATTTCATATGTCTTGAGCAAATCGTCTCAAATTTGATATGCCTCATGACTCATTCGAGCGGGCGTTGTCTGACAAGACAAAGAAAAATCTTCCCACCCGAGATGCTCTAAGATGATTGGTCTGCGTACGCAAAGTAGGCGTACATTAAGTCTTTCCATAAGAAGACCGAGCTAGAGTTCTTCCGAGAGCACTTTTACGAACCCTCTTCGTCAGCGAGAAGATCCATATGGCTCCCTTTTTGGGAGCGTTCTCCGTTTTTCTTTTTCTTTAAGTCTTTTCTTTATTTTCGTCTTCGGACTCTCCCTACGTTCAGCGAAGCAAACGTAGCCGGAAACTTCAACTTTAAAGAGACTTGAACATCCCGCGACCGCGCTCGCCAGGAAGAGACGAAAGAGCACGCCCTGCTCTTAAGGAAACACACGCACGACTCTGCGTTCTTCAGCAACAAAGAGAACCATTTTGCAAGATAAGTTTATTGTACTTTTAATGTAATCTGATTTCTTGTTGTCTCTCAAAGGTTACCTGGTCTGTGATTTTGCCTAACTGTGATCTTTCTTTGATCGCACATGTTAGTTTCACTTTCTCTCATCTCTCTCATTTTCCGGTCTCATCTCTCTCATTGTCTGATCTCTCTCTCTCTCTCTCTCATTTTCGTTATTCGCTTAGTCTTGTATTTGTTTACGTGTTCTGTATATACATACATATTTACTCTGTGTGAATCGTAGTTATGTATTCATTAGTTCAATTATTAAATTCCATATATTCCTGATTGTTTCAATGCTCATTTAACAAAGTCAATGAAGATGTTTCGATCTTAAGCTACATGCTTTATCTTGTTACGATTTAAGTAACCTAATTTTACAAACACAGAAAGTTGTTTTTTTTCCAAGGCCAGAAAAAAATACTCTTTCTTGCATTTGTAAGAAGGATAATTTTCTTTGAGAGTTGAAGTTAATCTTACGTTTAATGTTTGCTGGACAAACAGATTGTTTGATAACTAAATTAATTCCATTAAAAGTTATCCCATAACTTCGATTTGAAATAAGGCTATTGATGTAGTAATGACGAACCATTACCCGTTATGGTAATCATTCATATATCGATCTAGTTTCAGCTTCGATAAATTAATGTAACTGTAATATGCAAAATATTACTCATATTCATGATTAATTATTAAAATTCCCTATAGATCATTTGAGCTAATGTTAAATGTGCTACCCAGTGCGGTTACACAGTCTTGGCCAGGACGCTCTTGTAAAAGAGATTCTTAATCTCAATGTGCTTCTTTCCTGGTAAAATAAAGGTTATAATAATAATAACAATAATAATAATATAACCTTTCCAGCATGAGCCGGAGGGAGAACAGACAGAAAATTGCTCTTTTCGTGTTTTATTTGGATTGCCGTAAAAACGGCGTTTGTTTGCAGGAGAACATGTTTCAAAACAGACTCGTTTACTGCAATATTGACATTTCCAGCCGCCTGAGAAGAGGGGATTGGGAGATGTGTGAGAGACTTTTTGGAGGTTGGTCCGGCCGCAACGGGACTCAAACGCTCTCTTTTCCTTCCCGCCGCCATGGCTAGGAAGGCTTTCGAGTAGGGCTGCACGATATTGGAAAAAAAATTACATTGCGATATTTTTTTCCCAACGATATATATCGCGATATTGCGAGCCATCAATCCAGGCTAAAGTCAATAATTACCATTCCATGTTATTAATAATTTCACTAATAAGCAAGCTTCATTACAAGTAACAAAAAGGCCACTTAATATTTTATTCCAGAAACATATTTCTCTCAGAATTCGGTGAACGTTCTACGCAGGACCTAACGTTCTTCGGGTTCTAGGACCTGAAAAATTATGTTTTCTGTGCTGATTCAGTGACGTGTTCATGTAAACGGCACCTAGACCCAGCAAAAGTAATGATTAATAATATGTAAAATATTACAATGAGACATTTTAATTGTTTATTAATAAACAAGTGTTTTCTGTAAAGATGAAGTTGACAATATACTGACTCGCGTATTTTAATGGTTCTGGAAGTACCGGAATTCCATAACTACTAGAACGACCATAGCGGTCGTTCTGACCGTTCATACTTTGACATTCATATGGCCGTACTGAACGTCATTTTCGTCATGTAATATCTACTGTACATGTTAACCTTCTCTTTTCCAATGAAGCTTTTAATTCCTGTCGTCATAGCCCTTAAAACAAGCACAAAAGAAAGATTGCCCCGACAGGTGCTGCCTCTATTTGAGGAACATTTTGCATCAAAATAATTTTTTTTTTTCACCGCACTCACCACGTGAATAGACACGCACAAAAGTTAGGAAACGTCAAAGCTTCATACAGTTAGTACAGCCCTGTTTGTAAATAAGTTCAATAATCAATACAAAATCTAAAAATAAATGGATCTACAATGATAGGTAATGATAAACAGGACACACAATTTTAATTCAAATGAATGTGAAAATGTACACACACAAACAGGCTAAGAAAAAAACATGAACATTAGCTAAACAAGAAAACGAACTGCTTCAGAACGATTAGTTTCAGTGAACAAAAAATATTAACGAACAAAATCAGGTTAACTGCCCATTTGAACGGCGCAAACATACCGCATCATTGACGCTTACGCACATTCCACACAGGTAAACACCGCCTTTCGCGTGCAGCTCCCACACACGTTGTGACATTTGATACATCTCCTTGGTTTTATTTTGTTTGCAGTTCCTCCAGTTGTATGGCTTTTGATTCCATGTGGTCGGAGTGAAGTTCGCTCGCCAGTCGTATGATGAAGTCCCTCTGCGAAACTTGCAATGTAGCGGACTTATGATAACGCGTGCGGTCAAAATGACCGTTATGGTAGTTCTAGGTAGAAATAGTCAGAACTGTTGTGTGTTTTATGATTTTAATAAAATAACAGTGTCAGAATAAAATATACACATATTTAGGAAAAGTCAGAGTCCTACAGCCACATTTATTTTATTTTAACAAAGTTATTACATTGTAAAATTTAAAAACGGTCAAAATGACCGCCTTGGGAGTTCTAGTGTTAAAAGTAGAGATTTCTGTAGATAATAGATATATTTCTTTCTTTTTTTTTTAGGTGTGTGAGACGAGTAGGCTACCTTTTACGCTGAGTTTTGGTTCATGGATCATAGCTTAATCTCGGGTTCAGGCGCTGGCTGCTATATTTAATTATTATTAATCATTATTAAATCCAGGAAATTGGATAATGAAATACTGATTAAAATTAAGATACAATTAATACAAAACGAAATTCGTTTTAAAGAAAGGCTTTGTGCTTTCTGTTTGAGGTCTCTGTGAAAGTTTTAAAGCAGTCTTTTAGTGCCGCTTTCATAACGGTCGCGTCCGTAATATTGTTTTTTCCTCATAAATGCGAACACGAAAAATAAACGAATGTTTAAAAAAGACAACCATCCACAACTTTATAACACTCCAGCAAAGTAGCCTACCTCTTTTTGGTCAACATCCTCCTTTTTGTAGATGAAATAGGCTAGTCCCAAATAGCTGATTTTGACTTTTTTTTGCGGCGGATCCTCTTCGTCGCGCATTTTTGAATGTTGGCTGTGAGCGCGGTGAGCTGCGGCACAGCGAACCAATCACTGTGCAGGCACGCAGAAAGCGTATGTCACCCCAGCAAAAAGCCATACAACAAACTCGTGTGTACTGTGTGCTACCGTTCTCTTATGGGTACTACTAACGTTACCCTTCACATCGCATGTTCCGGCGATGTGACTATCGCTCATTCGCACATCGCGATGTCGATGTTAAAACAGAATATCGTTCAGCCCTACTTTCGAGGCTCGGGGTCCAACACAATCTTGGGTCGGGGTCCCCGTCGCTCTGGGAACTCCTAACGCTTCGCTGAACGAGAGCGGTGGCAGACCTTAGCTGCTGGGCGGGGCTGGGAGACCGGCGGCACTGGCTTTAATGGCTAAGGGAGCGGCGCCTTCTTGTGGCGGCCCGAAGCAGAGCTGGAGCGTTTAGGGATGAAGTGACGCATTGCCTGTGACGCTTTCTGAGCCTCAGTGTAATGCTTTGCGAAACCCTTGACTGCTGGGCCGAACAGAACAGCGATCGAGAAAAGCTGCCCTGTCTGCATCCTTCATCTCTGTTAAGTTCAACCAAAGATGACGTTGAAGCACCGTCAAGTTTGCCATGCTCCTGCCGATCGCCTGGGCGGTTGATTTGGTAGCTCGCAGAGCCAGGTCAATGGTGCTGCGCAGGTCTCTGAAACAGGGGTGCAAACAGCGCGCTTTTCGGCGCCTCCCGCTTTTTTCACGTCAGTTTGGGTGACTTGTGTGAATCGTGCAGATCCGAAGAGTTTTTTTTTTTTTAAGGGGGGGGGGGGGGTGAGAGGGTCTGATTATAATTTAACCAACAGTAATTCTAGATTGCGTCCACCAACAAGTAAATAGGAAATAAGCGAATCAGAACACTGCGCGCCAAACCAGCAGTATGTGCGCAAGCGTGAACCACTAGTGTTTCTGTCTCACTCTGGATCTGCCACTGCATCACATTTCTCTCTGCGTGGCGTGGAGTGTCCGTTTTTATGTCGGCTCTCATGTTAACTGGTTCCCAGCTAACACAAATACGTGACTGTTACGTAACTGCAACGTAATCTGGTGACCAAACTTTCGTCGTGGCGACGTAATTAGTTACGTCGCGGCAACCGGAAAAGTGAAATTCCCAGATACGTTGCTACAACGTAACTTTGTAACGTTGTCAGCAGGTAACGGCGACGTCGTGGCAACGTTGTGGATCGACAGTCGTGTGTTGGTAACCAGTTGGTCATTTTAGTTTTTAATAATATGGGCGGACATGCAGTGGTCTAATTTAACTTGTCCTCATTGGCCCAAAACTATTTTAGAGACTTTTTCAACGACATATGAACGATATACAGACTCAAAATTTGGTTAATTCAGTTCATTTACTACAGAACAAAGCACAAACAGCAAAAACAGTTTGCAAACAGGTTATACATTTAAATGAACAAGATTTTCTTCAAAAGCTTGAACATCAAACTACTCCTACACGTCTTAATTTTGGTGGCCCTAATAACAAAGCAAGAATAAGAAAAGAAAAATGCAAGAAAAAAGAACAGTTGAGTGTTTTCCCATTTAACATTTAAATACACAAAGCAATTAGCACTGAAAGATAGAATCTGTATAAGCAGACAGTTTTGTTTAAAAATCGCTTGTATATTTTTCTAAACATTGTCACAAAGTTATGTTGTGGCAAGTGCATTATTTCCTTTTAAAATAATTTGATAACTTAATGACATGTATCACTATATTCTATAAAACCTTAGTTTGAAATAATTTTTTTGTACATTTAATAATACATATTTTGCTTTTCTTCTTCTGAAGTCATAATTACAATGTCCTTTTTTTTTTTTTAACTAGGAAGGCCTATTTATGATTATTCCTGAAGGCAGCATTAAACTCCTAAAATGTCAGGTGGTGGTGCAACTGTCCGAACAAATAAACAGATTAAGAAAACAATTTAAAATGGTGTCTTAATAATAACAAAATAAAAACTATTCCATCATTTTAGGTTTGAAGCCTTTCATATAATTGTTTTTTATAAATATCAGTAGTTTTAAAGCTGTTGAGATAATTGAGAAACTTTTGTCCGCCATTTGTATATTCTTAAATGTTATTATGAATTTACAAGGTAATAACAGTAAACATGATAATGCATCATCCAGAGGAGCCTAACTGATCTCTTTGGCAGAGTGAAAAAGTTTGTAGAGCTCTTTCAAATACTGATTAAAAACTGCTAATTTCAAGTATGGGTAGGTTGGTGGTACACTTTCCATGTCAGGTGGTACAACTACAATACATAATATTTTTGCTGTACCACCTGACATAAAAACTTAAATTAGTTTAAACACTTTAAAATATAATTTAACATCTGAAAATTGTTTAAACACATTGTCTTCAAGAGTGTTGATGTCATTAGAAGTCTTCCCAAGTGAGGCTGGATCCGAACTGGAGCTGCTGTAATCTCTAGTAAAATATGCTGAGCATCCTGAGATAGAAACAGGGAGACAACAGGAGAAAGATTAGCATTGCTGCTGTTCATATTATTTCAGGCAAAAGATGGTCATGTGCACTTTTTACTATTTCATCACATATAGTGCAAGATTATGAGATGTGTTAATTGAATGCTTGGCTAAAGAGATGTGTCTTTAATCTAGATTCAAATTAGGATAGTGTTTCTGGGCCCCAAATATTATCAGAAAGGTTATTCTAGAGTTATTCCCTTACATTCTATTGAATTAATAGGAAATCATCTGATTTTAAAAAGAAAACATGGCCTAACGAGTCAGCATTTTAATATTTGAATACTATACATTCTTACAATGCAAACATCCTAAACATTTCTGAGTATTATCAATGTTGAAAACAGTTGTGCTGATTAATCTTTTTGTGTAAACCAATGTAAAAGTTTAATCCATTTTCTTTTTTCTCTCTCCAGGATTCATTGTTAAATAGACCCAACATATACACTACTGTTCAAAAGTTTGGGTTCAATAGAGTACTTTTTTTTTTAAAAAAAATCATATTTTATTCAGCAAGGATGCATTAAATTGACCAGAAGAGAGAGTAAAGATTTCTGTTTCAAATAAATGATGCTTTTTTTTTTTTTTTTTCATTCATCAAATAACCCTGAAAAACACAAAAATATGAAGCAGCACTGCTGTTTTCAACACTGATAATAATCTTAAATGTTTCATCTATGTTTTTAGTTTTACTTATTCACTTATTCATATTGCTCATACAGTGTCACTTAAGTTTGGATGTCAAAACTTTCTTAAAATAAATTAAACAAATAAATGTAAATATGAGAATTTAAAATAACAGATGCATGGTGATGTACAGTAGGTGACAAACTATTGTGAGAAAATGGATAATGAAGTTATTTAATGAGCTTCCTCACTTCACCTGTTTCCAACTTCTCTGGCAGCAGCTTTCTTCAGAAATATTGAAGTCGTGGAGCTTCCCCTCTGTTGTAGAAGGATTATTTTGTTGATGCTGAAATCACAGAACTAGTTTTATCAATTTGTGTTTACCATTGAGCTAGTTTCAGCCAATTTTCACACTCCATGTAACGTTAAGTGACGTCATCGAGTACGTTTATGTTAAATACGTTTATGTTAAATAAATTAGCTCACTTCCAAACTAACTTATTTTTTACAAAACAATCAAAACCTCTCATCTACCCATAAGATGTGATTAAAATCCTAAACTTTCATATCAAAAGCTCAAGCTATGAAGTTAGCATAACGTTATCTCTTCTGAAAACGGTTGAGATGCTAACGGACTTTTTCCTAAGACACTAAACCATTTATATAAAGCAAATATTCAACAGAAGCGTGTCAATTACAAGTACGAGAAGTGTCAAGAACAGTTGTGTGTATTATTTGTGTGATTTTAGAGACTAAACTCACCTGAAAGCAGTGAAAACAACAGCGAGAGACGGAGTTCTGCCGCTTTGTCAGTTGCAGTCAGTGGGGCGGTCGGTGACGCGCCGTTTCCAAGGCAACTCATCTCCGCTCCAGTGTTTGAGGGCGACTCGAAGGTTCACGCGCACGCCCATTAAAACGTCAAAGCCACGCAACATTTACAAACATAACATCTAAAATTATAACCTTACTTGAATAAAATGAACGTATTTCAAACGTACAGTACGGAATACTAAACAAACAATTGAAACAAATAAAATATTTCATAGAAATGCAGTCTGATAAGATGGTAATGAAATTACGGTCCTGTTACGTTGCAGTTCCTTTGCCAGTAAGTCATGAAATTACCAAGTTATTACGAATAGAGTACGTATCTGGAACGTAGTTGGTTATCTTATAACCTTAGGAGGACGTACTGACGACGTTGTGGGTTGGTAATATGATGGTAATGAAATTACGGTCCTGTTACGTTGCAGTTCCGTTGCCAGCAAGTCATGAAATTACCAAGATATTACGAATAGAGTACGTATCTGGAACGTAGTTGGTTATCTTATAACGTTAGGAGAACGTACTGACGACGTTGTGGTTTGGTAATATGGTGGTAATGAAATTCCGAGCATACGACGTTGTAGTTACGTTGTCAGTTGGTAAGTCATGAAATGACCAAAAAGTACGAATAAATTACGTAACTGCGACGTCGTGTGTTAGCTGGGTTAGAGCTTGTGTTAGAGCACAATGCCTGCGTGACACACACACTTCTCGATATATTGCCCCTGTCAATAAGCCTACAGAACGAAATATTCTGTAGCCTATTTTGCCGTCAATACTGCCGACGTTGTCTTTGCTGTATCAGGCTATATATATTATGTTTAACATCCAAATGGTCTGTCGGCGCACAGAGCCACGCAGTCGCAGACAGCACGCGAAGTTCGTGAACACCGAATTCCCTTTTCTTTCTTATCTATTTGTGTTTAGATAAGACAGACACAACAGACATGTGCACGAAAAAATAAGCCAGTGTCCGTCTCACTCTCAACGAGTTTCCCCGTAAACGCAGTCAAAATAAAACGGATGCGTGTCATTACCGGTATTAGATACGTGCATTCGTCTTAAAGGGACAGCACCCAATATACCTGCAGCTGTTTGTGTCACCACAGTTAATCAAACAACAAAAGAGAAAGAGAAAAATCACGTTTTGTCAAAAGATAAACTGTATTAATACTTAATACAGTTAATTTACCTGAAAAACATAAAGCACTGCTTTATTTCTCGTGTATTTGTGTTTTATTGTATTTATATTTGTATTTTGTTTATTAGTTTCTATGCAGATGCACTAGGCCTACCCTACACAATTACCCCAATCATCCTAGAATTATTCATTCTTTACAAAAAGAGCTATTCAAATCATCAGGTGAAATTGTTTTCAGGAAGTAGCAGTAAAGCAAGAAGAAGAAGTGCAAGATATTTTTTCTAAATTTCATTTGACTCTGTGCCTATAGGGGTGGGTTGGGGATGGTGGCAATGTAGTATCTGGATATTTGCCGCGGGACGAGGGCTTCGATTACCTCTCTCTTTTTTGACCATACATGTGTTTGCACCCCTGCTGAAAGCTTCTGGTTCAGCTCCAGACTCGTCCATCAAGCGGAGAAGTTTGGCCTGAAAAAATTGGAGGACAGCCATGGTATGAAGCGCCGAAGCAGCTTGGCCAGCGGAGGCATAGGCTTGGTCGGCGAGAGCTGAAGTGACGCGGCAAGGCTTGGACAGGTGAGTTGCTTTAGCTTTCTATCCTATGGCGGTGGGCGGGCAAAGGTGCTTCTTGGTGCAAAGGTGCTTCTTCCACAGCTTCTTTGAGGGGTGGAATCGTCTCGTATCCTTTTTCCACAGCGCTGTCAACAGTCGAGGGCGTTGAGGAAATAGAAGGCTTTAGATGAGCTGAATGTGGTGCTTTCCACAACTTCGTTAGCTCGTCGTGTACTTCAAGAAAGAAAGGCGCAGGCCTCTGCTGAGAGGCCTGCCGGCGCCCCTGCAGGGACCATTCGTCCAGTCTGCTACACGTGGGCTCCTCGGGCGAAGACCACTCAAGCCCGAGGTCTTCAACAGCCCTAGTCAGCACGCGGAGAAGCTCTGCGTCAAGGCTGGTTCTCACGCCGTCATGCTGGCTAGTGTTGAGGGTGCGGGGTTGCCCACGGAGCCCGTCCATTCCTCACATTCAGATGCAGCGAGGAAAAGGCTGTCATCCTTGTCGTCCTCCTCGTCTGATACCCCAAAAGAGATGAGACCGGCTGCTGGCTGAGAGGGGCGCTGGTCCGCCTGTGTAAACAGGTCCGGCAAGGGTGTTTCTCTGGGAGAGAGTGAGGCATGCGGGGACTGGGCCGGCGTGTACTCGCTCATATTCGTCTGCTCTGGCATCCTCTGTGCGCAGCGCTTTTCTTGTGCGGCTTGAGCAAAGAAAAAGGGGGAGCGGGCGCGGGGTCGTCGTCAGCGAAGCTGGCCAGTCGAGCCCTCAGTTTAGAGAGCGCCATTTCATCACACTCCGGGCAGCCGCCCTTAGAGAGTGATGCTTCCGCGTGGTCACGGCCCAGACAGGAAGTGCAGAGGATGTGACGATCTCCGCCGAAGAGAGGGCCTCTGCACGAAGCGCAGGCGCCGGATGGCAGAGCAGAACAGCAGGCTGAAGGCGGTGTCCAGTGAAACCAAGAAGCCGACGTCCTCAGAGCTGTTTAGCAGGTGGCTTGTTCCGCTGAAGGCTTTTCGACAGCGGCGAATCCGGAGGATTCTGCACATTTTTGAGTGGCCTTTTATTGTGGCAAGCCTAAGGCACACCTGTGCAATAATCATGCTGTCTAATCAGCATCTTGATATGCCACACCTGTGAGGTGGATGGATTAACTCGGCAAATGAGAAGTGCTCACTAACACAGATTTGTGAACAATATTTGAGAGAAATAGGCCTTTTGTGTACATAGAAAAATGTTCTAAAATAGAAGCAAATAAAGTGAGAGACTATACATGCAATATAGGTCTACATTTATGTAATTTTAATGGCCATCTTTAAGCATGACTCTTTGGATTTATATGAAATGGTAAAACTTTACAATAAGATTCAACTTTTTGCATTAACTAAGGTTAACCCTCAGGGGTCTGGATTTTCTTCACATTGTAGCACAATAAACTTAAATTACTCCGTCATGTATGGTCATACAGAAAAAAGAAATATAAAAAAATAATCTGTGATATTTCTACTTTTGTATGTGTCCACTTACAATCAAATCAAAACATTGTGCTTTTGTAAAATAAAGATAAAGAAAATAAACAGGGTGTGCTTTCTGCCTCCCCGTCACGGTGAACTTTTTTTTCTTGAGCACGTCTATAAACTGAAACAAAACTCAGCGAATACTTGTCACACATTTATGAGCCATATACCTTTATAAACATTTAAGTGTGTACTTTTAAATGATCAGATTCAAACTGAAAACAAATATTCTCTGTTTAAGTGATTTGTATAAAACCAACAAGATGTCCAGCTTCTCAAACGCTTCCTAATTATTTTTAATTTGACCACGCCCACGAGCGCAAAAGAGATTCACATGCAAATCTCCACATGGAACGCGATCGCGCTCATTACCTCAAAAACAAAGCACGAAAAAACTTCACAAGACTCTGCTTTTCGTCGAGTTTGAAAGACGTGCCGTGAGCTTACATTGGATTTACCTCAGAAGAAGAAGAACGCGATTTGAAGACAAGAAAGATGTAAGGTAAGAAATTCTTACATATTAGTTTGTTATTGTTGCATAAATTTCACATTGCAGTTGAACTGTTGCTAGATATATGGTGAATATTATAATATTTAGACCCGTGTTTACTGTTACTGTGTTTGTGGATATCTGCTCAAACGCAGATATGTATATGGTAACCATAATGTTTTATATTTGAGCGCGATCGCGTTTGAATGATTGATATTTTGGATCGCGATCGCGTTTGAAAAGCAAAACGCACCAAACGGCTTCATGTTTTTACTATTATCTCATTTCATATCATCATAACGAAACATTTGAAGTAACATGATAATCAATATATTTTTCTCTAGCTTAGTTGTTGCTGAAATCTTTTGGAAGATTTATAGGCTGCTATAGGTTATTGTTATTATTATTTTATGTAGCACTGCGCATAGCCTATGCCTACAAGGCACAACAAACCTGGTGTTCATTATATTATATATTGTTGGAAACATTTGTGTGTGTGTGTGTGTGTGTATTCTGTGAATTTTAAAAAGCAATTTTAACCAGAAAAATCTAAAATTTATTCCCAAAATCGTGCAGGCCTTTCTCTTGATATCAGCATGTTCACTTTTTTTTTTCTGCTGTCCAGCTGACTTCAACATTCACATGAGTCTCTGTACATGAACATGGTAAAGTGAAAATCAAACAACTTGGAAATGAAAGGTATGTACAATGTTTTTAGGAATGGCAGAAAGGTCTCTGTCTTTGGATCATTGTTTTCAATAAGTGTTTTTTTGTCATTTGTTGTGTATCTTTGGATTATGTTGTGTTGTAAATAAATCCAAACAATCAAAAAGCCATTCTTTTTTAAATCTCCTCATTCTTTGTGAAAGGTTGCTCAGAATGATAGGGCCTGATAGCTCCTAATAGGGCCGTTAGGGGAGGGTCTTTGTCTTTCTCAGGTGTGAAAAGCTTACACATTAATGACCTCCCGCATAAAGCTTTCTCACACAAAGCACGTCGTACAAATTTTAAATCAATATATTGTCTTCTCTGAATGAGCAGTCAGGGTGATTTTCACATAGTTTTGGAGCAAATATTCTAGGCTACGTCATACAATTTTCAAAAGTCTTGTGAAGAAATAATCAGTATGGGTTTCATGGCCTTATTTCAGTGAGATTTTTTTTTTTTTTTGTATTTTCACAAACCATGCATATACACTCAAAAAAATAACTCTTTGGATGAACATAAAAAATCATGGAAAGGATTTCCACATGATTAACTTGCTTTATTTCAACATTATGCAATTCTGTTATTCCAATTTAATGTACTTACGTTGGGTCAACTTAATGTATTAAGGTTGATTCAACTTATTTACTATGGTTGGACACAGCTTAATTTAATAGTGTCAGCCCAACTAATTTACTTAATTTGCATTCAACTTATGTGTTTGTTATTTTCATTAATCCATTAATATTTCATTTATGTTAGTGACACATAATTAAATTGATAGACTATAGCTAGCTATTTGCTAGCAGTAGCACATATTAACATCTTAAATGCTAAGATTTACATGTTCCTTCAACCAAAGCAGTTAAAAGTAACCAAATCAGTCCACAGCCAAACAAAATGCTCCACACTTCTCCACAATGGTAACCCACTGTAACTGTAAATGTTCTAAAAATTCCAATGTAATTGAACATTAAACACAATTACAGACTATCAAGTCTTCCCCTTTTCTCATTTTCTCAAAAAAAAACATAAAATAACACTTAATTTGAACATTTATTCTCTCTTAATTCAACCATATGCAAAGCATGCTGGGAACTAACAAGCACTGCCCAGTTTCAGTTAATGCAACACAAATCATTCATGTAATCCAACACAAACGGATTAAGTAAACTTAAATTTTACATATTAAGCAGATTGAACACAATCAAATTAAGTTAGGGCAAAATGGCAGTTGGCGTTGCACTATACTGCCACCCTCTGGATGTAAGAATTTTTTTCTTAACATAAATGGTTTGTGTTTAGACAACACGTTAGGATTTTGTACTGTTAAGTTGAGACATAATTACGTGGACCTTAATAGAAAAAAACATTTCAAGTCAACAAACACAATTATTATAAGTAAACTAAAAATAAATATAATATGTAAAGTGCACAACCTTCCTAGTTCATTTTTTTGAGTGTATGTCATTATCTCAAAACTACAAACTTTTACATACATGCTGCTGATATATTATTGTAGCAGAGTTTGTGCTGAATACAGTGTAATTAGACTTTAGCCATGAAAATGTCACAAGTAACAGAATAACCACAAATGTCAGAGCATGTCAGAACACCTCCAGGGCCCAGAAAACAGCTCAGACCCCAGAGGGTTAATAAATGTTGTAGAAGTATTATTCATTGTTAGTTTGTTAATTTCAACATTTACTAATACATTTTAAATTGAGTTTTAATTTTTATTTCATCTGTTATTACCTTAGTTAATGTGCTATGAACTAACATGAATGATAATTTACAATTGTACAATTGTATTGCTCAAATATTAATACATGCAGTAAAAACGTATATTGTATATTGCATAATGCATATAGTTCATAAAAGCTAGCTAATACATCCTTGTTAACAAATGGGACTTGCAAAGTGTTACCTATGAAATGCACATATGTTTCTAGGTTATAGCTAAATAAACACACATTTGACCTGTAATATTTTAATGTTTAAATTATTTTCTGTAGAGTTCGTTTTGCAGAACTTCTAATTTTAATATATTCATATTTATATATTTATTTCATTTAGCACATTTCAGTTCAGCACTGTTTTACTTGGAGTGTTATGTTTGTTTTTAATCCAGTATCCATTTAAAAAAATATCGGTTGAATAATTGGTTATCGGCATGTACGGTCAAACCTAAATATTGGTATCGGTAAAATCCACTATCGGTCGACCTCTACTCAGTACACAAAAAAAGTTGATTGATTTCACATAATAAATAGAGAAAACACTCAAGGGACTGCAAGGCATGAATTTCCCTCAAAAGAGCTACAATACAGCTCAGTGTCCCAACACACACACACTAAAAATAAAAAATTAACCAAGACAGCTAAGTCTTACCTTTAGCGGGGTAGGCTAGCTGAAGGTTGATTTATCTAAAAACCATACACACACACACACACACTCCCAGTGAGATGTAAGCGGTTACAAGCCTAAATTATACAAAGAAAAAAGACAATCAACCAATGAACACAAATTATACTAGAACCAAATAATAATAAATAAATAAAAAAGATTTCTCAAAGATGTTGATGATGCACAACACTCAGCAAAATTGAGCACTGACTTGCAGACAAGAGAAAGAAAGAGAACTGAATAAATTACTATTTATGTTGAGTTCACATTGCACTGTTCTTTTCAAACTGCATGACTATCTGGGGTAGCATTCAGTTGCTGCTGTGTGCACATTGCACGATGGATAGGCGATGGGGTTACGCGTTGCATGACTTTACGAAAGGAAGAATTGCCTACAACTCTTTCTGGTCTGCTAAGTACATTTCACAACCAAACACACGCGAGAAGTGATAAGGAAATAACGCAAGATCATGCATGAGACCGGAATTGTTATTAAAAATGGTAGCCAAAGTTTTTCGGAACCGAAGCCATGCTTGCTGATATTCTGGTTTATAACTCCTCCCCGAACTTCCCGCTGCCCTGTATCTTGCTCTGTCATAGGCTGCAGATCATCCCAGATGTAATTTTCAGTCAGAACACAATTCACACAGCAGGATTTTAAATCACAGACAGGTCCAGATATTTCGCATGCCAAATACCTCACGGGTGTCGGCAACACATCGTCGATTCTCTCTGATCGTGTCTTTGATAATGCACACTGTGTGATTGTCACTCGCGTGAACGAGCACCGATTTGCCTCCAATTTCAAGCATTTGTCAGCGATTTCGCAAAATCTGTCAGCGAGTGAAAATTGCAAAATCATGCAGTGTGAACTCTGCTTTAGTCAGCATCAGACTGGAACAAAAGACAAAAATCACTATAGCAAAAAAGGAAAGAAACAAAATGCAACAAACAAAACAAATCATACAAAGAAAACCGGTAAGACTTTACAATAAGGTTAATTACTTAACATTAGTTAATGTATTAACTAACATGAACTAACAATGAGCAATACATGTGTTACAGTATTTATTCATCTTTGATAATATTAGTTAATAAAAATAGAGCTGTTCATTGTTTGTTCATGTTAGTTCACAGTGCATTAACTTATGTTAACAAATACAACCTTTGATTTTAATAATGTATTAGTAAATGTTAAAATTAATATTAACTAAGATTAATAAATGTTGAAGAAGTATTGTTCATTCTTAGTTCATGTTAACAAAGATTGTTAAAAAATGTTAACTAATGAACCTTATTGTAAAGTGTTACCAGAAAAACAAACCTACTGAATACACAAACTGGGGAAAGGAAACAAATGCAGAAACAGAGAAAAAACACAAATAAACACACTCACACACAGCCAGTAGCACTATGATTGAAAAGCAGGCCCGCGTGCACAAATCAGGCACATGCGGCAGTAAGCGTATCAAAACAACCCTACTCCAGCCATCGGTTTTAGCGTGAAGAAAACAGAATGAAAAAATAAAATAAAGAAAAACACAGCAAATCAATAGCGCCATCTTAAGAGCATTCATGCAGGGAACTGTCAATTCCCATAAAGACAGCACGCCCTCAAAGAAATCAATCTTTCTGATAAAAACAAAACAAAACTTAGTTAAATTAAATGGAATTAAATATTAGTAAAGGAACCAAAACAGCTGGAACGAAATAGACATGCGTTAGCAGCACGTTAATGCCAACAGATTCGACCTACCTGGAGGTAGTAACAGCCTGCACACCACCACAAAGTCTCAAAACGCTATTCCAGCTACAATAAATGAATATACAATTTACTAGAGCACATGAACTCACTGCAACAACCAGCTAAAACCTACCTTTGAATGAAAGTGTGCATTCACCAAGGGGTGGATCTAGCAATGACGCATACCCAGGTAGCGTAATCACAGTCTTTAAACAGACAAGAATCAAGTGCTGATAGTCTGTCATTCTAAATATGTGGGAGGGAAATTACTCACGCTGCCACATATACAATTATACAAATTTGTGCTATAATTGTGATATAACAAGATAGCACATGGTCCTCTCTCTGGAAATTCAGGCTTGCCTTCACCCAATCAGACAGTGAAAATGTGTCAGCTTTGCTTGTGGATGGAGATTTCCTTACCAACCTAAGCTTTTTAACTTAAATTACATTTACACCGATGACCGTTAGTAGAGCCCTGCATGGGACTGTTTTCTTAATCCAGCTCCCGCTGGATTTGTGGGAAGAAGGAGGCGGGAACCAGCGAACTTCCAACGGACTTTAATAATCAGAAAATGTCAGTTTAGTTTTAGTTAGTTTCATTAATGGTTTTGTTAGTTTTTGTTTAGTTTTTATTTTGCACACCCATTTCTATTTAGTTTTTATTTTATTTTATTTTATTTTATTTTATTTTATTTCAGTTTTAGTTTTAGTAATTATAGTTTAGAAGAGCAAACAGAACACTTCCAGTGTAGACCAAAGCAAGACATTTAATCTTAGCAAAGTTGCACAGATTACAGTTAACTCTTGTGCAGACATCTTAATAATATTTTTTAAAATTTTAAAAACGGTTTTACGTAAATATTTTTTGACCAATAGTTTTAGTCTTAGTTTTTGTTTACGTTAATGAAAATAAAAATAAAAACATAAACAAAACACAACATAAAGTCCAGGCCTGGTCCTCTCTCGTCCTTCACTGTCGTCGCTCCTTTTATGCTTCTGATGCTCCTCCGTGAGAGATACGAGAGTGGTGCAGCACACAGGTGGTGCTCATCAGTAATTACACCACCGGCCTTGCGCGGTTCTCTCACGGCCCTTGGCCTCGTCCTGGTTGCCACACTGACCATTACCACCCACTCCTGCAATGTGTGTGTTCCACTCCCACCCACAACTGCAAACATTGTTACAACTTGTAGAAATTGTGAAAAAATTACACAATCATTAGGGCTATGCTAAACGTTCAGAATAGTAGACATAAAACATTACGTTTAACTAAACTGACCATAAGATAAAGCAATGCTAGCGTTTTTTTATTTTTTTTTATTAGACTTATAAATTATATCAACTGTTAAAAGAAAACATCAAAACTAGTGGAGCCTAAAAACATATTTAAACATGCGTAACAACACACACGCCTAAAACGAAACAGTTAACGTGAAAGTCTATGCTAAAATGAAAATGTATTAATAATTTATTCACCCTGATGTTGTTCTAATGCTGTATGCCCTTCTTTATTTTATGACCACAAAAGGAGAATTTAAAAAAATGTGAATAGCCAGTGCATAGCGACCAGCATTAAGATTTTTCAAAAAGACTCAAAAGTTTAACATAATGATTCCTTGCGATGCGACACGTGCCGTATATTCGAAGTGTTCTGGGCGTATACGATATGAAATTTAATGTATTGTTTAACAAAAATCTGACCTTGGTCTGTGCTCTGTGTTCATGAGACAGCACCGCAGTTCACTCCAACTTGCCCAGGAAAACACACAATTTGCGAGAAATCAAGAATAACAAAAACACAACACAAAATACTATCCATGCACCTTCTTCTCTGAGGTGAATATATCTAGAAGAAGTTATTGCGCTCACATCCATCAACTGTCATTCTGACTGTCATCTGACAAATGGAGTTCCAGTCCAAAAATATTTAACTCCATGAAGAAGTTCCCTGGCATTGTAGCGTATTAGAGAGCTTTCAGAAATCCTCTAAAAATTCAACATCTAAGACAGGGATGGGCAACTTCGGTCCTGTAGGGCCACTGTCCTACAGAGTTTAGCTTCAACCCTAATCAAACACACCTGAACAAGCTAATCAAGGTCCTCAGGATTACTAGAAAATTACAGGCAGGTGATTTTTTCAGGGTTGGAGCTAAACTCTGTAGGACAGTGGCCCTCCAGGACCGAAGTTGCCCATCCCTGATCTAAGATAAGTGATCGGTCTGTCTTATGCTAGATCACTATGCATTAAGGTATGGTCTGTTAACAGTCCTGTTTTAATGCTTAGAATTAAAATACTAGTCAAGTCAAGTCACCTTTGTTTATATAGCATTTTTTACAATGCAGATTGTATCTATGCAGCATCACAGTGATAACATGAAAATAATACAACAAAGTTTGTTTCTAGAAGAAAATTGCGTCATCGTCCACCTTAAGTAAGGCAGATCAATAATATTGTTGAATATTAAATGTCCCCAACTAAGCAAGCCAAAAGCCAAGGCAACAGTGGCAAGGAACCAAAACTCCATCAGGTGACAGAATGGAGAAAAAAACCTGAACCCAGAACCCAGGCTCAGTCTGGGGCCAGCTCTCCTCTGGCCAACGAGCGAACCGTGTATGATTATGATCCAGGCAGCATTACAGGTCAGAAGTCAGATTGGTCGGGTTGATGAGGCCTTCACAGGGCTGATGAGGCTGGCACTTCAGGGATGCGTCATGGATTGGTCCAGGTGCAGGTCCACCATCTGATCTGGATACGGCCGGGATCCGGCTTACTTCAGTAAACGGGAGGGATTGGTTGACACTTCAGGACTGCTTTGTCATCGTGTTCATGCGCAGGTCCTTCATCAGATCTGGATACGACCTGGATCCGGTGGACTGTGGTAAACCTCAGATAAACAGAGAGACTAATATCAGCGTAGATGCCATCCTTCTTATGATGTAACAATAACATTAGGATTTATGTTGAGTGTTCCCGGTTCCGGCTGACCTAAACTATGTAGCCTAACATTGAATTATAGAAGTCTATAGTATGTTATGTGTATGCTAGGCCAAAGAGATGTGTTTTTAGTCTTGATTTGAACTGACAGAGTGTGTCTGCTTCCCGGACAATGTTAGGAAGATTGTTCCAAAGTTTTGGTACTAAATAGGAAAAGGATCTACTGCCAGCAGTCGATTTTGATATTCTAGGTATTGTCAACTGGTCGGAATTTTGAGATTGCAATAGACATGAGCTAAGGGGAGCTAAACCATTTAGTGTTTTGTAAGTGATAAGCAATATTTAAAAATGTGTTGACCGAACCGGGCTAATATGGTCATACTTCCTGTTTCTGGTAAGAACCCGAGCTGCTGCATTTTGGACCAGCTGTAGTTTGTTTGTTAAGCGTGCAGGGCAACCACCCATAATAGCATTACAATAATCTAGCCTTGATGTCATGAACGCTTGAACTAATTGTTCTGAATTTTTCATTGAGAGCATATGACAAAATGTATATATATTTTAAGATGAAAAAATGTGGTTTTACAGATGCTAGACACGTGACTTTCAAATGAAAGATTGGTATCAAAGAGCACACCCAGGTTCCTAACCGACGACGAAGACTTGACAGAGCAGCCATCAAGTGTTAGACAGTATTCTAGATTATTAACGTGAGAACGTTTTTTGTCCAATAATTAGAATTTCTGTTTTTTCAGAATTAAGTAGAAGGAAGTTGCTAGTCGTCCAGTTTTTTATATCAGCTATGCATTCCGTTAATTTTGTGAATTGGTAAGTTTCATCAGGGTGTGAAGAAATATAGAGCTGTGTATCATCAGCATAACAGTGAAAACTAATTCCATGCTTCCTAATGATATCTCCCAAGGGTAGCATGTACAGAGTCAACAACAACGGTCCTAGTACTGAGCCTTGTGGTACACCATACTGAACTTGTGATCGATAAGACATCTCTTCATTTACTGCTACAAACTGATAACGGTCAGATAAGTATGATTTAAACCATGCTAATGCAATTCCACTAATGCCAACATAATTTTCGAGTCTATTTAAAAGAATGTTGTGGTCGATAGTGTCAAATGCAGCACTAAGATCGAGTAATACTAATAGAGAGATACAACCACGATCGGATGATAAGAGCAAATCATTTGTGACTCTAATGAGAGCTGTCTCAGTACTATGATACGGTCTAAATCTATTTTGAAATCATCGCAGATATCATTTCTTTCTAAAAAGGAACATAGTTGTGAAGATACTGCCTTTTCTAGTATCTTTGACAGAAAAGGTAGATTCGAGATCGGCCTGTAATTGACTAATTCTGTAGGATCAAGTTGTGTTTTTTTAACAAGCGGTTTAATCATAGCCAGCTTAAAAGTTTTTGGTATGTATATAAACTAAGCTTATTAGCAGCTAGCAAATATGCAATATTGCATTTATGCAGCATTTATGTAGTTGCTGTGAGGATATAGCGATAAAAGCGTTGCTGGCATGTGAACTCGTCAAAGTGAAATAGGCGTTCACTTTTGTATTCGCATATTTCAATGGAGTTTACAGCTATTCTCAGTACTTTTGTACAGCAGCAGTAGCAGCATGTATAGCAATGTCAGATTGCAATGTTAGCGAATATTATCAACAACAACATCACTCTAGCAGACAGTCGGTTGCATGCCGCGAAAGTGACATCTACATATAAATGCGGGATTCACACTCAAGTTGCATTGATTGACATAGCGATTACCATTGAATGGGACAGAGATATGGCATGTCAAAATGTTTAATTCTATTCCAAATATTTGTTAAACTAATGACTTGTGAACATGAATGTCTCACTGTAACAATGCTATTCTTGTCACAACATTGTCTACATTGCATTGCTTACACAGTAGCCTGCATCTACAGGGGCTCAGGGGCTCAGGGGCTCTGTGATTTGATTTTGGAACCGGGCTGAGTATTCATGCCTCAACATAAACCTCATTCTTTTTATCTGCGAAAACCTCCAAGGATGCCTTTATTTATTTTAAAAAGGCAAGGTTTCATTAGCATGCCAAAACCAGAGTTGCATGTCTTCACATTGCTAAGAAATAGAAAAGATCTCTGGCAAAATGAAAGGTTAATGTGTCTATGTGTCAAGTTGAAACAGTTGCAGTATGGTGCATTTAAAGATGAAACAAAGTGCTGTGTCGGCTGTGTCAGCTACACACAAAGACTTTAGATATACAAAGATGGTCTACTCCTATTACTTATAAATGGGAGAAAGTGCAATGCGCAATAGGACGAAATAAATCTTGCCTTCAAAATTAAAGAGCCAATCTTCAATTCGTAAAGCCGTCGCATCACTGCAGCTGCTGTTAGAAGCTCCGGTTCATATAGAAAACAGCCAGTGTTCTGAGACGCACTTTATTACTGCTTATGTGCATTGGCTGGTCTAGACAAAAGAAAATAAGCTTTTAACGGTATTTGAGCATAAGAAACAAATTTTATGACACAGTGTTATAAGATTTCATTGGTGATTTCAAATATGAAATTTAATCGTAAGCTTTGTGAACAGCTTTGTGAACAGCTTTGGAGAATTTAATGTTTCCCCATTCAAAGAGAGCCATGAGCTATACTTGCATAACTGAAATAGCTGCTCGAGAGGCGTTTCAAAGCTGCCGAGTTAAATGACTTGTGTTATAGGGACTTAACATTTAGGGACTTTTCAGTTCAAATTCATGCCCTCCTGTTCTTTCATTAATTGCTCCAATGGCACATTCATTACTGCTAATGCCATAAACTAATCAGTAGAATGGAGTGTTTTTATAGTGCGGAAATGAATGGAAATGTATAAAACAAGTCTTACATTCAATGCTGTAACAACTCATAATGTAATAACTGCACATAATGTAGAACCTGCGCATAATGTAAAAAGTATTACATTATTATTGTAATAAAATGTCCATAATGTAATAATTTTCTCAAAACTTAATAAAATCTTGTGCTCATAATAAAACAATTATTATATTATGAGAAATATATTACATTATAAACTCACCAAAAATATTGTCATATAAAAACATTGGTTTTCCCTTACAGTATATTTTTTTAAATCTAAATCTTAAACTACATACGAAATGCACCAGACTGAAATATTAATGGAATTATTATTAGGGGCCAAGCACCGAAGGTGTGGAGGCACCTATTGTATTTGTTCCGGTTCTTATTATTAGGGGCCAAGCACCGAAGGTGCGGAGGCACCTATTGTATCTGTTCCCGTTCTTATTAGGGGCCAAGCACGGAAGGTGCGGAGGCACCTATTGTATCTGTTCCCGTTCTTATTATTAGGGGCCAAGCACCGAAGGTGCGGAGGCACCTATTGTATCTGTTCCCGTTCTTATTATTATTCTGCCGTTTCTTCCGACTGGTTGTCTATGGCAGCCCATAGAACCGCTTGCGGGAAAGTTATGAAATTTGGCACAATGATAAAGGACAGTCCAATCTTTCACCATAGCAAATTGGGTGTCTTAAAACAAATCCCTCTAGCGCCACCAACTGTCCAAAGTTGCACTCATGTTTATGCTAATAACTTTTGAACCACAAGGGCTAGAAACAAAATTATTTTTTCACCTGATTCCTTAGCTCAAGATGATTCAACTGCACCCTATGACGTCATTTTCCGGCATGGAAATTTTTCCGCCATTTTGAATTTTCCAAAAAAACTACTTTTTCGAACTCCTCCTAGGCCGTTGCTCCAATTTTCACGAAAATTGAACCAGATCATCTCCAGAGTGTGCCGACAAAAAGTTATGGAATTCAAGTTGATTCGCTTAACCCCCTGGGGTCGGCGGTATCGCCGGCGATACCAGCTCGCTTTTTTTTTATCAGTGTAAAAGAGACTCATAAATACTCTGTTGACTTTGATTTTCCATAAAAGTTTCATACATCAATCGATTCTGTTAAATGTGTATTATTTTTGTGTATACTCACAATAAAAACAAAGTGTTGTGCTTTTTGCCAAATAAAGAAAAATAAACACGAAGCGAGTTCTGCCTTCTCTCTGTCAGTGTAGTCCATTCTGAACAAGCGTGCCGCACAAGCCCTGAAAAGTAAAGCCAAAACGTCTCGATCGCCCCCCGGTGACTGGTCCTAGTATAGGTCATAAGCCCCGCCTCCCCGTGTTATTCAATGGGACGTGAGACCAACTAAACAATTAAATTACACTTCAAATATATTTTTTCCAAAGGTGGTTTCTTTCATTTGCTGTCGTTTTTATCACGCTGATGTAAGTTCAAGTGTCTGTTTCAAACATAAGTTGTTTTTTAGTTGATGCGGTGGTGTAACGTCATGATTGACAGCTGTGATTGACAGGTTTTCTGAGCGAAGTAGTCACTGAAGCACCAACGGACATTTTTTCGGGATCTTCGGAGGACTGAGGAGATTGTATTTACTTTATTTTAACAAGCCTCTTGTCGTACTGCAATCAATTTTTAAAAAAGTGTGCAGAATCCACTCTCCCTGAGTGCATTCGGCGAGAGTGAGGGCGGAGCGTTGATTTCGCGGCTTTACTTCCTGCTCACTACTGCGCAGGTCTGGTCCCGAGATCGCTACTGCGCAGACTCAAGTTCCAATATGTCAGCGCCATATCGGGACTCTGGCGGCTTCAGTTCTCATCAATGGAAGAGAGCGAAGGGGCGTCGTCCATCTTTTTTTACAGTCTATGATTCTGAAACGCGTCCGAAAATGAACAATAACTCAGCGAATACTCAGTCAAACAGACATACAGACACACAGGCATGAAGCTTGAATTCTCTTCTTTTAAATGAAGTAATTTATATAAAAAACAAATATTCTCAGTTCATGTAATCTGTAAGAAAAGAGAGAGATGTCAGTTGTTCTCATCTCATCTAATTATTTTTAATGTGACTCCGCCCATGGAGAGCGCGTGCTATTCAAACGCAAATGACTGAGGCAATCCTGCAAACCTGTGAACGGCCCCCATATCAGCTCGAGAAAACACAAGTTTAATCAGATCATTGTAGCCTACTTGTTTACACCGTCTCGCAGCGCTGTGAGGAATAATAATAATGGAAAATCTACCTCAGAAGTGTGGGTATTTCGAGGAGCAAGGATCCGACTGAGCTGAAGAATACTGTAATAAGTTTTTTTTCCTTCTCAAGTGAATCGCGTTTCTGTGAATGAATGAACGGCAGAGATGCGTGCTGTTTACCACAGCTCGCAAAAAGACAGTTTAAATTTTAAACGCGTTTCTGTGTGTGAATGAATGATGATGTTTTAGCAAACTGTATTGCTATACTGAGATGAGTAAAAATCGACTGAAATATGTTGAAGTAAAATGTAGGCTATTTGTATGAGCAATATATTAAACTGCAAATTAACATTTATATGCCCTAATATTTCATAAAAACAACGTTACACTCAGGCGAAATATGAAAGACAACATTTTGTTGACTAGATTTGGGTACAGTTTTTACTGTAGAATATACTGCCACATCAAATAAGCTTTTGTTTAGCAATTTCTGCTCATATGTTATATATATATAATTTATATATATATATATATATATATATATATATATATATATATATATATATATATATATATATATATATATATTAGGGGTGTAACGGTACACAAAAATCACGGTTTGGTACGTACCTCGGTTTTAAAGTCACGGTTCGGTTTATTTTCGGTACAGTAAGGGAAAGAAATGCAAACATTAAACTGCAGGTTGTTTATAACTATAAACTTTTTTTAACAAGTTGTTTACACTTTTTTAAACACTTTTTAATAAAATATAATAAAATAGATATAAAATAAAAAAAGAATAAGAAATAAAATACTGCTGCAAAGTTCTCCACTAAATAAAATACTCTCAGTCTCAAACCAATATCACATAATAAAATATAATGAAAAATATAAATAAATAACTATGATTACAGTGCAGGAACAGAAAATAGCCCTATATTAAAATAATATTAAACAAATATATGAATGTATTATTATTTTTCAATAATCAATCAACAATCAATTTACGATTTTTTTTTCCACTTTTTTAATAATTATCAAAATAAAATATAGTCCAAAGCTATAGTACAAAGCTATTATTACCAGAGCATGTGATCAGAGCAGGTCATTTTACCATTGTTGCCAGCATGACTATACCAGCTCAGCAAACAGAAATCTAAGTTACTACTGAGAAATTTCACCTTATTTGAGCGGACTTTGCTTTTCCAGTGCGTGATCGGTACATGATTGGAGTGTTTGGGCCGTTAACGACAGAGCAGAACGCGCAGCGCAAACACGGACTCGAACATTGAGCAGAGAGCGCAGCGGGCCGACACACACACACACGCGCGCGCGCGCACGCCACGGAACGGAGAGTGCGGCGGCGCACACGAAGCGGAAAAGCTTTTTTTCGCCCTGCAGTCTATTTCATTATTGTTACAGTGACGACGGGTAAAACACGGGTAAAACCAGAGAATGTCTAATAGGAAAAAACATAAGAATCAGCTGCAGGGCGGGATTTGCGCTGAACGCGGAGACTTCCGCCACTTAATATGTTCGTGTGGAAACACGAAAATGTACCTATGTTCCGCACACAAAATATTGCAGTCATTCGGTACACACGTGCACCGAACCGAAAGCCCTGTACCGAAACGGTTCGGTACGAATACACGTACCGTTACACCCCTAATATATATATATATATATATATATATATATATATATATATATATATATATATAACATACTATTTTTGTCAAAAATAAACTAAGATGTTAGCTGTTCCAGTGTTGGCTATATTCAAACTAATGAATACATATGATAAAATGTAGGCCTATAATCATTTTTTTACAAAGAAAGAGTAAAGAGTTTACACTTGAAATATTGTTGAAATTGTAATTATTGTTGTAACTGTAACCTTTTTAATAAAATAGCAAAACATATTTACAAGATAGATGTAAGCAAAATCTTAAATGGTCAATATAAGTCTTCTTCTAAATATATATTTTGTCCTTGCATTCATTCTTGTGGCTGAAGTGTCACACTGGAATGAATGGCTCATTATGCAGAGTCATTACGCATACTGGGTGGGACATTGTATTCTCAGGTATAAACCACTCCTCGTTCACGCCTCCCTCGCATATTGGCTTTCCAAGCAAAACCTGTCTAATAAAACAATACATTGATTTAAATTGAACGATTAGGCAGGATGATTTTCACATCATTTTGAAGCCATTGGTGACACTGACAACATGCATTAGTCAAAAGTCTTATTGACACATATTTAGTATGAGTTTTGTGGTCTTATTTCAGCAACTTTCATTTTTTTTTTTTCAATAACCACGCATAAACATTATTCTCTTAAAAATTCAAACATATACATGCATGTTGCTTGCATATTATGGTAGCCCTGTTTGTGCTATATAGAGTGAATTTACACCTTTGCCATTAACATGTTTATAAATAACTGAAAAAAGCACAAATGTCAGAGCATGTCAGAACACCTCCAAGGCCCAGAAAACCCCTCAGACCCCAGAGGGTTAATCTTACAGTTAAATCCGACCTCTAGTTCATAGACGCCAGAGGAGAACTGGCCCCCGACTGAGCCTGGGTTCTCCCAAGGTTTTTTTTTTCTCCATCAGGTCACCTGATGGAGTTTTTTCGGTTCCTTGCCACTGTTGCCTTTGGCTTGCTCAGTTGGGGATATTTAATTTAATTAATCAATCAACAATACTATTGATCAGCATTACCAAACGTGGACGTTTTCCACTAGAAACAAACATTGATGTATTATTTTAATTTAATACTGTGTGAAGCTGCTTTGATACAATCTGTTTTGTGAAAAGCGCTATATAAATAAACTTGACTTGACTTGACTTGACTTAAATTAGGGGCCGCTAAAACGACACCATTCTCTCAACACAGACTTTAAACGCGAACCTGTGAGAAACGCTGATGGCGGTCACATGCGCATTAAGAATTGGTTCTATAGTTATGTGCGTTTGAATATATGTGCACAGGTTTGGAATTCCCTACAAACCAAGCCTAAACAAAGTACTGGTGTTTCCTTATAATTTTTGATACAGAATTGTATTTTATTTTATCAATTCGGGGTAGATACGCGAATTGAGTTTCCCGACAACGCTTTATCTGTAGAGTGGTAAAGGGATCCTCCATAGGGAGAGACTAGTTGGCACTTCCGCACTGCGTTGTCATCGGGTCCAGGCGCAGGTCCTTCATCAGATCTGGATACGGGCTGGATCCGGCAGGCTGCGGGAAAACCTTGGGATAAACAAAGACACTAAAATTAGCGTAGATGCCATTCTTCTTATGATGTAACGAGTACATCAGGATTTATGGGAAGTGTTCCCGGTTCCAGCTGACCTAATCTATGCAGCCTAACACTGAATTATAGAAGTCTATAATGTATTATGTGAATGCTAGGTCAAAGAGATGTGTCTTTAGTCTAGCTTTGAACTGACAGAGTGTGTCTGCTTCCCGGACAATGGTAGGAAGACTGTTCCAAAGTTTTGGTGCTAAATAGGAAAAGGATCTACCGCCAGCAGTCGATTTTGATATTCTAGGTATTATTAGGCCTGTCACGATAACAAATTTTGCTGGACGATAAATTGTCCAAGAAATTATCGCGATAAACGATAATATTGTCGTTCTGAGACCATTTTCATTTAATATAATTATAATGGCATAATAATGCAGGTACACCTTTTCAACGATCTATAAACTTTTATTTCTAAAGAATATTAAACATTGAAAACGGAAAACATTTTAAATATCCAAAAAAATGAACAAAACAACCAAAAACAATAAAAGCAATGGACTCTTAGTGTCTGTTAACAAAATAAATGTCTGTTAATAAATAAAATGGATGTAAACAAAATTGCACTTCAAAAAATATTAAACATTAGGCTTTAGAATTAGGCATAAATAGTGATACATTCCATAACAGGCAAAACTGCCGGTTAGGACCTTTGTAAACAAATAAAAAAAAGCCTCAACAAGCCATATCACACCATTCTGCACTGTCCTCCTGTTACTTTGTCAAGTGATTGTGTACTGTCGGGAAGATGGAGACGCACTTTATTGCGTGTATGCTACGCACTGAAAATACTTGGTTAGGATTAGGGGTGAGGAGTGCGTGCGTATTACACGCCATAAAGAGCGTATCATATGCACGCAAAAACTTTTTTTGGCGTATAAATGGCACGAGAAATAACATTCGTGGTATAGATACGCATTTTCATGTGATCAGGCTCGCTGTCGCAACTCACAACTAGCGTCTTCTCTCTCTCCCGGCAGTAGCCGCAAACAGTCCCGCCGGCGCTTTCCCATACGTGACTGACAAGCGCCGCGCGCCGCCTCCCCACACAAAGACCATGCAACTGACAAGAGACGAAAAGAGTTCACTCCTCCTATACGCTAAAGAACCGAGAGTGGTCATCCAGTCTCTTTGGTAGAGAGAGAGAGACGAGGAAAACAAACAAGCATGCAAATGGAATTATCGCGTCCGGAAAAATGATCGAGCTCATTTTTTTTTATCGTGCGATTAATTGACTTATCGACTATCGCGACAGGCCTAGGTATTATCAACTGACCGGAATTTTGAGATCGCAATAGACGTGAAGGACTATAATGCGTTAAGAGCTCGCTCAAGTACTGCGGAGCTAAACCATTTAGTGCTTTGTAAGTGATCAGCAATATTTTAAAATTGATGCGATGTTTAACCCCCTGAGGTCGGCAATCGCACCGGCGCGATAGGCTCGTTTTTTTCCTTATCAGTGCAAAAAAAAAATCAAAATACTAATATTAATTTTTATCTTATATGCTTGTGTTATACATCAATCGATCCAATTAAGTGTGTATTTTTTTGTGTATACTCATAATAAAAACGAAGTGTTGTTCTTTTCTCCAAATAAAGAAAAATAAACATGATGCGAGTTCTGCCTCCTCTCTGTCAGTGAAGTCCATTCTGAAACGCGTCCGAAAATGAACTGTAACTCAGCGAATACTTCTCACACAGACACTTGAGATATGTCTTTATGAAGCTTGAATTCTCTTCTTTTAAGTGAAGTAATTAATATAAAAAACAAATGTTTTCAACTCATGTAATCCGTTTGAAAGCAAGGAGAGGTACCGTTTTTTCCTTCTCCCCCTCTGATGGTCTTCGGGGTCTTTTTGACCCGCAAATGACTTTTGCTCAAATTAAAAAAAAAGTTCCCTTTGTCCAAATGGTATGAAACCTTCTACAGCTCTCAACACTTTCTAGATCTACAAAAAAATTTTTAAATTGGAATGATATCTGTTTTTATGTTAGCGTGACAAAATTTGTGACACTCGTGGTCTTCGGGGTCTCTGAAGACCCCGCAATCAAAATAGACAAAATTCATCATCAAAATCAAAAACAACGCAGAATACATCGACAGAAATGACAGAAATAAAGTGGCACACTTCCACCAATTCAAAAAGCATCCACAATGCTAAATTATTTTGCTCACAACATGCGTACACACACACACACACACACACACACACATATAGAGGAATACATTTTTGAGACTATAAAAACTGTTCTCTTATCATTTGTCAAATAAAATCATCCAAAATGCAGTACCACCACAAAAATAAATTGGTGACACTGACACATTGAAAATGTGCACACTCACACACACACACACACATACACATTGAACATTTGTAAGGCTATAATTTGTCAAATAAAATAATCCAAAATGCAGTACCACCACAAAAATAAATTGGTGACACTGACACATTGAAAATGTGCACACTCACACACACACACACACACACACACACACACACACACACACACACACACACACACACACACACACACACACACACAGGAACATTTGTAGGGCTATAATTTGTCAAATAAAATCATCCAAAATTCAGAACCACTACAAATATAAAGTGGTGACACTGGCACATCGACAATGTGTACTCACACACTCTCTCTCTCTCTCAGACACACACACACACACACACACACACAGACACAGGAATACATTTGTGAGGCTATAAAACAACTGCTCTCTTATAATCTGTCAAAAAAAATTCTAATCATTGAATTTGAACCTTGATTCTAATCATAATGTAACATTATTGAAAAACTGGGGGTTTTTTTCAGTACAAAAAAATGCTAAACTTTGACAAAAATATTTTATTTTTGTTATAATTGTGATTTTATAATATTTAGATATGAATCCAACTGAATCCAACTTGTGAAAAGATATCTTTCAGGTAGTCAAATAGCATATAGTGGAGCTCTATAGCCTTCTAGTGGTTAAAGTGATTATTTTTTTTTATTTTTTTTAAACTGCATTTTCCAAAAAATGGGCATAAATGTTACATTAAACCATTTAAAATGATCCATGTTATCCCCATGAATGAAAGTTAGAAATCTGGGTTTTTTATAAAGTGAATTTTACATCAAATGCTGTTTTTTTGTAAAAAGCTTATTTAAATAAATATTTATTTATTTATTTATAGAAATTTAAAAGATATCATAAATTCTCCAAAAACTGCACAAATGTTGAGTAAAAACATTAACAAACAGAATAAAATTACATTTGTAAAAAAAAAAACTATTATCTTGTTACAAAATTAAATGTTATTGTCTGGGGTCTCTGGAGACCCCAAAAAACACGAGTGTAGACATAAAGACCATCAGAGGGTTAATGAGCTCCCCGATCAATGCCTTGAAAACACGAAGTTTCATCAGATCAGATTCACATCGCATTTAGAGAGGATGGCTCGTTTCTCCGGTAAAGACGCCCTTCAGATGATTCTGGACAGCGAGGAAGAATTCACCTTTTCCTCAGAGGAAGATTGTAACTCAGACGATGAACGGCAGCATTTTCAAGAGCGAATTGATCCCGCCGAGGATACAAGTTCGGAGTAAGTTGTTTAGTGTTATATAATTCCTTTTCTGATAATATAGAACTTTATATATATTTAATTTCTGAATTTTCAGACTATATTTTTCCTAGTTTTAGCTAGCTTTTGACACCTTACAGGAACGATTGCCTTACAATATCCCTAACATTCGTGTAACTTATATGCTCAAGTGTAAACTTTTTAAAATGTGATATTGCTCTTTAAACATATTTGTATATTAAATATATTTCACTCAGTTTTGATTAGCTTATGACACTGATTCATGCTAAAATACTGCCTTATGCGTAATGTAGATTGTTTGCAAATATCTGCTTATAGGTTATATAATGTGGTTTAGCGCAAATATATTTCAGCCTCCGGTAAAATATGTGATAGGCTACTGTCTAAATACATTATATTTTTATATAAATGTTCTGGTTTTGGTTGGCCTATGACAGTATTTATCATGCTGCAGATGTTTGTGAATACTTGACTTACTTGACTTATTCCTGTAGGCTCCTTATGGAGCATAGGGCTGCAACAACACCACGCCAACGCACTCTGTTCTGGGCTGTTTTCTTCAGCTGAGTCCATGTCACTCCGGCGTCCTTCACTTCGCTCTCGACTGACCTTCTCCACGTCTGTTTGGGCCGTCCCACTTTCCTTTTTCCTTGTGGGTTCCAGTCTAGTGCTTGCCTTGTGACGTTGTCGACTGGTTTGCGAAGTGTGTGACCTATCCACCCCCATTTTCTTTTCTTGATGTCCTTACCGACTGGGTTCTGGTTGGTTCTGCTCCATAGGTCTGTGTTGGAAATCTTCTCAGGCCACCTGATGTTGAGGATGTGGCGCAAGCACTTATTGACAAATGTCTGTATCTTGTTGGTGATGGTGTTGGTAACCCGCCATGTTTCAGACCCATAGAGGAGGACTGCTTTCACGTTGGTGTTAAAGATGCGGACTTTGCTGCGCTGGGATAAGGCCTTGGAGTTCCAGATGAGTCGCAGACCACGCTTCCTAAGTACACAAAGCGGTCGGTCTCCACCAGGTCTTCTCCCTGTAGCTGCAGTGGCTGATGTAGTCGGTTGTTCATCCGCATCACCACTGTTTTCTTGATGTTGATTTTCAGGCCGGTCTTCTCTGCCTCCTCTGCTAGCCGCGTTAGCTTGGACTGTGCATGCTGCTGCTTGTGGGACAGGAGGCCGACGTCGTCCGCAAAATCCAGGTCCTCTAGATGTTTGGTAAAGGTCCACTGGATGCCGGTGTTGCTGCCCTCTGTGGTTCTTCTCATGATCCAGTCTATGACGATCAGAAAAATTGTCGGCGAGAGCATACAACCTTGCCTCACTCCTGTCTTCACTGCGAAGGGGTCTGTCAGCTTCCCGTTGTGGATAATCTGACAAGATGAGTCCTCATAAAGCTGCTGGATGATGTTTATGAGCTTTTGCGGGATTCCGTAGTGCTGCATCAGCTTCCAGATGGTCTCCCTGTCGACACTGTCGAACGCTTTTTCAAAGTCAACGAAGGTTGTGTACAAAGGAGTCTGCCATTCGATGGATTGCTCGATGATGATACGCAAAGTGGCGATATGGTCTATACATGATCGATCTTGTCTAAATCCTGCCTGCCAGAGGGTTAATAGGGAGCCAGTGCAGTTTTGACAGAACCGGGCTAATATGGTCGCACTTCCTGGTTCTGGTAAGAACTCGAGCTGCTGCGTTTTGAACTAGCTGTAGTTTGTTTATTAAGCGTATGTGTGTTTATTAAGCTTATGTGTCATTGTCACTTCACTCTGACCACATCACATCAGTTTTGTAACTGCGCCACCTATTGGTTGAAAGTGATAATCCATGAAATTATATTTTTATTTACTGTTTCTATGATTCTTCAGGCATTTTGCCTAAAATCTTCTCTAAATGTCTTTAATTGCTCATTGTTGCAGTTGGTCTGTCACTTTCAGACATGTTAGCATGTCTTGTCGTCTTATTCTGCTTGGCCCCGGTAATGGCTGCTTGCAGCTATATTTATTATTATTATTGATGTTGATATGATTATTATCATGGTACATTACTTCTTATATATACATAAGCCAAAGAGACTTAGGCTTTAGTTAAAAGAGAATATCATTTTCTAATTCGACAAAAAAAATACTGCTAAATGACAAACAGTGTACAATAAAAACACTGTATACAAAGTATAGCCTATGTTGTAAAAAATAACTCACAGTATCAATATAGCAAAAAAGAAAAAAATCTTTACAAAAAAAAAAGTTTAAAACTTTAAAAAATAATGCTTATAAAATCACTAAATAAATAACACTGCAGTTAATGCAACCACATCTATGGTTTAAGTGCATAGGCTACAAACATTTCTGGGAGTCCTGAAGAAAAGCAGGAAAATGTTTTCAGAACTACTGTACATCTTCAGACAAACACTATAACAGTCCAACCTTATATTCAAAGTAAAAGAATTTTATATGTTGAAATGCAACATTGAATAGTGTGATGTTTATTTCTTCCAGTAGATGTCCTTTATGCAAGGCTGGATTAGTACCCCCAGGGGCCCCTGGGCACTGAAGCTCATGGGCCCCCCTCCCCTACCTGACAACCACACCCTCCAAAGGAACACACACACACAGGTGGCCCACCAGGTGTGGGATTTAACATGCCAATCACTATTGATCAAAAGCTGAATGACTAGTTCACAAGACAATGATACAAAATATTTTTTTCTGAAAAGTAGGACTGCACGATTTGGGGAAAATGTCATATTGTGATTATTGAGGTCAATATTGCGATATGGTAAACAAATGGTTTCATGAGTTAACTTGCTTATTTCTCAAGTAAAATGCACACACAGATTAGTGACAATGCTGAAATTTGTAGCCTATTTCTCAACTCAAACTAGAAACAACAACTAAATGCACTGTGTTTTCAAATTAAAATAATATTTTTTAAAAATTAAATATTGTTATTTGTCTCAATAATAAAAGAGTTAAAAATAAATGTCATATTTGTGCCTGTCTAACAGGTAGACCTAGGTCTAGGACATATACCGAAATTGAATAAAGTTATCAAACTGCACTGCATAAATTATTAATGAAATATAGACTAATCCTTATTATAGCAAAAAAAAACAAAAAAAAAACAACCTTTAGTCATTTTCTCTGTTCTTTTTGTTCTTTGATTAACTTTACTGACAGAAAGCTTTATTGGCTGCTGTCTCTTTAAGACCAGCTGACGGAGACGCGGATCTCATACGCGCCTCATTCTCTCACAACTCTTCACGTTCATCATAAGACAGCCCTTATGTTATGAAGATACTCGACAAAACGGACATTTTGACATAATTGTGTGTGTTATTGTAAGTTCAAGCACGAAAGATAACTGTATTCTGGCGTGCGCGCACGTCTTTCTGTGTGTGTCTGTGTGTGTGTGTGTGTGTGTGTGTGTGTCACAGTCACACTTTTGTCTTGTTGCACATGAATTGTTTAAAAGCATTTGCATGAATAAGAGATCATATAATGTAATATACACTTTTTTTTTTTATTCTGATTGGATAATTATCAAGATCGATATACTATTTTTATGTAGCAGGCAGCGCACAAAAAAAAAAAAAACTCAGATCACGGAGGGCCCCTCTCTGCGCAAGGGCCCCTGGGCACGTGCCCAGATTGCCCATATGGTAGATCTGGCCCTGCCTTTATGGTAAACCATCCAAAGAACACATGTCTCATTACAATCCATGATCACATCCAGCGAAAATGCTGACCAAACAGCTTCTTCAGTTTTTGAGCAAGGCCACTTGCTCGTCCAGCTCCTTTGTATAACTTTATCATGCTAATGCAACAGTTCTCCTCCATCTCAAGTTGCAAAAGATCTACCAAAGCATCTCTGATATATATTCTTGCCAAAAAATGGCTGGGCAAGGTCTCTGAAAATAGCAGAAACTCTATTAAAACTGTGAAGCAAAGACATATCCATGGACAGACAAATCTTAATAATCAATGAAAGTATGTTCAGTGGCAAATATGGGCTATGGGCTAACAGGCAAGTCAAGTCATCTTCATTTATATAGCGCTTTTAACAATGTAGATTGTTCCAAAGCGGCTTTACTGTGATAAAGGCAGAGAGTCAATTAGCAATGAGACAAGGATAACTGTTAGTGTCATTTCTAGGATTACAACCAGGGTCCATTTCTGAATCAGGAATGCGGCCAGGATGAAAGCCGTGGTCCATGTTTGAGTCAGGAATAGGGCCACAGTCAGTGTTTGAGACAAGACTAGGGCCAGGGTGAGCATGAGTGTCTGTGTCTGAATTAGGAAAATTCCCAGGATCAGTGTTTAAGAGAGGGTCAGGATCAGTGTTTAAGAGAGGGTCAGGATCAGGTTGAGGACCAGAGTCCATGTTTGAATCAGGAATAGGACCACTGTCAGTGTTGGAGACGAGACGGTCAAGATGAGGGCCAGGGCTAGTCTGTGGGTCCAAGCTAAAGCCAGGGCCGGTGTGTGAGTCAGAAGAGGCAATATCATGCACAGAATGGGGGCTAATGTCAGAGCCAAAGAAAAGCCTAAATTGCAACTCTGCCTCCTTAATAGATTGAATGAATGGAGTTACTGGCCCATGAAGACTAACATAGTGGTCCCCATGACCTTCCGCAATGTGGCCCAGAATTAGCAATGGTAGAGCTTCACTTGAGTGACCAGATGAGGATAATAAAGTAGTTGCCAAGTGCTGATACAACGAGAAACTGTACATTGAATGATGCTCTTTGAAGTGTTAAACAAGATTTTATAACAACCATTTAAATGACTATATCTAAAAAAAAATGTGTTTTTGGGTCAAAGCAACTCAAAATGATGGAGTATGTCATAATCACAAAATGAGTAAGATTTGTATAATAATAAAAGTTCACAATGTAGCCCAATAAGCCTAATTTTCCTTTAATGTAATGTACCGTATGGACAATCTCATGGTGACTTGTCAACTTTAAGATTCAGAAAAAGCTTTGAGCCGTTAACCCTTAAGTGTAAATCACAGCTTAGCACCTAAGAGTCTGAATCAAATTACCCTTTTTGACACTTTTGTTGTCGAATGAAGTTTGGCAGAACCATCGCCAAGCCCCTCGCTTGAAGTTCAAAGAGATTGTTATCGATTCTTCCCCCTCTCTCTGCAAGAGAGAAATCCAGGTGGCATCTCGGAGATGCCATTACTTACACACACATTCACGCACACACATACACGAACTTTGAACATTAAACTTAGAATATAAGCCTGTCAAATGCATACAATATACTCCTGTGTGTTTCCCAGTTCATATTAGCTTAGTTTATGATTTTCTAGTTATAGGAGTGAACTCTTAGCGCTCATATTCATGCATACGAATGTAACTTTGTATTTCCACCTTCTTTACATGCCGTTCTTGGTATCTCGTTAACTGTCTCGGTCTGACTGAGCTAAACATATACAGGAGATTACAGTAAAATGTATTATTCTATGTGTACCATCTTTCTGGAGTAGAAATGACGAATTCTAAATGCTGTCATAACTTATGCAGATGAACCGTCCCGACAGGACAAAGAAACTCTTCCCGCTCGAAAATCTCTGAAGGTGATTTGTCATTCGCGCAAAAGGAGGCGTGAACGAGGATTTCCTTAAGAGGACGGGACATTCAGTTTCTCCCCACTTCAGTTATTCATCTTCAGTTATTCTCTTCAGTTTCCACTTGTTTTCTTTTTAGTTTGTTTTCTTTTTAGTTTGCCTTCAGTTAGTCTTTAGTCTTTTGTCTTTGTTTTTCGTATTCTCCTTTGTTCATTTCTACCTGCGAGTGAAATGAACTTAGCCTGAATTCTGGCAACTTTACGTTCGAGTGGACCTTTAAATCTTCCCGCGACTCCGCTCGCTCCGGAAGAACGAGAGAACGCGCTAAGCTCCGAAGGACTGGCACACACACGCCTTCTTCCCTCAGCCACACAAAGAGAACTATATGCAAGTATTAGTTTTAATGAGCTTTCAATGCGTTTAAAATTGTTTGCCCCGCTTAGGGCGATTTGATTCTGGTTGTCTCTCAAAGGTTAACTGTCTGGGATTTTGCCATTCTGTGATCATTCGGTGATCTCTCTCTCATTCTCTCTCATTCTCTCTCTTTCTTATTCTTCCTCTTTCGTTTATTCACTGCTATTATTCTGTATATATATTTCTGGTGTAACTGTAGCCGCATGTTTTGTAGTTTCATTTATTAAATCCATTATATGCTTGATTGTCTCTGCCTGTTGCTCACATTGCGAAGTCCCTTAAATGTTCGATCTAAGCTACAAGCTTTACATTTGTTGATACTTTAATTAGTATTTTTATAGAACAGGAAAAGTTATTTTTCATGGCCAGAAAAATAGCCTTTTCATGAGTCTATAAAAGGATAACTTTTCTTGAGAGTTGATAAAAGATTGTGCGATCAGTTCGCTGGGCGAACAAATTATTCGATAACAAATTAATTCCATTAAGGGTTATCCTGAGAATTGATCTATTCTAGACTATTGGTATATTAAGGGTTAATTATAATTCATTGTGATTAATTATTGATATGTACAATTGATCTATTTTTGCCTACCTGTATTGATAATTGATTATAATCCGTTGTATTTAACCTGTTAACCTTTGCCAGTGCGCCGGCGCACTGAAGGTTTTTTTTGTTGTTGTTGTTGTTCAAAGTTACTATCAGATTTAATGTTATACCTTGACAAACTATACATCATTAAAAAGATATAAGACTCAAGTTTCAGTATTTGACCACTATTGTATTCTGAGAAACTTATAGTGACAGTTATGTCTTAATTTGTGTCAGGAGTTATGAAATGAAAAAATGAGTCGATATCTTTAATATGAATTGACCGTCAGCCGCTACCATTCAGAAAAAAAAAACTCCTGTGCTGTCGTCATAACAGCGCTTGACAAAACAATGTACCTCAGGCCTTTTAGCTCAAAAATGTGCAGATTTGGAGAAATATTGATAGATTCTCATAGGTTTACATCAGATTTCTATAGACAGGAATAATATTTATTGAATTTATACCCAAATACGTCGATGTAATCATTATGAGCGCTTGATACTCTGATGTACTGTGTTTTCAATCCATACTAGCAGCCTGAGGGCGCCCTATGCACAATAATAGTCCATATATGGAACATGAAGAAGAGCCATAATCATGTTACATTCCAGGAAGTCCCTCACACACACAAAGCTAACAGAGATCGCTGTAACATGCAGATAAAGACATTTTGAAGACAATAAACATGATTGCAATGATATTTGATTTACCTGTGTTCTTCAAGCCATGCCAGGTATTTTCATAATAATATGTTATATTTATAATGTAATGCTAATCTAAATAGACTTTATCATTGTGCAGAATACTATAAAATAACATATTTTCTGTCTGATTTTTTTTTTTATCTGAAGCCAAATTAGATCACAGAAGATTATTTAAAACACTCGACTTGTGTTATAAAGTAAGTTTGGAGCACAAACATGGTTTTAATCTCATAAATTGTCGTGTATTGATGGTGTGCTAAGCTAACATGCTAGCTAGCTCTTAGGTGCACCTGCCACCTAGCAGTTATTCTTTTATGATTTTTTTCTAAATAGGAATGCTTACTGAAATGTTTCTTTATTCAAGAAGAGCATTTGATACAGTTTCAAATGTGAAGTGAGAACTTTGATAAAAGAAATTAGGAATTGAAACCCTATGAATAGCCTGTGAATAAACAAGTCATTAGTAACTATAATGCAGACAAAAGAAATGCATATTTAGAGCCATAACCAGGCTGGAGAGGTGTGAATGTGTGCATGGGGAGACTGAGACTGAATGGGGCTCGTTTGCACCACAAAACAATAGAGACAAAAGACTGAATGGATGCTTAGATGATAACTAAACATCAGTAGCATTTTAGAGTCTAATCAAAATAAAGTCATATGACATCTTGAAAAACATTTAACTAAATACAGAGTTTTAGACTTATCATCTTCAGATTTTAAATATAACATGGTCAGACATGTGGCTTTAGCTGCAGTGCATTTCTAGATTGATACAGTGCCAACTTCAATTTTATTTTCATGAAGATGTTTCATAAAAATACATTTCTAATAACTTTACAAAACTTTGAAGCTATTTATAACAATTTTTTTCATTATGACAATAATTAATTCTACATTTACAATAAACTACCAGGTGTCAGCTTTCAAATTAGATCATACTTGTGCTTTTAGTATCAAGGGTTCATGAACTGTATCTGTTTCAGTTTGGGTATGTCATTTCTGGGGATTTTTCAAAAGTGGGGTTGCAGCTTAACAGGTTAATTATCCCTCTATACAGATACATTGGCAAAAGTATTCCCTTTTCGGGTTATTTAACCTGTATGCGATACGTGATCATATTCATGATCAGTTATTAAAATATATTCCCTTTATTTGAGCTAGTGTCATTACAGATTATGGTGGAGAATGCGGGCATTTTAAACTTTGTTTTGTGAGCAATTCAGTTTCAAGTCGCGCAACGCGAACTCACTGACTAACTAAGGCACAAAGCCGATTTCAGTTCCTGTCTAACATTTTGGTCACTGTTAAGTGCTAAAGTAAACTGCAGTTCATAATATTAAAACTGTTCCTGTAAAGACGAAGAAATCTCTTTGCAGCTGGTACATTTTAATATTATCAAAATCACCTGTTAAGAACGAAGAAATCTTCTTTCAGTGTGTTAAAAGCTGATTTGTGAGCGATGTTCCTCACAACAGTATATTAAAGGCCCGATTATTGTATCGTTAGATTGAATCCGTGGTTACCCCAGTGATATTCAACTCAACGGTAACTCCTGGTCAAAATTGGCTTAGCTACCCAATTGGAAACCTAATACATTTAAATCATAGTGCTGCATGACCATAGGCTATTTTGATAGATGTGTATGGGAGTCTTTAAATGTGAGTAACAACAGAAGGAAAATTCCTGTTGTCCACATTTATGCGTAGCGCAGCGAAGAAATCCTGCCACACGCTCATGTGCAGTATAGCAGCGAAAGAATCCAGCCGCCGCGGCGAAAATAAACCAGCCGCATTTCAAAGTCGTTCCCGAAATGACCGCCAGGTGGTGCAAAGGGACCTTGTGCAAAACAGCAGCAATTGCCGTATTTTAAAATGTAAGTGGGTTAAATATAAAACCCTAAGCCTAATAGGCATATTTTTCATATATATAAATAGGCCTATTAGGCTACAACAGAATAGAACCAAAGATAGAATCAATTTTAGAACTGAAAAAATAGAATCAAAAGTTAAAAATAGAGACGATATTAGGAGCAATGACGCTGAATATTTTTACTATTCTATTGAGGAATTAGATAAATAAAGAGCTCTCGTGAGCGATACAACTGCATAGTAATTTATAGTGATTTCAAAAGCAGTCCTTAAAAAAAAAAATACATGGAGTAGTGCGGCATCATTTTTGAGAGATTACGCGGAACGCGTTTTAGTTAAGATCCTGGTTTCAATGCCCTTAATGTATATAGGCTAGGCTACTGCTTTAAAAAAATGTCACAACGCGTTTTGAGATTGTTTTGAATTAAACATTGAAGTTTAAAATGTAGTGTTTTGGCACACCAGGCCGAGTGGCGTTACGCATTGTTCAAAAATCAGGTTTTATTCTGGCATGTTGAATTGGCGTTAGAATTTTTTTTTTAGATTTATTAGATTTAGATTTTAGATTTCGTTAGATTTATTTTTCTCATAACAGCTAAAATAACTTAATATATGCCTTGTCTTAATATGACCTACTTAATATAGGCAATAGGCATATAATAGCCTATATAGCCTAAATTAGCAAAACTTGGCCACTAAATATTTAATTTTCAATTATTTTAATTATCACAATTAAAGTTTTAATTTTATTAAATTGAACAAGCGCAACAAGCAGCATTTAATCAAATATTCTAAAAGATGTATTATTAATAATAATGTTATTTCAACATAATATTTCGTTTTTTCGACATAATATGTGTGCGTGCAACAAGCAAGATGTGTATTTGTAAATCCGGTGATGCGTGCATTGATTTTTATCAATAAACTAGTGTTTTCTGACAGTGTCGACTGCAAAGATGAAGTTTTGTAGTGAACGCACCTAGAGAGAAATGCACATAAAGACATAATCAGAGAGTAGCCTTTTTCTTTTCGTTTTGAATTATTTCGTTTGAAGACATTTCAAGCTTTGAGTATTTGATGTATTTATCATGTCTGTGTGAGGCATACGCTGAGTTTCGTTAAGTTAGTAAGTGACCGCGCGGGCGCCTCCATGATTAGTGTCTGTTATATTTGCTTCTCTTACTTATTAAATCCAGGCAATTGGTTGATGAAAAATTGATTAAAATTAAGATACAATTTATAGAAAACGAAATTCACTTTAAAGAAAGGTTTTCTACTAAACAAAACTTAATGAAGTGGTCAAAATCATGTCTGACCCACTCCATATCCATCTCTCGATATAATGCATCCTATCTTACTCGTGCTGTTCACTTTTCATATTCAACATAGATGGAAAAAAATAACATTATAATATTTTAACAAATATGATACTAAATGAGATTATTTAATGGCTACAACAGTATAGTAGGCCTATAGACTCTATTTGTACAAATTGCTGCACATTAATTTAATTAAGTGAAACCTTGTAACGAATTCACACTGTAGGGTAGACTGTGTACAGTTGAGACACCTTAAATAATTTGCGTTCGCAGCAAGCACAAGTTGTGATTTTTGCTGTGCACTTGCATATTAGTGTCAGCTGGGAAGGAAATATAGAGACCAGACCTCTTGGAACTTTAATTGAATACATAGCGTTGGTAAAGCATACTGAAATTACATCCCTACAAATTTATTAGGCCCTACTGAAAATAAATGTATCGAATTTAAGCAAAGTAGCCTAAATGTTAAGACTGTAAGCCCTTTGCTTTTTTACGTAGCCTATAAAGGACTCTTATAGCCGACTTTGTGTTAATTTAATTTGTAGAGGATTTTTTAACTCAAACATTAACACTGAAATAAATGAAACTAAATAATTGTAAATTTTTTGGCACACCACGATGAGTGGCGCTATGCATTGTTCTAAAGCCAGGTTTTATTCTGGCATGTTGAATTAGTGTTCGACAAACGCGGCAGCGCGTTCATTTGAACGAAGAGCGCTTCTCGCTCGTGTGAGCGAACACACACTGGAACGTTAGGCTATGTCGCAACGAGTGAATCGTGGCCAAGTGGTTGAACTTACGTTACGATCATTTAGATGACACGGGTTCGAATCCCGAACTAACTTGGACTACTGATATTTTTATATTAGCCTATTAATGCATTTTATAGTCTATTGTTGATGCAGAGAGATTTGTCTAGTTTTAAAACATAGTTTTTTGCTTATAGCCTATTTACAAAATAATATCACCATGCATTTCCATTTTACACTAAGGAACAAATATTATACAATGACTACTTCTGTAGCCTATAATAATTCCAATCGTAATTTCAAAAGCAGTTCTGTTAAAAAAAAATTATATAGCCTATATATATATATATATATATATATATATATATACATATATATATATATATATATATATATATATACATATATATGACGTTTAAACGACAAACAATAAAATCAGAACCAGTATTCTGTTGCGTTCATGGTTCCAGTGGCAGTAATGCATCCACGGCTTTTCAAAATGTCACACAGCGTTTTGAGATTGTTTTGAATGAAATATTGAAGTTTATAATTAAGTGTTTTGGCACACCACGACGAGTGGCAAACTCTTTGTTTTGTTTTGCAAACTCAGCTAGCCTGTGGGGGGTTTGGAGAAGGCAATAGTTGCTTTATCGTGGGGGTGCAGGACAGAGGTGTTAATGTTCCGTCTTTCATATGGAGAGTGTCGGAGCCAGCCTGATGAGCAGGCAAAGGCTAAATTCTTTTAAGGATTAATCTCAAAATCTCCAAAAGTCCATAGCCTATGTACAGTAGGCCCTATTGATTGTATTTAAAGGTTTTCCACACACAATTTCAATTTAGCAGATACAGAGCTCTTTAATTCGCGACCCACCTCGTTTTATTGTAAGGTGAATTCAGCAAGGCATGTTGTATCTTTGAAGGAACAAAAGCTATTTGTTACAGTTTTTTCTTTCGTGATTTGTGTGGATGACACACAGCGACATATACAGTATTATCAGCTGTATGGTGTTTTTTTACGCTGAAATGCTTAATTTCGAGAAAGACCCGCCGCGCGCAGTGAGGGAGACCAAACTTCCTAAAAAAATATCCAGCGCGAGAGAGGCAAAGAAAAACGCCTGTTCTTAATTTATGTTGCTTTGAACTTTTTTCGTTTTGTACCGTTTTAATTTTTTAATTTAGCTGCAATTTCTTTGACAATAGAAATTTAAAATGTTGCAAGAATAAGATTCTGTGTTTCTTATTTTGCATCACAAAGGGAATAAACTCTATCGATGCAACCCTGTTTAAATAAATAAACTGTCCCGACACTTTATTCATACCTTGAAATGTGCGATGGGTTTTCAAACTTAATTAATTTTCTTTTTCTTTTACATTTTCATTGTTTATTTTTTAATTGAAAGCAATACTGTATTGAAAGTATTTTTCTGATTTGTTCGATCTGTTTTGAAAAATGTCTTCCGTTGCTTTGGCCGGGTATCACTGCCAGTCATCTCAATCTCGTGAATGATTCACACACACAAAAAAATAATTTAGCAGATTAAAGACGAGCTTCATCATCTTCATTTTCTGGTGCAATCGGCTGACAGTCTTCCTTCATCAGATGTGTCGTCTTTGCAGCGGCTTAACTGGAATGTAGCAAATTTATGTTGTAATGTACAATTGATAATTAAACAAGATGATTGACTTTAATAAACATATGCATATTTAAGCATCAAGAACAGAAAAACATAAACACTGTCGGGTACACTGAGATTCGATCTCAGATCGTTTGAAGCTCCGAGAGGCTATTGTTGATGCATTGACCACAGAGCTATCGTCTAAATAGCCTAGGTCTACTATTTTCTCTGTTTTAAAAGTTTGTTATATTCTTTTTTATTTGTTTATTTTTTTAACATTGGCAATTTACTGTCTCGAAATTATGTGTCGAAAAAAAAAGTGTTTTTACAAGACCTTGTGCTGTTTATTTATTTATTTATTTATTTATTTATTTATTTATTATTATTATTATTATTATTATTATGCAGATGTTAATTCAGCCATTCTGTTGGATAAAAATTGTCCCTAATGTAAAATTAAAATATTTAATATAGGCTACAGGAGAAAAAAACAATATGGTGTAGCAATATTTTAGAACTATCAAATCTCTCTGCATTAATAATAAAAAAGTAGCCCATGTTTGTTCGGGATTTGAACCCGTGTCATCTGAATTATTGAAACGTAAGTTATAGCCTACCACTCCGCCACGAATTTGTTTTGTTTTATTTTGTTTGAAATGTATTTTTTACATATTTTGCTTTTGTTAATGTTAACCAATTCTGTTGTAGCATAATAGGCCTATATTTTTTCCCTAAAAGTTTGTTTTATTCTCTGCTTTGTTTGTTTATCTTTTTACATATTCAATCAGTCTCATTTTTGTTCAAATAATGAAAAAAGTTTTTTTTTTTTACAAGATCTTGCGCCATGTTTTTTTTTTTTTAAATAAACAGATAGGAAACTTACCTTTTAAAATGCCGCAGTTGCTGCTGTTTTGCCCTGTCACTTGCGCCACCCGGTATAGCCTAGTCATTTCGCAAACGACTTTGAAATTCGACTGGTTTATTTTTGCTGCGGCAGTAATAGGCATTGTGGTTGATTATTTATAAAAGAATTCAATTGATAATCATAACAACATGTAAGCCTATTTAATTCTGAATATAACAAAGAATGCTTAAACCGACTAACATCGGTTAGTAACTGCAAGTCCTGAAAATGTTTTAATTTTACGGTAAATTATTTTAATTTATTTCACTGTTATGTTTCAGTTAATAAATCTACAAACACATTAAAATAACACGAAGTAAATGACAAGTAACCTATTGACATAGCCTTTCTAAATTATAGAATAACTGGGCAGACAATGTTAACGTGTGTCTACTTTGTTTAAATTTAATGAATTTGAATTCGTTTAACCACAATATTTATCTTGAATTTATCTGTGACCTCAGCTCAGATTACTGCCGCAGCAGATTACGTCATAAAGAGAATAAACTATCACTTTTCAAAGTCTGTGATTACAGCGCCACTCAGCGGTAAAAGGCAGCAAATACACATCCCAATTTTGCCGCCACGGGAACGGCGGCGGTAAAAGTCTCATTCTGGTTGTCCACCATCTGTAGGAGGGAGCACGCCCCCTTGTGGCATCCCCTGCTAGGTCGGCTTATCACTCTTTTCCTCCTTTCATTCTGTTTTGAATCGTTTTATTTCTACTTTTCTCTGTTAATTATTTTATTCTTATTACTGATACTTTACTGTTATCTTGATTATTATCAGATATCATTCTGATCTTTACATTTCCTTACACGCTTATTTAAATTTTGTTTAAACCAGTTTGAATTTAAATTTAAATTAAGTTTGTCTGTTCAACCAGGTTAACCACTGAGAGGAAGTGCACCCCCTTGTGGCGCAAACCCACTACTACGGCTTGCCTCTTCTCCTGTGCTTCATCCTGTCTTGTTTATTTCTATCTCTCCTTTTAGGTTAGGTTATTCTGATAATTACCATCATTATCATAATTCCCTTTTGTTTTATCATTATTTGGTAAAGACTTTGCCTCTTATTTCTACATACATAATTACTCAATTTGGTTCAAACAAGAAAGTCTTAATTCACTTTAAGTTTCACTTGTTCATCCCTTTGTGTATTCAGCACTCCCTAGTGATTTGACAATCATCTCTGGTTGGTTTCCAGCGAGCGGGGTCACCTGGCCGGCGCTACTGACACTGGCCGTGCGTGAGTCTCGGACGCTTCTGTTCTCGTACCATTGGCTGCGGCACGCAACTGCGACATCAGCAATTTGGCACTCCAGGGTGAAGTCAACCCAGCCAGCCGACACACAAGGCAATTTTGGGACAATTACCCCGAACCGGGGTCTGCTGCACAGGACCGCCCCTTTGGACTCCAAAGGGGGGTTCCGGGGAAAAACCCAACTTTGCTGTGCTGTCTGCCGGTTGACACGCCTCACCTTAGTGTTGCCGGTTGTGTTTAAAGTCGCAAGTTGTTTGAGAGGGCACACCGTGGTACAGGGGGACGAAGGGCCCGGGGACACTGCGGTCGAGTGTTTGGGACCGTCGAGGAGGTTGACCGCGCTGCTGGTTCTCACCTGAGTTACCTCAATTCACCCCAGGCAAACTAAATAAGGTAAAACCCATCCACTTATTATAAGCCACAGAATATTAGATATTCCCCGGTCATTTAAGTGTTTGGCCCATCTTCTCTTCTCCAAGCCACACCATCATCAGGTTTTCTACCTCGATAGCTCCACTCACTTGTTGGCTCTATCATAAAACCCTATCAGTGGTAGTAAGCTTAGACATCCTCATTCTCTTTAACACTTCCTGTGTTAGTATTTGTTCCATTTCCTTTCAGACCAATTCACTTTGTTGTGTTGTTTTACTTTGATCTTCTCGATTCTTTTCTTCTGTTCTGTTGTGATTTGTTGCTCTCATTTCACCTAAAGACAGAACCTATGAGAGACACCAAGGGAAGCTGACTAATAGATTGACAACCAAGCAGCCAGCGTCATCACATGACCCACTAGGCTACCGCCCTGTCCAAATCTTTATTTAGATCCTGCGCCGACCCACGTAAATTGGTCCCACCTAACTTTAGTTAGCCGAAACAGTTAGCCGAAATTCTCATAGACGGCATAGCCCGTATTAGCGTTACTCGTTAACCTTAGAACGAACTTGCATTGGCCTCTTTGTGTGTGCTGTGTTTCTCTCGCCTACAGTGAGCCAGTATGTCCCATTCATCCAGTCCCGCAGCCCACTGGGACGACCTCGAAACATGGCTGAGAGCAATGACGACCACTTTCCTGCCCAAGGACGCCAGTGACCCTGAGCCCCTGAGCCAAGAGCAGCTGGACGCCGACCTGGACAAGCTGATGGCCCACGATCCGACCCAGAGCTACAACTACAAAGACTGGGCCAAGATCATCGGGAGCCTCACCCACAACCTCATCGCCCAGGCACGGCTCAGCGAAAGGAGCAGCATCGACCTGGAGCAGGAAGCAGCAGCGCTAAAGCTTCAAGCGGAGGAGGCCCGGAGGAACCAGGCCCACACCCAGAGTCGTCTAGATCAGTGATTCCCAACCCCCGGTCCCCGGACCGGTGCCGGTCCGTGGACCCGTTAGTACCGGGCCTTGAAATATTCCCAGAATAATGTTTCTTTTTTTCTTTTTTCTTTTTTTATAATAATAATAATTTTCTTTTTTATATGCTTTTTTAAGTGCTATGACGTCATGTTATTTAATCCAAAACCTAAACAATAAATAGATTAAAATGTGTTTCTTTGAGCGCCTTGCGATTGCTTAGCAACGCGTCATATCTGAACGGACTGCAAAAAAGCGCGCTGCACCTGAAGTGACAGGGAAGTGGAGAGATGAGCGGCCGCGATATTTTTTTCAATGGCTAATTTCATTGCGGACAGTTCTGGTAAAAGGAAAGGCGATGACCAACTCGAAAATAGCGAGAGAGAAAAAGTCACGCTTCATAAATACGATACCTCATACATTAGGTATGGATTTATGACAACAGGCGATTCCGTGGCGCCAAATCCGTTGTGTATTATTTGTGGTGAAAAACTGTAAGCTGGTTTTCGTTCATATTTATGAAGCAGACCTTTTTAAATTTCGTTTTATTGTATCCTGGAATTTGTGTGCATTGTTTTGGATGCATATGTTTTTTATGGATGCTCAGGAAGAACAGCTTGTCTTGTGCACAGCTACAAATATAGTAATATCAATAAGCAGTTCATGCTCACATTAAAATAGTTTTGTTCTCATTGGTCTGATTTGGTATTTTTTGTTAAAGGTTAAAGTTTAATCTCTAATTTTATACTTTTAAAAATGATTGGCTGAAATCACTAAGTTATGTGTTTGCTATTGTATTCTGAAACTGTCTGATTGTTGAAACTGGCACTTATTTTCATACAATTAGCCTTTGTTGTCACCTGTTGGTGTGTGAAAACACTAAGTTGCTGTTGAAGTGATTGTCTTTAGTGGTTCTGGAGAGATTTGACAGGTGAAATGGACTGGTATTTTCATACAATTTGCCATTACTGCCACCTGCTAGTGAGTGAGTGCTGTGTGAGTTGCTTTTGAAGTAGGCCTAATTGTATGGCAGTAAAGGGAAATATTTTGTGAACCGGTCTGAAAGTTTAAAAAGATTGGTATATTCATACAAGTAGCCTTTGGTGCCATCTAGTTCATTATGCAAATAAATGATAGGCTGTTACTGTTTTACACAGTGATATGTTCCAAACGATGCATCTTAAAATTGACAACTGGTCCCTGGAATTTTTTTTATGAATATGCTGGTCCCTGGCACAAAAAAGGTTGGGAACCCCTGGTCTAGATCAGCTACTACGGGAGACCGAGGACCAGCGCGAGAAAGAGGATGAAACGGACCCAGAGCTACAGAAGGAAGTGGAAAGACTTCAAAATGCCCTGGAAGATCTTCGTCTGGACACAGACCGAAGAGAGCAGTCGGAGAAAGAAACCAGAAAGAAACTCAATGAAAAACTCTGACGTGGTGAAGCTCTCCTAGAGAGAGCAGAGACTGAACTGAAAGAGACGCTAAAGCCAAGGCCTGTGAAAAAACACTTACAAGCGGCCCGAGCTGAAATCCATGAGCTTAGTCAGCAGAGACACGATCTCAAATACGAACTTGACATTGTTCACAGAGAACTGAAACATTCTTATAGACTGCAAAGTGACCGGGAAGGGGAAACGCACACCACAGAGTTTCCCCGGACCAGCAGGTCCACACCTTTCAGCCAAGAGCTCGGAGCTGAAAAGGGGGGTGAAAGCCCACTGCTCAAGACATCACCAGCCAGCCTCCAAGAACCCCTGTCAGCAGCGAAGGGGGGAGAGCCCTTCCAGAGAACCCTTGCCACTAGCCATGGCATGGCTCCCAAAGAACTTGACAAGCTGGCCAGAAACATCCCTACGTTCACCCCTAACCCTGCAGGAGGCCATGATGTGCACGCCTATCTGCAGGACATAGACTTTCACTTGCAAACTGTCGCCAACGTGACCACTTGGGACAGATTGTACCTGCTCAGAATTACGTCTAGTCGTGACGTGCGCAGCTTCCTAGACCGTCAACCAGAGACTGTCAAAACAGACTACCAGCAGCTGCGACAAGCTTTGATTCGTGAATTCTCTGATCCAGAATCAAACCAAGGGCTCATCGCCGCCATAGACCTCAAGCAGGCCCGACTTGAAACCCCACAGACCTACTACGGCCGACTCCGACAAGCCTACTTCGGAGCACGGAACGAGCCAGAGAACTTCAGAACTCTGTTCCTTCGAAATCTGCATCCCACAGTGAGCCACCACTTAGGGGTCCTGGCCTGCCCGCGTAGCATGTCTACACAACAGCTACGAGACTTAGCCCATAAAGCTTACACCAAGCAAAAGACTGTTTCTAAAAAGACTGTAAAAAAAAACACAATTTGCCCTGTCTCTGAGCACTGTTCAGAGCTGACTCTAGAGGGCGCCCAACAACACCACAGTCACAGACCTTTTAACAGAGAGTCAAGACCGTTCCAAGACAGCAGAGGGCAGCACAACCGTGATGGTGCTCGTCCAAAGCACCAGAGCGAGCGCTCTGAAAGATTCTGAGACCGGCAACACCCATCCAACCACCCAAAGGGTGGAGCCACATGGGAAGCCAGCCGGCGACCTTGAAAGAGCCGACCCCCATCGTCCAGAACATCAAGCCCAGAAAGCCGGCAGTGGAACCACCCTCGACATGCCACCGACAAGCCCAAGTCTGAGCCCCCATCAGATAAAAACAGTGCAGTCATGTCTGAGACCGCAGAGATCCTGAGAGTGCTGAAAGAGCTTCTTCACAAGAAACCTCGCAAGGGAGACAAGAAGGATGAGCCACACATCTTATGTCTAAGCGTAAGGCCTGAAACCAATACCCTTCCTGACTGCCCTCCGACTGAACCAAGCACCCAGAACACTGCTCGTCAGCCACAGACTACAGAGCTAGCTGTCACATCACCAAGTGACAGCATCACCCAATCACCACAGCTGACAGCTGCACATCCTGAATGAGACAGCACAATTCCTCACACCTGGGACCAAAATCCCAAAGGACCAGAAAATGCTGTTTTGGCTATCTGCCTCCGCAGCGAGCCACACGAGACGGGCCCTAACCGCTTCTCGATCACCACACCAGCCCCGATGCCAAAACTCCTGGGGAACCTGATCGAAAAGGGGGTGGCCCGGAAACTCTACCTAGCCCTCACTTTGGAAAAGGAGGTGAGACTTGAAGCCCTGGTAGACACCGGAGCAGACCTCACGGTGATATCAGCTCAACTTTTTGAAAGACTCAGAGCTAAAGCTAAGAGACAAGGTCGAACTCTTACATCTCAAACTTGTGAGCTGAATGTACAGTCATACAGCCAAAATTACATCCGGCTTGAACAGGTAGCTCCCATTCACCTGACAATTGGTCCTATGAGTCTGATCCACCCTGTGTACATCGCACCAATGGACACTTACCCCCTCCTCATTGGCAAAGATCTGCTAGACCGCTTTGAGCCTTTATTAGACTTCAAACAGCTGAAAATTTGGGCACAAGTGTGAGAACCTCTCTCTCTCCAGTCACACAGGTCACCCGAGCCACAGGTCACAGAGGTCACGGGAACTCCCGCAGAGCCAGACTATCAGGTCACAGAGTTCACGGGAACTCCTGCAGCCAGCCATGGGGACACAGCCTCAGCACCAGATGAAGGTTCAAATCCGCTACCCTGCACCTTCCAGCTCACCAAAGACTTTGATACCTACTGCCCCAAGGTCATGACTGACCTGCAGCTGAATGATATTACCACTACTGACATTAGCCTTTCACTATTCAATGCTCTCATTGAAAACACACCGGACCTTCCGTGTGCTAACAAGCGCACTCATTTCCCTTTGAACTCAGGCCCATCCCCTATGGTGACCGCCAAGGGGATCTGCGCTTTGAACTTGAAATGGAAATACCGGCACATGACCCACTACTTCCTGGTCTAGGGCTGCTCGATTATGGAAAAAATCATAATCACGATTATTTTGGTCAGTATTGAAATCACGATTATGTAACACGATTATTTCACATGACTTTGGGAACGTGTTGCATTTATTAAAAAGACACGGTAACATTTTACAATAATGTTAATTAGTTAACATTAGTTAATGTATTAACTAACATGAACTAACAATGAGAAATACATTTGTTACAGTATTTATTCATATTTTTGAATGTTAGTCAATAAAAATACAGCTGTTCATTGTTTGTTCATGTTAGTTCACAGTGCATTAACTAATGTTAACAAATACAACCTTTCATTTTAATAACGTATTAGTAAATGGTGAAATTAATATTAACTAAGATTAATAAATGCTGTAGAAGTATTGTTCATTATTAGTTAATGTTAACTAAGGTAGTTAACTAATGCTAATTAATTAACCTTATTGTAAAGTGTTACCAAAGACACCTTTCAACAATTCTTAAAAAATCGACATTTGAACATTGATTGTACTTTTTGAACTATTAAAATATATATATATATATATATATATATATATATATATATATATATATATATAACAGATAATACTTCAATGAGTATTTTAATAATTCCCACAGGTCTACCACTTATAATGCGGGAAATTCCCCCACAAACATTGATTCACTTAGCATGTAGATTGTATGAGTAGCCTAAATGAATCCACACAGATTATAAAATCAAATCAATAATTTTAAAACTTTCTCCAAGATGCAATTTCACAAACCGCGTGAGTGTTCAGCAGTGCTACGTCTTCTCTCTCTCTCTCTGTCTCTCAAAATGCGTTGGACAAGGCTACTACACTTTCGCGTTTAGAAGTCGGGACATGACGGAATTGTCAGTTGCACAATCGGGCAAGCATTGTATCGTAACTAAAGTTTATCATTTTCACTTCTTTTTAAGTCTTATCAGTTTAAACATTCAAGCTGAGAGAGTTTATGGCATCGGGAGGGGCGGATGTGCGCGTGCGCGCGTCATTCAGAACACAAGACAAAATTAGAGCGTTCTTTCAAAACAGAACATGGCAAAATAATCGTTTTTACTCGATTGTACTATTTTGGTGATCGTTGAGAGCCAAAATCGAAATCGAAATTCAATTAATTGCACAGCCCTATCCTGGTCCTTCCAGACCTGCCCCAGGATGTCTACATTGGAGCAAACATCTCGATTCGCCTCAAGGCTCATGTGGACATTATTAATGAAGTTGTTTGGGCCCCTTTGACCTTACAGCCCCCTGTTGTTCCCATCAACCATGAGAACCTGGTCAGGCCAGACCATTCCAGAGGTCTGCACGCTGATCAACGAACAGGAGACTGTAATACCAGCTTACACCAAAGGGATCGCTGTTCAGCTCAACATGCGACGTGGTCAAACCTTAAACCACACGCTGGGTTTCTTCCATCCTTCACCTGAATGTGTGGAACTCGGACTCACACTCAAAGCCACACCCCGTACGGAAGTGTCATCACGTGCAGTTTACACCCTCTCCAACAACTGCACAGCAACGGACATCAGCATTCCCAAGGCCTACCAGCTTGGATGGCTAGTGAGCCACAACTTCCATGACTTTGAACCCATCTTACCAATCATTGGGCCCATTCCGTCTTCAATGCTACCAGAAGGGAGCACAGACAACGACATAGCGGACATGCGGGCCTCTGACACCTCCATACAGACTATGCTAAACCACCTCTCAGACCCCTCCAACCACCCTAGCATGCCATCTGAACTCACTGATAACCCGTGCCTCAGACGACCGCATGACACCAAGCACATGCTGCGTGTACAGGACAACATTCCGTGTTATGCACCTGATGACATCACAGCGCCAAGGCTTGTGGTGCCACAGTGCAAAAGGGGGGTAAGGCCAATGTATGCCCATGACGCACCACATGCTGCACACCGCAGCACCAGAGCCACTGATGAGACACTGAAGCAAGTGGCATACCGGCCCGGCATGCAGCCAAGTTGCCGCCAGTTCTCAAATGGGTCCACCGTAATCAGATTAAAAGACATGTGGCCACTAGCAGGGAAAGGCAGGGAGGGGCCAATGCAAGCTAAACTTAGTTGCCGTCCTCGAAGTGAAAAGACTGTCCTGTCCAACCAAGGACACACCTCGCTGGCCTGCTCTCTCTCTCTCCCCCTTTCCCTTTCTCTCTCTCTCTCCCTCTTGCCTTTACCAGGATGCTGCTGTGGTTCGCCATTCTGTGCCTTCAGCCAACCAGAGGGCAGCCGCAATCAGACTTCATCTTACCGGGTCCAGCATCAGGCATTGTATTGAGAGAACAACCGGTACTCCTGATCACAAACTGCAGGACCCACACCCAGAAAGTGTATGCTCGACTCGACCCCCGCAACGTCTACAGAGCACACTACCCCAGCGCAGTAGCCCAATACAGCTGGGCAGGTGCCCGATGGACAGAGGACTCCCTCTCTCACGCTGAGGCCGATGTCGAGCACATGCTCAGCCAACTGGAGAAGATGACCGTCACCAAAGCGGAGTTAGGTGGACACAACCGCCGCTCCAAACAGTTCCTGGGAGCTTTGCTCGGAGCCGCCGCTGCCGTCCGAACTCTGTTTAACATTGGTATGTCTAGTGTCAACGCAGTGAACCTAGCCACCGTGAGGCGGCAGGTGGCCGAAATTCAGACTGAAATTCCACAGCTGAGAGAACAGCTCACCACACAGAGTGCATCCCCTTCTACTGAACCAAACAGTAAACTCCATGAAGAGACAACACTGACGGAATCTGCGGGTCGCAACCCATGATCAGCAATACACGCTGCCCTGCCGAAGCCAAGCCTCACACGCAAGTCACTGAGACACAAGCAGAGATTGTAGGTGACAGGTGGCTCGTTAACACTCCTGTGTGTACAGCTACCCTCACTTACGACCAGCATGACACTGCCACCCATGTCAACCTGCTCAACCAGAGTATGTGGATTCAAGTACCAAAAGGTGCCATACTCCACCTTGATGATCTGGCATTGTACCATCTTCCGAGCGCAGAGTATCGATCAGAACTGGAAATCCCATCCTTCTTCAGGAATCACAACTTCACCCTAGATCCAGAACTGGAACTGTGGATTGAAAAGGGGGGGTCCCAGCTAATTGACATCACTCCCATCAACACAGTCCTCCAAGCACTGTCTCGACTGCCCATCCTGACCACCTCACCTGTTGTCCAAGCCTGGACTGCCGCTGACACTGCGCTGTGCATCTCTACGGTAATAAGCTACACCCTAACATTGGGCGTGGCCCTCTTCCTGTTTAAAAGGATCAACGAGACGCGAGCGGCTATGACCAAGCACAGGGACACTTTTTCTCAAGGTTTCAAACGGAAACTGCGGAAAAAAGGTACCAAGGCAGAGATCGTGTCAGACCTCATCGAGATGGACCCTCAGCCCCAGGAACTCAAGGCTGAGGACAAGTAGGAAACACCTACTATACGACCATCATGAGTCGGCTGCTATCCGACCATTATGATGACTGTCGTCCGACGATGTCCACACATGAACTTCGTCGGCCGAAAAGGGGGATGTAGCGTATGGACAATCTCATGGTGACTTGTCAACTTTAAGATTCAGAAAAAGCTTTGAGTCGTTAACCCTTAAGTGTAAATCACAGCTTAGCGCCTAAGAGTCTGAATCAAATTACCCTTTTTGACACTTTTGTTGTCGAATGAAGTTTGGCAGAACCATCGCCAAGCCCCTCGCTTGCAGTTCAAAGAGATTGTTATCGATTCTTCCCCCTCTCTCTGCAAGAGAGAAATCCAGGTGGCCTCTCGGAGATGCCATTACTTACACACACATTCACGCACACACATACACGAACTTTGAACATTAAACTTAGAATATAAGTCTGTCAAATGCTTACGATATACTCCTGTGTGTTTCCCAGTTCATATTAGCTTAGTTTATGATTTTCTAGTTATAGGAGTGAACTCTAAGCGCTCATATTCATGCATACAAATGTAACTTTGTATTTCCACCTTCTTTACATGCCGTTCTTGGTATCTCGTTAACCGTCTCGGTCTGACTGAGCTAAACATATACAGGAGATTACAGTAAAATGTATTATTCTATGTGTACCATCTTTCTGGAGTAGAAATGACGAATTCTAAATGCCGTCATAACTTATGCAAATGAACCGTCCCGACAGGACAAAGAAACTCTTCCAGAGAAAAAAATGGAAGGTGAAAATCTTCAGAGAAAATCTCTGAAGGTGATTTGTCATTCACGCAAAAGGAGGCGTGAACGAGGATTTCCTTAAGAGGACGGGACATTCAGTTTCTCCCCACTTCAGTTATTCGTCTTCAGTTATTCTCTTCAGTTTCCACTTGTTTTCTTTTTAGTTTGTTTTCTTTTTTAGTTTGCCTTCAGTTAGTCTTTAGTCTTTTGTCTTTGTTTTTTGTATTCTCCTTTGTTCATTTCTACCTGCGAGTGAAATTAACTTAGCCTGAATTCTGGCAACTTTACGTTCGAGTGGACCTTTAAATCTTCCCGAGACTCCGCTCGCGCCGGAAGAATGAGAGAACGCGCTAAGCTCCGAAGGACTGGCACACACACGCCTTCTTCCCTCAGCCACACAAAGAGAACTATATGCAAGTATTAGTTTTAACAAGCTTTCAATGTGTTTAAGATTGTTTGCCCCGCTTAGGGCGATTTGATTCTTGTTGTCTCTCAAAGGTTAACTGTCTGGGATTTTGCCATTCTGTGATCATTCGGTGATCTCTCTCTCATTCTCTCTCATTCTCTCTCTTTCTTATTCTTCCTCTTTCGTTTATTCACTGCTATATTTCTGGTGTAACTGTAGTCGCATGTTTTGTAGTTTCATTTATTAAATCCATTATATGCTTGATTGTCTCTGCCTGTTGCTCACATTGCGAAATCCCTTAAATGTTCTATCTAAGCTACAAGATTTACATTTGTTGATACTTTAATTAGTATTTTTATAGAACAGGAAAAGTTATTTTTCATGGCCAGAAAAATAGCCTTTTGTGAGAGTCTATAAAACGATAACTTTTCTTGAGAGTTGATAAAAGATTGTGCGATCAGTTCGCTGGACGAACAGATTATTCGATAACAAATTAATTCCATTAAGGGTTATCCTGAGAATTGATCTATTCTAGACTATTGGTATATTAAAGGTTAATTATAATTCGTTGTGATTAATTATTGATATATACAATTGATCTATTTTTGCCTACCTGTATTGATAATTTATTATAATCCGTTGTATTTAATTATCCCTCTATACAGATACAATGGCAAAAGTATTCCCTTTTCGGGTTATTTAACCTGAATGCGATACGTGATCATATTCATATTCATGATCAGTTATTAAAACATATTCCCTTTATTTGAGCTAGTGTCGTTACAGTAATATCTTATTTTACATAAACTTCTTATTCTACATAAACTATTATTATGTTTTGTGCTCAAATTTATTATATTGAAAGATAATTAAGTTGGCTTGAGAGAGCCAACTTACTGATATTGTACTTAAACTTATTAAGTTGGCTTGAGAGAGCCAACTTACTGAAATCCTATTTAAACTTATTATTAGTGGTGAAAGCAAGGCATCACTATTGTTATTGCTCATACTTATTAGTGGTGCTTGCTGAAAGCAAGGCATCACTATTGTTATTGCTCATACTTATTAATGGTGCTTGCTGAAAGCAAGGCATCATTAGTGTTCTCTTGCATACTTATTATTCTTCTTCTACTTCTTATTATTCCGGACAAAAGTTTGGCGCGTAACTCGCCCCGCACCGTTTGTCACAGACCCCTGAGTGAGGTGTCAAATCGACCGGCTCATTGAGGAGAGGTGTGCTATGACTTTTATAAGCGATCGGGGGGGCGGTGTTCGCCCCAGGGGTGAAAAAGCGTCCCAAAAAGTCCCAATGACTTAACATTGGGACGAACTTTGAGCACTCGTAGCTCGGAGCGAGGATTTCGGAGAAAAGTGTGATTTGCCACATTTGAAGAGGCTGACAGGCTCTGTAAGAACATACCTCACAATGGGGTAAAAGTTGCACCCCTGGGGGACAGGAGCGTCCCAAAGTTTCCCATTGACTTACAATGGTGTAGGACGGCCCATGAAATGGGCCGTCCTACACATTGCATTGGGATTTTGTATTGAACGTAGCTCTGGATCACAGTGTCAGAAAGACAAGGGGGCGGGCTCATTTTACTCAGACGACCAGTCAGTCTCTAAGGATCATTGTGAAGCTATCAAGCCACGCCCTAGCAACCATTTAGAGCACCTTAGCAACAAGTCCCATAGACTTCCATTGAAAGAGATCACAGGGATATCTCTGGACTGAATTGTCATAGAAACATGGGGGTGGTCTCATTTGACTCGGGGCAGCAAACAGCCAATCATGAATCACCTCAACACTTCCTATCCCCTCCCTAGCAACCATTGTCGAGCAGCTTAGCAACCAAAACCATAGAGGGATATCTTCCATTCTAAATGCCACAGAGGCATGGGAGTTGGTTTAAATCATTCATACTGACAAGCAGCCTTTGGAGTTTTATGATTGGCAGCTGCCAAGCCACTCCCTAGCAACCAAACAGAGCACCCTAGCAACCATTTTGCAAGACCTATATCTCTGCATCAGAACATCATAAAGAGATGGGGTTAAGACAAGTTTGACTCAGGGCAGCACACAGCCATTCATGAGACACCACAACACTTGCTAGCCCCGCCATAGCAACCATTGTCGAGCACCTTAGCAACCAAAATCCATAGAGGATATCTTTCATTCTGAATGTCACAGAGGAATGGGAGTTGGTTTATATCATTCACACTGACAAGCAGCCTATGGAGTTTCATGATTGGCAGCTGCCAAGCCACTCCCTAGCAACCAAAAAGAGTACCCTAGCAACCATTTTGCAAGACCTATTTCTCTGCATCAGAACATCGTATAGAGATGGGGGTTGGCTCTTTTGACTCATGCTAGCAAAGAGGAATTCCAACATGTTACACATGCTAGCTGTGAATAGCTACATGCTAATAGCGATTAGGTAAGTGCTAAATCATGCCAAGAAAATGCTAAGAACTCCAATAGTAATCATCTGTGACAACTACCAACAACTTAGTAACACCTTAGCAACCGCCCTGAACACCCTAGCAACTGCCTAGCAACCACCCAAAATACCCTACAACCACCTAGCAACACCATAGCAACCACACTGAACACCCTAGCAACTGCCTAGCAACGCCATAGCAACCACCCAGAATACCCTAGCAACCGCCTAGCAACACCATAGCAACCACCCAGAACACCCTAGCAACCACCTAGCAACGGCCTAGCAACTGCCTAGCAACCACCCAGAACACCCTAGCAACCGCCTAGCAACCACCCAGAACACCCTAGAAACTGCCTAGCAACGCCCTAGCAACCACCCAGAATACCCTAGCAACCGCCTAGCAACCACCTAGAAAACCCTAGCAACTGCCGAGCAACGCCCTAGCAACCACCCAGAATACCCTAGCAACCGCCTAGCAACACCATAGCAACCGCCTAGCAACACCATAGCAACCACCCAGAACACCCTAGCAACTGCCTAGTAACGCCCTAGCAACCACCAAGAATACCCTAGCAACCGCCTAGCAACCACCCAGAATACCCTAGCAACTGCCTAGCAACGCCCTAGCAACCACCCAGAATACCCTAGCAACCACCCAGCACACCCTAGCAACTGCCTAGCAACGCCCTAGCAACCACCCAGAATACCCTAGCAACTGCCTAGCAACGCCCTAGCAACCACCCAGAACACCCTAGCAACTGCCTAGCAACACCCTAGCAACCACCCAGAATACCCTAGCAACCGCCTAGCAACCACCAGAACACCCTAGCAACTGCCTAGCAACGCCCTAGCAACCACCTAGAATACCCTAGCAACCGCCTAGCAACACCATAGCAACCACCCAGAACACCCTAGCAACGCCCTAGCAACCACCCAGAACACCCTAGCAACCGCCTAGCAACCACCCAGAATACCCTAGCAACTGCCTAGCAACACCCTAGCAACCACCCAGAATACCCTAGCAACTGCCTAGCAACCACCCAGAACACCCTAGCAACCACCTGAACAACACAAATAAGCCATATCTCAGCAGCAGAACATCGTACAGACATGTTTGTTGGCTCGTATGCAATCATGTACCACACTCTAGCAACCGAGTGGCGAGTTTTGCCACTGCAAGCACCATTTCACATTTTCTTCAGGAAATGTACATTCTAGTTATTATTCTTCTTCTTATTATTCTTCCACACAAAAGTTTGGCGCGAAACTCGCCCCGCACCGTTTGTCACAGACCCCTGAGTGAGGCGTCAAATCGAGCGGCTCATTGAGGAGAGGTGTGCTATGACTTTTCTAAGCGATCGGGTGTACGATGTTCGCACAGCGAGCGAAAAAGCGGCCAAAAAAGTCCCATTGACTTAACATGGGGAGTTCTAAAAACATTTGAATCCCAACTGCCGTTTTCACACACACAGACTCCAAAGGGCCTGACACCCCTGCGTCTCTCCCTCTCTCTCTCCCTCAGAGGATTTATATTATCAAGCAGCCAATAAGTAATGGCCTAAAATCTTCATAGCCACACCCTAGCAACCAGTTTCAGCACCCTAGCAACCACTAAGAGCTCCCTAGCAACCACCCTATACCAAAAAAAAACATTTTTTTTATTTTTTTTTATTTTTTAAAGCAATATTACACTCGTGGCCTTGCGAAATCACTCCATGCTTGTGCCTATTCGCCCACAGGCACGAGGCCGCAGGCCGAGTGCCGTACTGAAGGCACTCGCAACCACCCAGAACACCCTAGCAACTGCTTTTTAAAAAAAAATTAAAGCAATATTACACTCGTGGCCTTGCGAAATTGCTCCATGCTTGTGCCTATTCGGCCATAGGCACGAGGCCGCAGGCCGAGTGCCGTACATAAGGCACTCGCAACCACCCAGAACACCCTAGCAACTGCCTAGCAACACCCTAGCAACCACCTAGAATACCCTAGCAACCGCCTAGCAACACCCTAGCAACCACCCAGAATACCCTAGCAACCGCCTAGCAACAGCATAGCAACCACCCAGAACTCCCTAGCAACCGCCTAGCAACCACCCAGAATACCCTAGCAACCGCCTAGCAACACCATAGCAACCACCCAGAACACCCTAGCAACCGCCTAGCAACCACCCAGAATACCCTAGCAACCGCCTAGCAACACCCTAGCAACCACCCAGAACACCCTAGCAACCGCCTAGCAACCACCCAGAACAACCTAGCAACCGCCTAGCAACACCCTAGCAACCACCAAAACACCCTAGCAACATCCTAGCAACCACCTAGAATACCCTAGCAACCGCCTAGCAACACCCTAGCAACCACCCAGAATACCCTAGCAACCGCCTAGCAACATCATAGCAACCACCCAGAACACCCTAGCAACCGCTTAGCAACACCATAGCAACCACCCAGAACACCCTAGCAACAGCATAGCAACCACCCAAAGCACCCTAGCAACCGCCTAGCAACCACCCACAATACCCTAGCAACCGCCTAGCAACAGCATAGCAACCACCCAGAACTCCCTAGCAACCGCCTAGCAACACCCTAGCAACCACCCAGAACACCCTAGCAACCGCCTAGCAACCACCCAGAACAACCTAGCAACCGCCTAGCAACACCCTAGCAACCACCAAAACACCCTAGCAACATCCTAGCAACCACCTAGAATACCCTAGCAACCGCCTAGCAACACCCTAGCAACCACCCAGAATACCCTAGCAACCGCCTAGCAACATCATAGCAACCACCCAGAACACCCTAGCAACACCCTAGCAACCACCCAGAATACCTTAGCAACTGCCTAGCAACACCATAGCAACCACCCAGAACACCATAGCAACCGCCTAGCAACCACCTAGAATACTCTAGCAACCACCTAGCAACACCATAGCAACTGCCTAGCAACCACCCAAAACACCCTAGCAACCGCCTAGCAACCACCCAGAACACCCTAGCAACCACCTAGCAACACCCTAGCAACCACCCAGAACACCCTAGCAACCACCTAGCAACACCCTAGCAACCACCCAGAACACCCTAGCAACACCCTAGCAACCACCCAAAATACCTTAGCAACTGCCTAGCAACACCCTAGCAACCGCCTAGCAACACCCTAGCAACCGCCTAGCAACACCCTAGCAACCACCCAGAACACCCTAGCAACCACCCAGAATACCCTAGCAACCGCCTAGCAACACCATAGCAACCACCCAGAACACCCTAGCAACCGCCTAGCAACCACCCAAAACACCCTAGCAACCGCCTAGCAACCACCCAGAATACCCTAGCAACCGCCTAGCAACACCATAACAACCACCCAGAACACCCTAGCAACCACCCAGAATACCCAAAACACCCTAGCAACTGCCTAGCAACCACCCAGAACACCCTAGCAACCAACCCAAATACCCTAGCAACCACCTAGCAACAGCATAGCAACCACCCAGAACACCCTAGCAACCGCCTAGCAACCACCCAAAATACCTTAGCAACCGCCTAGCAACATCATAGCAACCACCCAGAACACCCTAGCAACCGCCTAGCAAAAAACTTTCTGGTCCAAACTTTCTCAAGCCAACTTAAAGTTTGTCTCGACGAACTTTAGCATCTAGTTATTAAGTTGGCTTGAGAGAGCCAACATATTGAAATCCTATTTAAACTTATTATTACTAGTGCAAAATACCCGTGCAAAATCAGTTTTTGTGTGTGTTTTTAGTAATTGTTGGTTTGGTGTGTTTGAGTGCTCATTGTTACAATTACACAGCAAAAGTTCAGTGACATTTTTATTTGTGCATGGTAAAAAGCACACAGTGAACTCCGAGAAAACGCTATGCTTGAGCAAATACAGTTTGTGAATAGGCTACTACAAATGATGCCCGTGAAAGAGACTGTGAACGCATTGAATAGGATATGTTTAGTTGGTGAATAGCATAGGCTACTATTACACAGTAGCGATAACGTTAAGCGCACCAGAATGAAATATCATCTTCAGAAGTAAACAGCATAGCTGACTTATAGATTCAGTTAACATCCACAAATGAATAAGCACCTCGATTCAGGGAGCAGTGCAAAGTGCCCGTGCAAAATCAGTTTTTGTGTGTGTTTTTAGTAATTGTTGGTTTCTTGGTAAAGAAAACACATTTTTACTCCAATTAATCAAAATGTACTTATCACGTTTTGGAACCAAACTATAATATTCAGAAGTAAACAGTGTAGCTGACAGATTGTCAGAATGTTTATTTTTAAACCACAACCTTCTTGGGGCTTCTTTGACCGATACAACTCTCTAGTGTCAGAATGTTTATTTTTAAACCACAACCTTATAAAAATGATATATTTAATGATATCTTTAGCATTTCTCATCCAAACAACGTCAAACTTGGCACTGCACTTACTCGTGCTCGTGGCAAGACACCTGTCAAGTTTGAAATCCATCGGACTAACGGTTCGAGAGATATGTGGTTAACAGACACACAGACAGACAGACAGACACACACACACACACACACACAGACAGACAGACGTTTCTGTAATTTATAGAGAGATTATTATTATTATTCCGAGACTAAAATTTCTATATGAAACTCCTCCTAGAGCTTTAACTCTACATACTCCAAACTCGGCTCAGACACTCAAACTGATCTGACTCGCGTTGCTATATCTTTTCAGACTGATCGGACTTACGGTTTTCCTAAAAATGACGATCAAAACTCGGAAAAACTCCCATTGACTTACATTGGGGAGTTCTAAAAATATTTGAATCCAAACTGCCGTTTTCACACACACAGACTCCAAAGGGCCTGACACCCCTGCGTCTCTCCCTCTCTCTCTCCCTCAGAGGATTTATATTATCAAGCAACCAGGTAATGGCCTAAAATCTTCATAGCCACACCCTAGCAACCAGTTACAGCACCCTAGCAACCACTAAGAGCTCCCTAGCAACCACCCTAAACCCCCCAAAAAAACTTTTTTTATTTATTTTTTATTTTTTAAAGCAATATTACATTCGTGGCCTTGCGATATTGCTCCATGCTTGTGCCTATTCGGCCATAGGCACGAGGCCGCAGGCCGAGTGCCGTACTGAAGGCACTCGTTATTAACTCCATATAAACCATCTTTGACAACTACCAACCACCTAGTAACACCATAGCAACTACCAAAAATACCTTAGCAACCATCTTGAACACCCTAGCAACATCTAGAAACACTCTAGTAACCACCAAATATACCCTAGCAACCACCCAGAACACCCTAGCAACTGCCTAGCAACCCCCCAGAACACCTAGCAACTGCCTAGCAACCACCCAGAACACCTAGCAAACAGCCAGAACACCCTAGCAACTGCCTAGCAACCACCCAGAACACCTAGCAACTGCCTAGCAACAACCCAGAACACCCTAACAACTGCCTAGCAACACCATAGCAACCACCCAGAACACCCTAGCAACCGCCTAGCAACCACCCCGAACACCCTAGCAACACCATAGCAACCACCCAGAACACCCTACCAACCGCCTAGCAACCACCCAGAATACCTTAGCAACCACCTAGCAACACCATAGCAACCACCCAGAACACCCTAGCAACCGCCTAGCAACCACCCAGAATACCTTAGCAACCGCCTAGCAACACCATAGCAACCACTCAGAACACCCTAGCAACTGCCTAACAACCACCCAGAACACCCTAGCAACCACCCAAAATACCTTAGAACACCCTAGCAACACCATAGCAACCACTCAGAACACCCTAACAACCACCCAAAATACCTTAGAACACCATAGCAACCACCCAGAACACCCTAGCAACCACCCAAAATACCCTAGCAACCGCCTAGCAACCACCCAAAAGACCCTAGCAACCACCCAAAATATCCTAGCAACCGCCTAGCAACCACCCAGAACACCCTAGCAACCGCCTAGCAACACCATAGCAACCACCCAGAACACCCTAGCAACCGCCTAGCAACACCATAGTAACCACCCAGAACACCCTAGCAACCGCCTAGCAACCACCCAGAATACCCTAGCAACCGCCTAGCAACCGCCTAGCAACCACCCAGAATACCTTAGCAACACCATAGCAACCACCCAGAACACCCTAGCAACCGCCTAGCAACACCATAGCAACCACCCAGAACACCCTAGCAACCACCTAGCAACACCATAGCAACCACCCATAACACCCTAGCAACCGCCTAGCAACCACCCAGAACACCCTAGCAACCGCCTAGCAACACCATAGCAACCACCCAGAACACCCTAGCAACTGCCTAGCAACCACCCAGAATACCCTAGCAACCGCCTAGCAACCACCTAGCAACCACCCAGAATACCTTAGCAACCGCCTAGCAACACCATAGCAACTACCCAGAACACCCTAGCAACCGCCTAGCAAAAAACGTTCTGGTCCAAACTTTCTCAAGCCAACTTAAAGTTTGTCTCGACGAACTTTTGCATCTAGTTAAGTTGGCTTGAGAGAGCCAACATATTGAAATCCTATTTAAACTTATTATTATTATTATTATTCCGAGACTAAAATTTCTATATGAAACTCCTCCTAGAGCTTTAACTCTACATACTCCAAACTCGGCTCAGACACTCAAACTGATCTGACTCGCGTTGCTATATCTTTTCAGACTGATCGGACTTACGGTTTTCCTAAAAATGACGATCAAAACTCGGAAAAACTCCCATTGACTTGCATTGGGGAGTTCTAAAAAATTCAAATTTAGATTCAAACTCACCAACCGACGAAAATTCAAATCAAAATACCTTGAAGACTAAACCAAACTGCCGTTCTATATACTATATGAGCCATTGAGACTCATTTAAACTAATGAACTCTAAACTCATACACTTATAAACTAATTAACTTATAAACTCATGAATTCATAGACTTATGAACTCTTAAACTCATAAATTAATAAACTCTGAACTCTTAAACTCATTTAAACTTATAAACTCTAAACTCATTTAAACTTATAAACTCTAAACTCATTTAAAACTTATAAACTCTAAACTCAAAAACTCTAACACTTATAAACTCATCAATTTATACACTTAGGGACTGTTCGTTATTTATTTAAGGGGCCACCGGAGGAGTTTTGAGATCTGTTGTCAAAAAAGACATGACCCTCCCTTCGCCAGCAATACATTTTTCTATGACCCTCCAAAATGATTGTGAAAAAAGGCATGACCCTCCCCGATAATTTATTGATTAGCCTACTTCTGTACTGGTTTGCGCTTGGCAAAGATGTTCAGATAGCCTTTTTTTTTTTTAACCATAAACTCTTGCTTTCTCATCTTACTAGGGCTGTAACGATAGACCAAACCTACGATTCGGTCTGTATCACGGTTCAACATGTGAGTGGCGCTGCGAATAAAGCATCTAAAAGCTGTCACAAAGAACCGGCAAAAGTAATGATTATTAATAGGCTATGTCAAATATAGCAAAGAGACAGACAAAAGGAATCGCCGGTGCAGCACAGATGTCTGATTAAAATATTTATTTAAGGTGCATTACAATGAATGACTAACGTTTCGATGTAAAGTTACATCTTCATCAGAGTCCTTACAGAAGCGCAGAGAACCTTCTTTTCAATAGCAAGGAGACATTTTGATTGTTTAATAAACAAGTGTTTTCTGTGTCGACTGCAAAGATGAAGTTGACAATGCGTCGCGATCTTCCCAGAACGCGCCATAAAGAAATACACATTTCATAAGCAGAAAGCAGTCTGTTTTCCTTCGTTTTGAATTGTTCTGTTTAAAAGTAGACATTTCAAGCTTTCTATATATTTATCAGGTCTGTGTGAGGCAAGTAGCATACCTTACGCTGAGTTTCGGTTCATTTATGAGACAAGAGTCCAGTTCACTCGCCCGCGCCTCCGTGTCATGATTATCTATTTTCTACTATATTTACTATAGGCTATTTATTAAATCCAGATGAAACATTGATTAAAATTAAGATACAATTAATAAAAAAACGAAATTCACTTTAAAGAAAGGCTTTGAGCTTTCTGTTTGAGGTCTCTGTGAAATGTTTAAAGTCGCTTTCAGAGCAGTCATGTCCGTAATGGAGAACTGTCACGCCCGTAACATTGTTTTTATTTTATTTTTTCACATAAATGCGAACACAAAAAATAAAATAAAAATAATATTTTATGTTCTGTGGAGGCCGATCTTTATTCATCCGGTGGGTATATATCTTTTGGTTTGCACAGTGTAATTTATAGAATTACTAAAAAATATTTTGCCACCTAAAAGTTAAAGATTTTTTGTGTCACGTCACATGTGTATTTCCCTCATATTAAATATAAAACGCATTTGTAGACTGATATTTTTCTAATGTCTTGACTCCTTTCAGACGTTTCAAAATATTGGTATTAAATGCGTTTTCTGAGAATTTATAGGCTATTTCAAGTTTTGACTGCAAATGTCACGTCCATAACAATGGAATCGCCCAATTTTAACGAATTTATCCTCAACTAGTTTTTGTGGTGTAGGTGGTCTACGTATTTTATTATGTTAACTTAAATAATAGGCTACTAAAAGTAATTTAAAAATGTGGTAGCCCTACATCTTACACATCGTGGAAACAAAATAAGAATGTAAACTAAAATATGGTAGGCTAGTATCGCGCTACAGCGCACATTCTATCAGCTGCAGTTCTGGCGCCTCAGTCCCAATACTGTAAAACTCGACGTACATTCACATCACATGTTAATGCAGCGGTAGAGTTACTCACAGGACACTGTGCACTTATTCGCAATCACAAAAGTTCATTATTTGCTCGTGCTTTAAAGCTTTGCCGGGTAAACATTTCTTTGGCATTCTGTTCTGACATGATGCACTTTTTCTAAGCGCGAACTGAAGTGCGCGTGCACTTCAAACAGCGCCAAACTGGATTTTTGTTGGGTCAGACCCATCTGAAATCGAAGGCAGTAGCAGTTTTAACATTAAGTGACATGGCATCTGACGCACAGAAGCCAATGGCACATGTCACTATGCGCATTGGCACATCCGGTCTTCATTGGCATGTGCCAGTGGATAGTGGCATGTGTCACTGACATTATTGGCATGTGCCACTGACATCGCGACACACTGACACTGACATGACACCTGACTGACACCGAGTCGCGGAACATGTCACTGTGTTGCGACACAGTAGTGACTGACAGATTAATCGAACACCTATAGCCTACTGACGTAATTGTGCCATAAAATCCTAAATAAATAGCCTAATTTTGTGATATTTAAAATATCAATTAAACGAATTAAAGTACATTAATGTTTTTTCAAACGTGTTATTTATGTCACGTCTGTATTTGATTGGTATGTGCCACTGAATGTTTTGTAATACCAGTGCTACTTTATGTTGTTTATCTCGCAAAGTCACAAACTGGCCATTCTAGGAAAGACACGAAATAAATCTATCATGGGTCACTACGAATAATAACGCATTAACAGTCGCGTCCGTTACTGTAAACCTTTATTTTTGCGTGATGCTGCACAGACGCACGCCAGTAGGTGTCAGTATAAGTGAGTGTAACACTGGCCAGCGCAAGATTCTTATCTGTGGCTTAAATATTGCAAGTCCTTCCAAAAAGTGTAAACAAATTAATTATTAAAAATCATATGTTTTTTAGGCTATGTATCTGAAAAGGAGTAGGCTATACCGAGCTACTAGCAATATTCTTTATTTATACAAGTGCAAAAAAGTGCTCAGTGCAACAAACGTTCGGTCGCGCAGGACCTTCCTCAGTACTAATATTTAAAAAATAATTTTATGTAATTATTCAATAAATAAAATACATTTTTGTTCTACAAATTAACGATGTGCATATGGTACATAATCTACATTATACTACGGCAGACAGCTGCAGGTGTCACTACTGGAGGTGCCACAACATAAAGAGATGTCAGTTTTAGTGACACATATGTACCAGTGGATATTGGCATGTGTCACTAAAACGTGAGATGTGCCAATGGATTGCGTCATATGCCACTTGCATAACAATTTGCTTTATGCTGTCAAAAAATATGATTTATAACATCGCTAAGTTAATGTGTAGCCTACAACATACATAATTCGATACAATTATTTTGAAATATTTAAGCCACAGATAAGAATCTTGCGCTGGCCAGTGTTACACTCACTTATACTGACACCTACTGGCGTGCGTCTGTGCAGCATCACGCAAAAATAAAGGTTTACAGTAACGGACGCAACTGTTAATGCGTTATTCGTAGTGACCCATGATAGATTTATTTCGTGTCTTTCCTAGAATGGCCAGTTTGTGACTTTGCGAGATAAACAACATAAAGTAGCACTGGTATTACAAAACATTCAGTGGCACATACCAATCAAATACAGACGTGACACAAATAACACGTTTATTAAAATATTAATGCACTTTAATTCGTTTAATTGATATTTTAAATATCACAAAATTAGGCTATTTATTTAGGATTTTGTGGCACAATTACGTCAGTAGGCTATATGTGTTCGATTAATCTGTCAGTCACTACTGGAGGTGTCGCAACACAGTGACATGTTCCGTGACTCGGTGTCAGTCAGGTGTCATGTCAGTGTCAGCAGAGAATGTCTAATATGGCGTCAGTGTGTCGCGATGTCAGTGGCACATGCCAATGAAGACCGGATGTGCCACCGGATGTGCCAATGCGCATAGTGACATGTGCCATTGGCTTCTGTGCGTCACGCGAGATCAACATGTGGAGCTAAATGGAAAAAAATAGCACCAAACAAGCCACTTTGAAATGTTGCTGTTTTCATGAATATAAAAGTTGGGTGACCCTCCCCTTAGACTAAAAAAAGTCGGATGACCCTCCCCTCAACAAAGAATAAAAAGACATGACCCTCCCCTATTTTCCTCCGGTGGCCCCTTCCATAAATACCGAACGGTCCCTTATAAACTCTAAACTCATAAACTCTGAGTATGTGTGTGTGTGTGTGTGTGTGTGTGTGTCACACACACACACACACACACACTAAACTCATTTAAACTTAAACTCTAAACTCATTTAAACTTGTAAACTCAAAACTCGTAAACTACTTTAAACTTCACACCACTTTAAACTTAAGTTAAAGCTTCCAGCTCCCAAGCAACTCCATAGCAACCAAACTTGAGTACCCTAGCAACCGTTTTGCAAGACCTATATCTCTGTATCAGAACATCGTATAGAGATGAGGTTTGGCTCTTTTGACTCATGCTAGCAAACAGCACTTCCAACATGCTACACATGCTAGCAGTGAATAGCTACATGCTAATAGTAATGAGTTAAGTGCTATATCATGCCAAGATCATGCGAAGAACTCTATAAAGACTCCATAGTAACCATCTGTGACAACTACCAACCACGTAGTAACATCATAGCAACCACCCAGAATACCTTAGCAACACCATAGCAACCACCCAGGACACCCTAGCAACCGCCTAGCAACCACCTAGAATACTCTAGCAACCACCTAGCAACACCATAGCAACCACCCAGAACACCCTAGCAACTGCCTAGCAACCACCCAAAACACCCTAGCAACCACCTAGCAACACCCTAGCAACCACCCAGAACACCCTAGCAACACCCTAGCAACCACCCAGAACACCCTAGCAACCGCCTAGCAACCACCTAGAATACTCTAGCAACCACCTAGCAACACCATAGCAACCACCCAGAACACCCTAGCAACTGCCTAGCAACCACCCAAAACACCCTAGCAACCGCCTAGCAACCACCCAGAACACCCTAGCAACCACCTAGCAACACCCTAGCAACCACCCAGAACACCCTAGCAACCACCTAGCAACACCCTAGCAACCACCCAGAACACCCTAGCAACCACCTAGCAACACCCTAGCAACCACCCAGAACACCCTAGCAACCGCCTAGCAACACCCTAGCAACCACCCAAAATACCTTAGCAACTGCCTAGCAACACCCTAGCAACCGCCTAGCAACACCCTAGCAACCACCCAGAATACCCTAGCAACCGCCTAGCAACAGCATAGCAACCACCCAGAACACCCTAGCAACAGCATAGCAACCACCCAAAACACCCTAGCAACCGCCTAGCAACCACCCAGAATACCCTAGCAACCGCCTAGCAACAGCATAGCAACCACCCAGAACACCCTAGCAACCGCCTAGCAACCACCCAGAATACCCTAGCAACCGCCAAGCAACACCATAGCAACCACCCAGAATACCTTAGCAACCGCCTAGCAACACCATAGCAACTACCCAGAACACCCTAGCAACCGCCTAACAACCACCCAGAACACCCTAGCAACCACCTAGCAACAGCATAACAACCACCCAGAACACCCTAGCAACCGCCTAGCAACACCATAGCAACCACCCAGAATACCCTAGCAACCGCCTAGCAACACCATAGACACCACCCAGAACACCCTAGCAACCGCCTAGCAACACCATAGCGACCACCCATAACATCCTAGCAACCGCCTAGCAAAAAACGTTCTGGTCCAAACTTTCTCAAGCCAACTTCAAAGTTTGTCTCGACGAACTTTTGCATCTAGTTATTATTATTATTCCGAGACTAAAATTTCTATATGAAACTCCTCCTAGAGCTTTAACTCTACATACTCCAAACTCGGCTCAGACACTCAAACTGATCTGACTCGCGTTGCTATATCTTTTCAGACTGATCGGACTTACGGTTTTCCTAAAAATGACGATCAAAACTCGGAAAAACTCCCATTGACTTGCATTGGGGAGTTCTAAAAAATTCTAATTTAGATTCAAACTCACCAACCGACGAAAATTCAAATCAAAATACCTTGAAGACTAAACCAAACTGCCGTTCTATATACTATATTAGCCAATGAGACTCATTTAAACTAATGAACTCTAAACTCATACACTTATAAACTAATTAACTTATAAACTCATGAATTCATAGACTTATGAACTCTTAAACTCATAAATTAATAAACTCTGAACTCTTAAACTCATTTAAACTTATAAACTCTAAACTCATTTAAATTTATAAACTCAAACTCATACACTTATAAACTCATCAATTGATACACTTATAAACTCTAAACTCATAAACTCTTGAGTGTGCGTATGTGTCTGAGTGAGTGTGTCAGCGAGTTAGTGTGTGTGTGTGTGTGTGTGTGTGTGTGTGTGTGTGTGTGCGCGCGTGTGTGTATTTATACTTATTTATCTATCTATCTGTCATGAACTTCAAACTACTGTAAACTACTTTAAACTTCAAACCACTTTAAACTTCTTACGTTTAAAGCTCCCAGCTCCCAAGCAACTCCATAGCAACCAAACTTGAGTACCCTAGCAACCGTTTTGCAAGACCTATATCTCTGCATCAGAACATCGTATAGAGATGAGGTTTGGCTCTTTTGACTCATGCTAGCAAACAGCACTTCCAACATGCTACACATGCTAGCAGTGAATAGCTACATGCTAATAGCGATTAGTTAAGTGCTAAATCATGCCAAGATCATGCTAAGAACTCTATAAAAACTCCATAGTAACCATCTGTGACAACTACCAACCATCTAGTAACACCATAGCAACAGCCCAGAACACCCTAGCAACCGCCTAGCAACCACCCAGAATACCTTAGCAACCGCCTTGCAACACCATAGCAACCACCCAGAACACCCTAGAAACCACCTAGCAACCACCCAGAATACCTTAGTAACCACCTAGCAACACCATAGCAACCACCAAAACACCCTAGCAACCGCCTAGCAACACCCTAGCAACCACCTAGAATACCCTAGCAACCACCTAGCAACACCCTAGCAACCACCCAGCATACCCTAGCAACTGCCTAGCAACACCATAGCAACCACCCAGAACACCCTAGCAACCGCCTAGCAACATCATAGCAACCACCTAGAAAACCCTAGCAACCGCCTAGCAACAGCATAGCAACACCTAGCAACACCCTAGCAACCAACCAGAATACCCTAGCAACTGCCTAGCAACACCATAGCAACCACCAAAACACCCTAGCAACCGCCTAGCAACATCATAGCAACCACCTAGAACACCCTGGCAACCGCCTAGCAACACCCTAGCAACCCCCCATAATACCCTAGCAACAGCATAGCAACCACCAAAACACCATAGCAACCACCTAGCAACAGCATAGCAACCACCAAAACACCCTAGCAACCGCCTAGCAACAGCATAGCAACCACCCAGAACACCCTAGCAACAGCATAGCAACCACCCAAAACACCCTAGCAACCGCCTAGCAACCACCCAGAACACCCTAGCAACCGCCTAGCAACCACCCAGAATACCCTAGCAACTGCCTAGCAACACCATAGCAACCACCCAGAACACCATAGCAACCGCCTAGCAACCACCCAGAATACCTTAGCAACCGCCTAGCAACACCATAGCAACTACCCAGAACACCCTAGCAACTGCCTAACAACCACCCAGAACACCCTAGCAACCCCCTAGCAACAGCATAACAACCACCCAGAACACCCTAGCAACCGCCTAGCAACACCATAGCAACCACCCAGAATACCCTAGCAACCGCCTAGCAACACCATAGCGACCACCCATAACATCCTAGCAACCGCCTAGCAAAAAACGTTCTGGTCCAAACTTTCTCAAGCCAACTTCAAAGTTTGTCTCGACGAACTTTTGCATCTAGTTATTATTATTAGTGGTGCTTGCTGAAAGCAAGGCATCACTATTGTTATTGCTCATACTTATTATTCTTCTTCTTCTTATTGTTCTGGACAAAAGTTTGGCGCGTAACTCGCCCCGCACCGTTTGTCACAGACCCATGAATGAGGTGTCAAATCGACCGGCTTATTGAGGAGAGGTGTGCTATGACTTTTATAAGCGATCGGGGGTGCGGTGTTCGCCCCAGGGGCGAAAAAGCGCCCCAAAAAGTTCCATTGACTTAACATTGCGACGAACTTTGAGCACTCATAGCTCTTAGCGAGGATTTTGCAGAAACGTGTGATTTGCCACATTTGAAGAGGCTGACAGGCTCTGTAAGAACATACCTCACAATGGGGTAAAAGTTGCACCCCTGGGGGGCAGGAGCTGCCCAAAGTTGCCCCATTGACTTACTATGTGGAAGGAATGTCCCGTGAAACACACATGCTTTTCCTACTATGGTAAATTGCATAGGGATTTTGTAATGAACGTAGCTCTGGATCACAGTGTCATAGAGACAAGGGGGAGGGCTCATCTTACTCAGATGACCAATCAGTCTCTCAGGATCATTGTGAAGCTATCAAGCCACGCCCTAGCAACCATTTAGAGCACCTTAGCAACAAGTCCCATAGACTTCCATTGAAAGAGATCAAAGGGATATCTCAGGACTGAATTGTCATAGAAACATGGGGGTGGTCTCATTTGACTCGGGGCAGCAAACAGCCAATCATGAATCACCTCAACACTTCCTAGCCCCTCCCTAGCAACCATTGTCGAGCACCTTAGCAACCAAAATCCAAAGACGGATATCTTCCATTCTGAATGTCACAGAGGCATGGGAGTTGGTTTATATCATTCAAAGTGTCAAGAAGCCTTTGCAGTTTCATCATTGGCAGCTGTCAAGCAACTCCATAACAACCAAAAAGAGTACCCTAGCAACCGTTTAACAAAACGTATATCTCTGCATCAAAACATAGTATAGAGATGGGACTTGGCTCTTTTGACTAAATCATGGTAAACTATGGTAAATCATCCTAGAATCATAGTAAATCATACTAAAACATGGTAAAGCATGGTATACTATAGTAAATCATAGTAAACTATGGTAAATCATGGTAAACTATGGTAAATCATGCTAGAATCATAGTAAATCATACTTGAACATGGTAAATCATGGTATACTATAGTAAATCATGGTAAACTATAGTAAATCGTGGTAAATCATGGTAAACTGGTAAATCATGGTAAACTGATAATCATGCTAGAATCAGTAAATCATACTTGAACATGGTATATCATGGTATACTATAGTAAATCATGGTAAACTATGGTAAATCGTTGTAAATCATGGTAAACTATGGTAAATCATGCTAGAATCAGTAAATCATACTTGAACATGGTAAATCATGGTATACTATAGTAAATCATGGTAAACTATAGTAAATCATGGTAAATCGTGGTAAACTATGGTAAATCATGGTAAACTATGGTAAATCATGCTAGAATCAGTAAATCATACTTGAACATGGTATATCATGGTATACTATAGTAAATCATGGTAAACTATGGTAAATCGTGGTAAATCATGGTAAACTATGGTAAATCATGGTAAACTATGGTAAATCATGCTAGAATCAGTAAATCATACTTCAACATGGTAAATCATGGTATACTATAGTAAATCGTGGTAAATCGTGGTAAATCGTGGTAAACTATGGTAAATCATGGTAAACTATGGTAAATCATGCTAGAATCAGTAAATCATACTTGAACATGGTAAATCATGGTATACTATAGTAAATCATGGTAAACTATAGTAAATTGTGGTAAATCATGGTAAACTATGGTAAATCATGGTAAACTATGGTAAATCATGCTAGAATCAGTAAATCATACTTGAACATGGTAAATCATGGTATACTATAGTAAATCATGGTAAACTATAGTAAATCGTGGTAAATCATGGTAAAACTATGGCAAATCATGCTAGAATCATAGTAAATCATACTTGAACATGGTAAATCATGGTATACTATAGTAAATCTGGTAAACTATGGTAAATTGTGGTAAATCATGGTAAACTATGGTAAATCATGGTAAACCATGCTAGCAACGTGGTAAAACAAGCTAGCATCATGCTAGCTACATGCTAATCATGCTAACATGATGCTAGCATGATGCTAATAATGCTAGCATGATGCTAGCAACATGCTAATAATGTTAGCATGATACTAGCTACATGCTAATCATGCTAGCTTCTTGCTACAAACATGCTAGCAAACATGCTATTCATGTTAGCATCTTGTTAAAAAATGCTACCATCATGCTAACAAAATGCTAATCATGCTAGCTACATTCACGTTAGCTTTTGCTAAAAACATGCTAGCATGATGCTAACAACATGCTAATCATATTAGCATCATGCTAGCAACATGCTAGCATTATGTTAGTCACATGCTTATAATGCTAGCATGATGATCATTTTGTTATAATCTTGCTAAAAACTAGCTAAACGCACTTTAGCAACCGAGTGGCGAGTTTTGCCACTGCAAGCACCACTTCACATTTTCTTCAGGAAATGTACATTCCAGTTATTATTATTATTCCGAGACTAAAATTTCTATATGAAACTCCTCCTAGAGCTTTAACTCTACATACTCCAAACTCGGCTCAGACACTCAAACTGATCTGACTCGCGTTGCTATATCTTTTCAGACTGATCGGACTTACGGTTTTCCTAAAAATGACGATCAAAACTCGGAAAAACTCCCATTGACTTGCATTGGGGAGTTCTAAAAAATTCAAATTTAGATTCAAACTCACCAAACGACGAAAATTCAAATCAAAATACCTTGAAGACTAAACCAAACTGCCGTTCTATATACTATATTAGCCAATGAGACTCATTTAAACTAATGAACTCTAAACTCATACACTTATAAACTAATTAACTTATAAACTCATGAATTCATAGACTTATGAACTCTTAAACTCATAAATTAATAAACTCTGAACTCTTAAACTCATTTAAACTTATAAACTCTAAACTCATTTAAATTTATAAACTCAAAAACTCATACACTTATAAACTCATCAATTGATACACTTATAAACTCTAAACTCATAAACTCTTGAGTGTGCGTGTGTGTCTGAGTGAGTGTGTGAGCGAGTTAGTGTGTGTGTGTGTGTGTGTGTGTGTGTGTGTGCGCGTGTGTGTGTGTGTGTGTGTGTGTGTGTATCTAACTTATTTATCTATCTATCTGTCATGAACTTCAAACTACTGTAAACTACTTTAAACTTCAAACCACTTTAAACTTCTTACGTTTAAAGCTCCCAGCTCCCAAGCAACTCCATAGCAACCAAACTTGAGTACCCTAGCAACCATTTTGCAAGACCTATATCTCTGTATCAGAACATCGTATAGAGATGAGGTTTGGCTCTTTTGACTCATGCTAGCAAACAGCACTTCCAACATGCTACACATGCTAGCAGTGAATAGCTACATGCTAATAGTAATGAGTTAAGTGCTATATCATGCCAAGATCATGCTAAGAACTCTATAAAGACTCCATAGTAACCATCTGTGACAACTACCAACCACGTAGTAACATCATAGCAACCACCCAGAATACCTTAGCAACACCATAGCAACCACCCAGGACACCCTAGCAACCGCCTAGCAACCACCCAGAATACCTTAGCAACTGCCTAGCAACACCATAGCAACCACCCAGAACACCCTAGCAACCGCCTAGCAACCACCTAGAATACTCTAGCAACCACCTAGCAACACCATAGCAACCACCCAGAACACCCTAGCAACTGCCTAGCAACCACCCAAAACACCCTAGCAACCGCCTAGCAACCACCCAGAACACCCTAGCAACCACCTAGCAACACCCTAGCAACCACCCAGAACACCATAGCAACCACCTAGCTACACCCTAGCAACCACCCAGAACACCCTAGCAACCGCCTAGCAACACCCTAGCAACCACCCAAAATACCTTAGCAACTGCCTAGCAACACCCTAGCAACCGCCTAGCAACACCCTAGCAACCACCCAGAACACCCTAGCAACCACCTAGCAACCACCCAGAATACCCTAGCAACCGCCTAGCAACACCATAGCAACCACCCAGAACACCCTAGCAACCGCCTAGCAAAAAACTTTCTGGTCCAAACTTTCTCAAGCCAACTTAAAGTTTGTCTCGACGAACTTTAGCATCTAGTTATTATTATTCTTCTGACCGTAAAAATTTACAACTCAAACTCCTCCTAGAGCTTTAACTCTACATACTCCAAACTCGGCTCAGACACTCAAACTGATCTGACTCGCGTTGCTATATCTTTTCAGACTGATCGGACTTACGGTTTTCCTAAAAATGACGATCAAAACTCGGAAAAACTCATTCAAAAACTCCCATTGACTTACATTGGGGAGTTCTAAAAAATTCAAATTTAGATTCAAACTGACCAACCGACGAAAATTCAAATCAAAATACCTTGAAGACTAAACCAAACTGCCGTTCTATATACTATATGAGCCATTGAGACTCATTTAAACTAATGCACTCTAAACTCATACACTTATAAACTAATTAACTTATAAACTCATGAATTCATAGACTTATGAACTCTAAAACTCATAAATTAATAAACTCTGAACTCTTAAACTCATTTAAATGTATAAACTCAAAACTCATTTAAACTTATAAACTAAACTCAAAAACTTGTACACTTATAAACTCATCCATTTATACACTTATAAACTCTAAACTCATAAACTCTGAGTGTGTGTGTGTGTGTGTGTGTGTGTACACACACACACACACACACACACACACACACACACACACACACACACACACACTCTAAACTCATTTAAACTTATAAACTCAAAACTCAAAAACTCGTAAACTACTTTAAACTTCAAACCACTTTAAACGTATTAAGTTTAAAGCTTCCAGCTCCCAAGCAACTCCATAGCAACCAAACTTGAGTACCCTAGCAACCGTTTTGCAAGACCTATATCTCTGCATCAGAACATCGTATAGAGATGAGGTTTGGCTCTTTTGACTCATGCTAGCAAACAGCACTTCCAACATGCTACACATGCTAGCAGTGAATAGCTACATGCTAATAGCGATTAGTTAAGTGCTAAATCATGCCAAGATCATGCTAAGAACTCTATAAAAACTCCATAGTAACCATCTGTGACAACTACCAACCTCCTAGTAACACCATAGCAACAGCCCAGAACACCCTAGCAACCGCCTAGCAACCACCCAGAATACCTTAGCAACCGCCTTGCAACACCATAGCAACCACCCAGAACACCCTAGAAACCACCTAGCAACCACCCAGAATACCTTAGTAACCGCCTAGCAACACCATAGCAACCACCAAAACACCCTAGCAACCGCCTAGCAACACCCTAGCAACCACCTAGAATACCCTAGCAACCACCTAGCAACACCCTATCAACCACCCAGCATACCCTAGCAACTGCCTAGCAACATCATAGCAACCACCTAGAACACCCTAGCAACCGCCTAGCAACACCCTAACAACCCCCAGAATACCCTAGCAACCGCCTAGCAACAGCATAGCAACACCTAGCAACACCCTAGCAACCAACCAGAATACCCTAGCAACTGCCTAGCAACACCATAGCAACCACCAAAACACCCTAGCAACCGCCTAGCAACATCATAGCAACCACCTAGAACACCCTGGCAACCGCCTAGCAACACCCTAGCAACCCCCATAATACCCTAGCAACAGCATAGCAACCACCAAAACACCATAGCAACCGCCTAGCAACAGCATAGCAACCACCAAAACACCCTAGCAACCACCAAAACACCCTAGCAACCGCCTAGCAACAGCATAGCAACCACCCAGAACACCCTAGCAACAGCATAGCAACCACCCAAAACACCCTAGCAACCGCCTAGCAACAGCATAGCAACCACCCAGAACACCCTAGCAACCGCCTAGCAACCACCCAGAATACCCTAGCAACTGCCTAGCAGCGCCCTAGCAACCACCCAGAACACCCTAGCAACTGCCTAGCAACCACCAAGAAAACCCTAGCAACTGCCTAGCAACCACCCAGAACACCCTAGCAACTGCCTAGCAACGCCCTAGCAACCACCCAGAATACCATAGCAACTGCCTAGCAACGCCCTAGCAACCACCCAGAACACCCTAGCAACTGCCTAGCAACGCCCTAGCAACCACCCAGAATACCATAGCAACTGCCTAGCAACGCCCTAGCAACCACCCAGAATACCATAGCAACTGCCTAACACCATAGCAACCACCCATAACACCCTAGCAACGCCCTAGCAACCACCCAGAACACCCTAGCAACTGCCTAGCAACCACCAAGAAAACCCTAGCAACTGCCTAGCAACCACCCAGAACACCCTAGCAACTGCCTAGCAACGCCCTAGCAACCACCCAGAATACCATAGCAACTGCCTAGCAACGCCCTAGCAACCACCCAGAACACCCTAGCAACTGCCTAGCAACGCCCTAGCAACCACCCAGAATACCATAGCAACTGCCTAGCAACGCCCTAGCAACCACCCAGAATACCATAGCAACTGCCTAACACCATAGCAACCACCCATAACACCCTAGCAACGCCCTAGCAACCACCAAGAATACCCTAGCAACTGCCTAGCAGAGCCCTAGCAACCACCCAGAACACCCTAGCAACCATTTAGAGCCACATATAAACCATATTGCAACATATAGAAGCTATATTTCAGCTCCACAAACCATATTGCAACATATAGAAGCTATATTTCAGCTCCACAACATTGTACAGACATGGTTGTTGGCTCGTATGCAATCATGTACAACACCCTAGCAACCGAGTGGCGAGTTTTGCCACTGCAAGCACCATTTCACATTTTCTTCAGGAAATGTACATTCTAGTTAAGTTGGCTTGAGAGAGCCAACATATTGAAATCCTATTTAAACTTATTATTAAGTTGGCTTGAGAGAGCCAACATATTGAAATCCTATTTAAACTTATTATTATTATTATTAAGTTGGCTTGAGAGAGCCAACATATTGAAATCCTATTTAAACTTATTATTATTAAGTTGGCTTGAGAGAGCCAACATATTGAAATCCTATTTAAACTTATTATTATTAAGTTGGCTTGAGAGAGCCAACATATTGAAATCCTATTTAAACTTATTATTATTATTATTATTATTATTATTCCGAGACTAAAATTTCTATATGAAACTCCTCCTAGAGCTTTAACTCTACATACTCCAAACTCGGCTCAGACACTCAAACTGATCTGACTCGCGTTGCTATATCTTTTCAGACTGATCGGACTTACGGTTTTCCTAAAAATGACGATCAAAACTCGGAAAAACTTCCATTGACTTGCATTGGGGAGTTCTAAAAAATTCAAATTTAGATTCAAACTCACCAACCGACGAAAATTCAAATCAAAATACCTTGAAGACTAAACCAAACTGCCGTTCTATATACTATATTAGCCAATGAGACTCATTTAAACTAATGAACTCTAAACTCATACACTTATAAACTAATTAACTTATAAACTCATGAATTCATAGACTTATGCAACAGCATAGCAACACCTAGCAACACCCTAGCAACCAACCAGAATACCCTAGCAACTGCCTAGCAACACCATAGCAACCACCAAAACACCCTAGCAACCGCCTAGCAACATCATAGCAACCACCTAGAACACCCTGGCAACCGCCTAGCAACACCCTAGCAACCCCCATAATACCCTAGCAACAGCATAGCAACCACCAAAACACCATAGCAACCGCCTAGCAACAGCATAGCAACCACCAAAACACCCTAGCAACCACCAAAACACCCTAGCAACCGCCTAGCAACAGCATAGCAACCACCCAGAACACCCTAGCAACAGCATAGCAACCACCCAAAACACCCTAGCAACCGCCTAGCAACAGCATAGCAACCACCCAGAACACCCTAGCAACCGCCTAGCAACCACCCAGAATACCCTAGCAACTGCCTAGCAGCGCCCTAGCAACCACCCAGAACACCCTAGCAACTGCCTAGCAACCACCAAGAAAACCCTAGCAACTGCCTAGCAACCACCCAGAACACCCTAGCAACTGCCTAGCAACGCCCTAGCAACCACCCAGAATACCATAGCAACTGCCTAGCAACGCCCTAGCAACCACCCAGAACACCCTAGCAACTGCCTAGCAACGCCCTAGCAACCACCCAGAATACCATAGCAACTGCCTAGCAACGCCCTAGCAACCACCCAGAATACCATAGCAACTGCCTAACACCATAGCAACCACCCATAACACCCTAGCAACGCCCTAGCAACCACCCAGAACACCCTAGCAACTGCCTAGCAACCACCAAGAAAACCCTAGCAACTGCCTAGCAACCACCCAGAACACCCTAGCAACTGCCTAGCAACGCCCTAGCAACCACCCAGAATACCATAGCAACTGCCTAGCAACGCCCTAGCAACCACCCAGAACACCCTAGCAACTGCCTAGCAACGCCCTAGCAACCACCCAGAATACCATAGCAACTGCCTAGCAACGCCCTAGCAACCACCCAGAATACCATAGCAACTGCCTAACACCATAGCAACCACCCATAACACCCTAGCAACGCCCTAGCAACCACCAAGAATACCCTAGCAACTGCCTAGCAGAGCCCTAGCAACCACCCAGAACACCCTAGCAACCATTTAGAGCCACATATAAACCATATTGCAACATATAGAAGCTATATTTCAGCTCCACAAACCATATTGCAACATATAGAAGCTATATTTCAGCTCCACAACATTGTACAGACATGGTTGTTGGCTCGTATGCAATCATGTACAACACCCTAGCAACCGAGTGGCGAGTTTTGCCACTGCAAGCACCATTTCACATTTTCTTCAGGAAATGTACATTCTAGTTAAGTTGGCTTGAGAGAGCCAACATATTGAAATCCTATTTAAACTTATTATTAAGTTGGCTTGAGAGAGCCAACATATTGAAATCCTATTTAAACTTATTATTATTATTATTAAGTTGGCTTGAGAGAGCCAACATATTGAAATCCTATTTAAACTTATTATTATTAAGTTGGCTTGAGAGAGCCAACATATTGAAATCCTATTTAAACTTATTATTATTAAGTTGGCTTGAGAGAGCCAACATATTGAAATCCTATTTAAACTTATTATTATTATTATTATTATTATTATTCCGAGACTAAAATTTCTATATGAAACTCCTCCTAGAGCTTTAACTCTACATACTCCAAACTCGGCTCAGACACTCAAACTGATCTGACTCGCGTTGCTATATCTTTTCAGACTGATCGGACTTACGGTTTTCCTAAAAATGACGATCAAAACTCGGAAAAACTTCCATTGACTTGCATTGGGGAGTTCTAAAAAATTCAAATTTAGATTCAAACTCACCAACCGACGAAAATTCAAATCAAAATACCTTGAAGACTAAACCAAACTGCCGTTCTATATACTATATTAGCCAATGAGACTCATTTAAACTAATGAACTCTAAACTCATACACTTATAAACTAATTAACTTATAAACTCATGAATTCATAGACTTATGAACTCTTAAACTCATAAATTAATAAACTCTGAACTCTTAAACTCATTTAAACTTATAAACTCTAAACTCATTTAAATTTATAAACTCAAAAACTCATACACTTATAAACTCATCAATTGATACACTTATAAACTCTAAACTCATAAACTCTTGAGTGTGCGTGTGTGTCTGAGTGAGTGTGTGAGCGAGTTAGTGTGTGTGTGTGTGTGTGTGTGTGTGTGTGTGTGCGCGCGTGTGTGTGTGTGTATTTATACTTATTTATCTATCTATCTGTCATGAACTTCAAACTACTGTAAACTACTTTAAACTTCAAACCACTTTAAACTTCTTACGTTTAAAGCTCCCAGCTCCCAAGCAACTCCATAGCAACCAAACTTGAGTACCCTAGCAACCGTTTTGCAAGACCTATATCTCTGCATCAGAACATCGTATAGAGATGAGGTTTGGCTCTTTTGACTCATGCTAGCAAACAGCACTTCCAACATGCTACACATGCTAGCAGTGAATAGCTACATGCTAATAGTGATTAGTTAAGTGTTAAATCATTCTAAGAACTCTATAAAACTCCAGAGTAACCATCTGTGACAACTACCAACCACCTAGTAACACCATATCAACCGCCCTGAATACCTTAGCAACCGCCTAGCAACCACCCAGAATACCCTAGCAACCGCCTAGCAACACCATAGCAACCACCCAGAATACCCTAGCAACCACCTAGCAACACCATAGCAACCACCCAGAACACCCTAGCAACCACCTAGCAACCACCCAGAACACCCTAGCAACCGCCTAGCAACACCCTAGCAACCAACCAGAATACCCTAGCAACCACCTAGCAACAGCATAGCAACCACCCAGAACACCCTAGCAACCGCCTAGCAACCACCCAGAACACCCTAGCAACCAACCAGAATACCCTAGCAACCACCTAGCAACACCATAGCAACCACCCAGAACACCCTAGCAACCAACCAGAATACCCTAGCAACCACCTAGCAACAGCATAGCAACCACCCAGAACACCCTAGCAACCGCCTAGCAACCACCCAGGATACCTTAGTAACCGCATAGCAACACCATAGCAACCACCCAGAACACCCTAGCAACAGCATAGCAACCACCCAGAACACCCTAGAAACCGCCTAGCAACACCCTAGCAACCACCTAGCAACCACCCAGAACACCCTAGCAACCGCCTAGCAACCACCCAGAACATCCTAGCAACCGCCTAGCAACCACCCAAAATACCTTAGCAACCACCTAGCAACACCATAGCAACCACCCAGAACACCCTAGCAACCGCCTAGCAAAAAACGTTCTTGTCCAAACTTTCTCAAGTCAACTTAAAGTTTGTCCCGACGAACTTTTGCATCTAGTTTTTATATTGTAAACACTGTTTTACATTATGTACTGGTATTGAACTGTGATTACAATATAAGTTGCCACAGTGTGTTCATAATGTAATGAATTTCTCATTCAATAACCCATTACAATATGCGAAAATTTTCTATTACATTGGAAATATATTATTACATTATGACCTCAAGATTTTATTACGTTTTGAGAAAATGTTTACATTGTTAGCATTTTATTACATTATGAGTTGCTACAAATGCAAGTAAATTACAAAGCATATAAGCAGGAGTGATTACGTTATCGTGTTTATGCAAGCAGCATTTTTACCAGCAGCAAGCCATTTGTTTAGTTGCTGTGAGAATACAGCGACTAAGCATCGCAGACATGAGAAAACCTTTAACTGAAATAGGTTTTGCGCAGATATACACATTCAACCGGGGCTCACCATATTTTGCTCAACCTCTGTTATTCATCTTTTGTGCCAAACGACTTCCACATACAAAGAGGAGGATAGAGGGTTTTGACAAAGACAATTATCAAATGACACTAAATTATCATACTATTTTCTTAGGTGGTTGCTGGGGGTTTCTTTTCTCATCTCCATCAGCCTGCAATGTGATATCATGTGTTAAAGCCACACATAGTGTGTGTTCTAATTAGGTACGTTTGAGCTATATTGGCTCAGGTACACATAGCATAGTCCACTAGCTTTAAGCCATTTGAAAAAGCATGTACAGGCACACATATCATAGCCCACTAGCATTTAAGATGGCAACGCAGTTAGTCGCAGCGACCCGGAGCTCTCCCTATAGCAGCTTTAGTAGCGTTAGTAATAGTAATGTTAAAACTTACACTGACAGAAATCTTGCGTCTAAGGGACTGGTGTTTGGGACGTGCACCCAGTGACACTGGCTCCATCCGGTTAGCGATTATGCACTCAGCGGTATGCACAAAGAACACCAGACCCACCAAGGAGAGATGCAGGCGGAGATGTGAGAGGAAGCGGAAGTGGGGTAAGAGGACCGGTATCAGAACAAGGCTACGATTAGCCCCGCACAAACCTGCTGTTCCCAGATTCTTCCTTGCTAACGCCAGCTCCCTCGTTAACAAGATGGACGATGTAAAATTTTTAACGCTTAAATGCAGACCGTTTTACCTGCCCAGGGAATTCTCAATTGTCTTTATCACTGCCATTTACGTCCATGCCCGAGCTAATGTTAAGCTAGCCATGGCAAAGCTGCACAATGCCATCTGTAAGCAGAAAAACAAACACCCAGAAAGCATTTTTATTGTGGCAGGTATCTTTGATCAATCGTGTCTAAAGACTGTTCTGCCCAAATTTTACTAAAATGTGGACATTAAAACAAGGAAAAATAAAAGACTGGGCCAGGTCTACACACATGTTCCTGGGGCTTATAAAACTTACTGCTCACCTCATCTTGGACAGTTGAACCACCTGTCCTTGTACCTGACCCCAACCTACAAGCCTCTCATCGGCAGAACAAAACCACAGATCAAGACAGTGCAGACCTGGACTGAGAAGGTTTCTTCAGCCCTGCAGGACTGTTTTGAGGATACCAGGTGGGAGCTTTTTGAACTGTTAGACATAAAGCTCTATACCACCACAGTCCTGTATTATATCAATTTCTGCACAGACATTAGCCTGGGTTTCCCCATTCTGCCTTGCGTGCAGCGTGATTTTATTCACGCTGCTAGGCAGCCTGGACACCATGGACCAGGAACGCTTTGATGATAACTTCAATGAATATTACCCACGCGCCATGTGGCAAGGTGTAAGGAACATCACTAACTATAAGCAGAGCAACAGTCATCACACCACCACTGACCCCTCCCTCCCTGATCAGCTAAACATATTCCTCCCCCGATTTGAGAACAGCTCCAGCTTCAACAGGATGAAAGACGCAGACACCAGTTTTTCAGAGAGCGACCAGCCACTCACTCTCTGGCAATAAAGCAACAGGGCCAGATGGTGTTTCAGAACGAGTAGTGAAGGCATGTGCTGATCAGCTCACTGCAGTATTCACACACATCTTCAACCTATCATTACAGCAAGCCACTTTCCCCCATGTCTGAAAACTGCCACTATAATCCCCATTCCCAAAACCTCCAAAGCCATTACCAGCATGAATTATTACCGGCCAATTGCTCTCACCCGGGTGATTATGAAATGCTTTGAGAGGTTTTGTCCCATATTAAAGCATGTATCCCTCCTGACCTCAACAAACACCAGTTTGCATATAACAGAGGTCCCCAAACTTTTTACTATGAAGGACTAAAAATCAAACTAGATTCAGGTAAACGTTGCATTACCAAACTGTAATATATTAAAATTGCCATGGGTTCCCCTCATTTGTTTTATAGGTAAAAATAAATAAATAGAAAAACACCACTTTGTATTCTGCTTAACTAATGTAGTTTTATTTTACAAGTTGTATAGTTCAATTAACTTATATTACAATGGAAAGTTTGAAACAATCCTATTTACAGTACAATGCAGTTCAAACCTAATACAGCTTTTTAAGCTAAAATACCACCACATGGTTGCAATTTCAGTGAATTCTAATGAGAGTCATGAAGCTGGTCCTTATTTTTCAAAAGATTTTTCCAAATTGGGCTGCAGCTGACTTACTGACGAAGTCGGGATATTATGTAGGTGAGAGTTAGTTGGTTTGCTTCTCAGTTTACACTTGTTCAAGTTCATCAGACTGAAAGTCTGCTCACAGAGGTAGGTACTGCCAAACAGAGACAGCATCACTTGTGCATGTTTGCACACCTTTGGGTACCTATTTACTGGAACTCATTTAAAGAAGCCTGTCAAGGAAAGGGACCTAAACTTGTGTTTCATTCTGAATCACACTGAAGCTCAATAAGTTCCATCTGAATATCGTCACTGACGGTGACCACACTGATAGTGAAGTGTTGAGCAAACAACTCAAAGTGAGTAGCACTGTGTCCTCATAGCGACTGTCAAACTCCTGGATAAGGTTGCTGAGAACAGCATCATACTCTGGGACCTCCTCTTTCATTATGCCTGCCTCTCTAAGACAGGGGAAAATGGGCTAAATTCTGTGGATGTGGGGTGAGAGAGAACAAGAGGGGAACAGTGTGAGACTGGGAGTGACAGAAGAGAAAAACAGGCATGTAAAAACAGGGAGGCAAATAAAATAAATAACTGACAAAAGAAGGATATTAATCCATGATAATTTAAGAAAGATTAACACAAATGTTACAGCTTGATGAACAAAAAAATACCAGATATGAATGCTTACACCACTGGATATGAATGCAAACTAAATATAATTAACAATTAAAGCTGTGAGCAGCATTTAGAGGGGTTCAAGCATTTACGGCCTTTAAGCACATAAGGCAATTTAGTGAGTTTTCTGAGTTTTCGTTTAGGATTTACAGGCTTTTGGGTGTTTTTTGCCATACCCATTTTCTAAATGATCCTACCCAAAGGGTAAAGTTTAACTTTTTTATATATAATGATTGATCTAGAGAGTCCAGAGAATTGTACTGCTCTGGTTTGGTTCCGATTGGGCGAAAAACCTAGGACTAGTTCGCAAAAGTAGGTTTTTAACATAATCACAAGTATTTAATGAACAAATTGATTGACAGCAGTGGTTCTTGAGACAAAGTTGTTCAGTATGAGGGGATCTATCAAATGATATGCATCACGTGATTACAGAGCCGTAAAACCCGTTAGCATCAACTAGTGGCCGATTTCTTTAAAAATTCTTACAGACCTCTTGGACCATAAGTCGAACGTGCCCACGAGTTTCGTTCCGATCGGCCTCCGTTAACCTTGTCTAATACCTGTAGGTGCTCAAACTTCATTGGCCGACGGAGGCCATGTTTTTTGATATACGCCAATGTCCTCATAGACATACATGGCACCTTGGACCAAGGCACTGCATACCAATTTCCAAGTCAATCGGACTAACGGTCAGGTGGTCATAGCCCTTTTTATGTTTTTTTTTTCATGCTATAGCACCAGCTAGTGTTCAGTTCAGTAATTTTTACTGTGACCTCAAATTGAACTCCTACAAATGTGTACCGAGTTTGGTGAAGATATCTCATTTACTTCTTGAGTTATAGCCATTTTAGTAAAATAGGCTACTCCCACAACGTACATTTTGGCACCCCTTAGCGACCGTGAATCGAAATTTCTACTTTTTTTCGATAATTATTGATAGTTAGACTCCAGAGAACATTTCTGCACTGGTTTGGTTCTGAAAAACCTAGGACTAGTTTGCAAAAGTAGGTTTTGGACAAAATTCAAGATGGCAGAAAATGTTTGCTGCCGGAATCGAAATCGGATATACATTATGTCCGGCTTCAGCCAAGGATCACAGTGATATAAGACACTTGAGTCTAGGACAAACCGTCTAGGAGTTATGAGCAATTTCATATTGCAATTTTGCTTGCTGTAGCGCCACCTATTGGCCAATCGGGGTCATACTTTGATAGGTTCTCCCCAAATTGAGGACTACCATTTGGCCAAGTTTCAAGACTCCAGCATTTATGGTTTGGGCTTATGCATATGCGTTTTACGGCATAAGAAAAATAATAAAAATCCTTACAATTACAATAGGGTTTCAGCACTTTGTGCTTGAACCCCTAATAATAATAACTGCACATACATTTTTGTGAATATTATAATTGTGAATGTTACCTGCTGAAAGATGTATTCTGAGCAGCAGTAGTTTTTGTTTGAAGGCTCTGACATGATCAAAAAGCTGGGTGATAATCTGGTCTTTTCCCCAGATCTGAACTTTCAAAACATTGAGCAGCTCTATGACGTCCACAAGGAAAGCCAGGTCAGAAAGTCATTTCTTATCTGTGGGCACTTGAATATTACCATTCTTGCTTTCCTGAAAAACTCTGATCTCATCACGCAGATCAAAAAAATCTCCTGAGAACTTTTCCTCAGCTCAGCCATCTAACCTCCTGGTGGTACAACACATCACCATATTGCACATCCATCTCATCCAACAGTACCTTGAACGGCCGGAGCAACAGCGCTTTGGAGTATATACTGTTAACAATTTGAACGATATCACGCACAAGCCAGATGGATTTAGAACATAGCTGTTCTTGGTGTAAAATATAGTGGTACTTAACCACTTTCACTGACTTTCTGAGACACCAACTTAGCTGGGCTGAGTCTCAGCCAATTAATAAACCTATTTTTTTTTAAAGAAAAAAATAGGTTTTAATCTTAGTACCGATTCTCAGCCTTTAGTAAACCAAAACAGAGCCACACCTGAGCCTTAACTAGCCCAGTCCCAAAACAGACCTGTTATCTTTTATACATTGTATACTAATTTATATTTTTTTTACAGTACTTGCCATTATTTGTTTTGATAAAGTACAAACATACAAATATAGTATATAAACACAATCATGCCATTAAACTACATTTAATTGATCACACACACACACACACACACACACACACACACACACACACACACACACACACACACAAATGTACAGTCTATAAGAGAAATGTACCAGACAGATAGTGTTTTTTTATTGCAGAAATGTCAAAAAGCACTTGCAAAGTAGTCCAAATGATGATGTGTAGAATCTGATTTCCTCTCTGGTGATATACAGTAGCTTTGTGAGTGAGATCCATTCTTTGAAAGTACACATTACTCATTCAAACACACCTTACCTGAAACACAGCATCAATGAACATTTGATATCTTAAAATATTGTCATAAAGCTTCTTGAGATTTCCATTGCTGAAAATTCCTCCACTCAAAGAAATCAGGACAGAAGTGGTTGAAAGTGAACAAAAGAGACCAGGTTTAAACAGGAATGCATCTCCTTCATATTCTTGTGATCAGATCAACTAAAACACATCTTAATACTAGGTGGAAACAGGGCCTGAGAATTAAAGTTCAATTGTTTGAGTTCAGCAGCAAGCAGCACAATCAAACGCTTCACAGGTGGACTCCACATGCACAAGTCAAGTCATCTTCATTTTTTATAGCGCTTTTAACAATGTAGATTGTTCCAAAGCGGCTTTACATTGATAATAGGAAATTAAAGTAACAGAGATTGTTTTAGCTTTATAGCAGCTCTAGAATAAATTTATTGTCCAGCTTTGAAGATTGATTCACCTCCGTCGCAACGATCATTAGTTATTAACTTAGGGGCCGCTAACACGACACCGTTTTAACAGAAAACTCTTAAGTTCTTTCTGCGCAAACTTCAAAAACGCGAACCAGTGAGAACGCCGATGGCGTGCACATGCACATTACTAGTTCAGTTTATAGGTATGCGCGTTTGAATATATGTGAGCAGGCGTGTAGTACTTCCCTACAAATCAACCCTCAACATACAACTTGTCTGGCCTTAAAATTTATAATACACAATTTTTCGGAATTATCCCGACAACGCTTTATCTGTAGAGAGGTAAAGGGATGGGAGGGAGGCCTTCACAGGGGAGAGACTAGTTGACATTTCAGGACTGCACTGTCGTCGCATCCAGGCGCAGGTCCTTCATCAGCACAAATAATAGGTTCTTCTTTCCTGCTTTTTAAGCCAAGTTGAACGGCATTAGACATTAGTTTCTGGGAGTGTACATTACTGAGAACCTGACCTGGAGCCTGAACACCACTTGCATGAACATCAGTGGCTGTTCTTCCTGAGACGCAACAGGCTTCCTTTGAGACTACTGATCAGCTTCTACCACTCCACAATAGAAAGTATTCTTATATATTGCTATACTGTGTGGTATTCCAGCTGCACCGCTTCGGACAAAAAAGACCTGCTGAGGGTTGTGAAAACCACTGAAAGGATTGTCGGCTCCCTCCTCACAAACCTGTGTGACATACATTTAAAACGTCTCTTCACACTGGCCAGAAGTTATTTTGTTCATTTATATATATATAGCCACTCTGGAGAAAACGGTGATGTCATCGTCCAGCTCAGTTCAGTTCTCATATAATGGTATCAATGCAGGCAGATCAATAATATTGTTGAATATTAAGTGTCCCCAACTAAGCAAGCCAAAAGCCAAAGGCAGCAAATACGACGGTGACAAGGAACCAAAACTCCATCAGGTGACAGAATGGAAAAATAAACCTTGGGAGAAACCAGGCTCAGTCAGGGGGTCAGATCTCCTCTGGCCAACAGACGAACAGTGTATGATTATGATTCAGGCAGCATTACAGGTAAGAAGTCAGATTGGATTGGAACATTCAGAATATTTATCCAGTTCCATCTGGTTGAAGATTGGAGTCATCACGCCGGTATGGAGACGAGTTTGTTGAGGATCAGTGCTGATGGCTGTCGTGTCGATGAGGCCTTCACAGGGAGAGTCTAGTTGACACAACCTCTGCTGACACTTCAGGAATGCATTGTGGTCAAATCTATGAGCAGGTCCATCATCTGATCTGGTTACGGCCCGGATCCGGTTGGCTACATCATGCGATGTGGTCTTGTCTAGGCGCAGGTCCATCATCTGATCTGGATACGGCCTGGATACGGCTGACTACATCATGCATTGTGGTTGTGTCTAGGCGCAAGTCCTCCATCTGATCTGGATACGGCCCGGATCCGGCTGATTATAGTAAACCTCTGAATAAGCAAAAAGACTAAAATTGGCATAGATGCCATTCTTCTTATGATGTAACGAGTACAATGGTGTTATAGGAAGTGTTCCTGGTTCCGGCTGACCTAAATTATGCAGCCTAATAATAATTTAACTGATTTGAATAATAGGAATGTATAATTCTCTATTTGTATACCAGGTTAAATAGATGTGTTTTTAGTCTACATTTAAACTGACAGAGTGTGTCTGCTTCCCAGACAATGTTAGGGAGACTGTTCCAGAGTTTAGGTGCTAGAGTGGAAAAGGATCTACCGCCAGCAGTCGATTTTGATTTTCTAGTTATTATCAACTGGCCAAAATTTTAAGATTGCAATAGATGTGAAGGACTATAATGCGTTAAGAGCTCACTCAAGTACTGGGGAGCTAAACCATTGAGTGCTTTGTAAGTAATCAGCAATATTTTAAAATGTATACAATGTTTAATAGGGAGCCAATGCAGTGTTGACAGAACCAGGCTAATTTGGTCATACTTCCTGGTTCTAGTAAGAACTCTAGCTGCTGCGTTTTGGACCAGCTGTAGTTTGTTTATTATGCGTGCAGGGCAACCACCCATAAGAGCATTACAATAATCTAGCCTTGAGGTCATGAACGCATTAACTAACTGTTCCACATTTTTCATTGAAAGCATATGTCGTAATTTACATTTACATTTATGCATTTGGCAGACGCTTTTATCCAAAGCGACTTACATTGCATTTTAAGGTACACATTTACATTCTTATCAGCTCTTGCTTTCCCTGGGAATCAAACCCATGACCTTGGCGTTGCCAAATGCAGCACTAAGGTCCAATATCACTATTAGAGAGATACAACCACAATAGGATGATAAAAGCAAATAATTTGTAACTCTAATAAGAGCAGTCTCATTACTATGATCCTTTCTAAATCCTGACTGGAAATCCTCACAGATTCCATTTCTTTCTAAAAAGGAACATTGTTGTGAGGATACTGCCTTTTCTAGTATTTTTGACAGAAAGGGTAGATTTGAGATCAGCCTGTAATTGACTAATTCTCTAGGATCAAGTTGCGTTTTTTAAATAAGAGGTTTAATAATAACCAGTTTAAAAGTTTTCAGTACATATCCTAAAGACAAAAATGAATGAATGATTTTAAGAAGAGGATCTATGACCTCTGGAAGCATCTCTTTCAGTAGCTTAGCTTATAGGGTGTAACATACACATTGTTGATTTAGATGATTTAAAGAGTTCAGACAATTCTTCCTCTTCTATAACAACGAATTAATGGAATTTTTCCACAGTGACACTAGAATTCACTGTCTGATGCCATACAGTAGTAGACGGCTCCATAGTATTATCAATCTTGCAAGTAAAGAAGTTCATAAAGTCATTACTGCTATGCTGTTTGGAAACTTCAGAAGTTGAAGCTTTATTTCTTGTTAATTTAGCCACTGTATCAATTAAATTGCCATCACCTTTGTCTCCTAAATGAAGAGGGATTTTCTATGGTGTACACTTTGTATTGTTCAATCTTCATTGTCATTGGAGGTAATTCATGTATGCTATATTCAAGGCCCCAGGCTGAGGGAGGGCCCTGGTGATGCTGGGAAAAAATTATAACCTCATTTTATAATGTGTTGACTGTCCCTTTAAAATTACGCTTTATTGCTTTGCTTTGAATGCATTTGCAGGCTTTTCAAAGTTCTGTCATGAAACTCTAGATGGCTCAGGCTAATAGGTCCTTAATTCAATCTGCTTGCAATCACATCATTCTCTATAGGGCACAGCTGATTGATTCCTGCTGTATCAGTAGTCAATGAATTCGCTGCTCAACTATCAAATACTGTTACTGTAAAATATTCACATTCGTTTTCTGTTTAAATGATAAACATTGTTGTAGTGGGCATTCACATTCACTCATTTTCCTGACCACTCTCCAAAACAGTTTGTTTTATGATAAGTGATTTTACTTTCAACCTCAATACATTTTTGAGGACATGGATATCATCATTGTGTTTTAAATTACTTTGGTACTCTTCTTATATTACAAAATTATAATCTATCATACATTTTTTCTCTCTTTAATTATAGGGGGATCAAGGCGACCAGGGTCCACGGGTATGTGTTTTTTTCTTGCATGTCCTACTCTGATGTGTGGATGAATGTGTGTTATGTCTCCCTTATGCCTTATGGACTTGTGGGTTGCATTTTTGAGATGCATGGGTTTCTGTGGACAAGGCTGACTCGGGCTTGTCAAGCACAACAGAGCCTTACTTGTGTGTGTGTGTGTGTGTGTGTGTGTGTGTGTGTGTGTGTGTGTGTGTGTGTGTGTGTGTGTGTGTGTGAATAAGTCTTGAAACTATGAACACTTGGAGTCATTTTGAATAATCAGTACCGGCAGCCTGCCTGCAATATTTTGGAGACTTTTCAACAATATCGGCTCATATCAGTTGTGTAAGATCAAAGTCAAAGTCTAAAGTCCTAGAATCAAAGTCCTAACATACTGCGGCTTCATAATGACGTGCGTGTATGTCAGACTAAGAGCTCATTCAAAGAATGTAATTATTTCCAGCACAGTTGCTTGACAGCTTGATAAATTCATACCTCTTAAAGGAATATTATGAAGAATGTGCTTTGCTATAGTTGACAGATTATGAAATAAATCACTTGCATATCTCATTCCAATATCCTTGTATGTGCGCTGAGATTCAATGACTGCTCTTCAGTTGGGCGAAACACAGCTTCTCTCTATCCCAGAATTGTGTCTTTTCCTCTCATGATTTCTCTCTCTCTCTCTCTCTGTTACTTTGTGCATTTTCTTGGTATGTATCATAATCTTGAACAGACTCTAAGGGGGTCTCAGCTTGAGTGAGTGCCTTGAACTGTTTTCGCCCATGCATTGGAGTGAGCGGAAGTTAAAGGGATAGTTCACTTTGAAATAAAATTTTGGTATGTTTTAGCTTACCTCAAGGGCATCCAAGATGTAGGTGTCTTTGTTTCCGCAGTAGTTTCAATTTGATATTTTTAGGTTAAACCGTTCTTGTCTGTCAGTCATATAATGCAGGTCTATGGTCACCACCTCAAAGAGCATGCACAGAGAAGTCCAAATTAAACAATTCCCCATCATAAGTACACATTGATGGCCTAAGACACGAAACGAGCGGTTTGTGTGAGAAAACGAACAGTATTTATTGTTTTTACCTCTTGTACACTTTCCAGTGCTTGCGCAGACTAAGCCAGAACGCGCGCACACGTCACACACCAGGAAGCGCGCGCGCCCTCAGATCACTTGGACGTGGTTGTGTAGAGGTAAAAACGATATAAATACTGTTCGCTAATTGTTAATTGTTTCTTATGTCATGGGCTTGTATACGTATACGGTATTCTAAAAATTTACAGGGGTAATTCAGTGATTTTAGTGCTGCCCGAATCCATAATATCAGTGTTTTTTCTCACTCAACCCACGTAAAAATCCCCGGCCAAATTAGTAAGGCAAGGCAAGGCAAGGCAAGTTTATTTATATAGCACATTTCATACACAATGGCAATTCAAAGTGCTTTACATAGAAGAAATTAAAATAATAAAAAGAAATAAGAATAATTAAAACACTTTGAACACAGTAGTACCTACTGTTTTTTGACAAACAGGTCGTGTGGTAATTGAATTGCCGTCTGAATACACATCTCTGAGTTTAAAAGAAGAGATTGGAAATTCACTGTTTAAATCCTTTTTGATCACTGCCGAGCACCGTATGTAAGATGTAGCCTACACTTTTATTACTGAAATGCTGGAAAGTATTTACAAGAACAATATTTCATCGCAGCTTTTTTTAATTTTATTTTTTTATTTTTTTATAAAGAACACCGCTTTCTCGCATAATGCAGTGAAACAGCCCCTGGACGAGAGAATAATTGATTCTCGAGCCGTCGATATCAACAGATTCAGCAGCATCACCGCGGACAGCACCGGGTAACGTCGCACGTAAGAAGGTATATGTTAAGCAGCTTCCTAAGGTATGGTTCGGGGAACACGCCTAGAAATGGTATACCTTTAGTTAAGTTATACCTTAAGAGTCTTTGTAGCGCGCTAAGAGACAATGTTATCGGGAAACCCAGCCTTGATTATTCTATTTAACTTTTCTCTTATTATCCTCGTTCCCTTGGGTGCCAAAGTCGCACCTCACACCGGCCATTCATATTATGTGAGCACACGATCACAAACTGGTCAGTTTTGGGTCACTAAACAGAGGTAATTGGCTAATATCTTAGACGGTCACATCCACGCTTATTCTATCTAAGATATTTTGTACAGCCCCCTTGGTTGTATACACTTGAATTAAAGTAACGTTTTCTTTAGACAGAGGTCACGACCACTACTACAGATATAAGCCGACCAATATTACTTCTCTGATAGTAGCTTAGGTTTGGTCATGTCATGGTTTTCCACGTACACTTAACTAAATTAGCATTACATTAAACAGAGGTAAGACTCACCCTATTTAGGTTGGTCGAGCAGCATTTTGCTGTCCTAAACGGAAATTCCCTTTTAGTCTTTACAAACCAAGTACACGGAGGGGAGGGGGGTTCCTGCACATTACGGCAGTGCTGGAGGGTGACCAGGCTGACCTTCCCACGGATCTGGATGAGGGCGAGGGTATATCCCCGTAGGGGGTGAAAGAGTTCCTAGGCTTTGTCCTAAGTCAAGTCAAGTCAAGTCACCTTCATTTATATAGCGCTTTTAACAATATGGATTGTTTCAAAGCAGCTTTACAGTGATACTAGGAAATTACCGTAACAGATTGTTTAGGCTTTACAACAGCTCTAGGATAAAGTTATTGTCCAGCTAAAGTTTTGATTGATTGATTCACTTCCGTTGCGAAGATCATTAGTTATTAACTTAGGGGCCGCTAACACAATACCGTTCTAACAGGAAAACCCTTAACGCGCTCCGGCCGCCCATCCGCACAAAACAGTGCCTGGTGTATCGAGAACGCACTCCCTGAAAAAAATTCCAAGGTGCAAAACATCTGTGCAAACCTCAAAAACGCAAACATGTGAAAACGCAGATGTCACGCACATGCATATTACATGTTCAGTCCAAAGGTATGCGCGTTTGTAAGATACTAGACACATGACTTTTAAATGAAAGATTGGTATCAAAGAGCACACCCAGGTTCCTAACCGACGACGAGGACTTGACAGAGCAGCCATCAAGTGTTAGACAGTATTATTGGTTATTACGTGAGGAAGTTTTTTGTCCAATAATTAGAATCTCTGTTTTATCAGAATTAAGTTGTAGGAAATTGCTAGTCATCCAGTTTTTTATATCAGTTATGCATTCCGTTAATTTTGTGAATTGGTAAGTTTCGTCAGGGTGTAAAGAAATATAGAGCTGTGTATCATCAGCATAACAGTGAAAACTAATTCCATGCTTCCTAATGATATCTCCCAAGGGTAGCATGTACAGAGTGAACAGCAAAGGTCCTTCAGACCATACTGAACTTTTGATCGATAAGACATCTCTTCATTTACTGCTACAAACTGATAACGGTCAGATAAGTATGATTTATAAGTATGACCATGCTAATGCAATTCCACTAATGCCACCATAATTTTCGAGTCTATTTAAAAGAATGTTGTGGTTGATAGTGCCAAATGCAGCACTAAGATTGAGTAACACTAATAGAGAGATACAACCACAATCGGATGATAAGAGCAAATCATTTGTGACTCTAATGAGAGCTGTCTTAGTACTCTATGATACGGTCTAAATCCTGATTGAAAATCCATGCAGATATAATTTCTTTCTAAAAAGGAACATAGTTGTGAAGATACTGCCTTTAGTATCTTTGACAGAAAAGGTAGATTCGAGATCGGCCTGTAATTGACTAATTCTGTAGGATCAAGTTTTTTTTTTTTAACAAGCGGTTTAAACATAGCCAGCTTAAAAGTTTTTGGTATGTATCCTAATGACAAAGATTAATTAATGATATTAAGAAGAGGATCTATGACCTCTGGAAGCATCTCTTTCAGTAGCTTAGTCGATATAGGGTCTAACATGTTGTCGATTTAGATGATTTAACGAGTTTAGAAAATTCTTCCTCTCCTATAGCAATGAATGAATCGAGTTTTTCCTTAGGGAGACTACAATAAACTGCCTGATGCGATACTGTAGTAGACGGTTGCATAGTTATAATTTTCTCCCTGATATTATCAATCTTATAAGTGAAGAAGTTCATAAAGTCATTACTGCTGTGCTGCTTGGAAACTTCTGGGCTTGAAGCTTTATTTTTCGTTAGTTTAGCCACTGTTTCAAATAATTACCTACGGTTTTGTTTATTTTCTTCTAATAGGGTTGACAAATAAGCAGATCTAGCAGCTTTTAAGGCCTCTCTGTATGCAATCGTGCTCTCTTTCCATGAAATGCGAAATACCTCTAGCTTTGTTTTCTTCCAGTTGCGCTCCATTTTTCTGGCTGCTCTCTTAAGGGCCTGAGTGTGCTCGTTGTACCACGCCGTTGGACTGTTTTCTTTAATCTTTAAGCGCAAAAGGAGCAACTGTGTCTAAAGTGCTGGAAAAGAGAGAATTCTGTCGCAATATCGAGTTCTTCTAAGCTACAGTATCTGGGATACTGAGATGATGAAACTGATCAGGAAGATTATTAATAAAGCAATCTTTAGTAGCAGAAGTGATAGGTCTAATATATTTGTAACACGGAGTCGGCTTTGCAGCCTTGGCTAAATGGAGTTTACACAAGACTAGATAATGATATGAGATGTCATCGCTCTGCTGCAGAATTTCAACTGCATCAACATTGATTCCATGTGATAATATTACATCTAGAGTATGATTACGACAATGAGTAGATCCTGACACGTGTTATCTAACTCCAATAGAGTTAAGAATGTCTTTAAATGCCAATCCCAATGCATCTTTTTCGTTATCTACATGTATATTAAAATCACCAACAATTAGGACTTTATCTGCAGTCAGTACTAACTCTGATAGAAAGTCAGCAAATTATTTGATGAACTCTGTATGGTGCCCTGGTGGCCTGTATACAGTAGCCAGCACAAATCTCAAATGTGATTTATCATTTGCACTATATATTGCTAGATTAAGCACCAACACTTCAAAAGAATTATATTTGAAACTAGACCTCTTAGTAATTCTGAAAGTATTACTATAAATTACAGCAACACCTCCCTCTTTGCCTTTCAGACAAGGTTCATGTTTATAACCGTAATCTTGGGGGGTGGACTCATTTAAAGGGCCCTTTCACACCTACCTTGTTTGGTCTGGATTTTCTGACTTTTCAGTTTGGTCCGAATCAAAATTACAGGTGTGAAACCTCCCTGGGACCATGGTCCGGACCAAACAGACGAAATTTGGTCCGACGAAAAGAGGTAGTCTCGGTCCGGATCATACTGAACAAAGGTTTGGTTCGTTTCTATTGTGAAAGCATTTTCTGTATGGTTCGGACTTTCAGACCATTTACAGGAAGTTCCGGTGGTTCCCGCGTAGCCTAAACAACTGAAGAAGAATATTTATGTGCAGATCCTGTCAGTCCTGCCCACAGCGTTGCTTCCAGCTCATGTAAAGTTCTTCAGTGCGCTCGCATAATTGCAATGTAAAACCAAACTGAAACTAACCGAATGTATACAATGTATCAAAACATGAACTTTGGTTCGGACCTTTGTGCGGACTTTCAGGTGTGAAAACGCCCAAAGTCATGTAATCGTTTGGTTTTAGCCAGGTTTCTGTCAAACACAGCACATCTAGGTAATAGTCTGTAATCATTTCATTAAAAATAAGTGCTTTTGAAGTAAGGGATCGAATATTCAGCAACCCAAGCTTTATCATTTGCTCATTTGTATTATATCTGTTTTTTTTTTTATTTGTTGAACATCAATTACATTTTTACCCTGGGTTTGGAAGTTTTTTGTATTTCCTAATTTGGGGAACAGACACAGTCTCTATATGATGATATCTAGGTGAAAGAGGCTCTATGTCAGGGGTGCCCAATCCTGCTCCTGCCGATCGACTGTCCTGCACAGTTCATCTCCAACCCTAATCAAACACACCTGAAGCAACCAATTAAGGTCTTCAGGATCACTTGAAAATGAAAGGCAGGTGTGTTTGATTAGGGTTGGAGATGAACTGTGCAGGACAGTCGATTGGCAGGAGCGGGATTGGCAGGAGCGGGATTGGGCACCCCTGCTCTATGTGATGGGATTTATCTGACCTCGGTGTCTGTCTGCTTCCTGACCTGAGCCCCAATTCATGTTTGAGCTCTAAGACTATGTGCTATATTACTAGAGAGAAGAGCAGCACCATCCCAGGAGGGATGAATACCATCTCTTTTCAACAGGTCAGGTCTGCCCCAAAAACTTTTCCAATTGTCTATGAATTCTATATTATTTTATTTTGCGGACACCACTTAGACACCCAGCCATTGAGTGAGCACAGTCTACTAAGTCTCTCATCACTCTGGCGAACAGGAAGGGGGCCAGAGCAAATTACAGCCTGTAATCCCACACTAAGGTCCCACACTTCAGATGTGTTGCCATTGTTGTTGCGATGGACATTATATAGCAGTCTTATATGACTGTCTACCCCTAAGGGGCTACCTTTTGGGCCATAGGGTGATGCAGATTTATTCTCTAATTCTGTGGCCAGACCCCACCTTTGTCCTTGGGTCCCAAACTTGAGATGTATTGCTGCCATTCTCAGGACAGACACCTCTCTTGTAGCAGTCTTAGAAGACTGTCTAGTTTGAATTGTCTTCATGGGCTACAGGGTTAAATGCATTTGCATTAATTCCCAAACTATGTGGACAGACCCTGGATTAGAGGGTCCAACGCTCACGGTGTGTGTATATCGTATAGCCGTATATCGAGTGGAAATTCTTCCTTCCAAACTTGAAATGTTGCCACACGTTGGCAGTACTATACTTGGCTCAGGACCAGGGCTCCCTGTGAGCCGAGAAAGAAAAAGGGTTACGCACAAATGCATTCATACCCTGTGGACAGACCTCAGCTTCGACCTTGGGTCCCACACTTGAGTCTTGACTCCCTCATAGCGGTCCTAGATGCCCGTCTAGATTGAAATGTCTAGCCCTAAGGCGCTAGCCTTTATGGGTCACACAAAAGTTCTTTACATGTGCAAGTCTATTTACATCAACAACAACAACAACAACATTTATTTATAAAGCACATTAAAACACAATATAGATTGATCCAAAGTGCTGTACATAGTACAAAGCAGGTCTACACTATCAAAAAGCAAAAAAACAAAACAAAAAAAAAACCCTACAACAACATTAATTACAGGTTTCCAAAAGCTAAAGAATAAAAATTAGGGCTGGGGGAATTAACGCGTTAATCTTTGCGATTAATTTGAGATGTTTAACGCGTAAAAAAAAAATAACGCAATTGACGCAGCACTTTTTTTTTTTTTTTTTTGCCTCGTTTTAATGATTTCCTGTTGCGGCTGCTATTGAAAAGGCGAAAATATGCCATCCCGCCCCTCCGTGTTCGGCGATCAGGTTTCATTCTCGCGCAGCTTTCATGAGCGGGTCTTTTCCACTCCGTGTGTGCGCCGCGCTCTCCGTTCCGTGCGTGTGTGTGTGTGGCGGCGCGCTGCACTCTCTGCTCAATGTTCAGCTCAGTGTTGGCGCTGCGCATTCTGCTCTGTCGTTAACGGCCCAAACGCTCCAATCATGTACCGATCACGCACTGGAAAAGCAAAGTCCGCTCAAATAACGTGAAATTTCTCAGTAGTAGACTTCTGTTTGCAATAGCCCTATACTGAGCTGGTATAGTCATGCTGGGTAACAATGGTAAAATGACCTGCTCTGATCTAATAATAGCTTTGTAGGACTATATTTTATTTTGATAATTAGTAAAAAAAATAAAGAAATCTGTTAAATTGATTATGTTGATTGATTATTGAAAAAGAATAATATATTGATATATTGATGTTTAATATTATTTTAATATAGGGCTATTTTCTGTGATTCTAAGTTTAAATATTGATGATTACACGCTTGGGGGAAATGCAATTAATTGCAATTAATTACAGCCAATTGTGCAATTAATTAGTTAATTTTTTTAACTGATTCCCAGCCCTAATAAAAATGTATTTTAAGAGTAGATTTAAAAATGTCCAATGAAGGAGAAGACCTCACATGGTAAGGGAGACCATTCCAAAGCTTGGGCCCAGCCACAGAAAAAGCCCGATCACCCTTTGATTTGTAGCGATACCGAGACACATTTAAGAGGAAGTGATTGGAAGATCTAAGTGCCCTAGCAGGACAATATGGCACAATAAGATCACTAATGTACCTTGGTGCACGGCCAGACAACGCCTTATATACAAACATAAGGATCTTAAAATCATCTCTGAATTTAACCCTCTGGGGTCGGCAAATGCGCTCGCGTGTTTTGCTGGATTTTCTTCACATTGTAGCACAATAAACTTAACCCTCTGGGGTCTGAGCTGTTTTCTGGGCCCTGGAGGTGTTCTGACATGCTCTGACATTTGTGCTTATTTCTGTTACTTGTGACATTTTCATGGCTAAAGTCTGATTACACTGTATTCAGCACAAACTCTGCTACAATAATATATCAGCAGCAAGTATATAAAAGTTTGTAGTTTTGAGATAATAACATTTATGCGTGGTTTGTGAAAAAACAAAAAACAATTGTCACTGAAATAAGCTCATGAAACCCCTACTGATTATTTCTTCATAAGACTTTTGAAAATTGTATCACGTAGCCTAGAATATTTGCTTCAAAACTATGTGAAAATCACCCTGACTGCTCATTCAGATAAGACAATATATTGATTTAAGATTTCTAAGACGTGTTTTGTGTTAGAAAGCTTTATTCGAAGGGGCGGATCACCTCATTAATATGTAAGGTTTTCTCACCTGAGAAAGACAAAGACACTCCCTAATGGCCCTATTAGGAGCCATCAGGCCCTGCCATTCTGAGCAACCTTGCACAAAGAATGAGGAGATTTAAAAAAGAATGGCTTTTAGATTGTTTTTAATTTATTTACAACACAACATAATCCAAAGATACACAAATGACAAAAAACACATTATTTAACACACTGAACTAAAGACAGAGACTTGAACTGTCACACACCTTTGTGCCATTCCTGAAACATAGTACATACCTTTCATTTCCATGGTGTTTGATTTTTCACTTTAGCATGTTCATGGATGGAGACTTATGTGAATGTTGAAGTCAGCAGGACTTATTCAGTGGCATCTTGTTCCTCTAAAAACAACAACAAAACAGCTGTGAACATGCTGATATCAAGAGAAACTATGCTGCTCAATTTGGGGAATACATTTTAGATTTTTCAGGTTAAAATAGCTTTTTAAAATGTACAGAATACACACACACACACACACATATACATATATATATATATATATATATATATATATATATATATATATATATATATATATATACTAGCCTACTTTTACCATGCTGTGTTTTATTATAGAATATAAAAACATCCTCGTGTCGAACATGTATACAAGCACTGAAAGGTTGCCTACCATTCTAGTTCACATTTCATGTTTCTGTCTATATATACATGTACATATATGACATTAGGCTTAGTTCATGTTTTTACTCCAAACACATTTCATAACATACATTTTAATCTGGCATGACCAGTTTAACATGTCTTACCTTAAAAATCGTCTCATCTTCAAATCGCGTTCTTCTGAGGTAAATCCGAGGTAAATTCAAGGTAAACAGCACAGCACAGCACAGCTTACAGTCGTCCACAGTGTTGCCAGATTGGAAATGTCCAAGTATCGTACCAGAAGCTCAAAATTATCGTATTTGGAAGAAAATTATCGTACACGAGTCAACGACATGAAAATGACAGACATCCCAACCTGCACAAAGTCATTTCTGGGAGTCAAGAAATCTCCAACGGGAGGGAGGGAGGGAGGGAGGGAGGGAGGGAGGGAGGGGTTGAGGGGGGGGGGGGGGTGTGTGTTCTGTTCTGATTCGGGAGTATAGATAAAAGCCCGCCCGCACTTACAATTGATTGGTTGGGTCCTTACATGCGCTTCGTGAGGCACACTAGCACACACACGCAAGGTCTCTCGCTCCCTCTCTCTACAGGTTCTTCCCCCGGTAGACGTAGAATCCACGGCTAGATCAATGAGAAGTCCTATTACAACGACCATCATTTGAAGTGTCACACAGTTCTGAAATTATCGTACATTATAGGATTTTTTCCATTATTGATCGTACATCGTACAGAGGTCAAAATTATCGTACAAATACGATAATTATCGTACATCTGGCAACACTGGTCGTCCAAACTCGATGAAAGCAGAGAAGAGTAAGTTACGAAGTCTCTGCTTCTTTGTTTTGAGGTGATGAGGGCGTTTACAGGTCTGCGTTTCTCCGCATGGATCATTTGCATGTCAATCGCTCGTGCGCGCGTGGGTGTGGTCACATTATAGTTAATTAGGACGCGTTTGAGAAACTGTACATGCCGCTGCTTTCGTATGGATTACTTAAAAATATAATATTTGTTTTTTATATAATTTACATACTTTAAAAATAGAGATTCCAAGCGTTGTATAGACATGCGTTTCAAGTCTGTGTGACAAACATTCGCTGAGTTACAGGTCATTTTCTGTCGCGTTTCAGAATGAGTTTCACATTGAGAGAGACGGCAGAACGCGCATCATGTTTATTTTCTTTGTTTTACGAAAAACACAACATTTTGTTTTTATTATGAGTGTACACAAATAAAAGAAGACATTTAACAGCTTTGAATGATGTACAACACAAGTATGTAAAATCAAAATCAACAGAGTATTTTGCACTGATATAAAAAAAAACGAGCAGATCACGCCGGCGTGATTGCCGACCTCAGGGGGTTGACTCCGTAATTTATGGTCATACAGAAAAAAGAAATATAAAAAAAGAATCTGTGATATTTCTACTTTTGTATGTGTCCACTTACAATCAAATCAAAACATTGTGCTTTTGTAAAATAAAGAAAATAAACAGGGTGTGCTTTCTGCCTCCCCGTCGCGGTGAACTTTTTTTTCCTGAGCACGTCTATAAACTGAAACAAAACTCAGCGAATACTTGTCACATATTTATGAGCCATATACCTTTATAAACATTTAAGTGTGTACTTTTAAATGATCGGATTCAAACTGAAAACAAATATTCTCTGTTTAAGTAATTTGTATAAAACCAACAAGATGTCCAGTATCTCAAACGCTTGCTCATTATTTTTAATTCGACCACGCCCACGCGCGCAAAAGAGATTCACATGCAAATCTCCACATGGAACGCGAACGCGCTCGTTACCTCAAAAACAAAGCACCAAAAAACTTCACAAGTCTCTGCTTTTCGTCGAGTTTGGAAGACTGTGAAGGGATGCTAAAACATGGGAAATATGATCCCTCTTTTTAGACCCAGTCAAAAGTCTTGCAGCTGCATTCTGAACAACTTGCAATCGAGATAGTGAAGATTTAGGGAAATCAGAATAAAGAGAGTTGCAATAATCTGAAGCCCTGGGCTTCAATACATGAAGCCCTGTATAAATTATATCTATATTCTTTTACTTTTCTTCAAAATGTATATTTATATTGTTTGGTTGAATGATTGATTGAATGAAAAACTTTATTGAACAACAACAATCCACACGAAGTGTTCAAAAGGATAAAAACACAAAAAAGCCCAAAGGGTTGTTTCCATTGTGGTCCTTAAGATGGAAGATGAGTAACAGTACATGGACTAAAAACATTGAGGACAATGAAGAAAGAGGGCATAAAAAAACACACACACACAAAAAACACATAAAAACACAATAAAAAGAACAAAACAAGGACTAAATTCCCAGATAGACAAGCAGACAATACAATATTCCTACTACTTCAAGGATTTCTATTTCTATTTCCTTTCTTTTTTTTTTTTCTTTTTTTTTGTAAGTTTAATAACCAATTTTTTTATTGAAGATTTAAAATGATAATAGGAAGAGCTCAACAGTTTAAGGTTTGAAGGTAAACCATTCCACAAGACAGCTGCAGAGTATAGGAAAGAGTACTTTCCACACAGTTCTTAAAGCGGCAGGGCCTGTAATCTGTGGAACTCCCCCTGGTGCAGTAATTGTGCATATCACTAATTTTTGAAAAGTAATCACATACATACTTGGGTGCCAGATTATTTCTTATCTTACAAACTAAACACAGTTTAAGTTGAGAAACCCTCTCCTCCACTCTGAGCCACCCAAGACTGGAGAAATGGTCAGGAAGAAGATGAATTCTAGGATGTAATTTAAGGATCACTCTGATTAGTTTATTTTTACAGATCTGTAATTTGTCTTTGAGTCCTTTAGGCCTGTGTACCAAGATGTACAGGCATAGTCAAGATGACATTGAACAAGACCATCGGCCAGGATTTTTAAGGTTTTACTATCTAAGAGGCTGGATATTCTTGCCAGGAACTTAGTCCTTTGGCTTACCTTTGAGATAATTTTTCGGGCCATAAGCTCCCCTGATAGTTTGTTATCTAGTATACAGCCCAAGTAAGTAACTGCTTCCTTGGCTGTAATTTCAACATTACCTACGACTACCCTAAACCCCATAGCCTTTTTCAGTTTATCTCTGGACCCAAAAATAATTGACTCTGTTTTGCCAAGGTGGATAGACAACTTGTTGTCTGTTAGCCAAACACTGAGGTTAAGGAGTTCTGAACTAAGTAGCCTTTCCACCTCTGATTTGTCTTTATGAGAGACTAGAATAGCTGAGTCATCTGCAAATAAAAACAAATTACAGTCTATAGCTGACGACATATCATTGACATATAATAAAAAAAGAGAGGACCCAAAATACTCCCCTGGGGAACTCCACAAGTTAATTTAAGTGGTGAGGACAAGGTCCCTTCCACATCTACCACCTGTTCTCTGCCCACCAGGTATGACCTCACCCACTGAAGAGACTTAGTTCATTGTGGGAGTGTGTAGTACATACTAGGGATGGGCAAATGAAGCCTCATGAAGCATTGAGGCTTTCCCCTGAATGTTTCGGGAAAAGATTCGAAGCACCAAGAGTGTCAAAAACAGCGCCATCTTGTGGCAGGTCAAATTTATAGCAGCCATGTTTATGAGCAGCTGAGTACGCAGCGCCATTGTTTTATCCATTAAGCACAAATAAAAGCCTGACAACGTTAAATGTTCAGTTTTCTGATAATTCACATATTAAAGGTTGCCAATAAAATAAATGTAACAATTATATTAATACTATACAGAAATAAAAATACCAACAGAGTTGCTTGATGCAAGTAAATGTTGGTCTAATTATTTTATGGATTCTATGCTGTTTGTGTCAGAATATATGATCATGTAACATAGGCTGTAGGCTTATTTATATATATATATATATATATATATATATATATATATATATATATATATATATATATATATATATAAAGTTAGTAAATGGACTTAAACTTCCAAAAACCTGTAGAGTAGTGGTCTGGGTTCAAGCATTCCGACGCAAAGTGAAGCATTCACGTGACTGGAAAGAAAGTGAGGCTTCTTTTCGTTGATCACGTGTTTCTCTGAAAACAATATGCGCTCCGGCACAGAGCTTCATGAGAAATTGCGCTGCGTACTCGATACGCGCTTTGAAGCTTCAGTGTCAAATGTAACATCACTAGTACATACTCGCGAATGTGACGCACATGTTATTCACGAGTGATTTGGATTAACCGGAAACTGAGCTCCTCCGGCCACGGTGGATTTCAATACCAGGTAGCGAATAGGTACCCTGGATTGCCTGAAAGTTCCCCTGGCCTAGATTCCCCGATCGGGACCGCACATGGCGAGTGTTGATCTTTTTGCCCAGTGCAGCACGGTCTTTCTCCTTCCTGACGCTCTCTGCGTTGTTCCATTTTTCGTGGGACTGTGATGATGGGAATTATGACAATCTGGGCGATATGACCAAAATCTCATATCACGATAACGATATAGATCACGATATAGCAACTTTTCTGTAAATTCAATCAATTAATAGTTAATAGTTAATTAATATATATATATATATATATATATATATCGCATGGAAAATACTGTCTTTCAGTATATGAACTAAAAGAATAGTTGAGATATAGGCTATATATATATAAATATACACACATTTTTCTCCCTTTATTTAGAACTTATGGGCAAATGTTTAATTAAGAATGTAGAAATATAAAATATGAATGAAATATAAAACTGACTTCAATACCAAAAGCCAATATCAACGTGAGTGAAATGCCCGTGCTCAGCTGTCAAGTCATCATAGGTAAGTCAATGGCAATGCGCTGACATTAGTTTTCCCGAGGACATACTGTATATGTCACCAAATGTCAAACAATTAGGCCTACATTTCAGTGAAAATGAATAGCATGTAATATGCAACTGTTTGTTTTTTGAAACCAGCGAAAATTGCAGGATAGTGTAGAACAGCGGTCCCCAACCTTTTTTGCGCCACGGACCGGTTTAATATCAGACAATATTTTCACGGACCGGCCTTTAAGGTGTGGCTGATAGATACAACAAAATAAAATGATACGACCAGCATAAAAACTGGGGTATTTTTTAAATATAATAATAAACGTGAATCCAATGTGTAGGCTTACTCGCAATTTTATTAGCAGTGTACTCGTAACATCACGCCTAAAGACAACTGAGAAAGCCTGAACACAAACAAAATGCCCCCCAAAAGAAAAAAAATCTCCCATGTTTTCGGTGCTGATGCGATGTAAGGGTGGAGCTGCCAATAAAGCACCTAAAAGCTGTCACAAATAACCGGCAAAATGAATGATTATGAATATGTAAAATATAGCAGGAGACATTTTAATTGTTTAATAATAAACAAGTGTTTTCTGTGCAAAGATGAAGTTGACGATGCTGACTCGATCTTCGCAGTAGGCCTAGTGAACGCGCCAGAGAGAAATGCACATTTCATACGAATTAGCCTACATAAGCAGAGAACAGTCTGTTTTCTTTCATTTTGAATTGTTCTGTTTAAAAGTAGACATTTCAAGCTTTCTATATCTCAGGTCTGTGAGGCAAGTCAAGTCAAGTCAAGTCATCTTCATTTATATAGCGCTTTATTATAGCGCTTTATTATAGTGCTTTATTATAGCGCTTCATTTATAAGGTAGCAAGTAGGCTACCTTATTACTGAGTTTCGGTTAATTTATGAGATCAGCTCCAGTTCACGCGCCCGCGCCTCCATGTATTGATTAAATATTTTCTACTATATTTACTTCTTAATCCAGGCAATTGGTTGATGAAACATTGATTAAAATTAAGATACAATTAAAGCTGCCGTCGGCAACATTTTTTTGATCATATTCAGTGAAATCGACACTATAATCCGACAGAACAACATAAATAAGGTGGTTTTAGAAAAAAAAACGAGCTTCTAACTCCACCTGGAGCATGTTATTTGTTTTGCAAAAATCCACCGCTCCCGGATCATCAGGTCCAATCAGCGCAGGGGGGTGTGCGATCTGACTGTCAATCACAGTTCGTGCACACATCACAGATCCCCCCTCCCTCGCGGCTCGCGCACGTTACAATATCACATGCACACAACACGCCTGAAGTTCGCCTGAAGATTGTACGAAGCGTGATGGCGGAGAGAAAATCTACTAACAAGCTTCCAATTCCTCGGTTATTGCTATCTATGGATAAATTAGCCAGGGCAGCCTACCTTCGAGTCCATGGTGTTGATCGATGCTGAAGAGACGGACGCGTTCACAGAAAATCAGGTACACATGCACTGACGAGCACGACCACGATGGGAGGTGCTAGCTGGTAGTGGGGGAGGGGCATGGGAGTTGTAAACATTAAAAATTTTGGCTAAGTCGACCCAATCTGCCAGACTTGCCGACTGCAGCTTTAATACAAAACGAAATTAAATTTAAAGACAGGCTTTTTGCTTTCTGTTTGAGGTCTCTGTGAAAGTTTTAAAGCAGTCTTTTAGTGCTGCTTTCAGAGCGCTCACGTCCGTAACGGAGAACTGTCCCGTCCGTAACATTTTTTTGTTTTTGTTTTTTTGTTTTGTTTTTTTGTGTGAAATAGGCTACATTTCTAAATAAATGCGACTTATAGTCCAGTGCGACTTAGGCTATATGTTTTTTCTTCTTCATGACGCATTTTTTGACTGATGCGACTTATACTCCGGAGCGATTTATAGTCTGGAAAATACGTTAAGTTATATATTCTTTCTGTGCGGCCCGGTACCAAATGTCCCACGGACCGGTACCGGTCCGCGGCCCGGGGGTTGAGGACCTCTGGGGTAGAACATTGATTCACACAACGTCACATCATGCACTTAAAGTGCTTCTGTGAACGGAGGAAACAGAATAAAACTAAATATATAAAACTAATATATAGGCCTATATGCAAGATATAGACTATTTCACTTAAATAATTACAGATTAACAAAACGAAAGGAACATTTTTGCTGTTCATGCGACTGGGTCCAAAGTTCACGGAAAGGAAACCGAGACGTCATGCAAATGGCATCGTGCTTGTTTTCTGTATTTTACAAAAGCTTTGTAGTATTGAATCATCTTTTCCTCAGAAGGACAAAAATTCCTGTGATCGCGCTAACGCCTCACACGCGCACACGCTCTAGCATTGCTAACTTGACATCGCAGCATGTTCATTATCAAAATAAAATAGTCAACCAAACATATAGAAAGTTAACCAAACAATGTCCATGCTACAGAGGTAGCCCCTCATTTAGGAACAGGCTCCTCGGTTTGTCTTGGTTGGTCTTTCTCCTACTCGGAGCCACCTGGTTCTTTCTCCCCTTCACTCGCCATGTTATTCACGTTTCTGCCTGCATCCCCACCATGGCTGGTGTGTATGATTCCAGTCATCCAAATGATTAACAAGTTTTGTCATAAACAATGTTTTTTGCGACACCACGAAATAAAAGATAGAGCATAATATGAAACAATAGACTTTTTATATCGTCCATACGATATATATCGTCATATCGCACAGCCCTAATCGTGTGTAGTATTTTCCATTATTGGCTCTAGTAAGAGTGAAGCGGTGATTTGTATTTTTTCCGCCCCAATGCACACGAGCGTCATTCAAGCCTGCATCTCATTTTATTTGTTTACTTTATTGGGACTATTTTTGACAGTTAAATAGTTTTCCAAGATTCTGGGCCCAGTGAAGGTTAATAACTGACTGAAAAGAAATGTAAAGTGATGTAAAGCTCAAACATGAATTGTGGCTCAGGTCAGGAAGCAGACAGACTGGCTAAACTGACCGTCTGCCAGCTGACTCACATCACCAAGGTCAGATAAATCCCATCACATAGAGCCTCTTTCACCTAGATATCATCATACAGAGACTGTGTCTGTTCCCCGAATTAAGACCCAAAAAGACCCTTAAAAAACTTCCAAACCCATCCAGGGTTTTTCCTGGCTCAAAACGAGGCGGAGGTGGTAAAATCCTGATCATGTTTTTTAATAGTAAGATAATTAAATTTGTATTTTTTGTAGACCATCATATAGCCTACTGTGTTTCCCACAGTATTTTTGTGGGTGTAGCTCGTTACCTCTAGGGGGTCCGGGGGCATGCCACCCCGGAAGAAAACTTTGTAATTTTTTTTAAAGGGCATTTTTCCCCTAATTTTATTAAATGTATGCTCCACCTTTCATTTCAAATTATTCAATTTGATCAATACATTCAATTAGAATAATAAGACACTATAGGCTGTTAACAATCAAAACGTTGGGAAACACAGTAAGACATTTATATAATTATCAACTATTGGCTATCAGTCGCCACTTACATTTAAATGAAATAAAATCAGAATCATCCTTGCGGTTTCGGTGATTCCCTTGTTATTTTTTATTTTATTTTTTGATATTGGTGTTTTAATCAGGGCATTTGTCCGGTTGGGCAAGTACAATTCTCTCTCACTTGTCCCTTTAAAAAAAAAAAAAAAAAAAAAAAAAACACGTGTCCCGGACAAGCCTTAATGTCAAGCCCTGATGTGTTTTCCTTGATTAGTTTTCCCTGAAGAGAATTACGTTGTTGAAAACGAAAGTAAAAGAGTGACGTTCATTGCGTTTTACTGTGATGAGAGTTCCGTGTCTTTATTAAACTCGAGTCAACACATTATAATGATTGATCTGTCATCCACCCTTGGTTAATTGGAATGTTATGTTTTTATTACTTGGCCCGCCCGACCCGCGGTTTATGATCCGCACAGCACTATCGGCAAACTATACGGTTTGAGAATGGACACAGGCCGCAACAGAACCGTCACGGTGGAAAAAGTGTATCTGAGCATGTGACTGTCTGTCCGAGTTTTGTCGAGAGCCGGAGGTGGCCGCCTTGTAATTCTCTATGCAGGAAAAAAATTAATTAATGTTCAACAAATAAAAAACAGATATAATACAAATGAGCAAATGATAAAGCTTGGATTGCTGAATATTCAATCCCTTACTTTAAAAACACTTACTGTTAATGTTATGACTACAGACTATAACCTAGATTTGACAGAAACCTGGCTAAAACCAAACGATTACATTACTTTAAATGAGTCCACCCCGCAAGATTACAGTTATAAACATGAACCTCGTCTGAGAGGCAAAGGGGGAGGTGTTGCTGTAATTTATATTAATACTTTCAGAATTACTAAGAAGTCTAGTTTCAAATACTTTCTATCAAAGTTAGTACTGGCTGCAGATAAAGTCCTAATTGTTGGTGATTTTAATATACATGTAGATATCGAAAAAGATGCATTGGGGTTGGCATTTAAAGACATTCTTAACTCTATTGGAGTTAGACAACACATGTCAGGACCTACTCATTGTCGTAATCATACTCTAGATCTAATATCACACGGAATCAATGTTGATGCCGTTGGAATTTTGCAGCAGAGTGATGACATCTCAGATCATTATCTAGTCTCGTGTAAACTTCATTTAGCCAAGGCTGCAAAGCCGACTCCGTGTTACAAATATGTTAGAACTATCACTTCTGCCACTAAAGATTGCTTTATTAATAATCTTCCTGATCAGTTTCATCATCTCAGCATCCCAGATAGCTTAGAAGAACTCGATATTGCGACAGTAACTTTTAACTCTCTCTTTTCCAGCACTTTAGACACAGTTGCTCCTTTGCGCTTAAAGAAGATTAAAGAAAATAGTCCAACGCCGTGGTACAGCGAGCACACTCGGGCCCTTAAGAGAGCAGCCAGAAAAATGGAGTACAACTGGAAGAAAACAAAACTAGAGGTATTTAGCATTTCAGGGAAAGAGAGCTCGATTGCATACAGAGAGACCTTAAAAGCAGCTAGATCTGCTTATTTTTCAACCCTATTAGAAGAAAATAAAAACCCTAGGTATTTATTTGAAACAGTGGCTAAACTAACGAAAAATAAAGCTTCAAGCCCAGATGTTTCCAAGCAGCACAGCAGTAATGACTTAATGAACTTCTTCACTTATAAGATTGATAATATCAGGGAGAAAATTATAACTATGCAACCGTCTACTACAGTATCGCATCAGGCAGTGCATTGTAGTTTCCCTAAGGAAAAATTCGATTCATTCATTGCTATAGAAGAGGAAGAATTCGCTTAACTCGTTAAATCATCTAAATCGACAACATGTATGTTAGACCCTATACTGACTAGAATACTGAAAGAGATGCTTCCAGAGGTCATAGATCCTCTTCTTAATATCATTAATTAATCTTTGTCATTAGGATACGTACCAAAAACCTTTAAGCTGGCTATGATTAAACCGCTTGTTAAAAAAACGCAACTTGATCGTACAGAATTAGTCAATTACAGGCCGATCTCGAATCGACCTTTTCTGTCAAAGATACTAGAAAATGCGGTATCCTCACAACTATGTTCCTTTTTAGAAAAATTATATCTGCGAGGATTTTCAGTCAGGATTTAGACTGTACCATAGTACTGAGACTGCTCTCATTAGAGTTACAAATGATTTGCTCTTATCATCCGATTGTGGTTGTATCTCACTATTAGTGTTACTCAATCTTAGTGCTGCATTTGATACTATTGACCACAACATTATTTTAGATAGTCTCGAAAGTTATGTTGGCATTAGTGGAATTGCATTAGCATGGTTTAAATCATACTTATCTGACCGTTATCAGTTTGTAGCAGTAAATGAAGAGATGTCTTATCGATTAAAAGTTCAGTATGGCGTACCACAAGGCTCAGTACTAGGACCGTTGCTTTTCACTCTATACATGGTACTCTTGGGAGATATCATTAGGAAGCATGGAATTAGTTTTCACTGTTATGCCGACGATACTCAGGTCTATATTTCTTCAAAACCTAACGAAACTTATCAATTCACAAAATTAACGGAATGCATAGCGGATATAAGAAATTGGATGACTCGTAATTTCCTACTTCTAAATTCTGAAAAAACAGAGTTTCTAATTATTGGACAAAAAACTTTCTCACGTAATAACCTAGAATACTGTCTAACACTCGATGGCTGCTCTGTTAAGTCTTCGTCGTCGGTTAGGAACCTGGGTGTGCTCTTTGATACCAATCTTTCATTTGAAAGTCACGTGTCTAGTATCTGTAAAACTGCATTTTTCCATCTTAAAAATTACTAAATTACGCCATATGCTCTCATTGACAAATGCGGAACAATTAGTTCATGCGTTCATGACCTCAAGGCTAGATTATTGTAATGCTCTACTGGGTGGTTGCCCTGCACGCTTAATAAACAAACTACAGCTGGTTCAAAACGCAGCAGCTCGAGTTCTTACCAGAACCAGGAAGTATGACCATATTAGCCCAGTTCTGTCAAAACTGCATTGGCTCCCTATTAAACATCGCATAAATTTTAAAATATTGCTGATTACTTACAAAGCACTAAATGGTTTAGCTCCGCAGTACTTGAGCGAGCTCTTAACACATTATAGTCCGTCACGTCTATTGCGATCTCAAAATTCCGGCCAGTTACTAATACCTAGAATATCAAAATCGACTGCTGGCGGTAGATCCTTTTCCTATTTAGCACCAAAACTCTGGAACAGTCTTCCTACCATTGTCCGGGAAGCAGACACACTCTGTCAGTTCAAAGCAAGATTAAAGACACATCTCTTTGACCTAGCATTCACATAATACATTATAGACTTCTATAATTTAATGTTAGGCTGCATAGATTAGGTCAGCCGGAACCGGGAACACTTCCCATAAATCCTGATGTACTCGTTACATCATGAGAAGAATGGCATCTACGCTAATTTTAGTGTCTGTGTTTATCCCGAGGTTTTCCTGCAGCCTGCCGGATCCAGGCCGTATCCAGATCTGACGAAGGACCTTCGCCTGGACCGATGACAACGCAGTGCTGAAGTGCCAACTAGTATCTCCCTATGGAGGATCCCTCTACCACTATACAGATAAGGCGTTGTCGGGAAAACTCGTTTCGCGTTCCTACCCCAAAGCAACAAAATAAAATAAAATTCTTTATCAAAATTTATAAGGAAAGACAAGTACTCTGTTTAGGCTTGGCTTGTAGGGAATTCCAAACCTGCGTATTTTCAAACGCACATAACTATAGAACCCATTCTAAATGCGCATGTGAACACCATCAGCGTTTCTCACAGGTTTGCGTTTAAAGTCTGTGTAGAGGGAATGGTGTCGTCTTAGCGGCCCCTGGTTTAATAACAAATGATCGTTGTGACGGAAGCAAATCAATCAAAACTAGCTTTAGATGGAAAATAACTTAACTCTGCTGTAAAGCCAGAACAATCTCTGTTACCTTAAATTATACGCTTATCTCTGTAAAGCTGCTTTGAAACAATCTACATTGTTAAAAGCGCTATATAAATGAAGATGACTTGACTTGACGTGGGTCGGTTAGTAGGGAAGGACTACACGCCTGCGCACATATATTGTGCACGCCATCAGCATTCTCATGGGTTCGAGTTTTTTGAAAGTTTGCGCTGAAAGAACCTTGTCGTGTTAGCAGCCCCTAAGTTAATAACTAATGATCGTTGCGACAGAAGTGAATCAATCAAAACTAATTTTAGCTGGACAATAACTTTATTCTAGAGCTGCTATAAAGCCAAAACAATCTCTCTTACTTTATTTTCCTATTATCAATGTAAAGCCGCTTTGGAACAATCTACATTGTTAAAAGTGCTATATAAATGAAGATGACTTGACTTAGTATGAAAGTGTTTAATATACTCCCAACGATTTAATCGTGAGTAATGTAAAGTTAATTACTATGATTTATAACTGGTTTAATTTCACAACTTTAGTTAGCTGCCAAGTAAAAGGGAAACAAGTGAGTATTTGAAATTGAGACTTTATTAATTTTTATGTTTATTATTATGCTTATTATGTTTACATTCTGTGATTTTACTGACTTCAATTCAATTTCCCTACAATATACTATAACCTAGTTGCACCCTAGCGGCAGCAAATTTTATTTTGCAGCCAGTGTCGTCTAGCAACTCTCCGTTGGCTTGCGAGCTGGAAAAAACAAACTCTAGTCAGGCCAATCACATCGTGTATAGAGTCGGTGGGCGGGCTTAACATAATGACAGCAGAGTTGTGACGGTTCCGCGTGAATTCCCTGCTACTTGAAAACAAAGAAGATGGCTGCTGCTGCTGGCGAACAGCAGTCTTTTGAATTGGCTTCTCTTTCTGCTGAACCGCCCCTGGAAGCGCAAGTTCATTCCCTAATTTACCGACGTGCGTCTGTCGATGGAAAAGTCCACTGTGCGTCGGGTGCAAAATAGAAATGATACATGCGTCGGTGTACAAAGTCAATTGCGCTGGGTGCAAGATAGGGCCCTTGGAGTTAAGCTTTTCTTTGAGAAAAGAACAAATAACGGCGCTGAAGTCATTCTTAAAAAAGGAAGATATGTTCGGAATTTTGCCGGAAAAACGCTCTGGTTGGTTGTAGCGCTATCCTATTGCGCGCTCAGATTGAGGCATGCCAATGGTGTGTTGCCAGACCCAACATCTTGATATGGGTCTGGCTTGTCAGGCTAGGTAACCAATGCAGCGATCTTAATACGGGGTTAATATGATCATATTTACGAGAGCCTGTCAAAAGTCTTGCGGCTGCATTTTGGACCATCTCTATTCTGTCCAAGATTTTAGTTTGAACACCATAATAGAGTGAGTTGCAATAGTCTAATCTCAAGAAGATAAACGCATGAATAACCTTTTCCAGATCTTTCCGGGATTAAAAAAAGGCTTAACCTTAGAAATCACTCTCAGTTGGGAAAAAAAAAATCATTGACAACTTAGGCTAATTAATCTGTTTGTCAAATTTCAGCACACTATCACAAACCACACCATATCCATTGCCATGCCAATCTCTGTTACTATACCAATCTCCCGAGAGTTGCCATGACAGAATTACCTAGTTGTGGCATGAAACTCTAGATGGCGCAGGCTGATAGGTCTTTAACTCATTTGGTAGCAATCACATCATTAACTACATAGCACAGCTGATTGGTTGCTGTTGCATCAGCGGCCAATGAGCAGCAGGTCAACATTCAATTCTGCAACATTCTGGAGGGCGGAAACCAGAAACCCTCCACCTTTCCCAGCTCCACCTGAGTAAATCTGCTACGGGGGTTAAATCATGTATGTTACATGTGCAACAGCAGCAGCAGCATGTCTTACATGCTCACATCAATGTCTGTGAATGTATTGGCAGTAGCAAGCCTCGGTAGCAGATCTATTCCACATAGACCAAATACATTAACATTGCCACATCCATTACCATGCCATTCTCTATTACTATACCAATCTCTCGTCATGTTGTCATGACAGAACTTAATATGCTGCATATAGTCTACACTGGACGCGACAAAGTGCAAATTGATTTGCAAATCCAATTGTTCTTAGTGTCAGAAGTAGCGCAGAGGCTTTGGTGTACGTCAGAAACAGAACGAGGCATCAGTATACTGTCAGGGATTTTGTGTGTTGCATCGCGTCCTGTCTGGTGTAGGCAGAGTATCAGTTAAACTGAAACATTAAAAATATAAACAACTTACCAAATTTAGTGTGAAGGCTGTGCCTGTTTTTCCATCAGTTTAACCGCTTTACCATCTCTGGTATTCTTGATTTTTACCAGCCACCCGACCATTTTGTTTTCAGTTGTTTTTTGCTCAAAAGCACTTGAGTGAAACAGCTCTAAATGTGAGATTTAATAGCAAAGCTTCAGTGATTCACTAGAGGGGGAAATTTGATTAATCTCCCAGCTAATTATTGGCTATGGTTACGGCAGATTTGGCGCAACTGAATTAAAGCAAAATTCTTGAGCTTATGTGAAATTAGATAAACGTAAGGGGCGCATGTCCTAAAAGGTTGAAAACCCCTGCAGTATATGGCTGAATTAAACTAGTATTTCCACTTGCCGTTGTGCAGCGTTTACTACAAAGATTATTGAGTGGATCTCTGAGCTGTGTGAGTGGAGGCAGGGCTAATTTGCTTATTCATGGATCCACGTATACCAAATGAAGCAAGGGTGTAGAGTTATATTCAAGCAATTTTAAGGCATGGATATTTTTTTTCCCCCTTCTTAATGAGCCATGCAATTCAAATTACTTCCCATAAAATGGTCGGATGGAATATCGCATACACATTGTATTTCTCTGTGTTTTAATTCATATATTGTTTATTTATTTATTTATTTTATTTTAAGAATAGTCTTATGAGTAGGTTTATGATGTTAGTCATGGAGCAGCATGGTGGCTCGGTGGAACTGTTGCCCCCCAGTTCAAGTTCCAGCAGAGCCAGGAGGCCTTTCTCAGTAGGTTTCCAAATCCAAAATCCCACAATCCAAAAACATGCAGTATAGGTGAATTTGAGACACTATATTGTCAGTAGGTGTGAATAAGACTGTGGCTGCGTCCGAAACCGCATACTCAATGAGTAGGTACTTAATTTCAATAAGTACTTACTTAACGAGCGCTAAAAGAGTAGGTACTTTATAGCCAGATCTCGTTGAGTATGAATGCGAACCGGACATCTGCCATGTTGACGTTATCATGTGACCTACGACGCGTTATCACACGCAACTTAAAAGATTTGAACGACACGTTTAATTCATCTATCCGTAAATAATTTGATATTGATTAAACTTGTTCATTTTGTGGTCTTTTTGAAGAAACTGCTGCCCATTTATTTTGTGAATACATTTAGGGTTGATTTAAGTTATTTTATTTAACCCTACTAATGTGATCCACCGTTTTATCCTTAACGATATTTATTTATTTTTATTACGGAATCCCAAAATTGTCATCTCTTGAATATATTGTTAATTTATTTATTTTATATCCAAACATTTTCATCCACAAGCAAATGCGGCTAACTGCTTTATGTTTTCCTCTTTTTCTGGTTGAATTTAATAACTCTCGTTTCATCCCTCAGGCCTAGGCCTATAAATAACAAAAAATGAATTTTTTAAATGTATTATAATTAATTATTTAAGAAAATATATATTAAGATATTCAACCTTGTAGGTTCTTTTTTCCTGTGTAAATAATCTCATATTATGTATGCAAACCATATGCAAACCCATGATATATATATATATATATATATATATATATATATATATATATATATATATATATATATACAGGGTGCGATTTGTGAAAAAAACAGAGGGGGGGATGTTTTGAAACATTTTTATTCATAAAAATAAATCATGAGAACATATGACTTCATTCACTGCATTTGCTGCTCTGGACCCTTTTCATTGTTCCCAGCTAGCTAACAAGAGTTTTCGTGCTGAAAAATTACATACTATTACAAATATTTGTACTTGGTGACATTCTGAAAAGCCGTACATGGATCAAAGCTAATGGACAGGATCAGATAAATCAGAGTTTAGATTCTCTGCCCGAGCCCGAATTTGACCCGACCCGGGCCGGGCCCTTGATCCAGCACTTGTGTTACAAAATGCAACACGTCACGTGTCGTGCTCAGCGTCTCGCACGCATCACACCGGCCCGGGATAATAATCTTTAAAAATATTTATTTTGTTTAAAAAATATTCTATATTCTAAAACCTTGTTGAATTAAATTAGAGTTTTAGCCTACTAGGGCTACTCCTCCTAGGCCATCCAAAGTTCATTCTTGTTCATTTTCTGTGTTCATCATTTTTCACGTTTTATTTTTATTTTATTTTATTTATTTTTTACGTTTCTTCTTTCAGATCCATTTGCGATCCATTTCATTCTGAATAAACAAACAAGGCAGTTTACATGATTTGTCCTTGTTGCATTATTCATTATGATAATAATTAATAAATGCACGCACAATATCCGTGAACTTGATAAATGTTGCAGATATGTTTTACTATGCACAAACAAATGCCTTTCAACTTATGTGTGCACAATTCAGAAGCAGTAAATGAATGTGCAGCAATTTGTACAAATAGAGTGTCTGTATAGGCCTACTATATGTGTTGTAGCCTAGCCATTAAATAAGCTCATTTAGTTTCATATTTGTTAAAATATTATTGTTATTTTTTTCCATCTATGTTGATTTATGAAAAGTGAACAGCAGCATGAATCGGGAGACTTGGAGTGGGTTAGACATGATTTTGACCATTTCATTAAGTTTTGTTTTGTAGAAAGCCTTTCTTTAAAGTGAATTTCGTTTTGTATAAATTGTATCTTAATTTTAATACATTTTTCATCAACGAATTGCGTGTATTTAATAAATAAGAAGCAAATATAGCAGACATAGGCTATAATCAGAGGCGCCGCCGCGGTTACTTGCACTGCACGATAACTTGAGCGGATCTTATCATAAATTAACCGAAACTAAGTGTATGCCTCAAAGAAAATATTAAGAAATATATCTAAAGAACGCTTGAAATGTCTTTAAATGAAACGATTCAAAACGAAAAGAAATAGGCAACACTCTGATGTAATCCATGCATTTCTCCATATATGAGCATTCACTACGGAGATGGCGATCGTCAACTTCATCTTTGCTTCATCTCAACTTCCCTGGCGCCACCCCTGGGTTTAAATCGGGCTCGGGCTCATAACATACAGTTAATGTGTCGGGCCGGGCCGACAAAGTCAATTCGCCTCATTCGGGCTTCGCGTCTACCGCGCCGCGCGAAACGCATCGCGCCGTAGGACCTCTAGACGCGCGTAAACGCGTCTTTACATTGACTTAACATTGAAATCACTCGCGCCAGACACTCAAGAGTGAGTGAGTAATCAAAAAACCTTTGCTTAGCCTCAATTGAGTAAAACACCGTATGTGCAACTTCAGCACTAACTCTGCTTGTCATCATAGAAACAGATAATCAGATTGTGATGTTTATTCCCGCTTCAGTAATATGCTGCATATGCAGCGTAAAAAAAGACCTGCAACCGTCTCGCAAGTGTTGATAGGCTATTACTCGTGAGGTGTAACCAATCATATAGCGCCGTGGGCGGGACATTGAGCAAGTCTGCAGAGTGGTGGTTACGTAGCGCATTTTAAAATAAAAAGGATTTTAATCAAACCACGGATCCGTGATAAGTTTTGTGATCCGCCTCGCCACTAGTGTAGTAGCAATGATCACTTTGAGGGGGGGATAAATTTATCCCCACCGGGGATAAAAATAATTAAGCAGAGGCAGGGATACATTGACCAGAAAGGGGGAAATCCTACGCATCCCCCCCGGCAAATCGCACCCAGTATATATATATATATATATATATATATATATATATATATATACCTTATAACATCAGTAACTTGACAGACCTAGAATGGTTTTCCTCAGCGTTTGTAATGTCTGCACAAAGGGCAGCTGTGCGAAAATTCACCTTTGGAGAAAACTGTTGATTTTATACTAAAAAAATGTAAGTATCATTACTATTAAAAATTAATATTACCCCAGAATGAATTGCATTGCTATCCCACCCCAAAACATACAATAATAACAATGATAAATGCTGACCAATACTTAATTATATTACTTTTTACTGAAAATGCTATAATTCAATAAAACAAAATGTAATGTATGTCATAAGACATAGCTATGCATAATTGAATACACTCTAGATGTGTATATAGTGAACATATCTACATTTTTATTCAAACAATTAAATAAAGCATTAATTAAATTATTATATTTTATTTACTGACAACAATGAGAAATATTAATAAATTAATAAAATAATGAATGAAAGTCACCATCACACAATAAACAAATGCATACAAGTCAACACATGAAACAAAGCTTTATTGAAACTACAATCATGTATATAGGCTACAGGCGGTGAACCCCACATCCTTCTGCCATCTCAACACAGCGGTTCCCATTCTGCGGCTTTATTCTGATGAATCAGCTGACCGCCAGAGGTGAGCCGTTCCCTCGTGCCAGAGGTTGTTGCGTGATGTGTTGTGCTTCACAATCTGAGGCAATAAGGGCAGATGGAGTGATGGAGGGACTCATAAGGACAGGTGGAGGGTCTCATAAGGGCAGGTGGAGTGATGGAGGGTCTCATAAGGACAGGTGGAGGGTCTCATAAGGACAGGTGGAGGGTCTCATAAGGGCAGGTGGAGTGATGGAGGGTCTCATAAGGACAGGTGGAGGGTCTCATAAGGGCAGGTGGAGTGATGGAGGGTCTCATAAGGACAGGTGGAGGGTCTCATAAGGGCACGTGGAGTGATGGAGGGACTCATCCATGGCACCATCTCCAGGATTCAGCTCTGTGCTCCTCATCCTCAGTGCTCACACCAGCCTGCTGACATTTCAGATCCTACAAAAATGCACAAACATAACACAAAAGCAGTAATTTTAACTGCACAATGTCATTTGATTTCAGTATTATTTAGAAGACAAAAACACTTTTTTTCACAAATGCCGCCATCATCTTCCTTGCAGGTCCTGCTCCACCTCAAAAGATCTGCAGCAAATGCACAGAAATCAAGAATCAGAAAAGTGCTGTAATAGCTCTGTTTGAAATTACACTACTTAAAATAAACTACAACTTAATATTGAAATAGTTGTTGTTATTATTAATTTCTGTAGTGTCACTCAAAGCCTTTGATGGCAGCATTCAGCTACAAGAGCCACTCTCCACCGGATAAACACACTTCTGTTCATCTGTCCCTGTAACATCCAGACAAGATTCACATTACCATTTATGAACTCAACAACATTTACATGTTGAGGTTGTTTTAACTTTTTATCCAACATAAATGTTCCTCAATTTATCAACAGTAATGGACAAATAAAATAGATAACTTATGTTTATTACTTTATAGATTTGTTCTACATAATAGCACACATTCATCACTCAGATGTCTATTTCATGTTGTGATGTGCTCTTCTGCAATACTTACTGAAGATTTTCCTGTCAGATGTAAATAGATATTTAAAATAAGCATCTTTAAGATGTATATGGTTTATGTAAATCCACTTTAGAGACAACTTATGTGTCCTTACCATAGGTCCTTACTGGAGCTCCCCTGTTAGCTAACGTTATACATAATAAAACGTGTTTTTACAGCAAAATCACAACTATACTATACTGTGTAACGTCTTTACACCTTCAACAATTCAACAGTTTACTCTACAGTAGTTCAACACTTGCAATTTTAACACAAGAAACCGTGTTTACTCACATTTTAAAGCACCCGCGTCGCTGATCTCTGCGATGTTTTATAATGACGTATCCTCTCGCGTGGCCTCCTGGGATAGAAGAGTAGCCATCGGTCGAGCACTCGAAAATCTGGCCGAAAGCAGTAAGCCATCCGGGAACTTCTCGCCTACTCTTTTATGAATACTGATGTTTCGAACGTACTGCTTCCTTCACGTACTGTTTTCGCCTACTATATAGTAGGAAAGTAGGCATATTCGGACGCACTTAAGTCCGAATCTCGCGATAATTAGTACGTCACCCAGGTAATTCTCGCCTACTCTTTTGGATTCGTACATACTTTTTCGCTCGCCTACTCTTTTTCCCATACTAAATAGTAGGGAAGTATGCGGTTTCGGATGCAGCCTGTGGATATGTGTGTGTCCTGTGATGGACTGCCTTGGGTTTTCCCCCATATATGCCTGATATGCTGGAAAATGCTCCAGCATTCCTGGTGACCCTGCAGAGGATAAAGCATGAAACACAAGCAGAACAAATTTTGGTGTAAATCATTGGTAAAGCTGTTCTGACCTAAATTTTCAGAATCATGAAAATTTTCGTATTTTCAAAATGTGCACGTGCAAATGGTGCATGAAACATTCAAACGTTTTGTGTTCTTTTAGGCAAACTAATGACACAGAATTTTGCTGCACTATGTACCATAATAATATTTCACATTTTATTTTATTTTTGTCTTTACTTTGATTATTATTAATATTATTATTTTATTTTTGTAGCTGGGAGTTGAAAACTGTTCAACTTTTGGTAAAACACAGCGTTCGTCACTGTCACTTTTTACCCGGTCCGGGACGAATACTACACCGACCAACAATCCTACTTGTACAATGACTCAACAACAATTGAGAAGTTAATTGCTGGTTACTGTCAGGATCTGGGTTGCTTCTCTGTTCTCTCTCACTCTCAAAATACCACACACAATCATTCACGCATTCATTGACACACTCATCTCACTCATTCTCTAGCGCACACACACACTTCCATGTTTACACTCTGTCATCACCTGTTGATCATTACAATCAGTGCTCGCGCTGCTTTGCGCTCACACCTGTGTCTTGTCTGATTACTCGGTCTACTTCTGGTGTTTGTTCTCTCTGTTCTGTGTCGGATTATTGTGTGAGTAACGCTCTCTCATTTTGTCAGCAAGAGTCTTACCTCTGTCTTGTCTTGTGTAGCAGCATTCGCCTTAGTGTGCCCTGTCTCCTGTTACCTGCTGAGGTGTGCCTCATCTTGAGTTATCTCTGCTCGGGCTGCTTTCTACAAGGAAGTTCCTACTGTGAGAAGGAGTATTTTCTGTTCTACGTTTTCTCTCCTGACAAAGTATCCACTGTGAAGCTGTCTTCCTGGAGAGCGTCTTTTGAGTTCCAGTTTTGAGCGATCTTCTTACTGCTGCTTTTGTTGATCAATAAAGACTTTGAACTGAGATACCTTTGCTTTTGGATCTTTTTGCCTCACCCTGACAGAATAATCCGACCAGGATGGATCCAGCGAAGGAGGAATCGTTTTTTTCTGCTGTAGAGATCCAGGGAGTGATGCTGGGTCGTCACAAGGAGGAATTATCTGCTGCCAGAAATGCGGTGGAGAGTTTGGCCACACAGGTTAATGATCTGTCTGTTCGCCTTCTTCGTGCACACCAGGAATCACCAGTTGTTCCGAGTCATCCATCTCTTCCAGAACCTCGTGTCAACAATCCTCCATGTTATGCAGGTGAGCCGACTGAGTGTAGAGCCTTTTTGACTCAGTGTGAGGTGGCTTTTTCCCTGCAACCACAGACTTATGCGGAGGATCGCGCCCGCATCGCCTATGTAATTTTGTTACTGACTGGGCGCGCTCGTGAGTGGGGAACCTCCGATTGGGAGGCTGGTACTCTCTGTTGCCACCGTTTTGATCTCTTTAAGGAGGAGATGATTCAAGTTTTCGACCAGTCGGTTTTTGGACGCGAGGCTTCGCGCCTTCTCACCACGATTCGTCAGGGGAGGAGAACAGTGGCCGATTTCGCTATTGAATTTCGCACCCTTTCCACCACATGCGAATGGAATGAGCCTGCCTTGGTTGCACGTTTCCTTGAGGGTTTGAATGTGGATTTGAAGGAGGAGATTTATGCTCGTGGTTCACCGTCCCAGCTCGACCAACTGATAGAGCTGGCGATTCGCCTTGATAAATGTTTTGAGCAACGGCGACGTGCTCGTGCAGCTTCCGCCACTCTTCGCGAGCTGCCTTCTGTTACTTCTAGACCTGATCCAGAGCCCATGCAGTTGGGTAGCATTCGTCTCCAGCCGGATGAGAAACAACATCGCATCTCCAACAGACTGTGTCTTTATTGCGGCGCGGCTGGCCACTTTGTGGCTTCATGTCCAGTAAAAGCCAGAGCTCGCCAGTAGACAGAGGAGTACTGGCGAGCGCTGCTGTAACGTCCTCTCCATCCAAGTCTCGTACCACTCTGCCCGCGATTCTTCGTTGGGCGGGTTCCACCGTATCGTGTCCTGCGTTGATCGACTCGGGGCCTGAAGGGAACTTTATTGATGAGAGTTGGGCTCGGGAACATAACATCCCCCTGGTGGACTTGAAGGGTAACACCACTGTCTTTGCCTTGGATGGTAGTATTCTGTCTAAAGTTCACCGTGTCACCAGTCCGGTGAGTCTCACTATCTCAGGAAACCACCAAGAGACAATTTCTTTTCTCATTTTTCAGTCTCCTTATACCCCCATTGTTTTAGGACATCCCTGGCTAGTCCAACACAATCCTCATATTGACTGGGTCAAGAGTACCATTTTGTCTTGGAGTCTTTCTTGTCATGTTAATTGTTTAGTGTCTGCTATTCCTGTGGTCTCTTCTGTTTCTGTTTTTCAGGAGGAGCCTGGTGATCTGACCGGAGTCCCGGAGGAGTACCACGATTTGTGGGCGGTTTTCAGTCGTTCCCGGGCCGTTTCCCTCCCGCCTCACCGTCCCTACGATTGTTGCATCGATCTCCTTCCTGGCTCCACGCCACCCCGCGGTAGATTGTATTCTCTCTCTGCGCCCGAACGAGAGGCTTTAGAGAAATACCTCTCCGAATCTCTTGACGCCGGGATTATTGTCCCGTCCTTCTCGCCTGCCAATGCGGGGTTCTTCTTTGTGAAGAAGAAAGATGGTTCGTTGCGTCCTTGCATCGATTATCGAGGGTTGAACAGCATAACGGTTAAAAACCGCTACCCCTTGCCCCTTATGTCGTCGGCTTTCGAAATCTTGCAGGGTGCAAAGATCTTCACAAAGTTGGACTTGCGTAACGCATACCATCTTGTTCGTATTAAGCAGGGGGACGAATGGAAGACCGCGTTTAACACCCCTATTGGCCATTTTGAATATCGCTTTCTTCCTTTCGGGCTGGTCAACGCTCCCGCAGTATTTCAGGCATTGGTCAACGACGTCTTGCGTGACATGTTAAATGTCTTTGTTTTCGTGTATCTGGACGACATCCTTATTTTCTCTCCCTCACTCAAAGTACACGTTCAACACGTTCGCCGGGTTTTACAACGATTACTCGAGAACCGTCTTTTCGTTAAATCTGAAAAGTGTGTTTTCCATTCTCGATCGGTCACTTTCCTTGGTTCGGTGGTCTCTGCTGAGGGTATCAGCATGGATCCCGAAAAAGTGCGGTCGGTTCTCGATTGGCCCGTTCCGGAGTCTAGAGTTGCTCTCCAGCGATTTTTAGGTTTTGCTAACTTTTACAGACGATTCATTCGTAACTTTAGTTAGGTTGCCGCTCCCCTATCTGCCCTCACCTCGACTAAGTCTCAATTTGTTTGGTCAGTGATGGCACAAGATGCGTTCGATCGACTCAAGAGGTTGTTCACCTCCGCGCCCATTTTAGTCACCCCGGATCCTGAGAGACAATTTATAGTCGAGGTCGACGCTTCCGACGTAGGGGTTGGGGCTATTTTGTCGCAACGTTCTTCTCTAGATGACAAGGTTCATCCGTGCGCTTTCTTTTCCCATCGTCTTTCACCGGCTGAGCGCAATTATGATGTTGGTAATCGGGAGCTTTTGGCGATTCGGTTAGCTTTGGGGGAGTGGCGGCACTGGTTAGAGGGAGCCAGTGTCCCATTTATCGTTTGGACTGACCACCGTAACCTCGAATACATCCGCTCCGCCAAGAGACTTAACGCTCGTCAGGCCCGCTGGGCATTATTTTTTGGTCGTTTTGACTTTTCGATCTCTTTTAGGCCAGGTTCCAAGAACCTTAAGCCCGATGCTCTCTCACGGCAGTTCGGCTCCACAGAGGAGGCTTCAACCAAGGAGGTTATTGTACCTCAGCACTGCGTGGTCGGAGTTGCCGTCTGGGGAGTTGAACAGACTGTGAAGAGAGCTCTTTCACTCGTTGTCAGACCTCCTCGTGCCCCGAAAGGAATGTTGTTCGTTCCTGAGACTGCTCGTTCATCCGTTCTCCAGTGGGGTCACGCCTCTAAATTAGTCGCTCATCCTGGAGTTAGGGGTACTTTGGCCGCTGTTCGTCGGAGGTTTTGGTGGCCCACTAGAGAACGTGACATACGTCGGTTCGTAGCATCTTGTCCTGTCTGTGCCCAAACTAAGTCAAGCAATACATCCTCAGACCAATGGGCAAGCCGAACGGACCAATCAGATTCTCGGACGTATGTTGCGCAGCTTGACTTCACAGAGCCCAGCTTCTTGGTGCGATCAGTTATCCTGGGCCGAATATGCCCATAATTCTCTACCCTCGTCCGCCACTGGTTTATCCCCATTTGAAGGCTGCCTCGGTTACCAACCTCCACTTTTTACTTCCCAGGAGTCTGAGACTTCCGTGCCATCCGTACAGGCTTTTATTCAAAGGTGCAAACGTACTTGGAGGAGAGTGAGATCTGCGTTATGTCGTACTAGAGCGCGCACTCGTAGAGCTGCGAATCGTCGTCGGGTTAAAGCCCCTCGTTACGTTTGTGGGCAGAAGGTGTGGCTTTCCACCCATAATCTGCCTATTCACGAAGGCTCAAGGAAGCTTATGCCCCGTTTTGTCGGTCCTTTTGCTATATTAAAGGTTCTTAGTCCGGTAGCAGTCAAGCTAAGATTATCTCGTCAGTTACGTCGGGTACACCCAGTTTTTCATGTATCCTGTATCAAACCTGTCATTCGCGCTCCCACCCGTCCCACCCTTCCTCCTCCACCTCTTGACGAGGTGGGTTCCATTTACAGAGTTCGCAAACTGCTTGATGTTCGTCCTCGGGGGCGTGGCCACCAGTTCTTGGTGGACTGGGAGGGCTACGGTCCTGAGGAGAGGCGGTGGATTCCGGCCCGGGACGTCCTGGACCGCTCGCTCATCGAGGATTTCTACCGGTCTCGCCAGGCCTCTTCCTTGGGAGCGCCTGGAGGCGCTCGTTGAGGGAGGGGTACTGTCAGGATCTGGGTTGCTTCTCTGTTCTCTCTCACTCTCAAACTACCACACACACTCATTCACGCATTCACTGACACACTCATCTCACTCATTCTCTAGCGCACACACACACTTCCATGTTTACACTCTGTCATCACCTGTTGATCATTACAATCAGTGCTCGCGCTGCTTTGCGCTCACACCTGTGTCTTGTCTTGTCTGATTACTTGGTCTACTTCTGGTGTTTGTTCTCTCTGTTCTGTGTCGGATTATTGTGTGAGTAACGCTCTCTCATTTTGTCAGCAAGAGTCTTACCTCTGTCTTGTCTTGTGTAGCAGCATTCGCCTTAGTGTGCCCTGTCTCCTGTTGAGGTGTGCCTCATCTTGAGTTATCTCTGCTCGGGCTGCTTTCTACAAGGAAGTTCCTACTGTGAGAAGGAGTATTTTCTGTTCTACGTTTTCTCTCCTGACAAAGTATCCACTGTGAAGCTGTCTTCCTGGAGAGCGTCTTTTGAGTTCCAGTTTTGAGCGATCTTCTTACTGCTGCTTTTGTTGATCATTAAAGACTTTGAACTGAGATACCTTTGCTTTTGGATCTTTTTGCCTCACCCTGACAGTTACGGCATTTTTATATTCAGTAAAATTCTTCAAAATTAGATTCTAGTAACACATTAGTTCTTGGCATTTCGTATCATCATAGCAAATAAAACGTCTCAGCTGGAAAAACGATGCGCTTCCAAAGTGCTCTCAAACGTCACCAGCTGGCCATTATCAGAAGAGCGCCTGGCATTGTTTTTAGCTGACTAAAACTGCTGTGATGGACACACATTAATTGAATATTTACAGTTAGGCAAATGGTCACTTATGTTTACGAAAGTTTCAAGAATGAGGCCCAATATTCAAGTTTAAATGTAAGGGTAATGGCACACAATACAAGAGCACAAATCCAAAGTAAATGAAAAAGAAATACCTATGATCTGTGCTTGGCTAAGTTCGTTGCTGAGAACAAATCCAAAGTAAACGAGTAAGAAATACATATGATCTGTGTTTGGCTAAGTGCACTGCTGAGATCAAATCAATTCTTTTCACATAACAGAGCAGTGTGTGAACGCCTCTTTGTCCGTTAGACAAACTCTTTAAACTTCTAACTGATACAAAACAAATGCAAAAAAAGAGGTAAGTGCAAACCTTCTTTGGAGTGTATGGTTTTTATTTTCATGCTTGCTGTTGTGTTTGTATTGTGCCATTGTTATGCTGTTTGTCCCCAGGGACTACCTGGTCTACCCACCCTGGCTGCATTACACAGCAATCAAATCCTGACTGTGAAGGTTTGTTGGCTCGGCCAAACGGCCCAGGCAGATTCTATGGATTATACACACACTGAAAAATATCAACAGAGCATTTGTCCCCTGTGCCTATGCAGTGACAGACACAATTGTGTCTGATAAATCCATTCCAACCAATCAAAAAACACTTTCACCCATTATGACCCTCTCTCCAAGTTCCAGGGTTGTCATTATTATGCAGTGTGGTGACAGGAATTATGCATTCACAGCAGAGCAACTGTTTATTTCCCCTAATAAACCAGTGATGCGTGATTAATTATAAAAAAGATTAATATGTCTAGCCACCAAATATTCTGACCACTATGTGCTTGTATTCTATGAATGGAATAACTCAAAAGAGACGTATTAAATGCTAAACTAAAGTAGCGAGATTCGGAGCTGGTATCTTTGGTTCACCACAAATCCACCCTTTCCCGATATTTAAATCTACAGTGACACAATTATTTGTGTCCTCTTAATTACTGGTGCCCCCTTGATATAGCTTGACTTTGTAAACATCTCATTTAGAGTCCACGGACAGAGACAAATAAATCTACATGATGGGTTTCAGTGTTTGCAATTCCTGGAGTCTGCCCTGGCTTCAAAGAAAACTGTGATGACAGTGCTTTCAGTGAGTAGAAGTTGACATGTTCTCTTATGAGAGGTCTCTCGTACTGCGTAATATCTTACGCTAGGGGAAAATCTCTTTTCCGCGAGATATTGAAGCCAAAAAATTATTCTTAATTTTGTAATAATGCAAAACGCGTTGCGGCAGCATGCAGACATAGGCGAGACAGCTCGCGCACCCATTGGCTGCCCTGCAGCAACTGCAGCAGCCTATCGAGAGAGGCCCCTCATGACGTCAGGTCCATCACTCGTCACTCACCGGTGAAAGGAGGAAAGAGAGTGTTTTAGTCCCGCCAAGGCCGGACCAATCTACATTTCTCACACATTTCTCACACATTTCTCACACATTTCTCAGTCCCCTCCTAATTTCAGGCTACTGGAAATATCAATATTGCAGTAAACGAGCCTGCTGTAATACATGCACGCCTGCAAACCTACGCCGTCACAAGACATGATGACGCTCTCTGGATGGATGTTTCCTTCAAAGGGGCTAGCTTTCTTTACGTTACAAGAAAGCTACCCCGCCCCTCGCGTGCGTCACTCACCGGCGGAAGGAGGAAAGAGAGTGTTTTAGTCCCGCCGAGGCCGGACCAACCTCCATTTATCACACATTTCTTAGTCCCCTCCTAAGTTCAGGCGACTGGAAATATCAATATTGCAGTAAACGAGCCTGTTATAATATGTGCACACCTGCAATCAAACGCCGTCACAAGACAAGATGACGCTATCTGGCTATCCGCTACCATTCTCTATGGCGCTCTCGCTCTGCTGCTGGAAAACGACGGTGTTCAAGTCCTGCTGCGGCCAGACTTCCACCAAAACTTCTCGCTCGTTCAGATCCAGAAAATGCGACTGTTCCAGTGTATTTTGCAGAAAACAAGCCGGTACCACAGCCCATTTGCCTGCACACAAACGCCGTTTTTACGTCGGCCCAGATAAATCTCATAAAGAGTGTATATTCTGGTATTCCGGCCACGGCTGATGGCGTTATGAGTGTAGTAAAATGCCCACGCCCAGTGCTCATTCCTACACACAAGCACAGCCCGCCACACTCCAGGGCTCGCACGCATAAAATCGGCTCATGTCGATTGTGCGTTAAATGTAGTGACTGTGCCCACGACCCAGTGCCCACAAACACTGCACACTGCATGTCTCGCAGTTTCTGTAAAACGAAACCAACGCACATACAGTCAGCTCATGCAGATGGTGTTTTCAGTGTAGTAAATGTGCCCGCTGTCCCGCGCCCACATTCACTCAGACATGACAAGCCCCACGGGGTTCGCCCCGCTCCCTCTCCCTCAGCAAGCTGCCATAGGAGAGCCTGCCCGCTGTGATCAGCGCACCCCCCGCCTCGAGCGCAGCAAGCGCGGCATCTCTGTTACAGCATACCGAAGCTCTCCGGTCGCCACCATGTCGTGACCAGAGCCCAGATCTCATTCAACCCCTAGCTATTCATGCAAATGCATGGGCAAAGCTCCCCAGGGTATCAAAATGGGTGCTGAACGTTATAAAAGAGGCTATTCGCTACAGTTCGCTCGACGTCCCCGCCTTTACGTGGCACGAATCGAAACTACGGTGAAAATGGAAGTAGCACATCTACTTCGAGCCGAACTAGCGAAATTGTAGCGAAAACTGAGCAAAGGGGCCATAGAGCCTTTATCTCAAGCTCAGAGCGAAGGGGGTCTGTGCAGCAGATATTTTCTGGTACAGAAAAAAGATCTCTCAGACCCATTCTAGATCTAAGACAGCTGAACAAAGTGCTTCCGAAACGCCGGTTCAAAATGCTCACAACCAGGAAAATCCTCTCGCAAATTCGCCAAGGGGACTGGTTTATGTCAATAGATCTGAAGGACGCGTATTTCCAAATACAAATAGCATCACGTCACAGGCGGTTTTTGAGATTCGCCTTCGAGGGCCAGGCATATCAATACACAGTCCTGCCGTTTGGCCTGTCCCTAGCACCCCGTACATTCACGATGTGCATGGACGCGGCGCTTGCACCCCTGAAACTTCGGGGAATGCGAGTTTTGAATTACTTGGATGATTGGCTGGTTCTAGCTCATCACACTCAGAGCTCATAGAACACAGGACCATATTACTCGAACATCTCGAGAATCTGGGTCTCAAAGTCAATTGGGCAAAGAGTTCACTGTCTCCCAGTCAGAGAATATCTTTTCTGGGCACAGAACTGGACTCGCTGTCTATGACAGCACAGGCACTATAGTCCCACTCAGAAAGTTTCAGAGGATGCTGGGTCTCATGGCCTCAGCATCATCAGTACTCCAGTTGGGTCTGCTTCGCATGCGCCACTGCAGTTCTGGCTAAAAGCGCGAGTACTGCGTCGAGCGTGGACCTCTGGTCTTTTTCGCCTCAAGGTCGATCAGAAATGCGTCTCAGCTCTGAAACCTTGGAAAGCGACCAACTGGTACCGGTCAGGTGTAAACCTGGGGACTTCCTTTAATGTGAAGGTGGTGTCTACGGACACCTCCACCTCAGGATGGGGAGCGCTGCTCGAGGGCAGACCGTTCTTCGACCAGTGGTCAGAACGGGAAAGGCTCCTGCACATAAACTGCCTGGAAATGATGGCAGTCGACAACGCGCTGAGGCACTTTTGTCCACAAATGAAAGGACACCACGTCTTGGTCCGTTCGGACAACATGTCAGTGGTGGCCTACATAAATCGCCAAGGAGGTATCAGGTCCCGAAACCTTTACAGGCTGACAGAGTCTCTTGGTCTGGGCTCAGCACAACCTGCGCTCTCTGAGAGCGCAGCGCACGTGCCAGGTCACCTGAATGTAGGACCAGACAGACAGTCCAGGAACAATGTTCCGTCAGGGAAATGGTCCCTACACCCGCAGACAGTCCAACTGCGGTGGAAGACATTCGCAGAGCGAAGGTAGACCTGTTTGCGTCTCAAGAAAACGCTCACTGTCCGGAGTTCTCTTCCAATAGCAGGGATGTGCTGGCCCACGTCTGGCACCGCTGCCCGCTCTATGCCTTTCCCCCCGTCACGCTCTTGCCTCAGGTATTAGAGCGGATCAGGAAAAGCGGATGCTCAGTGCTACTGGTGGCTCCGTTATGGAAGAACCAGGCTTGGGTTCCAGCTCTGATGCAGCTGACGAGCACTGCCCCATGGCCAATACCAGTGAGGAGGGACCTCCTCTCTCAAGCCAAGGGCTCGATCTGGCATCCTCGCCCAGCGCTATGGTCCCTACATGTGTGGGCCATCAACGGGTACCCGCTAACCTCCCGGTGGGAGTGCTAAACACGATCATACAGGCTAGGGCCCCGTCTACCAGACGGCTCTATTCCTTGAAATGGTCTGTGTTCTCTAGCTGGTGCACAGCTCGTGGCATATCAACCCCAGACTGTGGGGTGACAGAGGTTCTCTCTTTCCTGCAAGAGCTACTGGATAAGGGCAGAACCCCATGCATGCTCAAGGTCTATGTGGCGGCCATAGCAGCGTTTGCTAAACCGACGCTTGGCCAGTCACTTGGAAGGAACGATCTGGTCATCCGCTTCCTTAGAGGAGCTAAGAGGTTAAATCCTCCCAGACCTCCCTCAGTCCCCATGTGGGACCTTTCTACGGTTCTGGAAGCCATGAAAGGTGCCCCATTCGAGCCAATCCAATCGATAGATATCAAACACCTGTCGCTCAAGACGGTGTTCCTTCTGGCTCTCGCTTCGGTAAAGCGTATAGGGGACCTGCAAGCGCTCTCAGTGAGCGCGACGTGTATGGAATTTGGGCCTAATGACTCGAAAGTCATACTCAAACCGAGGCACGGGTACGTTCCTAAATCCCTCAACACACCGTTTAGGGCACAGGTGATTTCCCTGTCGGCCCTGCCGGTCTCTAATGAGGAAAAGGACGCGAGCTTCCTTTGCCCGGTCAGGGCTTTAAGGGCTTATGTGTCTCACTCGTCTGTTTTCAGACAGACGGAGCAGCTCTTTGTCTCGTTCAGCGGACGTTCTAAGGGACTAGCCGCATCGAAACAGAGCCTATCCAGATGGATAGTTGATGCTATAGCGCTGGCTTACACTTCTAAGGGCCTACAGTGCCCATTAGGTGTCAGAGCGCACTCCACGGGAGGCATGGCCTCGTCGTGGGCTTGGTCTAGCGGGAATGCCTTGCAAGATATCTGTACGGCGGCGGGCTGGGCCTCCCCGTCTTCATTTATTAGGTTTTATAACCTAGAAGTTCCCGCCTTGCAGGCTAAGCTGTTTTCGGTCTAATATAAGACCCTTATTATTCATCAGTTCAGGCCGAGTTTTCGCCCTGACTGTGTGGAACACCTGATATAATTGGCTCCTAATAGGACGATACTTATTACGGAAATGATGCTGTTCTAGCCCCTCTTTCCCGGACTCTCTGCGAGTCCCTGGTGATCATGCACTATATGAGCCCCGGGCACCTGCCCTTGGGACTTTGGTGTTGGATTTCAGCACGCACAGCGTTTTGCATTGTGTTCCCCTAGCGTAAGATATTACGCAGTACGAGAGACCTCTCGTAAGAGAACGTACTCGGTTACTAACGTAACCTCGGTTCTCTCTAGAAGAGGGAACGAGTACTGCGTATCTTGCCGTGCATGCATCACGCTCTGGTTCGCTTCGGCGATGAAAAACCAGATTCGATCAGCCTATCAAGCTATATTTATAAGCCTAAGCCACACCCGTTTCGGCGGGACGTGGCGTAGGGGGCGCGAAGCGCCCTCATTGGACCTGACGTCATGAGGGGCCTCTCTCGATAGGCTGCTGCAGTTGCCGCAGGGCAGCCGCAGGGCAGCATGTCTGTATGCTGCCGCAACACGTTTTGCATTATTACAAAATTAAGGATCATTTTTTGGCTTCAATATCTCGCGGAAAAGAGATTTTCCCCTAGCGTAAGATATTACGCAATACGAGAGACCTCTTCTAGAGAGAACCGAGGTTACGTTAGTAACCGAGTACATTTCTTCGGATTGGCTCTGTCAGAGTAGGTGTCCTAACACCCATGAGGTGGTAATTACAGCCTTTGCTGCCAAAGGCAGTTGAGACTTTCATTGCTGGCACCATGGAAAATGTCAATTTTTACTAATGCATGAAGGCACTGGATTGGGTCCTCTGACTCATTTACTTTAATCTAATCAATTTTTGTACCTTTTTTCCTTTCCCCTTCCTCTTTCCGGGACCCTAACTTTGATCTCCGACCTCTTTTGACCTCACACTCCTGCTCAGATGGTCTTCCCTAAGATAAATCATGGCTTTCTTTCTGCTGATCAACAACTCATTAAACGTCGACTCATTAAGGTAGTGCTTGTCCTCATTCTGTTCTCTCTCACACTGCTCCGTCAGACTGGGCTTCTCATCTTTGGCCCATCATTTGCTCTCCATTCTTCTGCTTTTACCTCAGTCCTTAGCTAGACTGGTGACAAACTATTAAAATGAATTACATTAGTGTTTGCTAGTATATAAAAAAAAGAAGTCTAAATGAAGATATTGTGACAAGATCATTAATTATTTAAGAGAATTATTTAATTTCTACTTTAAGTTTAAATCATATTAATAATTATTTTTATGTAATTAAAAACACTAAATCATTTTGTTAAATTGACACTATATACTTTATATATTATATATTCATAAATATATAATACTGCAAAAAAAAAAAGGAGACTCTGAGTTCTGTGTTCCAAGCCATCTTTCTGGTGAGTGACCGCATACAAATTACAACGTATAAGTTGTCTGTCAACAGAGAAAAAATACAGATTAAGGAAACTGAAAGCACAAGTATAAATCACAAATGTTATTGTTCTAATTAATACGGCCTGTTCCCCATTACAACCAGCGCAAGTGCTTAACATGAATGAAAAGTAAGTGTTCATACTCAGTCTAGGCAGGGTTAGAAATAATCTGGAGATAATTAGAAGCAATAATGCTGCAAATTGTGAATTTTCACAGTAGAACTGAACTGTATCATAACTGATTGGATTACTACAGAGAGCAAATATTACATCTGCTGCCATATGCTAAAATTGTTAGATTTAATACTGTGAGATAGGGCTGGGTGGTATGACAGTATATATCGTGACCATGGTATATGTTCCATGGTATAAAGTGTCTGTCGTTAGAGATTTCACTATATTGTTCATTTTGCAGTATGTAAATACACTGCTCAAAAAAATTAAAGGAACACTTTGAAAACACATCAGATCTCAATGGGGAAAAATATCATGCTGGATATCTATACTAATATGGACTGGGTAATGTGTTATGAACGAAAGGATGCCACATCGTTTGATGGAAATGAAAATGATCAACCTACAGAGGATTGAATTCAAAGACACCCCGGAAATCTAAGTGAAAAAATGATGCAGCAGGCTTGTCAATTTTGCTGAAATTTCATTGCAGCAACTCAAAATGGTACTCAGTAGTTTGTATGGCCCCCACGTGCTTGTATGCATGCCTGACAACGTCGGGGCATGCTCCTAATGAGACGACGGATGGTGTCCTGGGGTATTTCCTCCCAGATCTGGACCAGCGCATCACTGAGCTCCTGGACAGTCTGAGGTGCAACCAGGTGATGTCAGATGGACCGAAACACAATGTCCCATAGGTGTTCTATTGGACATAGGTCAGGTGAGCGTGGTGGCCCTTCAATGGTATCATTCCTTCATCCTCCAGGAACTGCCTGCATGCTCTCGCCACATGAGGCCGGGCATTGTTGTGCACCAGGAGGAACCCAGGACCCACTGCACCAGCATAGGGTCTGACAATGGATCCAAGGATTTCATCCCGATACCTAATGGCAGTCAGGGTGCCATTGTCTAGCCTGCAGAGGTCTGTGCGTCCCTCCATGGATATGCCTCCCCAGACCATCACTGACCCACCACCAAACCGGTCATGCTGAACGATGTTACAGGCAGCATAACATTCTCCACGGCTTCTCCAGACCCTTTCCTGTTTGTCACGTGCTCAGGGTGAACCTGCTCTCATTTGTGAAAACCACAGGGCACCAGTGGCGGACCTGCCAATTCTGGTGTTCAATGGGAAATGCCAATCGAGCTCCCTGGTGCTGGGCAGTGAGCACAGGGCCCACTAGAGGACGTCGGGCCCTCAGGCCACCCTCATGAAGCCTGTTTCTGATTGTTTGGTCAGAGACATTCACACCAGTGGCCTGCTGGAGGTCATTTTGTAGGGCTCTGGCAGTGCTCATCATGTTCCTCCTCGCACAAAGGAGCAGATACCGGTCCTGCTGATGGGTTAAGGACCTTCTACGGCCCTGTCCAGCTCTCCTAGAGTAGCTGACTGTCTTCCTGGAATCTCCTCCATGCTCTTGAGACTGTGCTGGGAGACACAGCAAACCTTCTGGCAATGGCACGTATTGATGAGCCATCCTGAAGGAGCTGGACTGCCTGCGCAACCTCTGTAGGGTCCAGGTATCGCCTCATGCTACCAGTAGTGACACTGACCCTAGCCAAATGCAAAACTGGTGAAAAACAGTCCAAAAAGATGAGTAGGGAAAAAATCCTCCACCTGTAAAACCATTCCTGTTTTGGGGGTTGTCTCACTGTTGCCCATCTAGTGCACCTGCTGTTAATTTCATTAACACTAAAGCAGCTGAAACTGATTACCAACCCCCCTCTGTTACTTAACTGACCAGATCAATATCCCAGGAGTTTAACTGACTTGATGCTATTCTCTGATTAAAAAGTGTTCCCTTTATTTTTTTGAGCAGTGTATATCCACGTAGCACCGTACTACTTAAAGTTATATATGAAGAGTTCAGATGCAAAAGCCTCTAAATGCCATCTGAAATTTTCTTATAGAATGATCTTTTTTATCAAGCTTGTATATTTTAAAGTTTATTTAACATGTACTAAGAAACACTACATAAATTTAATAATTAAATGTATAACTAAAACACTGCATAGTCTTCACTGTATGAATCAAATATGAACTGATTCTTATTAAAGACACAAAAGTGATTCAGTCAAGAGCAGTGAGTGATGTTCCGAATTTGTGATTGCATGCGGTCTAAGAGAGGCGGCTTTCTGTGTGCGTGCTTCAGCTGTGTCAGTCAGCGTGAGCACCAACCGCATTGAGTTATTTTTCAAAGGTTATTGCGCTCAACATCAAGCAAGTCCCACTCTATATTTTCTCATTCATGCATGTTTCTTTATCACTCTTAAGTGTATATAACTTAAAGTAGTATCGCTCTTATGCATTTGAAGAGTTCAGATGCAAAAGCCTCTAAATGCCATCTGAAATTTTCTTATAAAATAATCATTTTTATCAAGCTTGTATATACAAGCTTGATAAAAATGATTATTTTATAAGAAAATTCAGTTATATACACTTAAGAGTGATAAAGAAACATGCATGAATGAGAAAATATAGAGTGGGACTTGCTTGATGTTGAGCGCAATAACCTTTGAAAAATAACTCAATGCGGTTGGTGCTCACGCTGACTGACACAGCTGAAGCACGCACACAGAAAGCCACCTCTCTTAGACCGCATGCAATCACAAATTCGGAACATCACTCACTGCTCTTGACTGAATCACTTTTGTGTCTTTAATAAGAATCAGTTCATATTTGATTCATACAGTGAAGACTATGCAGTGTTTTAGTTATACATTTAATTATTAAATTTATGTAGTGTTTCTTAGTACATGTTAAATAAACTTTCTGTAGCTTTTTAAAGTTAAATAAAGTTTAACTAAAGTTTAGATAAAGTTTATTTAACTTGTATTTTTGGTCTATTGTATTTGTCCTACTGTTTGTAATTCCCTTCTTTGTTCTTATTTTTAATAAGAAAAATAAAATAAAAATATCTATATCGAGATATGTATCGGTATCGGTAAATTTCTCAAACCGTGAAATACGATTTTGGTCATATCGTCCACCCCTACTGTGAGATAAGAGAGGTTCTTCAAGATTCTCTTTGTTAGCTTATCAATGACCTTTCAATCTGTTTCTCCCTTTCACCGTTTTCAAACAACGTTAATGTATGTTACATTCATTGACTTTGACTAATAATGTTTGATGTATGTATATTATTACTTACACAGGGTGACCAGGGTCAAGCAGGGCCCCCAGGACCTCCTGGGCCTCCAGGCCCCCCAGGTCCCAGAGGACCCCCAGGGGACACAGGCAAAGATGGTCCTCGGGGAGTTCCAGGGCTCGCGGTAAGTATCTCTAAATTCAAAACCTATCAAAATGTTAGCAGTTGGAGGTTTAGCATGATAATGCAGTGACCCATATGGCTCTGGAAACAATGGCTTCTGTTGAAGGATCATGTTTTCACACTTAGTCTGTTTTTTACCAATAGATATCCATTACTTACGTAACCTTTTTCATTTGTGAATATATGTACATACATTTTGACTGAGAGAGTTAAAAAAAAAAAAAAAAGACAGAGAAAACTATTATCCACCAACATATAACCCCTCCAGGACCTTCACTTGTTTGTTTGGACCAAGGCAAGAGTGTAAAAATATTAGGTGCAGCTCCCTTTTGAGGGAATTTCAGTGCTGCGTCATTGTGTTGATGCTATGGGAAAGTCTTCAGCGTGTGCCAGTGAGTCATGAGGTTGTGGAAATCCCATGTTTTGGGGAAAGTCGAGGGCTATCTCTCTCCCACCGCGGCATCATCTTTAAAAAAGACTGCCTTGCCTTCAAGGCCATGTTGTATCACATGTACTTTGGTTGTCAAGGCTTATGAAGCAGAGGGTCAGGCCTACCAGGCTGGCCTGCTGAAGGATCTGGATTTTTGCTGGATGCCCCTGTCTGACCTATTCGGCGACATGGTCAATACAAATTGATAGGTTTCAGGCAGCCAAAAAGCAACCCGAGGCATTCCAGCAGCCTACAGCCTCAACCTCCTGGGCCGAGCTCTTGGAGGGTGGAACAGAAGGCCAGTGTGGAAGTTTTTGTCCCCCTTGCAAAGGGCCAAGGGTCTAAAAGCAGATCTCAGCACAGTCATTGCTGCCTGGGCGTCTCCACTCGTCTCCACAAGATTACCAAACTGATTCTCCTTTCAGAGAGTTTGACAATTTCTGCTGAACCTCTCTCCTTGAGTTCTGCGAACTATAGAGTTGCTCCCGACTACGGTGAAACAAGATCAGATTCTGTTGTTAACACAGGAGTTACGTACTCTTTTGGACAAAGGGACCATAAAACATATTCCCCTCCCAATGAGAGTCTCAGGTTTTTACAGCCTTTATTTTCTGGTTCTTAAGAAGGATGGAGGGTTGCGTCCCATCCTCAATCTAAGTCTTTTGAACCATATTCTGCAGACTTACAAGTTCAAGATGTTAAAGTTGAATCTTATTTTGCCTCAAATTCAATCTGAGGATTGGCTTGAAGGACACCTACTTTCATATAGAGATATACCTGTGCACATTAAGTTTAGGGGCAAAGTTTAGCAATATCAGGTTCCTTTTTCAGCCTGGCCTTGTCTCCTCGCAACTTCACCAAGTGCATGGATTCAGCTCTGGCTTCATTGTGACTCCTGGGCATATGTGTACTAAATTACATAAACGACTGGCTAATATTGGCTCGAAAGAGTTGGTGGTCCGGCATTGTGACGTCATCTTCACTCATCTAAGGTGCTTAGGTTTAAGATTAAACCAGAAGAAAAATTTTTTTTCTCCAAATTAGACGACTGCTTTTCTCAGCGTAGTTTGGGACTTGACTACGATGCAGGCACAGATGTCTCCCGTTTGAGTAGAGTCTATTCTCGCCATGGTGGGCTGGGCAGCTTAAAACTAGGTCAGGAGATTTCTGTCCATCAATGCCAGACACTGTTGGGTCTGATGTCCGCTGCCACCAACATAATACAGTTGGGCATGCTGCACATGAGGCCCTTCCAGTGGTGGCTCAAGAACAAGTGGTTCCACCCTCTATTACATGCACATTACATGGAAGGGGGGATCGCCTCAATCACCACCAATGTGCAGCATCAAACTGGATGATGCGACGGCAGCCATAGTGCACCAGAACACCCACCACACACCAGTTTATTGGTGGAGAGGAGACAAAGTGTTCATGCTTCATGCCAGTCAGTATATTTGGGGATGATTAGGAGGCCATGATGGTGGACAGAGGCCAATGGGCAAATTATATTTAATTTGATATTTGATATTTGATATATTTACATTTACATTAATTCATCTTGCAGACACTTTTATCCAAAGCAACTTACAAATTAGGAATACAGCAAGCAATTCATTGTGAAGAGGCAAATAAACACAAGTCATTGCTTAGTGTAGCATAAGATAGAATAGAGAGGGATTAAAGGAAAGTGAAAGGATAGATTTTTTTTATGATGAAGTTTTCAGCTCGTGAGCTTAGAATTATAAGGTTCTATCTCCACTTTTGGTCGAAATTGAGTTTTTGACATAATCTGATCCATTAGGTGTTTATTAATGCCTGTGTGGTGTTATTTTTGTAAAAAAATATTTTGTTAGCAGTTATTAATAAAATAAAAAGGTTCCATCTCAGTTGTGCCAGCTGGGATGTAAAAACTTTGATGCTCAATATCTCGGAACTACCCTAAACGGAGATAGAACCTTATAATTCTAAGCTCACGAGCTGTCTTTTAAATATTGTCAGGCATTCTGCATTCCGGATGAAGGCGGGGAGGTCATTACACTAGCAAGGAACAGTGAACGAAAATGTTCTGGAGAGTGATTTTGTGCCTCTCTGTGATGGTACCTGGTGTGATGTGTGATGGATCCCTAGTGTGATGTGTGCCAGCCAGAAGAGCATTGCAGTATTGCTGGGGTTAAACCCCTACTCTTTTTTCGAAGGACATCCTGGGATTTTATATGAGAGTCAGGACCTTCTGTCCATTCTTAATGCTTTTGCTTAATGATACCATTCTTAATGATACAATCCCCTCTACTCAGATACTTTATGCTCTTAAGGGGGTTATTCAGACAATGGCACACACTGAAGATGCTCCCATAGTATCAATGCAATGATGCAGCATCTCGTTCCCATCTCTGGGGAGACGTTTGTCTTATTCAGTTAAGTCAAGATAATTTTTTTTTTTTTTTTTTCAAACTTTCTGTTAATAAGAAAGAAACTAATACATTTTAATGTTTCCTATTAACAGTTAGGACTAAATATATGTTGTGTCCCTCACAGGGAGACCCTGGAAATCCAGGGGAGATCGGACAAATGGTAAGTGTCTTATGTATTTACAGCTGCTAACATCATAGCCTCTTCAATACAGTTAAAGGCAATGCTAGATTTAGTATATCTAATATCTAATGATGGCAATGTCCCTCCTCCTTAATCTGCAAAATGTGTTTAATCTGAAAAAAATTAGACCATCATACTTTTGACAAAAACTGAAGCAGCCTGAATCAATTAATACAAATTTAGCAGTTAATCAAAACATTTTCATATTTACAAAATACAATTATGTTGGTCAGTGAAAACATTAGAAAACTTTTCTTTGTACTTTTGTCAGTTAAAAAAAGGTCAAAGAGAATTAACAAATCAAAGATTGATGATTTTATTGCATTTTACAAAATGTCCCAACTTTTCTGGAAATGGGGTTGTAGTTATCGTTATAGTTATCTCCTTATAGTTATCATTCTTGGTGTGAACAGGCCTTAATGGTCAAAGAGATGGCACATCTTGAGTCTTACGAGGAAAATCACGAGCTAACGCAAAATGTTGTTTGATTCCCAGGACAGAGATCCAAAACAGACTTTCTTCTTTTAAGACCTCTAAATGTGACCTCTGGAACGCAGGACTAAAATCCTCTTTAAAACCACAGAGACTGCCTTTACATATCAAAATGCATCAGATCATTCCAAAATTATGCTAGATGGGCTTATAATCAAGCATCATTTCATTACATAATTCTACATTAGATCTGTAACCCACACATTTGACTATAATGTTGTAATCACTCATTGTTTATATCCTTTTTGATAACAATTTAATAGTTCATGGGATTTATAGAGTGCTTGGTATCTGTGTCAATGATTTCTTATTTCTAGAATTATGGTATGGATCAAATCCATGTAAAATGTATTGTACTCTCATTATAAAATTCATGTCGAAATCATACTCTGCTAAAGTGGGAAAGTCAAGAGTCCATGTGACTAATCAGATAACATGAATTTTATGGTGAGAAGAAGAGAAAAACAATGTCTAATTAATCAGAACTCCTCCAAAGGGATGGACAAACATCTGAGTTTAAAAATTCAGGACACGAACAAAGCATTAGACGAGAACACAAGATGACGAGATGAGGTCAGATCAGATTTGGGAGACCTGTTAAATGGGTTAAGACTGAACAGCATCAAATAGACATTACAAAAAGTAGCTTTTTTAAGAAATAGTATATTTGATTCAACATAGAATTTTTTATTGCACATAACCTTTTAGGCTACCACCATTAGGGTGAGTAAATGATGATTTTCATCCCGGCTTTCGAGTCCTCTTGGGTTAATCCATTCCACTAGCCCACTTATATACATTTACATTTAGTCATTTAGCAGACGCTTTTGTCCAAAGCGACTTACAAATTAGGACTAAATTAAGCGAGTCATCGTGAAGAGGCAAAAACAACGCAAGAAGTGCTCAAAATATGAAGTTCAGGCATTGTTCAGAGTAGCATAAGCCCGATAAGCGAGGATTAACCCTCTGGGGTCTGAGCTGTTTTCTGGGTCCTGGAGGTGTTCTGACATGCTCTGACATTTGTGCTTATTTCTGTTACTTGTGACATTTTCATGGCTAAAGTCTGATTACACTGTATTCAGCACAAACTCTGCTACAATAATATATCAGCAGCATGTATGTAAAAGTTTGTAGTTTTGAGATAATGACATTTATGCGTGGTTTGTGAAAATACAAAAAAAAATTGTCACTGAAATAAGGTCATGAAACCCCTACTGATTATTTCTTCACAAGACTTTTGAAAATTGTATCACGTAGCCTAGAATATTTGCTCCAAAACTATGTGAAAATCATCCTGACTGCTCATTCAGAGAAGACAATATATTGATTTAAAATTTCTAAGACGTGTTTTGTGTGAGAAAGCTTTATGCGAAGGGGGCGTGATCACCTCATTAATATGTAAGCTTTTCACACCTGAGAAAGACAAATACACTCCCTAATGGCCCTATTTTAGGAGCTATCAGGCCCTATCATTCTGAGCAACCTTGCACAAAGAATGAGGAGATTTAAAAAAGAATGGCTTTTTGATTGTTTGGATTTATTTACAACACAACATAATCCAAATATACACAACAAATGACAAAAAAAACACTTATTGAAAACAATGATCCAAAGACAGAGACCTTTGTGCCATTCCTAAAAACATTGTACATACCTTTCATTTCGAAGGTGTTTGATTTTCACTTTACCATGTTCATGTACAGAGACTCATGTGAATGTTGAAGTCAGCAGGACTCAGTGGCATCTGGGCCCTGAAAGAAAAAAAAAGTGAACATACTGATATCCAGAGAAACTATAGGGAATATAGTTCTAAAATTTATTGGGAATAAATTTTAGATTTTTCTGGTTAAAATTGCTTTTTAAAATTCACAGAATACACACACACACATAATGTTTCCAACAATATATAATATAATGAACACCAGGTTTGTTGTGCCTTGTAAGCATAGGCTATGCACAGTGCTGCATAAAATAATAATAACAATAACCTATAGCAGCATATAAATCTTCCAAAAGATTTCAGTAACAACTACGCTAGAGAAAAATATATTAATTATCATATGTTACTTCAAATGTTTCCATTCGTTATGATGATATGAAATGAGATAATAGTAAAAACATGAAGCCTTTGTTTGGTGCGTTTTGCTTTTCAAACGCGATCGCGCTCCAAATATGATACATTCAAAACCAGAGCTCGCTCCAAAATATGAAACATTATGGTTACCATATTATACATATCTACATTTGAGCAGATATCCACAAACACAGTAACAGTAAACACGGGTCCAAATATTATAATATTCACCATATATCTAGCAACAGTTCAACTGCAATGTGAAGTTTATGCAACAATAACATGAACTAATAATTAAGAATTTCTTACCTAACATCTTTCTTGTCTTCAAATCGCGTTCTTCTTCTTCTGAGGTAAATCCAATGTAAGCTCACGACACGTCTTTCAAACTCGACGAAAAGCAGAGACTGATGAAGTTTGGTGCTGCTTTGTTTTTGAGGTAATGAGCACGTGCGCGTTCCATGTGGAGATTTGCATGTGAATCTCTTTTGCGCGCGTGGGTGTGGTCAAATTAAAAATAATTAGCAAGCGCGTGAGAAGCTGGACATCTTGTTGGTTTTATACAAATTACTTAAACAGAGAATATTTGTTTTCAGTTTGAATCCGATCATTTAAAAGTACACACTTAAATGTTTATAAAGGTATATGACTCATAAATGTGTGACAAGTATTCGCTGAGTTTTGTTTCAGTTTATAGACGTGCTCAAGAAAAAAAAGTTCACCGCGACGGGGAGGCAGAAAGCACACCCTGTTTATTTTCTTTATTTTACAAAAGCACAATGTTTTGATTCGATTGTAAGTGGACACATACAAAAGTAGAAATATCACAGATTCTTTTTTCATATTTCTTTTTTCTGTATGACCATAAATGACGGTGAAATTTAAGTTTATTTTGCTACAATGTGAAGAAAATCCAGCAAAACGCGCCGGCGCGTTTGTCGACCCCAGAGGGTTAAAGAAAAGGAAATTTTTTTTTTTTTTTTAATGAGGTTAAGTGCGCACGGAAGAGATGTGTTTTCAGCTGTCTTTTGAATGTTGTCAGGGATTCTGCATTCCGGATGAGGGTGGGGAGAGCATTCCACCAGCATGGAACCGTGAATGAGAATGTTCTGGAAAATTATTTTGTGGCTCTCTGTGATGTAACCACGAGACGTCACTCGTTGACTGATCGTAGGCTTCTGGTAGGGATGTAGACTCATACGAGTGAGTGAAAGTAGGAGGGAGTTGAGCCTGTGATAGATCTGTAAGCAAGCATCAATGCCTTGAACTTGATGCGAGCAGCGAGTGGTAGCCAGTGCAGAGAGATGAACAGAGGAGTGACGTGGGCCCTTTTTGGCTCATTGAAGACAAGACGAGCTGCAGCATTCTGAATCATTTGTAAAGGTTTAGTTACACATGATGGAAGTCCAGCCAGAAGAGCATTGCAATAGTCAAGCCTAGAAATGACCAAGGCCTGGACGGAAAGTTGTGTTGCATGCTCAGTTAGGAAAGGCCTGATCTTCCTGATGTTGTGCAGTGCAAACCTGCATGATCGAGCTGTCTTTGAAATGTGATCTGTGAAGGTCAGCTGGTCATCCAATATTGCTCCAAGATTTCTGACCGACCTTGATGGGGTGATTGATGATGAATCTAGCTGGATAATGAAGTCGTGTTGTAGAGATGGATTGGCAGGGAGGACGAGAAGCTCAGTCTTTGCCAGGTTGAGCTGCATGTGATGTTCCTTCATCCATGCCGACATGTCCACCAGACAGCTTGAGATCCATGGAGCTACTGTGGTGGGATCATCTGGTTGAAATGAGAGGAAGAGCTGTGTGTCATCAGCATAGCAGTGGTAAGAGAAACCATGTGCCTGTATGTGTCCAAGTGATGTGGTGTAGATGGAGAAGAGGAGGTGTCAAAGAACTGAACCCTGAGGAACCCCTGTGGTCAGTTGATGTGCTTTGGATACCTCGCCTCTCCATGCAACCCTGAAGGACCTACATGTGAGATAGGATTCAAACCAGTGGAGGGAAGTTCCTGTGATGCCCAGTGATGAGAGGGTGGACAGAAGGATCTGATGATTCACAGTGTCGAAGGCAGCAGACAGATCCAGGAGAATGAGAACTGAAGATTTGGAAGCAGCTTGACCGACCGTAATGCAGTCTCAGTTGAATGCCCTTTCTTGAAGCCGGATTGGTTGACATCCAGCTGGTTGTTCAAAGACAAGAAGGATGTTACTTGGTTGAAAACAGCTCGTTCAAGTGTTTTCGCAATGAATGGTAGGAGAGAGATGGATCTGTAATTCTCTACAAATTATGTGTTTAGTGTTGTTTTTTAAGCATTGAAGTTACCCGAGCCTGCTTGAATGCAGTAGAGAAAGTGCCAGTATGGAGGGATGAGTTGATGATATGTATGAGTGCTGGTAGAAGTGTGGGAGAGATGGCTTGTAGAAGGTGTGAGGGGATGGGGTCTTGAGGACAGGTGGTAGGATGACTAGAGAGGATAAGTTTAGATACTTCTTCCTCGGTTAGCGGAGATAAGGAGGAGAGAGGGTTATTGGCTGTGGCAGGGCTTGGTCTGGGTTCTTGTGTGTGTGACGCTGAGAACTGACTGCTGATAGTTGTTGTTTTGTTGGTGAAGAAGTTAGCAAAATTACCAGCAGTTAACCTGTTAACCTGCAACCCCACTTTTGAAAAATCCCCAGAAATGACATACCCAAACTGAAACAGATACAGTTCATGATCCCTTTGCACTAAAAGCACAAGTATGATCTCATTTGAAAGCTGACACCTGGCAGTTTATTGTAAATGTAGAATTAATTATTGTCATAATGAAAAAAATAGTTATAAATAGCTTCAAAGTTTTGTAAAGTTATTAGAAATTTATTTTTATGAAACATTTTCATGAAAATATAATTGAAGTTGGCACTGTATCTAGAAATGCACTGCAGCTAAAGCCATATGTCTGACCATGTTATATTTAAAATCTGAAGATGATAAGTCTAAAACTCTGTATTTAGTTAAATGTTTTTCAAGATCATGTCATATGACTTTATTTTGATTAGACTGTAAAATGCTACTGATGTTTAGTCATCATCTATTCAGTCTTTTGTCTCTATTGTTTTGTGGTGCAAACGACCCCATTCAGTCTCAGTCTCCCCATGCACACATTCACACCTCTCCAGCCTGGTTATGGCTCTAAATATGCATTTCTTTTGTCTGCATTTGTTACGAACTGCTCCGAGACGAGGGTTGAGATCTAAACGCAGCTTTATTGTATGGGGAAATCCAGAGGCGTAATCCAAAGTACAGGCAAGGGTCATACACAGGCAGGCAGTCAAAACAATGAAACAAACAAACAAACAAACAAACAAAACAGGCAGGGACCAGAGGCAAGAGAGTAATCCAGGGACCAGAGGCAAGAGAGTAATCCAGGAAACAGGGCAAGGTATCCAAAACCAAGAGACAAGAAAAACAGGAGAATGCTCAGAAATGCAGTGTAACACTTAAACAAGACTTCGCGGTGAGTGAATGAATGAACATGGTATAAATAGACTGAGACTAACAGGATGATGAGACACAGGTGAATGCAATCAGTGAATGAGGTACAGGTGAATGTGATCAGTGATAAGAGATGATGAGTCCGGGCAGTGAGTTATGGGAAATGTAGTTTGTGAGTGATAATAGTCTTATGTGGAGTGCCCTCTGGTGGCTCTCAAGGGCACTCCAGCTGGTGACTGTTACAGCATTATAGTTACTAACGACTGGCTATTCACAGGCTATTCATAGGGTTTCAATCCCTAATTTCTTTTATCAAAATTCTCACTTCACATTTGAAATTGTATCAAATGCCCTTCTGGAATAAAGAAACATTTCAGTAAGCATTCCTATTTAGAAAAAAAATCATAAAAGAATAACTGCTAGGTGGCAGGTGCACCTGGGGCTAGCTAGCATGTTAGTTTAGCACACCATCAATACACGACAATTTATGAGATTAAAACCATGTTTGTGCTCCAAACTTACTTTATAACGCAAGTCGAGTGTTTTAAATAAACTTCTGTGATCTTATTTGGCTTCAGATAAAAAAATCAGACAGAAAATATATTATTTTATAGTATTCTGCACAATGATAAAGTCTATATAGATTAGCATTACATTGTTACAAACATCCAGTTGAAAGTCCAGGGGAGGAGGAGGTTGGTGACAATAATAAAACCATTTCGGGTTGAAGGAACAAAGGAGACCAATTTATCAGTAAGTATGGCGTTTATTTACAACATTAATTAACCAAAAGGTACAACAGATACAAAAAGGTAAATCTCAAAAAAAAAAAAAAAACTACAACACAACTACAAAAGGGAAACAAACACATTAGTATTTACCACCCTCTCTCCACTGAGAGAGTAAACCCCAGCACGAGGGTCAGACTTGATACACACTACTGCAGGAACTCCACGAAGCCATTGCAGCATCACCCAGCTCTGGTAAGCTGTAAGTATATAGACGTCTGCTCTCCACACGCTTCAACATCAGTCTGCCTGTTCTCTTCCCTTTTTACCAGCTCCCTGCTCTCCTGCTGATTGCCAACAGGTGTGCACACTAATTGATTGCCAACTGGAGACAGGTGTGCACACAGGACCTGCAGAGGACAGACAAGCAGCAGTACACCTGGCATACACACACACACACACACACAGCCTAAGGGCCGTAACACTCCCCCCCATAAAATCAAACTAGAGACGAGACAAAACAAAACAAAAACACTACCACCTAAACTCACCCCCCCCCCCCCACACACACACACACACCCCCCCCCACACCCCAGATGAATAGGGAATAGGGAAATCTCTCACCCGCGAGACAATGCGTCGGCTATCACATTGTCAGCTCCCTTCTTATGACGGATTTCCAAGTTGTAACCCTGCACCAACAGAGCCCACCTCATCAGGCGTTGGTTGTGGTTATACATTTGGGACAGGAAAACCAGAGGGTTATGATCTGTAGATACAACAACTGGAGAGGGGTTATAACCAACATAGACTTCAAAATGCTGCAAAGCAAGCAGCAATGCGAGGGTCTCTTTCTCTATCGTAGAGTAATTCAGCTGGTGTTTCTTAAACTTGACAGAGAAGTAGCTAACCGGATGACACACATCTCCTTCTCCATCCTGCAACAGCACAGCACCAGCGCCGGTGGCACTCGCGTCAACCTCAAGCTTAAAGGGGAGAGAGAAGTTTGACGCAACCAGGACAGGGGCACAACAGAGGAGAGATTTCACTGCTTCAAAAGCATGTTGACACTCGTCCGTCCACACAAACGGAACAGTGGGACTACACAAACTAGTCAGGGGGGCGACGACTACAGAGAAGTTTTTGCAAAAACACCTGTAATACCCAGCCATACCAAGAAAACGACGGAGCTCACGTCTGGTCGTGGGGGCTGGGTAGGCTAGCACAGCAGTAACCTTGGCGTCAACAGGGCAGACCTGGCCATGGCCCACCTGCTTACCCAAGTACGTCACGATGGCCTTTCCAAACTCGCACTTCGCTAAGTTCAGTGTCAGTGATGCTGCCGCCAACCTCTGGAACACCTCGGTCAAAATCGACATGTGACTAGTCCAGTCGTCTGTGTACACTACCACGTCATCTAGGTAGACATTGCAGTTTGGTACAGTCCCTAATACTATATGCATCATGCGCTGGAATGTTGCCGGTGCATTTCTCAGCCCGAAGGCCATAACCGTATACTGCATGAAGTGGTCAGGGGTAACAAACGCAGAGATATCAGAGGCCCGAGGGGTTAATGGCACCTGCCAGTACCCCTTCAGCAGATCTAACTTAGTGATACTCCGTGGGACCAATACTATCAATGCAGTCTTCCATCCTGGGTAAAGGGAATGAGTCTGGGACTGTCACTGCATTTACCTTATGAAAATCTGTGCAAAAACGTAGTGTACCGTCAGACTTAGGGGTAAGTAAACATGGGGAACTCCACGGGCTACAGCTGGGCCTGGCTAACCAATTTTGTATTAGGTAGTCAACTTCCTCTTTCATCATCTCTCTCTTAGCCAGCGGACAACGATAGGCATGCTGCTTTTTTGGGGCCGCTGTGCCAATGTTGATATCGTGACACATTACAGTGGTCTGGGATGGCACATCGCTAAACATAGAAATGAGAAGTTATTAGCAACATTACATCATCACGCTGATCTGGGGAGAGGTATGACAAATGTGTCTCTAGGTCAGACAAGAGCTCCGAATTGGGCAACCTACCACCCTGATGACCTTCACCGACCCCTGCTAACCCATCGTCAGGTTCCGCCCCGTCACAAACCAAGGAAGCAATGGTGTCGCCTAGAGCAGCAGTCTCCGGAGTTTCTTCCTGCTTCCCCTGAGCCACTTCTCTGGAATGATAAGACTTTAACATATTAACGTTACACAGGCGTTTCTTTCTTTTACGGTCAGGTGTGTGAATGATGTAATCAGTTTCCGACACTTTGTTTTCCACCACATAGGGTCCTGAAAAACGAGCAGTAAGGGCAGCGCCGAGCACAGGCAGTAAAACCAACACTTGTTCACCTGGTTTAAATTGCCGTTCAACCATTTGTCTGTCAAACCGCTGCTTCATGCCTTCTTGTGACAGAGCCAGAGCCTTCTTTGCCAAGGAGGTGGCACAGTGCAACCGCTCCCTGTTCCGGGATACAAAATCCAATACATTAACCTTCGGCAGGGATTCAGACACCAGCTGCTCCTTCAATACCTTAAGTGGTCCTCGCACGCTATGACCAAACACAAGTTCAGTCGGACTGAACCCCAAAGACTCTTGCTTAGCATTGCGAACTGCAAAAAGCACGTACGGCACACCTTCATCCCAGTCTCTTTCTGTATCATAACAGAATTTCTTTAACGTGGACTTAAGCGTCTGGTGCCAACGCTCAAGCGCACCTTGTGATTCAGGGTGATAAGCACTAGACACGGAATGTGAAATTCCCAGCTCTTGCAACGTCTGACGGAAAATCTTGGACAGGAAATTAGTACCTTGGTCGGTCTGTACAACTTTTGGCAATCCAAAAGTAGTAAAGAATTTGATTAGAGATTTCGTGATAGCGGGAGCAGTGATGTCCCTAAATGGCACAGCCTCCGGAAAACGGGTGGACACGCACATTACCGTTAACAAAAACTGGTTCCCTGACTTAGTCCTAGGCAAGGGACCAATACAATCCACAATAACATGCTCGAAGGGTTCTCCAACAGCAGGAATTGGATGCAGCGGGGCAGGAGGCACGACCTGGTTAGGTTTACCAACGATTTGGCATGTACTGCAAGTTTTACAATAGCATGTTACATCTGCCTTAATGCCTGGCCAGAAGAAATGCTCGAGCATACGATGGTAAGTTTTGGTGACACCTAGATGGCCCGACCACAAATGTTCATGCGCTAACCCTAACACGTACTGACGCCATCCCGCCGGAACTACAGCCTGATAAACAGTGTCACAACCCTCAGTCAGATCATCTGCCGTCCCACCCCGAGGAACCCACTTACGCATCAACACCCCATCCTCAATAAAAAAACGCTGCTGACTTGAACACCCACTAACATCACACTCAGCTGTAGCAAAACATTTAGCCAGGGTGAGATCACTCTTTTGAGCCTCGACAAGGACTTCACGGGTTAATGGCAATGTTTTCTTGAAGACAGTGACAGAGGGGGTAACACTTGCAGGACCCTTCTCGAGACCGTTCTCTGCCTCTCCACTAGAGGGCAGCTGGTCCTCCCTTAACACAGAGGAAAATAGTGAATCCGCGAGATCCCCCCCTTGGGCCTGCTTACGATCTTGCGCCCTAGTCAACACACTGGCCGAAAACACTTCAGGGTGCTTCTGAACCAACTCGTCAGGTTCAGTTTCAGAGATAGGAGTATCCACCACCTCTAGGTCCGGATAAACTTTTCCGCCAGCAATGTCATTTCCCATGATAAAATCTACACCATCAACAGGAAAACGAGACCGAACAGCCACGGGAAAGAAACCAGATGCTAGCTTGGACTGTACATGAATGGAATGTAAAGGAGCAGGCACAAAGCTCATCCCGATACCCCGAACTACAGTGCTCACGTCACAGGCAGATTGAGAAGTCAATGGTAGTACGCTAGCCAGGATGAATGAGCGTGAGCCACCTGTGTCTCTCAGCACTGTGACTAGACGCTGATCCTCAGGTTTACCTGTGAGGGATACCAGTCCCTTGGAAATAAATGGCCTGAAGCATTCATCAGGTTCTTTCAAAACCAGCTGACTACCACAGGGAGATACCGTCTTAATCAACCCAACTCCTTTTGGTGGTTTAGCCACTGGAGGCTGGGACTTTCGTTTATACAGAGCACAATCTGCAATAAGATGATCGGGTTTTTGACAAAAAAAACAACGTTTGTCCCCCTGTGCCCCTGAGCTAACACAAATGCTCTGAGTGTTACTAGGCTTCTTTACAGTATCATCATAAGAGAACGAGTAATGTCTGACAGACGTGTTCTTGTGTGTCAAAGCAAACTCATCAGCAAGTGTGGCAGCCTGCTGCAGCGTGGTTACTTTCTGTTCATTAAGATAAACGACAATCTTTTCAGACACACAGTTCTTAAACGCTTCCAACAGCATCAACTCGCGAACTGAGGAGAAATCATCGGCTTTACACGCAGCACACCACCTATCAAACAAAATCCCTTGTTCTCTAGCAAAAATAATGTAAGTCTGGCCTACCCCTTTTCTGAGAGCCCTGAAACGTTGCCTGTACGCCTCTGGCACTAGCTCATACACCCGCAAGATGGCGTTCTTAACTTTTTCATAGGAGAGGCTGTCTTGCACGGACAACGATGAGCACGCCTCCTGAGCCTTCCCTGACAGTTTACACTGTAACAGGATGACCCACACATCTTTTGGCCAACTCAGGGCAACAGCAATGCGTTCAAATGCAGTAAAATAGCTCTCAATGTCAGTTTCACGGAAAACAGGGACCAGAGAAATATGTTTACTTACATCAAAATTACTAGTAGCGTTAGATCCTGATAACACTGTACCGGCAACAGCGGCTGGGAACTGTGCTGACCGCAACTCCAACTCACACATTCTTATGGCTGTTTCCACCTCCAACTTCTTTAGTTCCAACACCCTGGTCGACTCAGCTTCTATCTTTTTAAGCTCTAACTCCCTCCTGAACTGGTACTCGCGTTCGCGCTCCTCCCTCTCCAAATGGAGCCGAGCCAAACGAACCTTCAGCCGCGCGTCCCCTCCAGAAGTAGAAGAGGTCAATGGATTATACCTCGGCAGAGTGAACTGCCTACCCTCGCCCCGCTTCACACCGGGTGTATCGGTCACATCATGTGGCGTGGCCACTTCCTCTACCACCGGACCAGATTGTTTCGCTGCTGCCCCAGCGGGCAAATCTAATGAACTAAAAACACCACTCTGCACTAATCCGTCAGTCACAACTGCCCACAACTCTGCTTTAACCAGGGAACTGGACGCAGAAAAACCATAATGTTTAGCAATAGCAAACAGGTCCGTTTTCTTACATCCACCCAGCTGCTCTAGCGTAGGGTTTGCTACAAACTCTTCTAAACTAAACGCAGCCATCCTCACCACAATTGCTACCTGGCTAACACAAACGGAAACACTAACCAACAGTGCAACAGACAACAAGTGTACGCAGACACGCAACAACAAGATCGCGTAGGTTACACAATAAAGCAGTCACACACCAGCTTCCTCAAAGAATAACCACTTCCCCCAGGACCTGCCTACCCAAAACTTAGCCTAAACTATCTCCTGGGGCTTGCTGGGCTCGAGGCAACTTTAAAGGCAAACTTCGGCGGCCGGAGCCCAGAAAACCTACCCCCGACAGGGATCTCGTCCCCACCCAGGATTTGCCCCGAAAATAATAAAGGAAAAATAACAACCAAGTGCCCGATGGAAAGACTGCAGAACAGCCTAGCTAGACACGTCTAACTAGCTGGGGAAAAGGTCTTCTCTGGAAAAACTGGGAAAAATCTGTGAAAACCCACACAAAACAATTTCAACACCAATAGAAACGATAACTGCTTACAACTTTGTTCCATACAACCCGAAGTGTTTGGGAAAACATTATCCCGGATGAGCCCCCAAATTGTTAGGAACCTCCAGTGGAAAGTCCAGGGGAGGAGGAGGTTGGTGACAATTATAAAACCATTTCGGGTTGAAGGAACAAAGGAGACCAATTATGGCGTTTATTTACAACATTAATTAACCAAAAGGTACAACAGATACAAAAAGGTAAATCTCAAAAAAAACAACAACTACAACACAACTACAAAAGGGAAACAAACACATTAGTATTTACCACCCTCTCTCCACTGAGAGAGTAAACCCCAGCACGAGGGTCAGACTTGATACATGCTACTGCAGGAACTCCACGAAGCCATTGCAGCATCACCCAGCTCTGGTAAGCTGTAGGTATATAGACGTCTGCTCTCCACACGCCTCAACATCAGTCTGCCTGTTCCCTTTTTACCAGCTCCCCGCTCTCCTGCTGATTGCCAACAGGTGTGCACACTAATTGATTGCCAACTGGAGACAGGTGTGCACACAGGACCTGCAGAAGGCAGACAAGCAGAAGTACACCTGGCATACATACACACACACACGGCCTAAGGGCTGTAACAACATTATAAATATAATCTATTATTATGAAAATACCTGGCATGGTTTGAAAAACACAGGTAAATCAAATATCATTGCAATCATGTTTATTGTCTTCAAAACATCTTTATCTGCATGTTACAGCGATCTCTGTTAGCTATGTATGTGTTCGGGACTTCCTGGAATGTCACATGATTATGGCTCTTCTTCATCTGTTTTACATATGAACTATACTGTGCATAGGGCGCCCTCAGGCTGCTGGTATGGATTGAAAACACAGTACATCACAGTATCCAGCGCTCATAATGATTACATCGACGCATTTGGGTATAAATTCAATAAATATTATTCCTGTCTATAGAAATCTGATGTAAACCAATGAGAATCTATCAATATTTCTCCAAATCTGCACATTTTTGAGCTAAAAGCCCCGAGGTACGTTGTTTTGTCAAGTGCTGTCATGACGACAGCACGGGAGTTTTTTTCTGAATGGGAGCGGCTGACGCTCATAATTCATATTAAAGGTATCGACTCATTTTTTAATTTCATAACTCCTGACACAAATTAAGAAATAACTGTCGCTATAAGTTTCTCAGAATACAATAGTGGTCAAATACTGAAACTTGAGTCTTATATCTTTTTAATGATGTATAGTTTGTCAAGGTATAACATTAAATCTGATAGTAACTTTGTATAGTAACTAAATAAATAAATAAATGCTTCAGTGCGCGGGCGCACTGGCAACGGTTAACAGGTTAAAGAGGAGGTGGGTGGTGGTGGAGGTGGACAGAGGAGAGAGTTGAATGTCTTGAAGAGTGATCGTGTGTTAGAGGAGCTGTTGATCTTGTTGTGGAAGTATGAAGATTTTGCAGCATGAACATCCACAGAAAAGGAAGAGAGGAGAGATTTATACATACTCAGTGTCAGGTTTCAGACAAGAAGCAAACAGGAAGGTAAGTATATAATGTAATTTATTCAGCAGAATGGATCGGTTCCAGAGATAACGGTGAGTAAGCAGATTATAGACAGTTTATGATGACTTAGCTGAAGAATAACAATGTCTCTCTTGCAGGTGATGATGACTCGGATCAGAAGCGTACGATAGCAGGCTGAAGAAGGTCGGGGATACAGGTAAGTATCAGGATATGAGAGGTAAGTCTGTGTGTCCAAGTAGAGACGAGACCAGACGATGACTGAAGGGTGAGTGCAGTATATGAAGGGTGAGCTGGTGATGGGATCCAGGTGGTGGTGATTAGAACTCGGGTGATAGTGAATGAGTGGGCGGAGTGAATGATGACGGTGATTGAGGACTGATTGAGGGTGTAATCCTGACAGTACCCCCCCCCCCCCTCCCGAGGCGGCTCTTGACGGCTGGGAAGAAGAGGGACGTTGCCGGCGGCGAGGTCTACCACGACCCCTGGGAGCTGGACGGTCAGGATGGTCGATGTGGAATTGAGTGAGTAGAGCAGGGTCTAAGATGTCGTCACGGAGTACCCAAGAACGTTCTTCAGGTCCATAGTCCTCCCAATCAACCAAGTACTCCAAACGGGGACCTCGCCACCGGGAGTCCATGATGGAGCGAACTCGGTAGATGGGCTCTTCTTCCACAGGAACAGGAGGAGGAGGTACATCTTCTGTAGACACATCTGTAGGGAGAGGAGTGACAGGATCAGTGAAAGGTTTAAGGAGAGAGACATGAAAAGAAGGTGCAATCCGGTAGTGAGATGGAAGGTTGAGTCTGTAGGTGACTTCATTCAACTCTCTCTTGAATGGTGAAAGGTCCGATGTATCGAGGACTCAGCTTACGGCAAGGCAGGAGGAGGCATATGTCCCGCGTCGAAAGCCACACCTTCTGTCCTGGCTGGTACTGAGGAGTATCACTTCGCCGACGGTCCGCTTGATCCTTATGCCTCCGCACTGCCTGTTGGAGGTGCACATGAGCTGAGTCCCATACCCCCTCGCTCTGATGGAACCAGAAATCGACAGCTGGAACCTCCGAGGGCTCACCCGACCAAGTAGTCAGGGGGCCAAAACTGATATTAAAACTTTGTTGGACACTTTTTGGTACAAGTATACAACCTATCCAGTATTAATATTTAACCCCTCAACATGTGTTCTAGCCAGGTTGTCAGCTTAGAAAATTTTTTTTTTTGTCCATTTCAACACTATATTCTTAAAAGTGGTAAAAGCGGATTTTTTTCCCAAAGTGCTTCCATTTTCTTCCATGTTACCTATTGTAATTTTGGGCAAATGTGCAACTTATGTGCAAGCATGATCATTAAAAAATAATAATCAATAAATACCACAAGAGTATCACACCACAAGGGGCACTGTTGTGTCAGCACAGCTGTGATTTGGCAGCAGATTGAGGCAGCAGATCCAGAGAAGATGATCACAGCAGGTGTCAACAGTACAGTCTGAACAAAACTTTATAAAGGAGTGAATCACACAACAGATTAACTTGATCTATTTGTCTACACAAACATTTACCTCAAGATTCTACCGTTCTACCATCAAATGTTGCCAGAAACAGGTAAGCTAAACTGTTTTCCAACTAGCTATATACTTACCAGACATAAACTCACCTAAAGGATTATTAGGAACACCATACTAATACTGTGTTTGACGCCCTTTCGCCTTCAGAACTGCCTTAATTCTACGTGGCATTGATTCAACAAGGTGCTGAAAGCATTCTTTAGAAATGTTGGCCCATATTGATAGGATAGCATCTTGCAGTTGATGGAGATTTGTGGGATGCACATCCAGGGCACGAAGCTCCCGTTCCACCACATCCCAAAGATGCTCTATTGGGTTGAGATCTGGTGACTGTGGGGGCCATTTTAGTACAGTGAACTCATTGTCATGTTCAAGAAACCAATTTGAAATGATTCGAGCTTTGTGAAATGGTGCATTATCCTGCTGGAAGTAGCCATCAGAGGATGGGTACATGGTGGTCATAAAGGGATGGACATGGTCAGAAACAATGCTCAGGTAGGCCGTGGCATTTAAACGATGCCCAATTGGCACTAAGGGGCCTAAAGTGTGCCAAGAAAACATCCCCCACACCATTACACCACCACCACCAGCCTGCACAGTGGTAACAAGGCATGATGGATCCATGTTCTCATTCTGTTTACGCCAAATTCTGACTCTACCATCTGAAATGTCTCAACAGAAATCGAGACTCATCAGACCAGGCAACATTTTTCCAGTCTTCAACTGTCCAATTTTGGTGAGCTCGTGCAAATTGTAGCCTCTTTTTCCTATTTGTAGTGGAGATGAGTGGTACCCGGTGGGGTCTTCTGCTGTTGTAGCCCATCCGCCTCAAGGTTGTGCGTGTTGTGGCTTCACAAATGATTTGCTGCATACCTCGGTTGTAACTAGTTATTTCAGTCAAAGTTGCTCTTCTATCAGCTTGAATCAGTCGGCCCATTCTCCTCTGACCTCTAGCATCAACAAGGCATTTTCACCCACAGGACTGCCGCATACTGGATGTTTTTCCCTTTTCACACCATTCTTTGTAAACCCTAGAAATGGTTGTGCATGAAAATCCCAGTAACTGAGCAGATTGTGAAATACTCAGACAGGCCCATCTGGCACCAACAACCATGCCACACTCAAAATTGCTTAAATCACCTTTCTTTCCCATTCTGATATTCAGTTTGGAGTTCAGGAGATTGTCTTGACCAGGACCACACCCCTAAATGCATTTAAGCAACTGCCATGTGATTGGTTGATTAGATAAATGCATTAATGAGAAATTGAACAGGTGTTCCTAATAATCCTTTAGGTGAGTGTATAGCTAGGCTAATTTACTTTCATAATTACTAGCTTACTTACTAATAGGTAAATTAAGTTTTGTGCAGATGTGTAATGGAAATATTATGTTTTTAATTTATTTGCTGCACAGCAGCCTATTTTACAGTCTGCTATAGCTAAAAGTGTTAATAAGTTTGTTAGATAGCAAAGCCCTCAGCTTATGTCAGAGGACATTGTAGTGATCCACTCAGAAACCAATCAGACTAGTGTAGTGAAAAATTTCTTTGCCTTCAGATGAGATAACATGGATCCAGAGGGAGCTGTAAGCCTAGCGTCCAAAGAAAAACAAATAGGAAGAGATATTGATTGGGAAAAATTTTTCATTTGTCAAGACAAATATGGAAAATACAGCCAAGATAAAGCCCCTTGATTTGAAGTGATTTTTCAGGAAGTGGTGTCTTTGTGCTCTTTCTGGAGATTATTGTAGTATAATATTGTGCAATATTTTTGCAATATAATAGACACACACCATTATTTGCATTGCGCTTAGCTTGACCTTGCTTATTCAATCCATTCAGTCTCAAAGGGATGAGACTGACAACCTGAGAGCCAACCTCTGCCAACCTGAGAGCCACTGCTTTGATGGGGAAAAACATACCTTTGCCATACGACTATTACATAGTTATTACTACTAACTAGTTACTAACCCCTAACCCTAAAGTAGTGAGAGAGCAGTTTTGTTAGGATGGAATTAATAACTATAGTGATATGTGAATTAAATATAATTTGTGTTACAACCTGGTGTACACTAATTAAGTCAAATAGCACCATAGACCATCATCTACAGTTCTTCATCTTAAATTTCCGCCTTGACATTAAAGTATTATAACTTGTGCAGCATTGCACTGTCTCTCCCTACAAGCTTTAACAAGGCTTGACTCATTCCCATAGATATGGGTACTGATTGATAGAGGTTTTAGGATACTAGGTTATGTTTCCAAGCTGATATTCACTTTGAAAACTGGTTCTCTTTAGGCGGAGATTGTTTTTTTCATGTTCTAGTTCTGTTGTCTCTTACACTGTACAATAAATGTTCATTCTGACACTTCAGCAGACATCCCATGAGTGTTGGCTTTCATTTGATACCATTTTTATGAATATGGTCCTTGTGGTTGTGGAGATATTCAACATTTACTGTTGGCATGTCGTGTTGAGCAGGAAACCAAAAAATTGGTCACAAAAAAAAAAAAAATCAGCTTGACAACCACCCTAATATCTTACCTATGGGTGTCTTCTAACTAAAAAAATAGGGTGACAGCTTGTACCAAAACATGTCCGCAAAAGTCTTAACGGAAGCCCTTTTCAGAATTGGCCCCCTGACTAAAGGGAAGAGAGGAGGTTGATATCCGAGGATACACTGGAAGGGGGTGAGCCCGTGGTGTTCTGTCTGAGGGAGTTCTGGGCGTATTCTGCCCAGGGGAGGTATCGGTTCCAGCTGTCTTGGTACTGGTGGCAGTAGGTCCTCAGGTAGCGTCCGATCTCTTGGATTTTCCGCTCAGTCTGGACGTTGGACTGTGGGTGATATCCAGATGATAAACTGACGGTAACTCCAAGGAGTTTGAAGAAGGCATGCCAGACACGTGAGATGAATTGAGATCCTCGATCAGAAACTGTATCTTCTGGAATTACGAAATTACGAAGGACATTGTGGAATAGAGCTTCAGCAGTACCAAGAGCTGTGGGAAGACCAGGTAGGGGTATAAGTTTACATCCCTTGGAAAATCTGTCGACTACGACAAGTACACAAGTATTTCCTTCGGAGAGAGGAAGATCGGTCATAAAATCCACACTGATATGAGACCATGGACGTCTGGGAATGGGTAGTGGTACAAGTTTGCCTTCAGGTAGTTTACGGGGAGTGTTGGTGATGGCGCAGACTGAGCATCCCATGATGTAACGGGAAACGTCCCTGGAGATGGACGGCCACCAGTACCGTTGATTGAGGAGCGAGAGGGTACGCTTGCTACCTGGATGTCCAGAGCCCGGAGCTGTATGAGCTGAGTCCAGAAGGGCAGTGCGTAGATGTTGAGGAACATAGGTGAGCCCTTCTGGACCTCCCGGCGGAGCAGGATGGCGATGGTTCTCCTGGGCGATCTGCTCATCGATATCCCAGAGGATGGGGCTTAGGATTACGGCTGGAGGGAGAATGGGTTCCGGAGTCTGATCGTCGGTGGAAGGATGATAGAGACGGGAGAGAGCATCTTCTCTGCAGTTCCTACTCCCAGGTCGGTAGGTGACTATAAAGTCAAATCGAGTGAAGAGGAGGGCCCAACGGGCTTGACGAGGATTCAGTCTCTTAGCTTCTCTGAGGTATTCCAAGTTGCGGTGATCGGTGATGACCTCAAACTGATGGTTGGCTCCCTCCAGCCAATGCCTCCATTCCTCAAGGGCTAGTTTGATAGCGAGCAGTTCCAGATTGCCGATGTCATAATTACACTCCGCCAGGGACAGCTTTTTAGAGAAGGCGGCACATGGAAGGAGTTTGGGAGGCTCACCCTGCCGCTGAGATAGGACCGCTCCAACCCCTGTGGATGATGCATCAACCTCGACGACAAATGGAATATCTGGATTGGGATGAGCGAGGATTGGAGCGGTCGTGAAGGCTTCTTTGAAGCGCTGGAAAGCCTGGATGGCATCGGGTGACAAGGACAGAGACTTGGGCCGGCCTTTCAGAGCTGAAGTGAGGGGTGCACTGATGGAACTGTAGTTATTGATGAATCTTCGATAGAAATTAGCGAAACCAAGGAATCTTTGAAGTTCTTTAACGGATGATGGTATTGCCCAGTTCTGAATGGTTTCCACCTTCCTCTGGTCCACCTGGATGCCATGTTGGTTGATGATGTAGCCCAGGAATTGAACAGTGGTGGTGTGGAACTCACATTTTTCCAGCTTCAAGTACAGTTGATGTTTTCTCAATGTTTCCAGTACCTTGATGACGTGTTGATGATGTTCTGAGAGGGTAGATGAGTAGATGAGGATGTCGTCGATGTACACAAAACGATTGAGGTGTTCACGAAAGATCTCGTTCATATACCCCTGGAAGACAGCGGGAGCGTTGGAAAGCCCGAAGGGCATAACCTGATATTCGTAGTGGCCTGATGGGTTCACAAACGCCGTCTTCCATTCATCTCCATGACGAATACGGATGAGGTTATAGGCACTCCTGAGATCAAGTTTAGAGAAGATACGGGCTCCGCGCAGCTGTTCCAGAGCTGCTGGGACCAGAGGAAGGGGATAGTTGAATTTGACAGTCTGAGAGTTGAGGTTCCTGTAGTCGATGCACGGCCTCAAAGCCTCCGTCCTTTTTACCCACAAAGAAGAAAGTCGAAGCAGCAGGGGAGGTAGATGGATTAATGAACTCTTGCTGTAACGCTTCCTCCACATACTCCTCCATGGCCTTCTGCTCCGGGATAGACAGGGGATAAACACGTCCTTTAGGTAGAGTTGCTCCAGGTAGCAAGTCGATAGCACAGTCCCATGGCCGATGAGGTGGTAGCTTGGTCGCCAGCTTCTTGCTGAATACATCCTGGAACGCCCGGTACTCCACTGGAATTTCTACCTCTTGTAGAACCTTGGGACTCTCGACGGAGGTGGAATAGACAGGAACCTTGGATCTTGACTGAGAGGGCGATGATGAAGACGAAGAAGAACTTTTCTTGATTGAAGATAGGCAAGATGAGAAACAGTTATCTCCCCAGCGCAGGATCTCGCCGGATTTCCAGTGGAGGGTCGGTTGATGTTGTACCAGCCACGGGCGTCCCAGGGTGAGCTCAGCGGTGGACTCCTCCAGCACCATAAACGAGATCTCCTCAGAATGCAGGCATCCAATGCGAAGAGTTAATGTAGGAGTATGATACCGGATGTGACCTCTGCCCAGCGGTTTACCCTGGATGGTGTGAATTTGAAGATCTTGCTGACTACGGCGTTTACGGAGATTCAATTTTTGGAGAAGCATTGGGAAAATTAAGTTCCCCGCAGAGCCAGAGTCGATGAGGGCTTGTACTGAGACAGAGACACGGGAGGTCAGGAGATGCACAGTAGTACGATTCAACATCTCAATTTTAGGATGAACTTGAATGGAGCTTACCGCTGGGCGAAGAGGTCGAACTGGACAGGTGCTGAGGAGATGTTTATCTGAAGCACAATATAGATGATGAAGTATCCGTCTTTGGCGTTCAGAAGTAGGCAGATGAGAAGAACCAATCTCCATGGGCTCAGGTGCTGGAGAAGTGCTTGATGGAACCGAGGGCGGAAGACTTACAGTGGGTTCTAATAGGTCGCAGGCAGATAAGTGCTGAGAAACGCGGATGGTCTTTTGGATTAGATTTTCAATACCCATGCTGTCATCGTAGACCACAAGTAGTTGTCGAATATTGGGATTAAGACCATGACGGAAAGCTGTAATCAACGCCGATTCGTTCCAACCACTAGATGCCGCCAGAGTATGGAACTGAAGAGCATAAACACTCACGGAAGATTTTCCTTGTCGAAGATTGAAGAGCTGGTCATGAACGGAGAGATCGGCTGCTGCTTGGCCAAAAACTTCTTTAAAGTGTTGAATGAAACTATCAGTTGACTTAACTGCATCGGAATTAGAATTCCATAACGTTTGCGCCCACTGGAGTGCTCTTCCGGACAAGAGGAAGATGATGAATGCAACACGGGCTGAGTCGTTGGTAAATTGATGTTGTTGCATAGCGAAATAGAGCGATACCTGTAGAAGGAACCCACTGCAGTCCTCCGCCTCACCGGTGAATGTCGCTGGTCGGGCCATGGGACTGGTAGAGACAGTGAACGAAGTAGCCGATGAACGCGGAAGTGAAGAAAGTGATGCGGTTGGTGGGCTGGTTGTGGGGGCGGCAGGTGGATTCGCCGGTGGATGATCTTCTCCGGAATCCGAAGGATTCTGCATCTTCGGTCTGGTCTTCTGTCAGGTTTCAGACAAGAAGCAAACAGGAAGGTAAGTATATAATGTAATTTATTCAGCAGAATGGATCGGTTCCAGAGATAACGGTGAGTAAGCAGATTATAGACAGTTTATGATGACTTAGCTGAAGAATAAAAATGTCTCTATTTCAGGTGATGATGACTCGGATCAGAAGCATACGATAGCAGGCTGAAGAAGGTCGGGGATACAGGTAAGTATCAGGATATGAGAGGAGAGTCTGTGTGTCCAAGTAGAGACGAGACCAGACGATGACTGAAGGGTGAGTGCAGTATATGAAGGGTGAGCTGGTGATGGGATCCAGGTGGTGGTGATTAGAACTCGGGTGATAGTGAACGAGTGGGCGGAGTGAATGATGACGGTGATTGAGGACTGATTGAGGGTGTAATCCTGACACTCAGGTCAGATGTGTCTTTTGATTTGTGCCATTTCCTCTCTGCTGCCCTGAGTTTGGTCCGGTGTTCACGAAGAACCTCAGATAACCAGGGGTTAGAGGGAGTAGCACGTGCAGGCCTGGAGGAGAGAGGGCAGATATTGTCTAGAGAAGAAGTTAGAATGGAGCATAAGGTATCCGTTGCGGTATTCACATCCAGAGATGAGAATTGTGAGGGTGAGGAAAGAGAAGATGACACAGCAGAAGAAAGATGGGCGGGAGTAAGTGTGCGCAGGTTTCGTGTGAAAGTGGCTGTTACGGGGGTTGGTGGTGCACGGATAGGAAGTTGTATATTGAAAGTAATGAGGAAATGATCTGGAGAGGCCTCACCAAAATGTTGTCTGTGATGCAGTTGCGTGTGTAAACCAGGTCCAGTTGGTTGCCTGATTTGTGAGTACCTGTGGTGATAAGTCGTTTGAGTTCGAAGTCACCAAAGTCTACAAGTGGGGTGCCGTCCTCAGGGAAAGAGGACAGCAGCACACCCAGCTCCTCTACAAAGCTTTCCAGCTGACCTGGGGGGCGATAAATGACTACAATATGGATCTTATTGAGAGTTGTAAGTGTAATAGCATGATATTCAAACGAGTTGTTGTTGCATAGAGAAGGGAGCGCTGAGTATTTCCAATTGTTAGAAATGAGAAGCCCTGTACCCCCACCCCTCCCAGACTGGCGATGGATGTGAGAGAAAGAGAAATTGTTAGAGTGAGCAGCAGGGGTTGCTGAGTCTTCTGGACGAATCCAGGTCTCAGTCAAGCCCAAGATACTAAGAGTAGATTGAGATGCAAAGGCTGGAATAAAGTCAGCTTTATTGACTGCTGACTGACAATTCCATAGACCCACAGAAAGAGAGGGAGGTGTGTGTGAGGATGAGAGAATGGGATGCAGATTAGCAGTATTGCGCTGCCTCCTGCGTGTGATGAAAGAGCGTTGTCGAGAGACAACAGGAATGTATTGAAAGCACATGTTGAGTAAGGGGAAATAAGATAAAAGTGTGAAAGGAAAGGGAGAAGTAGATACTTAAGTGCCTTCCTGGCGTCCTTTCTCGGTGGAGTCACACAGGTAGAGTCGATGGTCTTTACCCGAGTCGGTCTTCACACGAGAGCTGAGCGCTTCCGCGACAGCGCGCAAACTACATAGATATAATGCTTTCACCGCTGAGTGAGGACAGCTGTCTCGGCCCTGTCCTGAATCTTCTCTAGTTTATATCAATGTATTAACAGTTGCTGTCTCAGCCAAGCAATTAGCACAGCAAAAGCAAATAATCTGCAAATGGGAGAAATCGAAACTGCTGTTGGACTCAAGTGCAATAAAATTCGAACTGCAATTCTTTCAGACGCGGCAGCTGTTATTTAAAGTAGGAACGCGTATAATTAAAATACAGATTTATGTGAAGGTAAAAATTAAAACTAAGTACAGAGTCGAAAATAGCCTTACCTTGACTCAAATGGTAAACTGAAACAACAGGAGAACTGGATATTAAGAAAAACCACCTGCGCGCTCTCGCCGTTTCCACAGACTGACCGCTTGTCCTGGCTTTGGCCTTGTGGAGCAGGTAATTTCCATTATGGTGGCGTGGGGTTTCCATAGCGTCAACACCATGGCACAGTGTCAGAGTTCCCTCAAAAGGGAATGTCAGTGGTTATGTAATCCGGTTCCCTGAGAAGGGAACAAGATGCTGCGCCATGGTGTTGATGCTATGGAAACATTAATACCCACTTTAGTCATTTTTTTTTTCAAACCTGATAGAGCATTGACCTTTTAGCGCCACTCAACAGGCACTTAATTTTGTATGTACATAAACCAACATAATAAATGTTTGATTCACATTCATTTTTTTGGGATAAAACTATCAGAAACTTGCTCTGAAGACTATAATCATAGATACAGGTCAGATAGCTTAAAGTATAAATTAAATGTAAAAAAAGAAAAACAACTCTAGAACAACTATATTCTATTCAGATATGTTGTTGTAAAAATGACTTAGTAATGACAAAAATGTTAAAGTATTTAATGGCAGTATAATAAAGCTATTACAATTCCTGCACAATTGTTTCTGTGGTACTTGGCAGTCGATTGTGTTCACAGGTCCAGGTTTTAACAGGTTTTAAGATTATTGAATAACATCTAATTTGGTATGGCCTTGAAGTATAATAATTCTTTGCGGTTGTAGATCTATAGCAAATTTAAAGATGTACTGAAAAGAATGACTTTTTAAGAAATAGAGAGATTTGGAAAAAAAATAGAATAGAACTTGGCCTCATATAAACCATGACAGCACTTGACAAATACTGGAAAAGGACACATTGAAATATATTAAGGGCCTGTTCGCATAATATGTATCTTAGTGTTTCAAGGTGGTTTATTTCCTTCATTATGCCTCTTCAATCAGCAGTCTTTCAGTTCTCAGCTTCTAAAGTACACTGTTAGATTTTTCTAAGTTGTAAATAAAACAAAGATTATTGGAGTATGTTTTATATGAAAATACTATTTCAGGTTTTCTACTTCAAATTTTAATATTCAATTCAATGTGTTACTAACCGTTTCTTTGTAATTATTTGTGAAAATTGAGTGAAATTTATTTCAAAGTAAATCCTACACCATTTTTTTTTCAGTGTATGTGACAATTTCTCCATTGATCCATCACTTTAATAGATGAATCAATGGAGTGAACATGCTCCCTAAAGCATGACTTGAACCCTTGCAGGATACAGCATGATTCATTAGCATGTTGCAGCAAAGGGGATGAGTTTTATTTATTAGACTTTTATTTTTGAAGTTGCACACTTCGATTAAAGACATCAGTGTTGCTGGTGCACAAGGAGTTCTATGGAGAAAGCTGTTAGCATTCCCATTCATCTCAGTGGTTTAGAAATACACAACTTGAATTGCTTCATGGATGCTCAGTTCTGAAAACATTTTTCCATACAGAAAATGGCGCCCTGGCAATGTTGTTTAGCTAATGGCAACAAAATAACACACAGTCCCAAACCTTTGACTAACTTTATATTAGATCTCTTTGCTCCAGACATCAAATATAGCAGACAAGTCTATATTTTATGCTGTTACAAGCCTTCCAAAAAAATAAAAAAAATAAAACAGTGACTGGTAAAAAATGAGCATGTGTTTTGGCACTGTGTACAAGGAGGCATGGTGCCCTTTCACAGTTAAGGGGAAAGCCCTGTAATGTGCTTTTATGCCTATTTTCCACCTCTGTCACCTGGCCAAAAATCTGAGGGCAAATCTAGGCATTGTATTGTTCTTGTCTTTTATGGCTTGGTGTGATTATTATTTTACATAACAATGTAATATATCTTTCATGGTAATGCTTTGTTGTCCTTAACCGGAGGGAGATTTGAACAGTAATTTGCATAAGGCTGGCTCCTCTGCCTGCCAGTGTACAGACGGCAACAAATCTTTTGGTCGATGCTTGAATCAATCAGACAAAGAAATGGCTTTTCTTTTTGGACGCGTTTCAAAGGCTTGCCAATTTCTTATGCTCAGTTTATTATATATTGAAAAATCACAATCTGGTATGGTTACAAAGAAATAAGATTTGGAATATAATCATAAATATCATTTCAATATCAATATCAACACTTTTCATAATTCAGGCCTCATTAAATAGTTACAATAGTGACTTAGCAGAAAAGGTTAGGTTAAAGTACACTGCAGTGCAAAAGATTGTTCCATCATATCTAGAATTTCTCTGATTTAGTTGGTTCACTTGTGTGTGTTTTAACTCCTTTTTGTCATTTTCTCTTTCCAGGGACCTGAGGGCCCTCCTGGACAGAAGGTACTGTACAGTTGAAGCTTCTGTTTTACTGATCATGGAAGCCTGTTTCTGCCTAAGAATATCAAATAATTGTGAAAGAAAGTTTACAATAAGAATTTAACTTAAAAAAAAAAAAGAAATTAATAATTTTATTTAGTACGCATTGAATTGATCAGTGACAATAAAGACTTTTAGATTGTTACAAAAATTGGTATTTGAAATAATTGAGGTTATTATAAACTTTTTATTAATCAAAAAATCCTGAAAAAAATGTTTCATGATTTCCATAAAATTATTAAAAATTTTAAATATATTAAGCAGTGCAGTTTTCAATGTAGATAATAATAAGAAATTATACTTAAGCACCAAATGAGCATATTAAAATAATTTATGAAGGATCATTTGACACTGAAGACTGAAATAGTGGCTGCCGAAAATTCAGCTTTGCCTCACAAGAATAAACAACATTTTAAAATATATTAAAGGAATAGTTCACCCATTAAAAAAAATTTAAAAAAATAAATTAAATTAAATATCCTGATTATTTACTCACCCCAAGACCATCCACGATATACATGACTTTCTCTCCTTACCCAAAGAGAAATTAATGTTTGGGAAGAAAATATTTTTTCCATTTAATGCTAGTGAATGGGGATCAGCGTAGTCCATTTTTGATGGTCCAAAATCCATACTTAGGCAGCTTCAAAGGGCTCCACACGACCCCTGCCGACGATTAAGGGTCTTCTCTAGCAAAACAATCAGTCATTTTTAGAATTTTTTTTTTTTTTTTTTTTTTTAGAGTATAATCAACAAACTGACATAAGAAAACAAAGATACATTCATTGCTAAACCTGTGCTATATACAAGATGCAGAACATACAGTAGAATGAGGATAATGTGGTATTTTGCAGGTACATTAAATTATATGAGGCATCAGGTATGGTCTGGTTCACCCTTTTCTAACCTATCAGACTGTTTCTTTAAACACTTGTTAGGAAAACATCAAGACTGGACTTGTAAAGAGGGTATGCACATGATGTCACAGCGGTTACATCCACTAAGTGGCAGACTTAGTGGCACCAATAATGTTCAGCTTGAATGCAGCGAAAAAGCATCTAAAATGGTAAAGAGTTGTGTTATTCATTGTAAGTGTAGCGAATTAGCTCAAAAAGGGGGATATATAATTAATAATTATATTATTACCTACATATTTTAAATCGCCCAAAAAGGGGATACATAGCCCATGTATTTGTATCTATATATATGAATAATAATTATTATTATTATAATTATTATTATAATCAATTATGAATATACAGATAGGCTATAATAGATACATTTTCAGAATAACCTTTCACAGAATTAATTTCACATAGAATAATCTGTTCGTCCACCGAATGACAGTACGATCTTCTTATCAACTCTCAAGGAAGATTATTCTTCTTATCAACTCTCAAGAAAGGTTATTCTTCTGGTCATGAAGACTAACTTTCCTGTTCTATTAGATTACATTAAAGTACTCAACAATATAAAAGCTTGTAGTTTAAGATCTCACATTTAAGATACTTTGCTAGGTGAGCAGGAGACAGAGGCAATCAGGCGTATATAATGGGTTTTAAATGAAACTACAAATACATACGACTATACTTAAAGAATACATATAAACAGAATAACGAAAAGTAAAGAGAGAAAGAGAGAGCAGATCACAGAATGGCAAATATCACAAACAATTAACCTTTGAGAGTCAGCAAAGAATCAAATCACCTTAAAGCAGGGGCAAAAAATCTTAAACGCATCTAAATCTCTATTGAAATAATACTTGCATGGATCTTTGGTGCTGAGCAAGAATGCGTGTGTGTGTGTGTGTGATGATTCTCGCTGGGTCCATGAGTTTGAAGCGTTCTTTCAGTTCTTCCTAAAAGGTTTACTTGAAAGCAAAGTTGCAGGAAATTCAGGCTAAGTCCATTTCATCCGGAGACAGAAATGAATGAGCACGGAAGAAAGACTAAAACGTAAGACAAGACCAGACCAAGAAGTAAAACGTAAGAAGTAAGATGTAAGAATAGCGATGAGCCATCATCCTTGCCCTTTAAGGAAGATTTAGTCCACACCTATTTTGGGGGAAGTGACCAATAATACTCAGAAGCTTTTAGCGGGAGAGAGTTTCTTTGTCGCCTTCTGACAGCCTAATCTGCATGTTTTATGATGGTGTCCAGAATTGGTAATTTCTACTCCAAAGGATGGTAAACACAGTAGGGCTGTCACTTTTGTGAAAAAATCCTGTTCGATTTTTGAGACATAAGTGTTCATTGTAAAATCGATTTTCCATGTCTACAGACGTTTCCATTTTAAACGCCAAATATGGGCAAATCCACGGACAACTAACAGGCATTAGGACGAACGTAAAGACGGCGCTTGAGACGCGCACAATTCAGCAAATATTCCTGATGATTTATTGGTGTGAAGTTTCGTGCACAGTGACAAACAGGAGTGCAACATTCTCGAAAAACAATAAGCAGAATGGACTATCATAACATAAATGAAAAACATTACTGCAGTCTTCTTCAACATGCCTGTGTTTACGGTTAGAAATGTCAAACAAATTTTGCCTACGTAGGCGATTGAATACCGTAGCCCGAATCTGTATCTGTATGCATGAGACTGTCTGCATACCGGCAGAATTCACAGTTTTGTAGTAAAAAGAGAAACATTATGCAGAAGTATAATTTGCTGTCAACTAGAAAGTCATAACTTGGCTAATATGAGGTGGGAAACATACATACACACAGGAATATATCATATACATTTTGGAATGACTTATTTTATGAGTTAAATGGAAATAATGTTTGTGTATGTACAGTATATTGGTGCATTTCTCAGATGTCTATCCATGCCACCTGCCCTCAGTGCCTGCCGTGGGAGGGGAGTTGAGTTGATAACGATTTCTGTGTTTCTGTTTGTGACAATGACACAAGTGACAATGGGGAAATTTGATGCAGACTCATTGGCGCTAGTCCAATAGGTTAAAAGCTTTCTGAAGCTTAGAATGAATAAGTCATCGTGTTTTCGTCAAGACGCTACATAAGGCTTATGCATTGTCTTATTCATTGTATACGTTTTTGTTAGCATTTATTTAAAAAAAAAACATGATGATGAGCATTGTGTTCTACAAAAGGTGATGGTTAGATAGTGTTATAAGTGATCCTCTTGATTTATAAATAATTATATTGTATTTATAGTGTTGTCTTTATCTGTTGTCAGAGAAAGCATTCGGTCTTTGCTTTGTGTATTTCTTCTGCATCAAAATCAGGTACATAAATGTCAGGAAACCCTATTCCTAGAAACATGTCAATGTCCATGGACTACTGCTTCTTTGCTAAGTTGTAAGGATCATTGTCAAGTCCAACTGCATTTGATTAATTTTAATAATTTGATTTACTCCCATTTTGTGCAGTTTTCCCCTTTAGAGTCAGCTAAGTTGCATGATGTTTTACCACTCAGTCCAACTGAGAGGGCGTGTTCAGGTGAGAAAGTGACATCAAAAAACTAAGGTGCAGCCAGAGGGACCCCAGTGGAGCTGGAGGGATGACTGATCACAGTGGAGTAGGTGGAGCAATGAACTGCGGTGGAATCGATGGGTAGAAGGGCTGAGGCGCAATTATAGGCTCAGAAGACCATGGTGGAGCTGGAGTTTTGTAAGCTCTGGACTATGGCCAAGAGTCATTCGACTGCGGTGGAATGGCCTGGCCAGGAGACCGTGGTTATGCAGGTGGAGCTGGAGGGCGGAAGAGAGCCAGATCAGGTGAATTAGGTGGAGCCAGGAAACTAGGTGGAGCCAGTGGAGGAGGAGGAGGAGCTGAGAAATAGGGCGAAGCCAGCAGAGGAGGCAGGGCCAGAAAACTTGCCAAAGCCAATGAAGGAGGTAAAGCCAGGGAACTGGACACGACCAGCAGAGGAGGCAAAGACAGTAAGCAGGGCAGAACCAGCAGATGTGGAGGAGGAGTTAAGTAGTCGGATGGAACAGTGGAAGAGGAAGCCGGGCAGGAACCGGCAAAGGAAGCAGCAGAGAAAAAGGAGCTAGGAGCCTGAGCGAACCAACGGAGATGAAGGAGCCAGGAAGCCAGGTGGAGCATGCAGAGACTTGGAATGGGGCTTGGAATGGACATGGTGACAGGCTCTGACTCCGTGGCAGGAGTGGGCTCTAAGTTTGTAGCGGGCATGGGCTCTGGCTCTGGGGATGGGGCATCCTTTGGAGGAATTGGCCCTGGAATGCTGGGAGTGGGCACCGGGGGTTTGACCAGCTACAACACATACACATCGTAGAAGTGAACAACTAGAGTTCCCCAAAGGCATTGTAGGCCAGTTGGTGATCATTGAGCCCACTCCAAAAACACACCTTGAGTGTGTTCTCATTCCAAGGTACCTGATGACAGAAGTCCAAAAAGTCATCCACGAAATCCTCCAGAGGACGTCCCCCAATATAGTGAGAGGAATTGGTATATTTTCAACATAAACATTTCATATGAGCAAAACAAAGTTCTCATATAACAGCTACAGAGAAGGCTGCTGCACAGCTGCAGCTACACTTGCACAGACAAGACACAAAAAATGACACATCTAGATTATAAATTCTGGCAAAGATATTCCGTGCAGAAATAAGTGGTGTGGTGAGCAGAGGAGGAGCAGGAGCACACCTGCAAAAGCAAACTAACAAACTTAATCTTTGTTTTTATTGAAACAGAATCCGTTGTAGCAAAAAGTACCACTGGATATGCTTTTTGAATGGAGCTGGAGGGCTTAGGAGAGCCGGATCAGGAGAATTAGGTGGAGCCATGAAACTGGGTGGAATTACAATGTAGATATGGAGTTGCAATGTAGATATGTTGGATATATGGGATATATGGGATATGGACGAGCGGCAACCTCCTTTCTCTCCGTCTCTTTCTTAAACCAACACGCAAGTGACTTAAACTGCAATTCATTGACTGGCCGCTTGAGGCTGGATGCAAAAGGGAGTCAAATCTGTATCTCTCCCATGTTAAAATGTCCAACTTTACAGCAGAACATTTTTTTTTTTTTTTACAGCCTGGTGCAAAAAGTGGTTTTGGTCTATATAGCTAATTTTGCCCTTCATGACAACCGTGAGGGGGGTGATTTTTATTTTATTTTTATTACTCATCCGTTTAAATTATATTAATCCTTAAAGTTCTGCATAATTAAGGGCGTGGCCACTTGAGTGACAGGTGGAATACTGCTGCTATCACTACTAGCCGTTTGTCTGCTGTCTGTTAGCGTCACGTCACCTCAGCTAATTCCAGCTGCTGAACTTGCCATCTCTGCTGTGTTTGTGCTTTTTTTCGGGATTATTTCATATAATTTAATACACACATCGGCATTATACCTTCGCCCACGCTGTTGGATTCTGTCGTTGTCGAGCATCGAGAGAACAACCAGCGTTGTATTTCAGTTGTTTTCCACTGTGAACATGCACTCATGGATGCCTGACAATTGACCCTTCGCTAAGCCCCGCCCTCCTTAGTTACTGTTGCTACGCACGTCTATACAGTATGTATGCACTGGTTTCAGACATTCCCAAGGAGATAATTAGTCATTTTTGGCGAACAGGTGAAAATCTGAGAGAGCAAGACTGCAGTATGCATTCGAGGGCTATATCCACGACGTAATATGCAAACGATTAGAGAATAATTTAATCAAAATTGAAGCTAAAGCCTATAACGTTACGTCCCAGCGCAAGCAGCAGCCGCCTCATACGCTGATCATTCAAATGGGAAACACACAAATTGAGGAACAGCTATGTGCATGCACAGCAGGGTAAGTGAAATTGAAAAATATTCTAATATCTATAAATCAAACAGCTTATCCATAAGTATTGTGGAATAAACACAAGACATTAGCCTGACCACTTTGCAATGATAACATTCTCCCGCTTATATTTTTAGCGCGCTCACACGTCGTGGGTCACATAAGTGTTATGAACTGATTAAGTTTGCATACCAAACTTTTCCTTGGAGATCTCCGGCAAGCACCCTGATGTTCCCTCCTTTAACTAACTACCTTTTACTTTTACTAGAACTAACAACGGGTGAGTCGCGATCGGATTGGGATAACGTTACTAGTTTGGCCGTCAATTAACAAAATGCTGAAATATATTTTTAAGTAACGTTAAGTTGTGTCAGTGAGCCTCCGTCTTGCCTTTAATCACAATGCTTGATCCACGAGCTGGACAATAACTTTATTCTAGAGCTGCTATAAAGCCACAACACTTTACTTTTAACCCTCTGGGGTCTGAGGGGTTTTTGGGGTCCTTGAGATGTTCTGACATGCCCTGACATTTGTGCTTTTTTCAGTTGCTTATAAACATATTAATGGCAAAGGTGTAAATTCACTCTATTTAGCACAAACAGGGCTACCATAATATGTGAACAACTTGCATGTACATGTTTGTATTTTTGATAGAATAATGTTTATGCATGGTTTTTTAAAAAACAAAAAACAAAAGTTTCTGAAATAAGGCCATAAAACACATTCTAAATATATGTAAATAAGACTTTTGACTAATGGATGACGTTGCCTTGAATTGTTTCTTCAAAATTATGTGAAAATCATCCTGCCTAATCATTCACATAACCCAATACATTGATTTAACCTGTTAAGCTGCAACCCCACTTTTGAAAAATCCCCAGAAATGACATACCCAAACTGAAACAGATACAGTTCATGAACCCTTTGTACTAAAAGCACAAGTATGATCTCATTTGAAAGCTGACACCTGGCAGTTTATTGTAAATGTAGAATTAAAAATTATCATAATGACAAAAATTGTTATAAATAGCTTCAAAGTTTTGTAAAGTTATTAGAAATAAATTTTTATGAAACATCCTCATGAAAATAAAATTGAAGTTGGCACTGGAGCAATCTAGAAATGCACTACAGCTAAAGCCACATGTCTAAACATTTTATGTTTAAAATCTGAAGATAATAAGTCCAAAACTCTGTATTTAGTTAAATGTTTTTCAAGACCATGTCAGTTGACTTTATTTTGATTTGACGCTAAGATGCTTCTGATGTTTATTGTCATCTTCTAACCATCTATCCAGTATATTGTCTCTATTGTTTTGTGGTGCAAACGAGCCCCATTCAGTCTCAGTCTCCCCCTGCACACATTCACATCTCTCCAGCCTGGTTATGGCTCGAAATATGCATTTCTTTTGTCTGCATTATAGTTACTAACGACTGGCTATTCACAGGCTATTTATAGGGTTTCAATCCCTAAATTCTTTTCTCAAAGTTCACCTCACATTTTAAATCTTGTAAAACACTTTTTGTTTGTAAAGGCCATATGCGGGTGGGCGTGATTCACACCTGCGGAGTCAATGGGGCCCGCATAATGAGGCTGCATACGTAATAAGCCTTTCATTCAGGTGTGTGACTGAGCCACAAGAATGCAAGGACAATATATAACTGGTTTGTTGTTTTTTCCACAAATTTTGCTTGCAAATTGTACAATATCCAAGGTAAACATTTCTAGTAATTGTGCAGTTAATTGTTCTCATACTGTATTTTCAGATTTGGAATATATTCTCTTCACAAATGTGTCACTAATAAAGCATAATAAAATTATTTAAAGAGAAGGCTTATAATGACCTTTTAAGATTTTGTTTACATCTATCCTTATATATATATATATATATATATATATATATATATATATATATATATATATTTTTTTTTTTTTTTTTTTTTAAGGTTATACAATTACAACAACATTTAAAATTGTAACAATATTTCCAGTGTAATCTTTCTTTGTATTCGCGATTCATATTAAAACAGTATTTTTGCCAGCTGTAGTAGCTCCACAACAGCACGCATCTTTGCGTTCATTCATTCCGATTATAACAAAGCAAACAGAACTGACCTAATTCCTCAGCGGGATCCGTTTGCTCCTCGAAATGATACTTCCAGAACTTCTGAGGTAAATTTTTGCAGGATTATTATCAAGATAGTATTATTCCTCACAGCATCGTAAAGTACATAAGTCGGAAAGTGAACTCGTGGTGTGTGTTATCCAGCTGATGTGGGCGTTTCACAGGTTTGTTTGGATCGCCTCACATTTGCGTTTGAATAGCGCAGGCTCTCCGTGGGCGGAGCACATTAAAACTTAATTAGCTGAGATGAGAACGACTGACATCTCTCTCTTTGCATACATATTACATAAACTGTGAATATTTGTTTTTTATAAAAATTACTTCATTTAAAAGAAGAGAATTCAAGCTTCATGCCTGTGTGACTGTATGCCTGTTTGACTGAGTATTCACTGAGTTACAGTTCATTTTCGGACGCGTTTCAGAATTGACTTCACTGACGGAGAGTAGGCAGAACTCGCATCATGTTTATTTTTCTTTATTTGGCGAAAAGCACAACACTTTGTTTTTATTATGAGCATACACAAAAAAATACACATTAAACAGGATCGATTGATGTATAACACAAGCATATAAGAAAAAAATTATTATTTTTTTTTTATTTTTTTTTTGCACTCATACGGAAAAAAACGAGCCTATCGCGCCGGCGCGATAGCCGACCTCAGGGGGTTAATTTTCTATTATCAATGTAAAGCTGCTATGGAACAATCTACATTGTTAAAAGCGCTATATAAATGAAGATGACCCCGGCATTTCTCCCCTTGGATTTTAGGTTTCGGGAAGGGAACAATATCCACCACCCCGTCCAAACTTTTAGGATACCGGGTATCAGATTTGCACAATCCATACGCACAACGCTTCGGCATGTTTCCCTCGCTCGAAAGCTTGCCAGACCTCCCGCGCCTAGTTACAGTTGCTAAGCCACGATTGGCCTGTGGCGGTTTTCGGGCGTGGCTTAGCGAAGGGTCAATTTCGTTGATTTTTGGAGTTTTCAGATTTAAAAACATCTATAGAGAGACTACACTCGTTCTGCGGTACCGTTGCTCTCACGGAACATATATATATTCTTATTTAACTTTTTAAGTGTTAAATAAAAAGTACCGTCAGATGAAATCCTGCTGGTGTCAGTGCTTTCTCCGTCCATGCAATAAATGCACATGCTTGAATGAGCGTGGATTTATAGCGCATTTACTTGAACCTCTGAGGTAATATCTTTGCTTTGAACCATTTGAGAGACAGACAAAATCAGAATTTAAATACTCAATAAAGACTCAATAAAGCTCTCTATGAACTTGACTTGCGATGGCGCGCTGACTGACATGTATGTGCATGAATCACTGTCACACACTCACACACTCAGAGCAATAACACTGCATAATAAGTTTTTAACTAGCAGAATAATACAGCATCACGATACACACAGTCTCACTTTTAGCTATGTTATTAGGTACCTCAGCTCCACCCACGTCCCATCTCTTTGCCCATTTTCTGTTATCCGTGAGTATGGTTGCCAACTTTCTGAAATAGAAATACGGAACAGTGAGCGGGGGGGGGGGGGGGATATTTTCGATTCCAGTTTTGGATGGGCCAGACCAATAGTGGGTGGGCCTTAAATTAGAAACGTTATCCAATCACTGTTTAGCCTAATAAATAAATATTGACTGATAAAGCCTACTGTTATATTATCTGTGCGTATACATAATATAGATTTTAATACCTAGGTGCTCTTTAAAATTGTTGTTGCATTGTTAAAAGTTTCGGTGCATAGGACGACCTATATCCACGATCGCTCTCCATGGTTCTGACCAAAGAAGAGCGCTTTGGAATCTCCATTACGCATCATATCTGGGCTGCATTTTCCGATAACGTTACTCTTAGCGCGCTACGAAGACTCTTAAGATATAACTTAACTAAAGGTATACCATTGCTAGGCGTCTTCAGGGCTATCATCCACTCGCGAGGCAGAGGCGCTGGCGCCCTCCAGCAACGGCGCTGTTTTTGGTAAAACATGATTTTGACGACTTCATTAAGTTTTATTTTGTAGAAAACTCTTTTTAAAAGATTTTCGTTTTGTATAAATTGTATCTTAATTTTGATCAATGTTTTATCAACAAATTGCCCGTATTTATTAAATAAGAAGCAAATATATAGCAGGCAATGTAATAAGGCGCCATGCAGCACAACTTGCATTTCACGTGAACTGGAGGGCGCCGAAACTCAGCTTGTGCCTCACAGATTTGAGAAATATAGACTATCTATTACAGAAAGCTTGAAATGTCTACTTTTAAACTAAAATATTCAAACCAAAATAAATAGGCTACTCTCTGATTATCCATATGAAATGTGCATTTCTCTTTGCAGCGACACAGAAAACACCAATTTATTACTAAACAAATAAATGTCTCCTTGCTAATTTAGACACATTCATAATCATTACTTTAACCGGTTCTTTGTGGCAAGCTTTATGCGTGCATGCGGTCATAACGCTTATTATTCTGTACCAGCCTATTTAAATAGCCTAATTAAATTAATATAAAGGGGCGATTTGTCCACAAATGTCTTAAATGAACAACTAGCCTACTAGTCGACTAGAAAAAAACATTAGTCGAAGGCAGCCCTTATTCCACATATTTTCGAACCAGCAGCAGGCCATTCTGGATTGAGCGAGCGACCCTGCGGAATGAGCGAGCGGAGCGGGTTATTCAGAAATGCGCTCTCCGCTCACGAGCTCTGATCGGAACAAACCCAAACCACTGTCTGCTGAACTTGCGCAGAAACATCAAAATAGACATAGCCAGCTTTTTAAAAACTAAACATTTAAACTATTTTAGTGCACTGAATTTATTTTCAAAAATACGGAACAAAGTGCGTTCCGTATCAGTTCAATACGGAACAAGACTTTTATGTGTCAAATACGGAACGATTCCGTATTATACGGAACGGTTGGCAACCCTATCCGGGAGTGACACGTGGTAACACGCTGCCAAGATGGTGACGGCCGGCTCCGCCCACTTTTAGCTTAAAAAATGCTCTTCATAAACCTACGGGTGACGTCACGGATGCTACGTCCATATTTTTTTTACGGTCTATGGATATGTAGGGTTGTGAAGGACCCTAATAGGTGAAAGTGCCCACTCACTTTTGCCCAGTCTCGGCCAGAAATAAAATTCTGCTTATGCCACTCATTGAAGATTTCCAAAAAGTAGTGCATAGTATTACTAAATGCTCCACTGAATAACTTGAGAATGGCATTTTAAAAAGACACAAAGCAGAGCATTAATGTCACCTAGTGACCAACGTTAAATAATAGACTCAGGTCCCAGCCACAGGAACCCAACATACAGTCAAGGTTGAATACCAAAAAAATACACTTTATTAATGGGCCAGCAAGCACTAAATAGGAAACACTGATATGTAGGGGAAAGAGTTCACTAAAATCAAGTCTGAAACCCTTTAGAGAGAGGTTAAGATTCAGTGACTAGGTGGCTTCTCAGTAGTTCGCTCCAGCTGTCCTCCCTCAAAGCAGTCGAACGGACACATCCAGAGGATCACGGTAATCGTCACACCCACAGGAAAAAGTTACGGTACTCTAAGCAGCGAGTGTTGAGGGAGGTTCGAGGATATCCACACAGTCTTCAGGACAATGCCAGACACCGGAACCACAGGATGGGTATTGTTGAGGCTAGAAGCAAGCAACCACAATGAACACCGACACCACAGATAGCAGAAGAACACGCATTCACACTGTGTGGTAGTAAAATATAGTTACGGCCCTTCAGGCAACAATAGCGAGCATTGAGGGAGGTTCAAGGATAGCCACACAATCTTCAGGACAACGCCAGACACTGGAACCACAGGATGGGTATTGCTGAGGCTAGAAGCAAGCAACCACAATGAACACCGACACCACAGATAGCAGAAGAACACGCATTCACACTGTGTGGTAGTAAAATATAGTTACGGCCCTTCAGGCAACAATAGCGAGCGTTGAGAAAATCCAACTGCAGTACACTGGTGTTCAAGCAGAGAGGCCTGGGAACCTGGGCTTCATTTACAAAGCAGGAGTGTGCATTGAACACAATGGCAGCCGATCAACCGCCACCAAGCAAGTCCTTCTCTCTCTTCTTCTTCTTTGGCTGCTTAGCGGCGGATGCGGACTAACTTAGCGCACTACCGCCACCCTCCAGATAAATTGTGCCTGATCATCACTATGGCTTACATCTTTGGGAATAATGTAGCCTGCAAGCTACAAAAAAAAAAAATATATATATATATATGAAGAGTTCAGATGCAAAAGCCTCTAAGCGCCATCTGAAATTTTCTTCTAGAATTATCATTTTTATCAAGCTCGTATATTTAAGTTCAGTAATTTCACTTAAATGGCAATGAAAATGACCTATTAATTGTAATTTAAGAGAAATTACTGAACTTAAATATATGAGCTTGATAAAAATTATCATTCTAGAAGAAAATTTCAGATGGCACTTAGAGGCTTTTGCATCTGAACTCTTCATATATACTCTGTCAATGAGTCCGGTGTTCTTTAAAAATTCAAACATATATTTTATTACTCTATGATCGGAAGCCTTAGACAAAATATCTCTAAAGACAAACCTTTCCCCACTGTCCTCTATTTTCCTTTTAATTAAAACCCTTTCTCTATTAAATTTCCTACACATCATAAAGACATGTTCCACTGTTTATGGCACATTACAAATCTCGCAGTTTCCTGAATTATGTTTTCCTATTAGCTGTAATGTTTTGTTTGGTCCGGTGTGCCCTATTCTCATTCTTGTAAAAATTTCCTCTTCGACACCTTATTACCAGACGACCCTGACCAACCTCAGGATTTACAATGTAAAAACCCCTCCCTTTATCTCCCCTATCCCATTTATCTTGCCACAACTTTTTAACATGTTTTTTAATCATTGACTTAAGTAGTACTTATGAGGGGACATGTGTCAAAATGATTTACGACTTTTACCTTTGACCTTTTGACAGGTTGAACTTCCGGTGACCTTTATGGTTGATGGGTTGAACTTCCGTAATGAGGTCATGGGATTAACCTATTGACCCTGCTAGCCTATCGATCATGTTTTTTGACAGTTAGTTTTTGCCCTATGACCTAGCTAGGACTAAATCATAATTTTGAAGGATAGTTTTTGACCTATTTAAATAGAACAGATGTTTTTGCCGGTTGTTTGAACTTTGTCCCAGTTATATGTGTGTGCGTGTGTGGTTATATGGCTTGTGTCAGAGGCCTGCGCCCCCTCCCTTTACATTCCTGAGCAACGTATATATAAATTATATAATCTAAAGCAATTTAACTAAGGTTGAAAACATTCTGCTCTTTTTAAAATTATATAATGAAATACTTATAAAATCTACATAATGTTGCATATCACACTAGCAATAGTTTGAAAAACATTCTGTTCTTTAAAAGAATATAAAATCAAAAGCTTCCTAAAACCAATTGTTTTAGATGAATAAAATCATCTTACCTTATTATTTTAGAGAGTTGAAAAGTATGTCCATACCATTCATGTCCACAAAAATAATTAAACTAAGGTTGAAAAAACATTCTATCCTTTAAAAGTATATAATGGAATGCTTACACAATATATCTTACTAAAAAGAATAAAAATAAAAATCTTCTTACATGTTTGTAAGTCTGGACGGTCTCTGACTTCAGTGATCAAGATATCAGGGGCTGAAATTATAATCCTAAAAGTTTAAAAATGTTTTAAATTTAATACATTATTAAAAGTTGTAATAGAGTTGTTAAATTATTAAAAGTGGTAAAACAAAAAACACTGTTTTTCCTGAATGAGCTCACCAGAGCACTCAGAATGGTGCGTGCGCGTGTCTGTGTCTATGTGCGCCCCCTCTCCGTCTGAGCTCTGACACCCCCTCCTTTGCATACCAGAGTACGGTGAAATCTCACACTAACAAAAGTTGAAAACATGCCTTTAAAAGTATAATATAAATATCTTATTGATCCAATTGTTTTAGCTGAATAAATAAATTCATCTTACATAAAACATTCTGCTCTTTAAAAGTGTATAAATTGTATAATATAAAATAAAATAATTAAACCAAAGTTGAAAACATGCCTTTAAAAGTATAATAAAAATATCTTATTGATCCAATTGTTTTAGTTTTAGATGAATAAAAGAATATCAAATGAAATGCATACTAAAACCAATTCATTCAGCTGAATAAATAAAATCATCTTACCTTATTTTAGAAAGTTGAAGTATACCATTGATGTCCACAAAAAATGCAATGTATGAATGGATTCAAAATTGTTTTACACAACTGAATTCACATAGTCATTCCTGAATGACCTCACACTGTCTCAAAACATAAGGAGCACGCTTCTAATGTATGTGTGTCAAAAAGTAAAACACACGTGTCTGTGTGTGTGTGTGTGTGTGTGTGTGTGTGTGTGTCTGTGCGCGCCTCCTTCACATGTAAGCTTTGACCCCTCTCTTTCGCATACCAGAGCACAGTGAAAGTGAGGAAGGGGTTTCCTAATATCACACTAACAAAAGTTGAAAAACATACTGTTCCTTAAAAGTGTATAAATAAAATGGTTATAAAAATATACTGAAACCAATTATTTTAGATGAATAAATAAAATTCATCTGACATGTTTAGAGTTGCAACTCTTGAACTTACATGTTCAAGAAGCTCTTAAGAGAGTTAACATAAATCACAGAGGTTCTCTCTCACACCAGCTTCTCTGATTCAGAGGGGTGTATTCAGTGATGGGATGAGACATTTTGAATGGTGTGTTAAACTTATAATCCTAAAAGTTTAAATGACATCTTTTAAAAATAAAAGATGTTTTAAATAAATGATTAAAAGTCTTAATACAAAACAAATATTCTACAACGATGGTCTGTGGAAAAATTTGACTTGAACTTAAAGTATTTTTATTTATTTATAATGGGTATGTAAAATAATTTGAAAATGTTTAAAGCATCACAAGTCATCTCACGCCTGTGAAATATTCAATAATTTCTTAAGTTGTATCTGTGAGAAAATGACAACCACATAGGCCTATCTTCATAGAGAGCAACCATGAAAACATTTAGAAACTGGGAACCCTGTTTCAGTGACTGTCCCACTGATAGTCTGCTTATAAGGGTCTTCCGATCAGCGCAGAGAAAGAAGTTATTTGACAATAATGATAGCTTCAGGATATCGGATGACAGATGAGCCTCTGTGCATCGTGTCAGAGCGTATGTCATGTTAGTCTGCTAACGCCTTTACAGAGCCAAAGTTTTGTACACACTAAATTTATTTCAAATCATAATCGTAAAAGTTTAAATATTGTTTAAATTAAATCTTTAAAGTTTGAATACATACTCATCTTCTATTTATATTTTAGAAGACTTGTGTATGATATAAATTATTTTGTTTAACGGTGACCTAAAGTATAATTGTTATTAAACAATGTCTGTTCAAAACTTTAGGTGGTTGAATGTCGTCTTAAATCTCATTTATATGAAAAAGATTCAATCAGCATTTTTTGTCCATGCTGGGTTTCAATTTTTATGGTGGGGGTCATAATGATTTTTGTACCGCCACTGCATATTCCCGTACACCTAAAAACGACCATCACAGAAAACTACATTTTAAAAAAAATGAAATAAATAAATAATTTATAATTTATTAAATAATTTCCAGAGAGGCGAAGTAGTTCTTTATGCAATGATAAAAACGATCCAAAAAAGCAAATAGTTTAAGTTGTCATAAACAGAACAAAACAAAACAAAAATCCTCCAGTGATAAACTACAGTGTGAACTGAAGCTTCAGGATATAGGGCGACAGACCAGATGAGTCTCGGCGGACAATGTCGCAGTAAATCTAGTCTGCTAACGCCTTTCCAGAGTTTACACTAATTTCATTTAAAAGCATAACCTTAAAAGTTTAAATCAAATCTTTAAAAGTTTTATTAAAACCATATCTTCTTAGAAGATTAATGTATTATTGTTACTAAGCAGCGTCTGTCCAAAAACTTTAGATTGTTACATACAACATACAACATGAAACATGTTGTCAAAGTTTGTCACAATGTTTTTTAAGAAATCCTAGGACTTTACATTGCTCTTATTTAGACAAAGTTGTATCATTTGGAAAATCACCCCACAATTTGAGAGATGCAATGCGTGATAAGTAAAAATCACACATCGTCTTAATTCAAAGTATAAGTATAAGATCGTATAAGATCATTTTTACTCGTATCAACCCGAACTAGGGTGAAACCCTTTACTGAGAATATACCACCGGCCATCTACTCAAAATATATGTAGAAGTTTCAAATGTTAGCATTTGTTGATGGTGGCCGTATGAACAGACTTTGGGGGAGCTATAGCAGGAAGCATGCCCTTTGACCTCCTTGATTTGGAGGCTTTTTTGTTAAAAAGATTTCTCCCATCTACTCGTTTTTTTCAAATGCGTGTTGCAACTGCGGTAGCCGTTATGTGTCAAGAATCTATGACAACGTGTCTTCCGATAGCGCTTCATCGAGTTTAATTGTACATGTTCTACCGTTATGATGTACTTGTTACATGTTTTACCGTACATGTTCTACCGTTCTATATAATGATTTACACAACCAAGCTTGTAATTTAGACCGTACCTTTGACTTACCCGTCGAGAAGAAAGCAGGCAACTTCCCTTTCAAAGTCTTTCTCCTTCATTAGCTCTTTCCACCTGGGAAAAGCTATCCCGATATTTATTTACATACCGATAAATTAAATTTTAGCTTTTTGGGGACGAGGATTCCTTCTCCTGTGGCTCGGCATAACTATGATCCTGCATTATATTGTACCCTGCAGTGCAGCCTTTCAAATGTGCCGGGGGCAGTATCAACGCCTCCCATATGGTCTAGCGGTTAGGATTCCTGGTTTTCATCCAGGCTGTCCAGGCTGCTACTCAATAGTCGAATAATCATCAATAATCATTTTTAGTAATTCATAGTCTTAGAGGCCTACACGAACTGCAGAAACAAGCAGAAGATACGTAAAAACTTATAAATGCTGTTTCGGTACTGAATCATTTTCACAAATACAATTATATTGAATTCAGAAAATTTCATATAGTCATAATTTCAACTTTTTAAGTCATCATTTCGACTTGTCATAATTATTACTTAATCCAGAATTACAATTTTTGTCAATGACGCCCTTTTAATGTAATACTTAAAACGTTTTTAAGTCATAATTTGGTTGTTGACTATAGTAGTGTTGATGATGAAACGTGCTAGTGCTTTTTGTCCCTCTCTGCTCTTTTTCAAGATGGCGGAACGACACGGAAGCCTCCTTGGACTTACCCGTCCCATGTAAATAAAGATAAGAAATTAACTCAGATCATTGGCACAGATCATTTTACACCCATGAGGACTTATTTTATGAATACAGACAATGATTTTAGCTAATAAAAAACTCCTGTACCTTTAGTTTCAGATGTTTAAATGACAACATACCATTTTTCAACCGAGCGAATCTAGGCCTTCAACGGCTTAGGTCCGTTGGCGAAAACACTGCATGTGTAAGGTTGTTTTCCAGATTTTCACCCAAAATCAAATACTGTATGACACTTTTCAAAGTTAGAATAAAAAGACCTGTTGTGTTCTGACACAAGGCCATTAACCGGTTCTCTTTGTTTTATAAATGTATTTTTTGCTTATTTCTAAATATCAACCTGATAAATATGGACTGAATACACGATTAAACAAGATAATCATGCTACCAAATACGTCTGACACAACATTTTTAAGAAAAATACAACTAAACCATGATAATGTTTAGTTTAGATGTTGATGATTAAGTTTCAGGCGTAGTGCAACCATACAATGTCAGATTTCTCTAACATTGCGAGGTCTCACTCACGACGCACAACGTTGTAAATAAACATTTTCAAACTGTAATTTTATTTTATTGATTAATATTATGGTGATTTAAAGTTTTTGTTATTAACTAACACTTCAACATCCGCCACAAAATGAAAGAGATCTCAGATCACAATCTACAGTTAGATATTCTCCTCCTTAGTATCTTTGAGCATATTTTGTCACACTCTTGTAAAGACTATGGACCAACTTTAAAAAACAAAACAAAATTTGTGAAAAAACACATACACAAATCATTTCTTAACTAAGCAACTGTTTCTTAAATGATCAGACACTCACCACATTGATGTTAACATCACCATATATTGTGGTTTCTACCATGATTGGAGCAAATATTGTCCCACCATTCTTCTGGTCAATTGTGAAGTTAAGCTGATTAGGGATCTGAATTAATAGCTGTCCGAATGATGTAAAATTATTATGCAATCGTTGTGGAAGGTTGTTAGGCTGTTGGTTTGTCATGTTTCCAGAATGTGTTTGAATGCTCAGCGTCTGAACATCACCATCTGTTAAAAAATTTACATTTTTTAAGAAGATTAAAGATTGAGAACGTATGGACTACTAACAAAGTAAATTATAAATCTTTTCCTACGTTTGATATTCTTTTTTCTGATTTTTTTCACTATGGACTTTATCCTTTTTAATGCTGTTTTCTCTCCATATTTATTCTGTAGTTCCTCTACTGTGTCTTCCAACCTCCCTGTTGTTCTTCTCCAGCTGTGTTAACCAAAGACAAGCAGTTAGAAGAATATAATGTATGTACAGCAAAAATAAAGTTAACATAAAATAAACACATTCATACACCAGTTCAAAGTCAATGAACCGGCTGATGCTGCAGGTGTTAGAGCACATGATGGATGGTGAACAGACGCACATCAGGTTAAACCAGAGTTAAAACAGTAGTCTATGTTAGGACAATAGTATCTGATAATAGCTGATAACGGTCATAAAGTGCGAGATAAGGTGCAAGTAGCCAAACTAAATATTTCATATTTGACAGAATACAACGACAAAAATAATCAGGCAAACTAATCAACTTTTTTTCTAATTTCACCATTTTAAACTTAAAATAGGCCTATATGATACATGTGATTTAATGTGAGAGGAGAAGAAACAAAGCCATTTTCATCATATTAATAATGAATGTGTACAATTTGATAAACATATTTACCTAACACCCATAGCCTTTAAAGTAAATTAAGGCTAAGTTCCTTTTTAACTCAGCCCCTGGTCTAGTTAGAACTTAAAAGTGTGGGGCTCAATATAAGTGTCATTTGGAACTCTTTTATCAAAAATATGTTGATAATGATTAGTTATGCCAAATGATAGTTTGGCATGCATGGGATTGTGTGTCCATAGGCTAGTGAGAGAGAAATACTTTTATTATAGAAATGCCTATTTTTTATTCTATTCTTTAATCCACGCATAAAATAGGTTTTTATACCTGCTCAAGTACTTCTTGATGAGTTTCTTCTGTATTAAACAGCGAATCTTCTCAGTCAGATCGTCGCAAGATCTCAAGAATCCTCTCACACTGCTCGTGTTCACGCGCTCCATCGCTGCACTTGTGTGTATGACTCGAACGATTCAAACTTCCATAATGTGGGTTAAATTACATAGTTATTTATGGCTTTCCTGATGACAACACCCTATTCAGCCCCTCCAGCGGGGCGGGTGAGCTGTTGTCCTGATAAATATTTCAGGACATTGCACGCTCTACTCTAGCTCTACTAGCCTCGGACTGCTGCGCTACTGCAACAAAAGTTGAAAGTCTTGTTTGTCTGAGCCTGACGCAAACTTTTAACCCCAAAACACAAACTTCTGTGCATTAACGCATAAGGCACGATTGTACCGCAAGGGAGATTCCAGGAACATTCCGGGGAACATTCCAGGAACGAAAAGTATCTTTCATCATCGAATAGTGGACTATTCGAAAAGTTGAAAAAATGGCGACGCAAAACCCGATGGAGAACGATTATCATCCGGTGTGTGAGTGTGCCACGGGCAAAGAGTGTCGTTTAAGAGCTGCGCTGGACTCTATGTTTAAAGATCATTTTAGAGGCCAAATGGTTGGCTTGATGCACAGGATCATCGACGCTGCGTGTGATATGAAAAAAGATTGTGCGCAGGACACCAAACGTGTGACAAATCTAAAAAATGAAATGGATGACGTAAGAGGCTTGACAAAGCCATGGCCTGATGTAACGCCCATGTTTTTTGACGGCAAAGAGCCGAACGGCGTAATCCTCAGAAAAGTTCTGGATGTATTGCGTGAATGTTGTGACAAATTCAAAATCATTGAAATACTCGCTATATGGACATTTGTAACGGATCTCTGTGCGTCACTGGTGTCAAAAAATGCAAAAACTGACGTTGGGGAATTAGTTGAAAGTCTGGTCAACTATACCCTGGAGCAAAACATGATAGCCTGCAGAGATTTTCTATTCTGGTTAGACCATCTGTAAATGTCTTTCACTCAAATTTCTTCTTCAATGTATGAAAGTATAATGTTGAAATAAAAATCTGGTAAAAAAATGTCTGAGCTCATAAAATAGTATACATGATTTAGAATATTTCAATATTTGTTTTCTGCATTTTAATTACCGTATTCCCGAGGCGGCAATACAGTTGTATCATATCAAATGATACAACTAATTTGCCTGCCGTGTACAGAAGAAAGGACATTTTGTGGTGTTGAAATTCGAATTCATCAAAATTCATCATAGAGGGAGGAAGCACATACCCCCTACGTAGACCTTCTATCTGTTCGACGACTAGTCATGGACACGCCCTGTGGTCCCATTATTTTTGTCTTCATCAAAAGTGCCTTTTCCCCACTTCGCAACTGAGAGCTTTCCGCCCCTGCGACACCCGTAACATCGACCAGCACGGCATCCGTTTCAGGCCAAATGGAGGAGCGGGTGGGTTACTTAAACCTGGATATGTCTCACCAGGATATGTCTCACCAGCGCCCTCCGGCTTGTCACAATCCTGGCATGCGTCGGGAACAGGAACGCCTTGACACCTTTCAGAATTGGACTCCTGCTACAGTAGCTCCGGCCAAGCTTGCCAAAGCTGGTTTCTACTACCTTGGCCAGGGCGACAGAGTGGCTTGCTTCAGTTGTGGAGGCCATCTTAGCAACTGGGAACCGGGAGATCGTGCAGTATCAGAACACCAGAGGCATTACCCCAACTGCCCCTTCGTTCGAGGTGACCATGCAGATAATGTACCTTTATCTAGCCTTTTCAATGTATCGGCAATGCAACGGTGTGAAGAAAGGTCGCTCACATTTGTCTACTGGCCCTCAAGAATAACTGTTCGACCAGACCAATTGGCTAAGGCTGGTTTTTACTATGTTGGTCGTAATGATGACGTGAAGTGCTTTTCTTGCGATGGTGGACTCAGATGTTGGGAGTCTGGTGATGATCCATGGGTAGAACATGCCAAGTGGTTTCCAAGATGTGAATACCTGCTGCAAGAAAAGGGCCAAGAGTTTGTTCATCAGATTCAAGCAAGATTTCCAAGACTATTTGAGCTGCTATTGACTAATGGAGGCAGCGAATCGAGAGAATTTGTGAGAGAACAAGAGAACAATCCTGTGGTGAAGTCTGCTTTAGAGATGGAATTTGAGCGTGGCCTGACGACCGAGACAAATGAAGCTGCATCACCGAGTCAAGATCTTTCAGACTTGCCTATGGAGGAACAGTTAAGAAGACTTCAAGAGGAGCGCACATGCAAAGTTTGCATGGATAAGGAAGTGAACATTGTCTTCATCCCCTGTGGTCACCTAGTTGTGTGCAAAGAATGTGCGCCTTCTCTGAGCAAGTGCCCCATATGTAGAGGCTTGGTCAAAGGCGCCGTCCGTACTTTCCTATCATAAAGTTTTCCTATCATTTGGATTTGCAAATTTACATTTAACTTGATGAATAAAAACAAAGGAGAAGTTTATTATTTTCACTCAATCCAGTGACAACAGTTTTTGGATTTACAAACATTTAGAAAGTAGTTAGGATGCGCATGCTTTAAGTTAATGTTTTTTAAGAATAATTTTGTGCAGGCTTTAAGTTAATTTGACCAACAAGATGTTATTTGAAAAGTAAGTTAGTTGAAATTAAAATGTGATATAATTACCGAATTCAGGGGTGTTTAATAACTTCAATAGTTATCAAGCACCAGCTGATTTAAGTTTTTCTTCAAACAATGAGACAAAAGTGTTTTTGTTGTATGCACAGATTTTGAGGGTCGCTTATAGAAAGAGGCGTCCTTGTCTTTATTTTTAAAAACATAGAACCAGAGAACCTTGTGCGGCATATAAAGGGTTAAAATATACATTTTAGCGCTATTTACGGTATAATAATATAATATAATAAATGTCTCGCGTATCAAATCAAGATTCAAATCAAGATACAAATCAAGCCAATTCATGCGAATACCGTCGTGTATGAACAAAGAGATATATAACAAATATGATATCCCGGGGAAAGTGTAAAGAACACGCCATAAAAAAACATTACAATCACACCCGGCAATACGGTAAGTGTTACGCTGGTGATGTTAAACAATTTCAAAACAGGGTGTTTCAGAAGAAATGTAAACAAAATCTTTTAAACAAAGTCTTGTTTCAGAGTCGGTACGCTCCGGTGAAAACTGTGAGAACTTTGATGAGGCCGAGAACACTAGCGCTGTTATTCAACAATTATTTTCAATAATATTGAAAAACGGTTCAATAACAATGTTCAATATAAACAAGAATCCAATGTGTGAATCCTATGTTTCACATATAACCGATGATTGTTAGATAGTTAGATGATTTATCTAACGATTGAAATTGACGATAGATTAAATATTTCGGCATTCTGCCGAATAAAACTCTGGTGTCAAAGTGTGGACGGAATAAAAAATTAATCAATTCACATGAAAATACCACTTGTCAAACGTAATTCATTAGCTTAACCGTTGTTTAGCGACACACACAAAATAACAAAATAAGTGTAATAGTTAGACGAGTTTGAAGTGAACATGTTTGACCACGCTCTATGTACTTTTTGCAAACTGTACAAAAAGAAACAAGATGTCAATGACAGACATTCAAAACGGATCACTATAGTGGCTTTTCTGTATTTGTTTTAAATGGCTCATGATGATGCATTTACTTTTAACCCAGTTGACCTCTAGAACTTACTTTTCGTGTTAATACTTTGTGTGATTCGTATTTGTGTGATTGATATCAATTTAGTCAAACTATCGCTTAAATTCTTAAGCGTCATTTATTTCTATAAACGGCTCTCAAAGAAACGTCTTCACCTATAACACACACACACACAGTCCAACGTACAACATGTGAAATGGTGTCGCCTGCTATCTGAACAAGATGACTAAATCTAGCGGAGTAATAAACTTTTGTGTATTTATTTGTGTATCACAAATTCTTAGTGATTTGGTCTTTTTGAATCTTACATGGACACGTGTGATTCCAAAGATGATGTTTTAAAGTTATAGGGTGTGGAACTTTGCATCACTACGGTGTGACAAAATATGCTGCCGTGTAAAAATACGCCCAAAGATACTAAGGAGGAGAATATCTAACTGTATAGTGTGATCTGAGATCTCTTTCATTTTGTGCTGGATGTTTAAGTGTTAGTTAATAACAATAACTTTAAATCACCATAATATTAATCAATAAAATAAAATTACAGTTTGAAAATGTTTATTTACAACGTTTTGCGTTGTGAGTGAGATGTTAGAGAAATCTGGTTGCACTACGCCTGAAACTTAATCATCAACATCTAAACTAAACATTATCATGGTTTAGTTGTATTTTTCTTAAAAATGTTGTGTCAGACGTATTTGGTAGCATGATTATCTTGTTTAATCGTGTATTCAGTCCATATTTATCAGGTTGATATTTAGAAATAAGCAAAAAATACATTTATAAATCAAAAAGAACCGGTTAATGGCCTTGTGTCAGAACACAACAGGTCTTTTTATTCTAACTTTGAAAAGTGTCATACAGTATTTGATTTTTACAAATACCTAAACCAACGGGCCTAAACCGTTGAAGGCCTTCTGAAACTTCTGAAGGTCTCTCATGTGTAGATTGAAAAATGGTATGTTGTCATTTAAACATCTGAAACTAAAGGTACAGGAGTTTTTTATTAGCTAAAATCATTGTCTGTATTCATAAAATATGTCCTCATGGGTGTAAAATGATCTCTGCCAATGATCTGAGTTAATTTCTTATCTTTATTTACATGGGACGGGTAAGTCCAAGGAGGCTTCCGTGTCGTTCCGCCATCTTGAAAAAGAGCAGAGAGGGACAAAAAGCACTAGCACGTTTCATCATCAACACTACTATAGTCAACAACCAAATTATGACTTAAAAACGTTTTAAGTATTACATTAAAAAGGCGTCATTGACAAAAATTGTAATTCTGGATTAAGTAATAATTATTAAGTAATAGTTTAAGTCGAAATGATGACTTAAAAAGTTGAAATTATGACTATGCGTCATAATTATGAGATGAAAAGTTGAAATGATGACGTACTAAATTGAAATTATGATAAAGTAAATGTTCCATAGTGAAATTTTCTGAATTCAATATAATTGTATTTGTGAAAATGATTCAGTACCGAATCTTCAAGAAACTGCTTGTTTCTGCAGTTCGTGTAGGCCTCTAAGACTATGAATTACTAAAAATGATTATTGATGATTATTCGACTATTGAGTAGCAGCCTGGACAGCCTGGATGAAAACCAGGAATCCTAACCGCTAGACCATATGGAAGGCGTTGATACTGCCCCCGGCACATTTGAAAGGCTGCATTGCAGGGTACAATATAATGCAGGATCATAGTTATGCCGAGCCACAGGAGAAGGAATCCTCGTCCCCAAAAAGCTAAAATTTAATTTATCGGTATGTAAATAAATATTGGGATAGCTTTTCCCAGGCGGAAAGAGCTAATGAAGGAGAAAGACTTTGAAAGGGAAGTTGCCTGCTTTCTTCTCGACGGGTAAGTCAAAGGTACGGTCTAAATGACAAGCTTGGTTGTGTAAATCATTATATAGAACGGTAGAACATGTACGGTAGATCAAGTAACAAGTACATCATAACGGTAGAACATGTACAATTAAACTCAGGCACGTGCACACATAGACATCAAAGGGGGCTTGAGCACCTGCCCTTTTTATTCCTGGAGAGAAAGTGCCCTTTTTTCTGGGGTGCTTTTTTTCTATTTTTGAAAAATAATATATATTCCTGTTTGCGCACAGCTTCCCTGTCAAACAAATATATTTATTGAATTAATTAATAATAATTTAGCCGTAAATAAAATGACCCACATGATGACCTTTCACCTCATTCCTCACGCTGCACGCACATTTTCTTTTATTTCGCGCGGCTATGCGCACTACCAGAGGATGTCTTCAAATCTGCGGCTGCTGGTAAGTGGCGTTTCATTCTCAGCGAAGTGATTTTGATGTTCGTTTACTTATTATTATTTTACAAGGACGACGTGAAGAGAGCATGCAGAGATGTTGTTTATATTGCTGTGTGTAACGTTAGGCTATAGAAGTAACTGTTTTCCTGAATGCCATCAAGATTGAAACCGAGACTGATTTCATAGCAGGTCAATAAACAAATAGTTAAAATTTAGTCACTTACATTTTAGACGCAATGACTATTTTTGTTCTGTTTCAGCAGCGAAAATAGTTCCAAACAAAGATCACTGCAGAACCATAACGCATCTCAGAGCAACACTTGTTGCATTACTGAATGATTCAGCATTTTGAACGAATCGGTTGAGTCAAAGATTCAATTACCCATTCATAAACTGCCTCATTCTGAATAAATCAGCCGTTTGAATGAATCGTTTGAATGAATGACTCAATGACTCGCTCATTAAGACGGTCGCCTGCCGCCTCCTACTGGCGGTTTAGTTTTATAAAGTATCATTCTTTTCAACATTCCTTATTTGTATATTCAAAAATATTTAAAATAATCCAAATTAATACAGTTATAATTTTTCAATGTTAATTATTTAATTTGATTGGTAACAGAGAGTGTCTTATTATTTTAATTGAATATATTGATCAAATTTGAGAATTTGAAATGAAAGATGGAGCATACATTTAATAAAATTAGTGGAAAAATGCCCTTTTTAAAAGGTACAAAAAATTAGTGTTTTCAAAGTGATGTAATGAAACATTGACAATTTAAGTTTGAAGGGAGAAAAGCCTCTGTTTAGGCTATTAAGGAAATGTAATTTTGCCAAAAGAAGAACTTTTATTTTAAATAAATGTTCGTTTTAAATCAGCCTACTTCAGTGTGATATGTTACCATATTTTCATGCTTAACACTGAGAATTTGAATAATTGTAATGTGATGATCAGATGCAGATATCTAAATCAAAGAATATGGGCGGTTTTGCGGGTGGATTATTTATTTTTAACAGTGGATTCGGGTGACTCAAAGTGCACCAGATTAATGAATTTATCTTTAAAACGTACAAAATTTTCTTACGGGGGGGCATGCCCCCGGACCCCCCTACAGATACCAAGCTCCACCAACAAAAATAATGTGGGAAACACATTAGGCTATATGATGATCTACAAAAAAATACTCATTTAATTATTATTAAAATACATTATTAGGATTTTTACCACCTCCGCCTCATTTTGAGGCTGTAAAAACCCTGTTACTGTATTTTGATCACAGCCCTATTTAAAGCCTTGTTCCATGTGCCCCCTTTTATACTTTGAGCACCTGCCCCTCCAGAGGTCTCTGCACGGCCCTGATTAAACTCGATGAAGCACTATCGGAAGACACGTTGTCATAGATTCTTGACGCATAACGGCTACCGCAGTTGCAACGCGCATTTGAAAAAAAAAAAACGAGTAGATGGGAGAAATCTTTTTAACAAAAAAGCCTCCAAATCAAGGAGGTCAAAGGGCATGCTTACTGCTATAGCTCCCCCCAAAGTCTGTTCATACGGCCACCATCAACAAATGCTAACATTTGAAACTTCTACATATATTTTGAGTAGATGGCCGGTGGTATATTCTCAGTAAAGGGTTTCACCCTAGTTCGGGAGATACGAGTAAAAATGATCTTATACGATCTTATACTTATACTTTGAATTAAGACGATGTGTGATTTTTACTTATCACACATTGCATCTCTCAAATTGTGTGGTGATTTTCCAAATGATACAACTTTGTCTAAATAAGAGCAATGTAAAGTCCTAGGATTTCTTAAAAAACATTGTGACAAACTTTGACAACATGTTTCATGTTGTATGTTGTATGTAACAATCTAAAGTTTTTGGACAGACGCTGCTTAGTAACAATAATACATAAATCTTCTAAGAAGATATGATTTTAATAAAACTTTTAAAGATTTGATTTAAACTTTTAAGGTTATGCTTTTAAATGAAATTAGTGTAAACTCTGGAAAGGCGTTAGCAGACTAGATTTACTGCGACATTGTCCGCCGAGACTCATCTGGTCTGTCGCCCTATATCCTGAAGCTTCAGTTCACACTGTAGTTTATCACTGGAGGATTTTTGTTTTGTTTTGTTCTGTTATATGACAACTTAAACTTTTTGCTTTTTTGGATCGTTTTTATCATTGCATAAAGAACTACTTCGCCTCTCTGGAAATGTAAGGTGTTTTTATTGAGCTAAAACTTTGTTTACATTTTATTAAATTATTTATTTCATTTTGAAAATGTAGTTTTCTGTGATGGTCGTGTTTAGGTGTATGGGATAGCTATGGAAAGCCCCCACCATAAAAATTGAAACCCCCAGATGGACAAAAAATGCTGGTTGAATCTTTTTCATATAAATGAGATTTAAGACGACCAAGTACAGTTTTTGAACAGACATTGTTTAATAACAATTATACTTTAGGTCACCGTTAAGCAAAATAATTTATATCATACATAAGTCTTCTAAAAGATAAATAGAAGATGAGTATGTATTCAAACTTTAAAGATTTAATTTAATCAATCTTTTAAAATATCTAATGTAAACTTTTACTGTTACATACAGCCTGTGCCTGGCTATGCAACAGAGAGGGGAGACCACGCGGATTATTTGATTTCAAAAATATATTTATTAAAGATAAAGAATGAGCAACGTAAAGGTATGCAATCAGGGTATGTGAAGTGTCCTGCAAAAGGAAACAAAATCAGCAAAACGGTGCAGGAGAAAAGGAGAAGCGGCGAACCCCCTTCAACCAGATCTGGAGAGCTTTTAACACCCAGGATACTGGAAACAAGCACACGCGGTCCTGGAGCAATCACCCGCAACACGCCACACCTGTGCTCCGCTCACCTATTAGGGGAGACGCAACAAACAGGCAAACCGCAGAGGAGGAGGAGCTAACAGGTCCAAGACCGTAACATTACGATTATGATTTGAAATAAATTTAGTGTGTACAAAACTTTGGCTCTGTAAAGGCGTTAGCAGACTAACATGACATACGCTCTGTCACCCGATATCCTGAAGCTATCATTATTGCCCTTGTGAAAAAGAAGTGTGCTTAATTGTATTGAAAGCGTACTTTTTGTGTGCTTAAAATAATCAAAGTATACTTTTTGAAAAGTGCACTTGCAGATAATATAATAAAATTAAAATTAAAGACCACTTAAGTGTACTTAAAGGGAATACACTTTAATGACAATATTTATTAACACACTTAAGTGCACTTTTTACAAATGCACTTTGTAATAATATCTAATTAAGTTTAACTTAAAGTAAGTACACTAACATCACAATATTTATAAACACACTTAAGTGCATTTAAAAAAATGCACTTTGTAATAATGTCTAATTAAGCTTAACTTAAAGAAAGTACACTTTCATCACAATATTTATAAACACACTTAAGTACAATTTTTACAAATGCACTTTGTAATAATGTCTAATTAAGTTTTACTTAAAGAAAGTACACTTTTATCATAATATTTATAAACACACTTAAGTGCACTTTTTACGAATGCACTTTGTAATAATATCTAATTAAGTTTAACTTAAAGTAAGTACTCTTTCATCACAATATTTATAAACACACTTAAGTGCATTTTTAAAAATGCACTTTGTAATAATGTCTAATTAAGCTTAACTTAAAGAAAGTACACTTTCATCACAATATTTATAAACACACTTAAGTGCACTTTTTACAAATGCACTTTGTAATAATATCTAATTAAGTTTAATGTAAAGTAAGTACACTTTCATCACAATATTTATTAACACACTTAAGTACACTTTTTAAAAATGCACTTTGTAATAATGTCTAATTAAGCTTAACTTAAAGAAAGAACACTTTCATGACAATATTTATAAACACACTTAAGTGCATGTTTTAAAAAATGCACTTTGCAATGTCTACTAAGTTTTGCTTAAACATACATTTTAAATAATTATGATTTATAGTGTTTTAAATTTATTAAAGTTAAAGTTATAAGTTATTAAAGGGAATTTATTTTGATGTATTGACTAATATATAAAATAACAGTTTTAATGGAAAACATGGAAAATAATTGATTTTAATTCCAACTCAAGTGTGTTGTCCAAAATTAATTGGTTAATGTATTTTAAATGTGTTTTGTCTATAATATATACTGTGTGCATTATGCAGTTGAAATGTATTTTTCCAATACATCTGCTTATACAATATAATCCAGTACAACTTATTGTTGACATTTTTATCACCAGCCCTTGCTCTATGAACTCAACTAGTGTCAGCTTTCTACATAATATTTGAAAATAAAATGTAATATATGAGAGGAGTCTAATAGTAATGTGTTGTAGCTACTTTACATCTGTGAACATAATACAAGTTTTCAATATCATTATGTTGTTCTAAGTCAATTAAACACACATTTAAAATTGTATTAATTGCGAGCAAAAGTTAAACAAATGTAAACAAAATGAATTTGCATTTAAATTCAGTTAAAATACATTTAATTTTAATCACACTAGACTACATTGAAAAAAAAAGATTGACTTTTAGTTACAGTAGGTTAATGAGTAAAGTTTTGTGAACTTACAGAGTTTAACAACACAATGAGTTAGAACAACTTTAACTTAAACAGAAAAGCTGAAATAACATTTAACCATGCATGATATATGAATATGTTGTTTAATGCGCATGCGCGAGAAATACTACGTCATTATGACGCTCTACTTCACTAGAGTTTGAAAAATGCGCTATGTTTTGCGATGCGTGATGATACTGAAGCTAGCCAAACAAGAGAACAAAAGGAGCACCACGTTTGGATGTTTGTTTGCAGATGAGACGTTATGCTGCAAATAATCAATCAAGTAAGTATATATTGATGCTTTCTTTAGTTAATTATTTTTTCACCGTAACATGTCAGTTGCTGAGTGCATTTTAATCGCAGATATTATAAACTCAATACACTCGGGAGGTGAATTAATCATGTTTTCAATAATTTATATATGATTGCATTCTAATAATGTCTTACATTGTAATGTGAGGAAGGCGTGTGTGGTCGTGTTCGAGGAATTTGGTTGCTGATTTTTTTTTTAAACCAAACCGACTTTTTTAATTATTTTAAACAAGCTACTAAACATTTGCTGAATGCTGATCCAATATTGTAACACTCGAAGACGTTTATATACATTTAATACAAATAATCAATCTTATAACCACCATAAATATTTAATATATTAACGTTACCCACCTCTAGAAAAAATGCTTGTAATGTGTTAAATTTCATTTTGTATTTAAAGAGTTGTTCAATTACTATTTGTTTTGGAATATGTAATATTTTTGTGTTTACCTGGATTTAAACATTCATTTTGCAGGATCAGTTCATATTTGTTATTGGAGATACAGTGCAAGCGGTGTGGAATCACAGACCTGTATTGATGAGGTGATGTTACAAGATTTATCATGACAGCACATCCTGATCAAGCTAAAACACTGCTTTCAAGTCACTAACTAACGTTATCCCTATAGCTTTTAAATGCTTTGAATCTTTTGCATGTGCAAGTAATAAATTCCCACCTGTGCATTTACACCTGCCCTATAATCATCATATATTTTATAGGTAACAAACCAAAGGTAGAAGGCTTGCAGCATTGCTGTGTCAACTGTGGTAAATACAGGAACAGGAACATCCTTCATGAAGATAGCTATGTGGGGCAAGCTTAAAATGTAAGAATACCTTTCTTAATTTGCATTGGTCCTGGGTTTGCATGGGTCATATACTGTATCTTTGTGTAATTGATAAAGTTATGCTTAATTCGCTGTAAAGTAGCAATAAAAAGGTTCTCTATTTTTAATCACTTTAAGCCCAGTGTCAGTAAAGATGGCGTAGTCAGTGGAATCCTTTTATTGATTGATAAAATTGTTAACATTTTGCAGATACTGCAAGGTGTATTTCAACTTTGAAGTGCAACTGTATATCTATCTCTTTCATTCAATTGAGCCAAATATAATAATGGACTGGATCTGTATTATAAACAAATTTTCTGTTTTTTTGTTTTTTTCCTCAAGGCATTTTTTTCTGACTTTCCTGCATCTTTGAAACATTTCCATTCACATATACTCTGGAGAGCATCTGGGACATTGACATAAACAGCACTTTCCAACAACTTAAAAAATTGGGTGACAAATCATTTTGATTTTTGTGCTTTTGGAGTTCTTCAGTGTTTTTTTTTTTTTTTTTTAGTGTTTTTTTTTTTAGACAAACTTAGATTCACTGTAATGCAAGCATTTGGTCCTGTTTAATGTTGGTGCTGGTAAAGGTTTAAAGGGATACTCCACTTTAAAATGAAAATTCTGTCATCATATACTCACCCTCATGTTGTTTCAAACCTGTATGAATTTCTTTCTTCTGCTGAACATCCCTTTAAGAGCTAAATAACAAGGTTCTGTAACTTTTAATTAGGTCTCATTTGTTAATATTAGTTTATTTTATAGCCAACATGATATAACCAAGACTAATATTATCTTACTTAGACTAATAAATGCTTAAAGTATTATTCAATCTTAGTTCATGTTAACTGAAGTAGGTAACTAGTATATTTTTGTAAAGCATTACCCAAAGGTCTCTTTCCAAAACTGTTTGTGTTTATGCATAGTGTTTCTTGGGGTTTTCTTGTGCATCAACAGAAAGGTTTTTATGTACTTCTTTTAGAGATTATTTTGTCAGTAAATTTAGAGGGTTTTACATTTAGTTTTGTTGTTTGTAACATTGCATTTAATTCACACTTAAGTGTATTGTTAACTGACATTAAAGTATATTTTAAATCACATTAATTGCGTGTCATTATATTGTGTAGTGCACTTTAAGTATATTTTAAAAACACTAGAAGCAATTATGAAAGTAGATATAAAGTTGTAATAAAGTACAAATTAAGTTGTTCCAAAAAATCACTCTTAATGGCAACTTATTACATTTTATTTCAACTTAATATGTGATATATTTGAAATTAATTGCAATTAATGTGCATTCAGTGTGTCGAAAACATTGCATTTAATTCACACTTAAGTGTATTGTTAACTGACATTAAAGTATATTTTAAATCACATTAATTGCGTGTCATTACATTTTGTAGTGCACTTTAAGTATATTTTAAAAACACTAGAAGCAATTATGAAAGTAGATATAAAGTTGTAATAAAGTACCAATTAAGTTGTTCCAAAAAATCACTCTTAATGGCAACTTATTACATTTTATTTCAACTTAATATATGATATATTTGAAATTAATTACACTTAATGTGCATTAAGTGCGCCGAAAAGATGGCATTTAATTCACACTTAAGTGTATATATATTTAAAGTATATTATTTATGTAATAAGTACACTTTATAAAAGTACACTTAAGTGCACTTTTTTTTCACAAGGGTGTCCAGTAACTTCTTTCTCAGCGCTGATCGAAAGGACCTTATTTCTGGAAGATTCCCAGTTTCTAAATGTTCTCATGGTTGCTCTCTCTGAAGATAGGCCTATGTGGTTGTCATTTTCTCACAGATACAACTTAAGAAATTATTGAATATTTCACAGGCGTGAGATGACTTGTTACGCTTCAAATTTCAAATTATTTTACATACCCATTATAAATAAATAAAAATACTTTAAGTTCAAGTCAAATTTTTCCACAGACCATCGTTGTAGAATATTTGTTTTTTATTAAGACTTTTAATAATTTATTTAAAACATCTTTTATTTTTAATAGATGTCATTTAAACTTTTAGGATTATAAGTTTAACACACCATTCAAAATGTCTCATCCCATCACTGAATACACCCCTCTGAGTCAGAGACGCTGGTGTGAGAGAGAACCACTCTGTGATTTATGTCTCTTAAGAGCTTCTTGAACATGTAAGTTCAAGAGTTGTAACTCTAAACATGTCAGATGAATTTTATTTATTCATCTAAAACTAAAATAATTGGTTTCAGTAAGATATTTATTTTATATTATTGTATATGATGTTTAATCTCACTTTCACCGTGCTCAGGAATGTGGATGGGGGATCCTGTTTCAGATGACAGAGCTCACATGTGAAGGGGCGCACACAGACACAGACACACACACACACACACACACACACACACACACACAGACACAGACACGTGTGTTTTACTTTGTGAGACACATACAATAGACGCGAGCCTGCCAATGTTTTGAGACTAAAACTGAAAACTTCACTTATCTAAAACTGAAATACTTGGTTCGGTAGATTTTATAAGTATTTCATTATATACTTTTAAAAAGAACAGAATATTTTTTCGTATAGACAATGATGTGTTAGGAGCTACTTCTTCAACTCTCTCTAAAATAAGGTAAGACAATTTTATTTATTCAGCTGAATGAATTGGTTTCAGTATGCATTTCATTTGATATTCTTTTATTCATCTAAAACTAAAACAATTGGATCAATAAGATATTTATATTATACTTTTAAAGGCATGTTTTCAACTTTGGTTTAATTATTTTATTTTATATTATACAATTTATACACTTTTAAAGAGCAGAATGTTTTATGTAAGATGAATTTATTTATTCAGCTAAAACAATTGGATCAATAAGATATTTATATTATACTTTTAAAGGCATGTTTTCAACTTTTGTTAGTGTGAGATTTCACCGTACTCTGGTATGCAAAGGAGGGGGTCAGAGCTCAGACGGAGAGGGGGCGCGCATAGACACAGACATGCGCACGCACCATTCTGAGTGCTCTGGTGAGCTCATTCAGGAAAAACAGTGTTTTTTGTTTTACCACTTTTAATAATTTAACAACTCTATTACAACTTTGAATAATGTATTAAATTTAAAACATTTTTAAACTTTTAGGATTATAATTTCAGCCCCTTATATCTTGATCTCTGAAGTCAGAGACCGTCCAGACTTACAAACATGTAAGAAGATTTTTATTTTTATTCTTTTTAGTAAGATATATTGTGTAAGCATTTCATTATATACTTTTAAAGGATAGAATGTTTTTTCAACCTTAGTTTAATTATTTTTGTGGACATGAATGGTATGGACATACTTTTCAACTCTCTAAAATAATAAGGTAAGATGATTTTATTCATCTAAAACAATTGGTTTTAGGAAGCTTTTGATTTTATATTCTTTTAAAGAACAGAATGTTTTTCAAACTATTGCTAGTGTGATATGCAACATTATGTAGATTTTGTAAGTATTTCATTATATAATTTTAAAAAGAGCAGAATGTTTTCAACCTTAGTTAAATTGCTTTAGATTATATAATTTATATTATATAAATTATATAAAGGATAGGATGTTTTACATATGAATGTGAAATAGCTAAATGTTTTTTCAACCTTTAATTGTTTTAGATTATATAATTTATATTATATAAATTATATAAAGGATAGAATATAAAGGATAGAATGTTTTATGTATAAATGTGAAATAACTGAATGTCACATATATGAAATAACTGACCCCATTTATATACGTTGCTCAGGAATGTAAAGGGAGGGGGCGCAGGCCTCTGACACAAGCCATATAACCACACACGCACACACATATAACTGGGACAAAGTTCAAACAACCGGCAAAAACATCTGTTCTATTAATATAGGACAAAACTATCCGTCAAAATTATGATTTAGTCCTAGCTAGGTCATAGTTCAAAACTAACTGTCAAAAAACATGATCGATAGGCTAGCAGGGTCAATAGGTTAATCCCATGACCTCATTACGGAAGTTCAACCCATCAATCATAAAGGTCACCGGAAGTTCAACCTGTCAAAAGGTCAAAGGTCAAAGTCGTAAATCATTTTGACACATGTCCCCTCATAAGTACTACTGACTTAGCCTCTGATTTTGATATTTTACACTGAATAGACACATTTGTCGCTTTCAAAGCCTGTTTAGCAAACTTGTCTGCCAACTCATTACCAGCCATACCTACATGAGCCGGAACCCAAACAAACTTTACATGTGTCCCCGCATTTTGAATACTATGAAGCAAAGTCAATATCTCACACACAATATCATACCTTTCACTAGAGTTACCTAATTTAAAATTTTCTAAGGCTGACAACGAATCTGAACATACAACTACTCTTAGTGGTTTAATTTGTTCTACCCACTGCAACGCCATCACAATTGCTATCAGCTCTGCTGAGTACACTGATAAATGATCCGAAACTCTTTCAGAAAACTTAATATCAAACTCTGGTATCACATATGCGATTGCCACTTTCCCTGTATCTGGTTGCTTTGACCCATCAGTAAAGATTTGCACGTACCCATAATAGTTATCCACATACCTCATAGCCATTTGTCCACTATCCCCCTTATAATTTTTAATCTTTTCATGCAAAGTTATATCAGCGTCTGGAACCAGTAGCAGCCACGGTGGGTGCGGTGGATAGACTACAGATTAACTAAATTTGAAATTTTCTACAGCCGCTTGCTTTACCTTTTCATGTATACTTGCACTAAACGACTCTCTTTTACTTTTTGCCTGCTCCCATGTTGAAATGAGGACACTTTTAGTTGGATGGTCTTCCATATGCCCCTTTAAATGAACATAATATGACAATGACATTTGCAGTCGCCTCAACTCAAATGGCATTTCACCTACTTTAACCTGAAGCGCTGATATAGGGGAGGTTCTCATTGCTCCTGAACATATCCTGAGGGCCGAACCCTGAATAACATCAAGCTTCTTTAATTCAGACTTTGTAGCAGACCCATAAACCATGCACCCGAAGTCAACAATAGTCCTAATTAATCCAACATATAATCTTTTCATTGAAGTCATATCTGCTCCCCACTCCTTATTGCACAAGCACCTAATTATTTTAATGACTTTTTTACATTTGTCAACTACCTTTTCAATATGATTATGCCAGGTAAGCTTAGAATCAAAATGCATACCTAAAAATCTCATACAATTTACTCTTTCTAAATCTCTACCATACAATTTAAATTAAAACCTTTCTTCAATTTTTTTAAACGAGAAAAATACTACCTTGGTTTTCTCAACAGAGAACCTGAATCCCCATTTCCCAGCCCATTCTTCAACAGAGTCGATAGCTTTTTGCAAATTTTTAACAGTGAATTGAACATTTTTACCCCTTTTCCAGAGAGCGCCGTCATCTGCAAACAATGATTTGCCTATACTATAATCAAGTGTATCATATATATCATTTATCATTATAGAGAACAGAATTGGTGAAATAACACTTCCTTGGGGTACACCATTTTCCACAAATACGCAATCAGAGAAGCTACTGTTTATCCTCACCTTCTTTACACACTTGGGCCTTCCTTATATCACTCTCCAATTTAATAACTGGGTCCATAATTGACCTTCCTTTCCTGAAGCCGCTTTGGAACGGCGTTATCAAATTCCGAGACTCAACATAAAAAGTCATTCTCTCCACAGTCATTCTCTCCATTAGCTTACCTAGGTGGGATGACAAAGCAATTGGCCTACAGTTAGAAGCCACAATAGGATCTTTCCCCGGCTTTCTAATTGGAATAATAACAGCCATCTTCCAGCTCTTTGGAATTTTCCCTTGTTCCCACACCTTATTAAATAACTTCAACACAGAATTAAGAGCCTTGTTACTAAGATGTTTCAACATTGCATAACTTATTCTATCTTTTCCCGTAGCTGTTACCTTCGCCTTGCTTATAGCCTTTTTTAGTTCACTTACTGAAAATCCTCTACATTTTCTAAAAGATATTGATACTGTTTTTTTGTTGCCGCTCTTCTATGTCTTTCATCATCAGTTAAGTTGAGACTACTATGAACATTAGCTATATCTTTGACCATTAACGCTGCTTTATCTTCATCCTTCACTGCCACAGTCTCACCATTCTTAAGGACTGTATAGCTCCAAGATTGCCGCACCCCACTCATTTTTTTAACAATTCTCCATACATCATTTACGGAGGTTTGCCTTCCTATAGTGTTACAATACTTTATCCAGTAATCCTTTTTTACTTTCCTAATTACTTTCCTCACCTTAGCCTACTCTCTTTTATATTCCAAATACTTTTGAAAGCTTAAACCAGGGTTCACCAATCTCGGTCCTGGAGGGCCGCTGTCCTGCAGAGTTTACCTCCAACCAGCTCCAACACACCTGTTTGAAAGTTTCTAGTATGCCTAGTGAGACCTTGATTAGCTGGTTCAGGTGTGTTTAATTGGGGTTGGAGCTAAACTCTGCAGGACAGCGGCCCTCCAGGACCGAGATTGGTGAACCCTGGCTTAAACTATTTTAAAAATCTTTAAACGCTTTATTTCTACTGCTTATTGCTTGTGTGCATTCATCTGTCCACCAGGGTACCAATTTCCGCTTCTTACTTCCCGGCCTCGACTCGGCAATAGAAGCTTTTGCAGCTTCCACCATAGCTATACTAACATTTTCAGTAAATTCATCCACATCATCTATCACCTCAACTTGACCCATATTCCTATCACTTATAAATGTAAACATTATCCAATCAGCTTTATTAAAATTCCATCTTTCAGAGAAACACTGGGTCACATTGCAGCTCCTGCTACCCATCCTACACATAATCGGATAGTGGTCACTTCCAATCGTTGACTCACTATAAACTTCCCATATTATTTGACCTGCAAGAGACTGAGAAACTAAAGTCAGATCTAATACGGACTGCACCCTCACCCCAATACGAGTAGGCGACCCATCATTTAAACAAACCAACCCTTTCCTATCCATAAGTTCTTCTAAAACCAAGCCATTGTGATCCGTTTTATCCCCTCCCCACAGGGAACTATGTGTGTTAAAATCTCCTAACCATATTATTTTGCCACCTTCTTGCCCTTCAACCAACTCTAGTGCATCAATATCAAGTCTTTTACAGGGATTATAAAAATTTACAACATTTAAGCTACCATTATCACACCAAACCTCAGTAACTAAATACTCTAATCCTTCACCCTTACCTAAAACTCTGTAGGGAACCCCCACCTTAATAAAAGTAGCACATCCACCCCCATTACTATCACTCCTATCACTTAGCTCACACACATACCCATTTAAAACAAAATTCAGATGAGGTTTCAACCATGTCTCAACAATGCAAATAATCTCAGGTTTAGTCTCTAATTTGGAGATAAACCTCTTGAGCTCTTGCCCATTTGCCACCAAGCTTCTAGCATTCCACTGTAGAAAATAAAAGTTTTTTTTTTTTTTTTTTAGGTTTTTAGGTTTTAGTTTGTAAAATCGACGCAGGCAACTGTGAAGACGGCTGTGATAGGGATGCTGGCTTCTCAGATTTATCTGTTCTGAAGTTCTTCATAAATACTCTCCCACGTAATATCTTTAATACCCAGATATCTATTGGCACTTTTAACCACAATGGCTGTCTTCTCAGACCTGTGTTATGCTTGTGATGTACAGTTTATAACTTCTGCAAAAAAGCACAGAAACTCTTTCTTTTTAACAATCAGGAATTCCTTATCAACAACTGAGGTTTTTCCGGCTCTTGCTGCCTGTCTCACTAAATTTGGCTCAGCTTGAACTCTCTTAGCTGCCTCAGCATAAGACAACTTTCCTTCAGCCCTAACATGCTGGATTTCAACTGCTCTCTTTCTGGCTTCACACTCCCTGTACCCGACACTATGCGCTCCCCCACAGTTGACGCACTCCTCTTGCACCCCAGTTCCACATGCACCATAGACATGTTCTCCTCTACAGCACCCACATGTTTGTGTGCCTTTGCAGTAAGCAGCTATGTGACCATATTTCTGGCATTTAAAACACCGCAACGGAGGGGGCACATACATCCTTACATTGTAGTTCAGATATCCAACAGTGACATATTTAGGCAGCTTTTCCCCTTGAAAATCCACTAATACTGATAGACTATCAACCTTCTCTCCAGACCTCCATGTTTTGAGCCTCTTCAGGCTAATCGCACGTCCTCCCTCAATACTATCCTTCAGCTTTCCCAAATCCTCGTTTATGGGAATACCATAGATAACTCCCCTACACACCTCTCCTGCCGCCATTCTTTTCTTCACCTCCAAAACTTATTTTTTGCAAACACTCTTCAGCTTTAATGATTTCAACTGCTGACCCTCGTCTTTACACACTATCATCAAATCACCATCAGAATGCACTCTAGCTCTGGTTACCTCACCCACCTTCTCACGCAAAAATTTAGTGAGAGCAACAGGCCCTACTGACTTAATATCATGACCCTCTTTGAACTTTACCAGCACTTTCAATCCTTCTTGATCCATTTTCCGCCTCACCACTCGTTCACTCGCGTCTTCTGACTCGCTGCCATGACTTAGCCCCCTCTTCCTTTGAGAATTAGCCTCACTACGTTCACCCTCATCCATACTATCCTCACTCGACACCAGCGTCCCCCCCCCCAACCCTCAACCCCCAACAAAACCCACTACAAATTTGATGCACACGCACAGTGAATAACCACTACAATTCAGAGTGCAAATATGTTCATGCACACAGTAAACACCATCACACATGATACACCACACAGTAATGTCTCTGCCAATTAAAAACGAAAAAGTACTGAGTCAACCTGTGACATTAACACACAGCCTTAGGGTCCCACAAGAGGTTATTATAGCAGATGTGCATTGTCTTGATATCAGGTAGCTGCCAGTGTTTTCAAAGTAACCTCATTAAAGCTGTCTGTTTGAGCCGTCAGCAGTCGACAGTCTCCTCAGGACACTAGGGCCGATGACACACTGCGGTGTTAATGACTGCGCTCACCTCTGGGCCGCATTTGGGTGTGCCCCGTGGCAGACCAACAAGGCTCAATGTAAACAGTTACTGTTTCGTGTTTACAACCTTATTATAGCATATTTGAATATGTCAGAATCACCTCAAGTGGTTTTCTTTGGCAAATCTCTTCACCGGAAATTTTTTGGTGATTTTTATAAAGAAATTAAAATGAGAATTCACTGTTTCCAAGCATGCCTAAATCTAGTCTTATTAAAAAATTATTGCATAAAAAACTAAGGTCCAGTTATCACGCAAGATGGACTGTTGATGAGAAACATCAACACTCCTAAACAACACATTACAGATTCCACTAATTAGGGTTGGGAATCAAATATTGATTCAAATTGTGGAATCAGATACCTAATGCCAAGTTCACACTGCACGATTTTCAAAGTAGTTGGGTCATGGTTCTTTTCACACTGCATGACTATCTGGGGTAACATTCAGTTGCTGGTGTGTTCACATTGCCCGATGGATCAGGGGGATCAGGGGATCAGGCGGCAGGGGGTTTCACACTGCATGACTTTACAAAAGAAAGAATCGCCGACAACTTCTGTCTGGTCCGCAAACTACGTTTCACAACCAAACACGCGAGAAGTGATAAGGAAATAACGCAAGATCACGCGTGCGTGAGACCGGAGCTCTCGCAAGACTTAAATTGTTATTAAAAATGATAGCCTGCAAGAAGATTGCGATCCAAATTGTCTGTGCACTGATTTGCAGCAAAAAGGAGAAAAATAAACAGTTTATGCAGGAGGAAATGGTTAGGAAGGCGAGGGGAGCAAGGACTGTGTGTTCTGCAAAGAGAGTTGTGGGTAAATAAATAATTTGCAATGTGCTGCTGTTGCTGCTGGTCAAGCAAATGTTTGTGCTTTGTTTCTGTTTGATATAACTGTAAATATATCTATTAAAATACTGATATTCTGGTCTATAACTCCTCCCAGAACTCCCCGCTGCTCTGTATCTTGCTCTCTCATTGGCTGTCGGTCATCGCCGATGTAGTTTTCAGTCAGAACACTTTTCACAAAGCAGGATTCGCCGACAGGTCCAGATATTTAGCATGGCAAATATCTCATGGACGTCGGCGACTCGTCGGCGATTCTCTCAGATCGCGTCTTTGCTCATTCACACTGCGTGATTGTCACTCGCGTGAACGAGCACCGATTTACCTGTGATTTCGGGCATTAGTCGTCGATTTCTCAAAACCTGTCGGCGAGCCAAAATTGAGGCTAAAATCGTGCAGTCTGAACTCGGCTTAAATCGTGCAGTCTGAACTCGGCTTAAGGTGTCACGTATTCAACACCATCATCAACCCCAGACCCTTGAGCTCCATCCACTCAATCAGCTTCACCTGAATACTAATCCAGCACACCTGCACCAACTCATCAGCACACACTACATAAGCAGTCACCTATCACTTCACAATCGTCTGGTATTTTTGTTTGCTTCTGGTCAACTTGCCCGGCTCCTTGCCTGTTCATCTCACATCATCAGCTCATCTGATCGTTTTCAGCCATTCCCATCTCAGTGCCTGCAAAACAAAGAGACAATTACTATCCCGCTAAGTGCATTCAACTGATCTTCATTCAGAACATTCACCTGTTGATTCTACTTGATCTCTGCCGCCGGTCAATAAAAATTTCTGTGAATTGTATTACCTGTGTTGTCTCCTTCTGTCCACTGACATAAGGTCAGGAATCAAATATTTATTATAAAGTTAATTTCTATTTTACGTATCAATTCCTGTCTGCACATTTTAATGTGATGTTAAACCAATCAACACAAGAAGACATGAAAGGGAACCCTTTTCTGTGAACACGCATCTGTAGTACGCCCACAGAAAGCTGCCTTTCAAATAGTGTGTAAATACTGAATTAAAACAACACCAAAGATTCTTTTGTACCTTAAAATAATTTTTCCAAAATCGTTTCAGTGGTTCATCAACTCACAGGGTGAATGGCACTTCTGCATTCACTTTGAGACCCTCTATCAGCTATTACCGCACTATGCAAGTTTGCCAGACCGGGTAGCAGATCTGTAGTTCGAATGAGACATAAGAAACTATAAATTTGACTTGCTTTATGGCAAGCGTTACAATAGCAAATAAATAGCAAGCAATGTCATTATTTTGTTTTTCTTTGTTTCTGATGTTGCAATACATCATACTTTCATAAAATCATGCAACATACTCTACCTTGTCTGTGGACATCGTTATTTCCAAAGCCGGTGCTGGATAAACAAATAGCGTGCGTGCAACGGTAGGCTAAATTATTTACGACAGGGGTAATTGGACAATTCCGCTTCCAACCGGGGGGGACAGAAGAGGAAAAGTGCTTTGGTGTTGCTTTAAGTTCTCTTTCATGTCTTCGAGTGCTTGAATGGACAAATACACACAAAATTATGTCAAAATGCCCATCTTGGCATGTATACTTATAAACACAGTCGGATTTGTCTTAAGTGAACTAAACTGTTGAGAAAGAAAACGTTATGAGCAAACAACAAAGGACAAAGATAAAATCACTCATATATCTTGACTGAATGACTGAAAACTATGCCGTTTTGAATATAAACTTTGTTCAGTTGTATTATTTTTGTGCTATTGCTAATTTGTTTATTTATTCTTATTTTATTACTGACTGTTTACTTGTCTTAAAGGTAGGGTATGGGATTTGCAAAACGGCCGGCAGATTTTGAAAATACACAACTCAAATGGTCCTACCTTCTTTCCTCCAACGCTGGCCCTGACTCAACCCATTGGAAGAACATGGATGGGATGGGGGGAGGGGGGTATGGTACGACCGTTTGATTGACGAACTTACTGTCCAATGATTCTAGGTGTTCTTGGAAATGATTGGCTGGAGTTTTTCGAGTCCTGCCCGTTCCACAGATCATTAAATTGCTTAATTTTCATTTCAGTGCTTCTAACTCAGTGGCTGTAAGTGGTTTAGGAATAGGATTTCAAGTGATTTTGAAATGAAATTTTGAAGTGATTTTGAAAATGGACAAAAAAGAGAATCACATACCCCACCTTTAATAAACTTTGAAATTTATATTAATTAATCTAGTTGTTTTAGCTGTGGTATTTTTGTTATAACCAAAGGCAAAAGTTCATTGTTTAAGTGTTCTTTATAGGCTGCTGATTTTCATGTTATTCGGCTGCAACGAAATGTGTTGCAAAAAGACACAGAATAAATATGTTTGATATTGAAACGTTTTAATTCTTTTTTTTTAACCTTATTAGAATCAAAACTGTTAATCAATAAGAATTGCAATCGATAAGCAAAATTGGAATCATAAAAATTCAAATGTTACCCAACCCTAACACACATACAGTAAAATAAATTCTAGACATGCACACTGAGAGCATGTAAACACAACAGGGTTTTATGTCTGCGTGTACTGTACAGTATAAAGTATCTTTGTCAGCCACTAGACCAGACCTGCTTTGCTACTGACAGTGTTACATGTTTTATTCAGGCACTGTTGACTAGGTAAATGACTTCACACTTTTGGGAGTTATAATGCCTAGCAAAACAATTTAACATCCCGGTTAATACATATATATATATATATATATATATATATATATATATATATTTTAACAGTGTTAGAGAAAAACTAACCAGTAGTTATGCAACTAACTTAACTGCTTTTTTTTTTCAGAAACTTGGAAATATCTAGTTCCCTTTCGTCAGCAGGGAACTCCGACGCCTCGTCGGGGGAGTTCCCCTGACGAATTGGGATCACGCTAGGGAGACCAATTGCCTTCGAGTGAATTAAAACGAGCCAATGAACATTGGCATGCAAGGTTTGCATTCCGCGGCCCGCCTACCAGTGCGGGTATAAGGCGGAATCAAGCGCATACACAAACGCTTTCTGCTTCGGAGCCGACCGGTTGTGTCCTCTCTGAGTGAATGAGTTTTAAGATTGTATTTATCTTACGCTCTACGAGTCTGCTGTTTCGGGAAGGGACCTCTCTGTGTTGGTGAGACGGCGTTTCAGCGACCGCGCGATTTCCTGTCTGCCGGCTGCGTCTACACGCTGTTAATTCAAAAGCTGTTTTTACAGCTGGTAAACGGTTGAGTGCGCACAGCGGGCTTGCAGTTTCCCCGCTGTGTCGCCGCGTTGGGTCCCTGTGTGCTTCAGCACAATAAAGAGAGTAATTTCTTCCTGAAAGAGCAACACGAGTGAAGATCGCGTCCTTTTCAGGATGACGTTTCACTCGTGTGTTTCTGGATGCGATCGTTCCTGTCCTTATTTGACGGCCACGTTCATTGTTTCACATGCCTAATCAGTGTGTGAGACTGCGTTCGTGGGTGGTTCATGTTCTCTCATGAGTGCATGACCACGTCGGCACGTTGTTCGTCTCCCCTTTTTAAAGGCTCGAGCCGCTCAGCGTGCCGTGTGCCGTCGAGCGCCGGTTGACAGCGTGGGTTGTCACGGCAACCCAGCGCGCGTCATTCGGCGCTCAAGATGCGTGGTCAAGATCAAGACTCGCGTGCCTCTATGAGGTGAGTCCCTTTGCTTGTTTCCCGATCTAGTTCTCTTCTGGTGCACCAGGAGAGGGCTACTTTGGCAAATAACATTGGTGATCTGAGGGTTACAGTGCGGAATGTCTCGCCAGGTGAAAGACCCTCACGAGCTTCCCACTCCTCTAGCGCGTCACAAACATGCTGAGACTGTGTTCGTGGGTGGTTTGTGCTCTCTACATGAGAGCATGACCACGTCGGCACGTTGTTCGTCTTGCCTGAGGGCTTGAACGCTCAGCGTGCCGTGTGCCAGCGATGGCCACGTTCACTGTCTTGCATGCCTGGTTGACGGCCATGATCGCTGTTTCACATGCCTAATCAGTGTGTTGAGACGGCGTTCATGGGTGGTTCATGTTCTCTCATGAGTGCATGACCACGTCGGCACGTTGTTCGCCTCCCCTTTCTCGTAAAGGCTTGAGCCGCTCAGCGTGCTGTGTGCCGTCGAGGCTTTGAATGGGTTTTTGGTCCTTATCATGAGGGACCAAGCATTTCATTCGGGGCCCCAGGGGAGGACAGATGTCGATTGCTACATCGGAGAGAGGGCTGTTATACTCTGAAAATGATGCTGAGTTCCTACTGTAATGGTGTGTTCTCATGCTGAAGGTTCAGACCTGACAGCCACACTTCCTGGGTCTAAAGTGCCTAGATGTGTGTGAAAAATGTTGGCAGTATGGAAGTATTTTGGTGCCAATATGGCAAGCCAAACATGCCTAAATCTGCAGAAGTTTTTCCTCTCTCACTACCCCTGCACATTCAGTGCATGTGGGTAGTTCTGACTCGGAGTAGAGCTGCGCTTTATGACTGACCGTGATTAGTCACAGCGCTGGCCTTCGGTCAGACGATGTCTACACTGTGGTCCAGAAGCGCCTTAAAACCAGCCCGCTCGGAGTTCGTTTCCCCCCCAGCAAAAGGAGGGGAAATGACCCTGAGAGGAGCGACCCAGAGAGTGTGACGAAAACTGCTCTTTGGGAGTGTGTGTCATCACCACTCCTTCCCCCGGAGGAGGGCCGGGTGGAGAATCCTTTGTTAAATTTTTTGTTTCTGTTCCGCCGCCGACCAGCTGGTCGGTGGTACCCAAAACCTAAAAAAGAGCAGTTTCTTCCTCCTCTGGGTCATTCACGGTTGGGTCTGCTGAACAAGCAGTCTCTCCCGTTACAGAGTGGGACAGCAGTGTGCGCCACCCTCGGGTCTCGCCACTCTCAGTCCCCTCTCCCCAGCTGGCAGATAGCAGTGGCGCCACCTCGGTCACGTCACTCCTGTCTGCCGCTGGGCGGGAAGGCACGGAGACCAGCAGCCGCCCTTGGGCCCCGCTCCTCGTCTCCTCCCCTTCCCTCGCCAGGCGACAGCCCGCAGCAGAACACTCTCGGGTCTTCTCTGCCGTCTGTCCTCCGGTGGAAGCAGGTAGGTGTTGTCCAAGTACACACCCAGACCCCGCTCTCGGCCGCTACAATGCCACCGGAGCCGTGTCCCTGCCTTCCGCCTCGCTGCCCCTCCGCGGGTACGCCGGCGATGCGGGTGGGCTCGTTGCGGCAGTTTCTCGGAGCCTGGCTAGCGCTCCCGAGACCCTCGCACTGGCTCATTCGCACCATCCGGCTCGGCTATGCAATTCAGTTTGCACGCCGGCCTCCCAAGTTCAGGGGCATCCACTTCACCCGTGTGCGTCCAGTGGATGCTCCGGTCTTGCGGAAGGAGATCGACGCCCTGCTGGCGAAGGACGCGATCGAGCCGGTCCCTCCAGCCGATATGAGGTCAGGGTTTTACAGCCCTTACTTCATTGTACCCAAGAAAGGCGGTGGGTTACGGCCAATCCTGGACCTGCGAGTATTGAATCGGGCCCTGCACAAGCTCCCGTTCAAGATGCTCACGCAGAAACGCATTTTCGAGTGCATCCGTCCCCAGGATTGGTTTGCAGCGATCGACCTGAAGGACGCGTACTTTCATGTCTCGATTCTTCCCCGACACAGACCATTTCTTCGGTTTGCTTTCGAGGGTCGAGCATATCAGTACAAGGTCCTACCCTTCTGGCTGGCCCTGTCACCCTGTGTCTTCACGAAAGTCGCGGAGGCGGCCATTGTTCCCATGAGAGAACAAGGCGTTCGCATTCTCAACTACCTCGACGACTGGCTCATTCTGGCACACTCGCGAGATGTGTTGTGCGATCACAGGGACATGGTGCTTCGGCACCTCAGTCAGTTGGGGCTTCAGGTCAACTGGGACAAGAGCAAACTCTCCCCTGTGCAGAGGATCTCTTATCTCGGTATGGAGCTGGACTCGGTCGCCCAGACTGCGCGCCTCACGGAGGAACGCGTCCAGTCAGTGCTCAACTGCCTCAAGTCTTTTTCGGGGCAAGTCAGCGGTTCCACTGAAACAATTTCAGAGGCTCCTGGGGCATATGGCAGCCGCAGCCGCAGTAACGCCGCTCGGTCTGTTGCATATGAGACCGCTCCAGCACTGGCTTCACGATCGAGTCCCGAGGTGGGCGTGGCAGAGCGGCACGTTCCGGGTCAAAGTCACCCCGCACTGTCGCCAAACCTTCACCCCTTGGTCGGATCCTGTGTTTCTACGGGCCGGTGTGCCCCTAGTCCAGGTTTCCAGGCATGCTGTGGTATTCACAGATGCTTCTGACAAGGGTTGGGGGGCCACGTACAAAGGGCATGTAGTCTCGGGTCTGTGGACGGGGCCCCAGCTGCATTGGCACATCAACTGCCTAGAGTTGCAAGCAGTACGCTTGGCCTTGTGTCGCCTCAAGGGGTTTCTCAGACACAAGCACGTACTGGTCCGTACGGACAGCACTGCGACCGTTGCGTACATCAACCGACAAGGTGGTCTGCGCTCCCGTCGTATGTCGCGACTCGCCTCCCACCTCCTCCTATGGAGTCAGAAGCATCTGAGGTCGCTTCGTGCCGTTCATGTCCCAGGGGAATTCAATTGTGTGGCCGACGAGCTTTCACGTCAGCCTCCCCTTCCGGGAGAATGGCGACTCCATCCCCAGGTGGTCCAGCTGATTTGGCGAATCTTCGGAGCCGCACAGGTAGACCTGTTTGCCTCTCCGGACACGACCCATTGCCAGTGGTATTACTCCCTGACCGAAGGAACTCTCGGCACGGATGCCCTGGCACACAGCTGGCCCCGGGACTTATGCGTTCCCCCCAGTGAGCCTTCTTGCACAGACACTGTGCAAGGTCAGGGAGGACGAGGAGCAGGTCCTTTTGGTAGCCCCGTATTGGCCAACCCGGACTTGGTTCCCAGAACTCATGCTCCTCGCGACAGCCCCTCCTTGGCCGATTCCTCTGAGGAACGACCTTCTTTCTCAGAGACGGGGCACTCTATGGCACCCGCGTCCAGACCTCTGGAAACTCCATGTCTGGTCCCTGGACGGGACGCGGAGGTTCTAGATGGCCTGCCACAGGCAGTGGTAGATACCATCTCTTCAGCTAGAGCCCCCTCTACGAGGCGCCTCTATGCTCTGAAGTGGAACCTGTTCGTCGGCTGGTGTTCTTCCCATGGGGAGAACCCACGAACTTGCCGGTCAGAGTCGTGCTCTCCTTCCTACAAGAGGGGTTGGAGCGAAGGCTGTCTCCCTCCACTCTCAAAGTGTATGTTGCCGCAATAGCTGCACATCACGATGTAGTTGGCGGTAAGTCCGTGGGGAAGCACGACCTGGTCATCAGATTCCTCAAGGGTGCTAGGAGGCTAAATCCACCTCGCGATTTGCACCCTGTACCCTCTTGGGACTTAACTTTAGTGCTAGAGCGCTCCAAAGTCCTCCTTTTGAGCCTTTGACGACAGTTGAGCTTAATATCCTGTCCATTAAGACAGCGCTCCTGTTAGCATTGGCTTCCTTCAAGAGGGTAGGGGATCTGCAGGCTTTTTCGGTCGACGTATCGTGCCTAGAGTTCGGGCCTGGCCTTTCTCATGTTACATTGAGACCCCGGCTCGGATATGTGCCCAAGGTTCCTACCACTCCCTTCGCGGACCAGGTAGTGAACCTGCAAGCGCTGCCCCAGGAGGAGGCAGACCCAGCCCTAGCTTTTCTCTGTCCCGTCCGGGCCCTCCGGGTTTATATAGACAGAACGCAAAGCTGTAGGACCTCAGATCAGCTCTTTGTTTGTTACGGAGGCCAGCAGAAGGGGAAGGCTGTCTCCAAGCAGAGGTTAGCCCACTGGCTAGTGGATGCTATCACCAGGGCTTATGAGTCCCAGGGTGAGCCCTGCCCACCCAGGTTGCGGGCTCACTCCACTAGGAGTGTTGCCGCTTCCTGGGCTCTGGCACAAGGCACCTCGCTAACAGACATTGTAGAGCTGCGGGCTGGGCGACACCGAACACGTTCGCTAGGTTTTATAGCCTACGTGTGGAACCTGTTTCCTCCCGAGTACTTGCTATGGCCAGTAATTAGAGGGAATAGGTGTGTCGGCTTGCGACGCCATTCCGTGAGCGGATACGTGCGTCTTTCGCTCCGTTGGTTACCCAACAAACGGCTAACCTCGTGAGTTCCTCCATCACCCCCTCCGGTGTCAGGCGTTGCGGACCGCCTGGCACCAGGTCTGCTACCTTCAGTAAGGAGTTGTTAGTAGACTGGGTGCCTTTCCAGTGGTCCCTGCGGCGACCCATGATTGCCACGTGCAGTTCAGCCGTGTCTTCCCCTTGACAGACTCATTCTGTCGTCCCTGTTGAGTACGCTCCTCACTCCTCTGGACTGGGACTACCTTCAAGGACTGCCATATGTTTCACTACCCTACGTGGTTAGTACATGTGTGTATTTGAGGGCCTTCCTCTAGGCTGCCTCAGCTTCCGCAGCGTTCCCTCCCCCTATTATATCCTTGGGGTCGGGCACGCTTTCCCAGTGTTATCCAATATCCACTGATTGGGTCTTGCGGAACAGCAGTGTGATTCCCTAGCTAGCTCCCGCAAAATTTCTGGAAACTGTTGCAGGGCTGTAGCTTAGCTGGGCGCTGGAAGGGGCCAGCACCATGGCGTTTTGGTAGGGATCCCAATTCGTCAAGGGAACTCCCCCGACGAGGCGTCGGAGTTCCCTGCTGACGAAAGGGAACGTCTCGGTTACGTATGGTAACCCTCGTTCCCTGAGTCCAGGGAACGGAGACGCCTCGTCCCGTCGCCATGCTGCTGTAACTTCGCGGAGGACTGGACACCGTTCGGCTCCTCAGCGAAAAGCGTTTGTGTATGCGCTTGATTCCGCCTTATACCCGCACTGGTAGGCGGGCCGCGGAATGCAAACCTTGCATGCCAATGTTCATTGGCTCGTTTTAATTCACTCGAAGGCAATTGGTCTCCCTAGCGTGATCCCAATTCGTCAGGGGAACTCCCCCGACGAGGCGTCGGAGTTCCCTGGACTCAGGGAACGAGGGTTACCATACGTAACCGAGACGTTTCTATATCTTAATATCTAATTTATTTAAAATATATGTGACCCGTGCTGGCAAAAGCAGTCGAAATGCGCAGTGCATAATTTCGAGCTACAGGCAAAACAAGTGAAAAAGTTTGAGGTATTCACAAAAATTAGTTCATTAAGCCCTCACACACATACACAGAATTACAGTATTTCAAAATATCTGTCTTGGCGAGTATTCACTCAAATATTATCATCTGATGTGTAACATTACTGTAGGTCCGTGCAGTACAGTAGGTCTTAATATATAGGCTGTCTGTCTGTTTAAAGTTAGATTTTGAGGTATTCACAAAAATTAGTTAATTAAGCCCTCACACACTACACAGAATTACAGTATTTCAAAATATCTGTCTTGGCGAGTATTCACTCAAATATTATCATCTGATGTGTAACATTACTGTAGGTCCGTGCGGTACAGTAGGTCTTAATATATAGGCTGTCTGTCTGTTTCATTAATGTTAATCAAACAATTGTGGTATAATGGAAAACAAAATTGAATATATATGTTGCCTATAGATACAAAATAGTTGGTTTTGACTTGGTGTGCCAAATTTGGTGTTATTACCAGGGATTTTAAGATATGGTTGCTAGGTGATTTTGTTTTGGAACCTTCAGAAAACTTTAAGTCGATTTTTCTCAAAATTGACTTAGCTGATTCTATTGGCTTCAGACAGGGGCAGCTCAGTAATTTTTTGTCTGATTACAAAATTTGCAAACACGGGTCACATATCTAAAAACAATTTGTAATTTTCACTTGTAGGGTTCCAATGGGCCACCTGGTTTTCCAGGTATCGATGGAATAAAGGTAAGATAACAGATATCTTTATTTGGTTTACATTTCAATCAAAAATGTATTGCTTTGAATACACAATAAATTCCCTATTTTCAATTTTTAGGAATAACCCATAGTTGGCTTGGGAAAGAATATTGTCAAAATTCAGGAATACAAAGCCATTTCCATTTCCGTGAAGTATTATACTAGTATTATCATTATTATAGTGAAACGTTGAGCCCGATTATGAATCTATTCACTGCATAGTCATGAGTCATTTCTTTGGTCTAAAGTCTGAACTTGAAGAGTGCATTGTTTTGAAATTTGACCAAGGATGCTGGCTGTGAGGCCAAACCTTCTTTCAATTTCAAATACAGCATAATAAGAAAAAGGTTGTGTTGTAAAAATATTTCCATGTTGCTCATATAGGGGAATGAGGGAAGCTGATGCATACCAGCCTTGTAATCTTCTCAAGCATTTAGAAATCCATTAAAACTGAAGGGTATGCATTAATTGGAAACAGAGTAAGACTGTTTTCCGGTGGAAGCAATACTCACTTTTGAAGTTCTAAATGTTGGATGCCAGGTCTCATGTAATAGATCTCAGATGCACTGCAGTTATAAAACTGTCCAAGGCTCCTTTAAATGCAATCTAGTTCATCATGGAGACAGGTAATTCAGTAAATGTCTTTATTTTAAAAAGTAATCGAGGGGTGTGTGTTGGTCGGGGGCGGGGGTGGGGGCGGGGGCAGGGGGGTATCCTTGTTTAAGAAGTCACATGACTCTTTTTAGAGAGATGGGCTGAATAGGTCACTGTGTGTTCTGTTATTTGTAGGGATATATGGGTACGCCAGGATTAGATGGAATCCCTGGCGTCAAGGTTTGTGGCACATGTTGTGCAAGATTTCATTAGATCACGATTTATAGAATTATAGAATATCTATACTAAATACAAGTTCCATTGAGACAATGGCTACATTATTATTATTTTTTTTAATCAGTAGATTATCTCATTATTAGAAGTTAAATATCAAATATCATGGCCATATCATTTAATATTATAAAGTTTATCATCCTATGTTATTTGATCTATAAAAAGTTATATGCCCATGTCCTTAGATGATCTGTTGTGTTTTCAGTGTATGTATTAGGCCTAAAGCTGCTCTGGGAGTGAGTAATGTTTATTTAAAATGGATAAATTCCATGTTCATTACTCCACAGGTCATGTACAGTAAGATGTAAGTAAGATGGCATTTACAGTAAAGTACAGGGCATCTGTAACATGAGCCTCATATCTTAAATGAAAATTAATTTAACCCCAGATGTAATCTGATCAAGCTGGACTCTTTGGTACACCCTAGTCCTTGAGTTTCTAGCCTTTATATATTTAACGCTGCTTAATTTATTTTCCATCAGGGTGACAGAGGTGAACAGGGTGAGAAGGTAAAAACATGTTTTTACTCAAACCGATAATATGTCAGAGGTGTTTTGTCATGCATGTTTTTGATTTGTGGGGATCAGCATAATTCTGTTGCTTCAATATATGGAAATACATATACATTTTTTATTTATTTATTTTTTGGTAGAGCAACATAAAAGTAATATTATACCCAATGCCCTCAGTATTAAAATTCAGTGATTAAGGAATGGAAGAGTAAAACTTTGAAAATGTCTCGGGTTACTTGACTGTAACCCTGTTCCCTGAAAAAGCGGGAACGAGATGCTGCACTTGATTTAAGCGCTATAGGAAAACGTCTTAGTTTGACCAGTTGTGAACACGTGTGGCAAACACGCCAAAGAATTTGACTTAAATAACCTCTGATTATGACCTCATCGGAATGCGCACGTCAGAGGCTATAAATAGACGTGGCAGGTGCACTCATCAATCATTTTGTCTGAAGAATGTCCTAAACACGGCCTCACGGCCTCTCGTTCCCACTTTTTCAGGGAACAGGGTTACAGTCAAGTAACCCGAGAAGTTCCCTTTCAAAAGCTACTCTCAATGCTGCGATTGATTTAAGCGATATGGGAACGAGAATACCAATGCAACCGCACTGAAAGTGTCTGGACCCCTCAAGTTTGTGTAGTGTGTATGCATAAACACGAGAAGGGCCTCAGACATGAGCTTGGGAAGTCGACATCTAAGGACATATGAGCCCGGAGGAACATGAACATCCAAACTATAGACCTTATGCACCAGAGAAACAAGGGCACAGCCATCTTTAGAATATTGTCTTTTAACTTCCGTTTTTTGCGGTCGCTCTATATATTTCTATGGCATTGCTGTCCAGGAGTAATTAGCTTTTGAAGTTGATTTACTTAAAGGGGACCTATTATGCAAAATTCACTTTTGTATGGTGTTTGGACATAAATGTGTGTTGGCAGTGTGTGTACACAACCACCCTACATTGATAAAAATCCACTCACTCCTTTTTTTTTAATCTCCATAAATCAAAAGGAGTCTCTCCAAACGACCCGTTTTCAGAATGTGGCTTTAGTGACATCACTAAAGCCACAGGCCCCGCCCCCGAGTGTTGACTGACACTGCCGTTATAACTTAGACCCGCCCTGATCGAGTTCACTGCCAGTTGTACACATCAGCCATTGCTGCAGCAATGCACTCACGAGAAGCGTCGAAGCATCTCCCAAGCGTTGAAGGTGTTGTAGCTGGATGTATTCATTCACATAGCTCTCTTTATTTACTCTTGAAATCTGCTAGCCAGTGAAGACGAGGTGGATTCATTTTGTTTTCAAAGAAAATCCTCCCTCAACTCAACAGAAATTTATGTAAGTTACTTATGCACTTCTTATACTGTTTACTCAGCTCTAACAGTGATTTTCTGAAGAAAAACTGATGCTTCATCTTTTGTGTGACATACAGTAAACTTTATTAAACTCATCAGTATATTTTGTCATCATTCAGACAATTAGATCGTCAGACGGAGTCCTACAGCAGGCTTGCATTAATAGTGTATACAAGCATTGCCAAATAGGTTATAATCATAATTAAACTAAACTATACCTTTTCCAACTCCATACAGCATATATTCTTTGACTCTGTAGGCATTTTTATGGTCGAAATGAACACCATTACTGTGACTGTCTGTTTTATTATTATCATCTTCCCTGTTCTGGCTCTAATCGCGGCTGCTTAGGATCCGCCCCCTGTCCCGTGAACCAGCAGCTCATTAGCATTTAAAGGAGAAGCACTAAAACGGTGCGTTTTTCACAGACCCAAAAAATGATGATTTAAACGTGCTGTAAATAAAATTCTGTTGGGTATTTTGAGCTAAAACTTCACATACACACTCTGGGGACATCAGAGAATTATTTTACATCTTGTGAAAAGGGGCATAATAGGTCCCCTTTAATGTAAAGTTAACGAAAGTTATCATGAGGATTGTAATGTTTAAAGCAGATGTCTTAACAAATGTCAGTAGACCGGGAAGAACGAAAAACGAGACTTTCATTCATAAATACGCAAGATCGCTATGAAAATACAGACCGGAAGTCAAAAGACAACGAGCGCAGCGCTGAGAAGGGGCGGGGCTACATAAGGTCTATAAAATAGAATAAATGTGTGCAGAGAGGACCAGCCTGCCACATCACAACTTCCTCTTGCTAAAGCCCTGGAGGATGCAAACACCCTGGTAGAATAAGCCCTAACGCCTAGAGGCAAAGTTTGACCGCGCACCTTAAAAGCAAGGCCGATCCCTTATCCAATGTGACATAGTCTGCTTTGTGGCAGCAGCCTCCCGGTCACGGCCCCCATACCAAATGAACATCTGCTCTGATTTATGCCACTGGCTAGTGCGGTGGACGTAAATCTAAAGAGCACGAACAGGACACAGAAAGTGAAATCTCTCCTTCTTCTGCGTCAGAAGCATGACCAGTGCTGACTCTAGTGGTTCAAATGGGTTGTTGACAAGCCCCTCAAGGACCCTGGCTAAATCCCATGAGGGAACTTTGACTCTGAAGGGAGGCCTCAGTCACCTAGCTCCACGAATGAAGAGGGCGATCAGAAGGTGTCCAGACCCAGGGGGGCTAGAGGAGTCAGTGAGAAGTAAAGGGGACATTGCGCTGTTTCTTGTGAAGCAAAGAGGTCAACCGTAAAAACTCAAAATCCCCTTGTGTGAACTCCCGTCTCAACATTAAATCTGCTCCCACATTCATTCTTCCGGGAATGTGAATCACCCTGAGGGAAAGGATCTTGTCCTGAGCCCAAAGCAGAACCTGCTGCGCTAGTTTGTTCAAACTGTGCGAACACAGTCTGCCCTGGCGATTTATATAAGTAACTACCGCAATGTTGTCCACACACACCAGGACATGGTAGCCTCTTAACTGGTGGAGGAAGTAGTTCAGGGTCAGAAATACAGCCATCAATTCAAGGCAATTGATGTCAAGTCAAGTCAAGTCAAGTATATTTGTATAGCGCTTTTCACAATACAGATTGTATCAAAGCAGCTTCACAGTATTAAATTAAAATAATACAACAAGGTTTGTTTCTAGTGGAATTTATTGATTGATAAAATTAAATTAAATATCCCCAAAATATCCCCAACTGAGCAAGCCAAAGGCAACAGTGGCAAGGAACCAAAAAACTCCATCAAGTGACCTAATGGTGACCTGAAACTCCATCAGGTGACCTAATGGAGAAAAAAAAAAAACCTTGGGAGAACCCAGGCTCAGTCGGGGGCCAGTTCTCCTCTGGCGTTTATGAACTAGAGACCGAAATTAACTGTAAGATTAAAAAAAATATTATACGAATGCCTGGCTGAAGAGATGCGTCTTTAATCTAGTTTTAAACTGGGAGAGCGAGTCTGAGCAACGAACAGTATCAGGAAGGCTATTCCAGAGTTTTGGAGCTAAATGTGAAAATGCTCTCCCTCCTTTGGTGGATCTGGATATCCTAGGTATGACCAAAAGCCTAGAATTTAGTGATCTTAAAGAGCGCAATGGATTATAGGGCGATAGAAGATCCGTTAAATAGACTGGAGCTAAGCCGTTTAGGGCTTTATAAGTCAGTAGCAATACCTTGTAGTTAATACGGGACTTTATAGGTAACCAATGTAGTGATGTTAAAATCTGTGTTATATGATCATATTTTCTTGATCTAGTAAGAACTCTAGCGGCTGCATTTTGGACTAACTGTAGCTTGTTTATTGAAGATGCAGGACAACCAGCTAATAAAGCATTACAGTAATCTAGTCTCGAGGTCATGAACGCATGAACTAACTTTTCTGCATCAGAAACTGATAGCATATTACGTAGCTTAGCAATGTTTCTAAGGTGGAAAAAGGCTGTTTTTGTAACATATAAAATAGGATTTTCGAAAGACAGGTTGCAATCTAGTATAACACCCAGGTCTTTTACTGTAGAGGATAAAGTAACAGGACATCCTACTATGTTAAAGTTGTATTGTGAGAGGTTTTGTGGGTGGTTTTTTGAACCGATAAGTAGTATCTCTGTCTGGTCTGGATTTAATAAAAGTAAATTACGCGTCATCCAGTCTTTTATATCTTTAACACACTCTGTCAATTTGGATAATTTAGCATTTTCATCAGCATAACAATGGAAACTAATTCCATGTTTCCTTATAATATTTCCAAGTGGCAGCATATATATTGAGAATAATAGAGGGCCTAAAACAGATCCTTGCGGCACTCCATAGTTTACTGGAGTTATGATCGATTTTTCTCCATTTAAATAGACAAAATGGTAGCGGTCAGATAAGTATGATCTGAACCAGCTTAATGCTTGTCCTTGAACACCAGTATCATTTTGTAGTCGATCTAAGAGTATTGTGTGATCTATAGTATCGAACGCAGCACTAAGATCAAGTAAAACTAATATTGAGATACAGCCTTGGTCAGAAGCTAAAAGTAAATCATTTGTGATTTTAACAAGCGCAGTTTCAGTGCTATGGTGCGGCCTGAAACCAGACTGAAACTTTTCATAGATGTCATTTTCTTACAAGAAAGAGCCCAGTTGAGCGGACACAACTTTTTCTAATATTTTAGACATAAATGGAAGATTTGAAATGGGTCTATAATTTGCTAGGTTATTTGGGTCTAATTGTGGTTTCTTAATGAGTGGTTTTATAACTGCCAATTTAAATGTTCTTGGAACATGACCTAAAGATAAAGATGAGTTAATACTATTGAGAAGAGGCTCTTCCACTATAGGTAACACTTCTTTCAGTAGTTTAGTTGGTATAGGATCTAATAAACATGTTGTTGTTTTAGATGAAGTGATAAATTTATTTAGCTCTTTTTGTTCTATAGATGTAAAGCACTGTAATCGTTCTTGCGGGGTGATAATTGAGGCTGAGTTATAAGGCGCGATTGAAGATCGAACGTTTACAATTGTGGTTCTGATGCTTTCTATTTTCTCAGTGAAGAAGTTCATGAAATCATTTTTGTTAGTCTAGCCACAGTGTTAAATAAAAACCTTGGATTATTTTGGTTGTTTTCTATTAGTTTGCGGAGGTGCTCAGCCCTGGCCGCTTTTAGGGCCTTTTTATAATGTGACATACTGTCTTTCCACGCGATTCTAAAGACCTCTAAATTAGTGTGTTTCCATTTACACTCTAAATTACGGGTTTCTCTCTTTAGAACACGCGTAGTATTGTTGTACCATGGTGCTTTAATTTTCTCTCTGACCTTTTTTAATTTAATGGGTGCAACAATGTCCAATGTTCTAGAGAGAATGGTGCTCATAGTGCTAGTTAGTTCTTCTAGTTCATCTGTTTGTTTGGGTTCAGGCAGCAGCTGAGACAGATCAAATAAGCAATTTGAGAAATTATCTATGGTGGATGGAAGGATTGTTCTGCCTGGTCGATAACGCGGTGCAGCATGACATATTACAGCAGTACGTAATATGCAAGTTACCATGTAATGGTCAGTAACATCATCACTTTGTGGAATGATATCTATATCGGTTGGATCGGTTCCATATGATAAAATTAAATCGAGTGTATGATTAAGACGATGAGTGGGACCAGTGACGTTTTGCTTGACCCCAAAGGAGTTTAATAAATCTGTAAACACAGCCCCTAACGCATCATTTGAATTATCTACGTGTATGTTAAAATCTCCAACAATTAATGCTTTATCGACGTTGACCAATAGATCTGAGAGAAAATCTGCAAACTCTTTTAAGAAATCAGCTTAAGGCCCTGGTGGTCTATATATGGTAGCCAAAGCTAGAGATAATAGGGATTTTTTCTTACATCTGAGAGCGTAACATTTAATACAAGTACTTCAAACGAATTAAACTTGACACCTATTTTCTGGGTAACATTAAGAATATCTCTATAGATGGTTGCAACACCACCGCCTCGACCAATCAGACGGGGCTCATGCTTATAACAGTACCCTGATGGAGTAGACTCATTAAGACCGAAATAATCATTTGGTTTAAGCCAGGTTTCAGTAAGGCAAAGTACATCGATGCTATTATCTGTGACTATATCATTTACAATAACTGCCTTAGGTTTGAGTGATCTAATGTTTAGAAGACCTAGCTTTAGAAATTGTTTTTGTTCACTAATAACGAGATTTTCTGTTTTAATAACAATTAGATTTTTCCTAGATCCTGCAGTAAATTTATTATTTGATCGCACTAAACGAGGAATACACACAGTTTCTATGCAATGTTCTACACTAGTATATATATCAATTAAGTTGGTGCAGCAGAGACTGTAATTTGGACTTTTGGTTACTAGTCAAGCGGTATTTAACATCTTGGAGATGTTATCAGACAGAAGATCTGCTCCGATTCTACTTGGGTGTAACCCATCAGCACGGAAGAGCCTAGGACGTCCCCAAAACACATTCCAATTATTTACAAAGAGCAGTTTCTGCTCATTACACCATGACATTAACCATTCATTTAGCGCGAATAATCTACTGATTAAGCCCTTGTCGGTAAGTGGGAAGCGGTTCAGACACAATAATCGTTGTTTCAGGCGATGTGCTGCGTACCGTCTCGATCAGGCTCCTGAAGTCTTTCTTCAGAACCTCCGTCTGCCGCAGCCTGATATCGTTCACTCCCGCGTTCAACACGACGGCTCCGACATGCTCGTCACCGTTCAAGATCTCGGGTACCCGCTCAGCGATATCGAAAACACGAGCACCAGGAAAGCAGTGACTACGCACCTTACTTTTACCTAACGTAGCGTGGACGTGCCGGACGATGGAATCGCAGATGATCACAGCATCGCGTTCCGTTTCGCAAAGAGGGGAGAAGCGGTTCTGGGTGGAGATCTCGAAAACCGGGAAGGGCGGAGAGATTCGTGCTCTGGTCCTGGCCCGCGTCTTCCGCTGCGGAACTACCCAGGCTTCGTGGTGGCGTGTCGGAGCCGGAGTGAATGAAGCCATGGCTGATCGTGACCTGGGCGCTCGGGACCAATGCTGAGAAACGCACGGAGTAGACGAGGTCGGGGTGAGCGGATTACTAATGTTACTGACTGATTTGTGTGCATCGGCGCGTGATGTTTCAAGAGCTAAACGCCGGTCTCTCATCGACGCATCGGCGCGTGCTGTTTCAAGAGCTAAACGCCGGTCTCTCAGCTCGGCTTGTTTCTCTAAAAGGTCGCGGATCTGTTTCTCTACAGCTTCTAGTTCAGACTGCACCGCGTGCAGCTCAAATGTGTCCTCACCTGCACCAAAAGGTAGACAACATACATCTGATATATTCGCCATTTTAACAGATGGACAATAGAGATGACAGCCTCTCCAGACCCCTTGGCCTGGACGGCCATCTAAGAGCGCACCCCAGCCTGTCAGGAAAGCGTATGTCGTTAGCATTGAAAATATGCATCCTTGAGGTCATTTGTGACAAACCAATTTTTGTGTTGAATTTGAGACACAATAATTTGACTGTCAACATTTTGAACTTGAATGTTCTAAGACAACGCTTCAGATTGCGAAGGTCTAGAATTGGACGCAGCCCCCCATCTTTTTTGGGAAGAGGAAAATAGCAGATGTAATAACCTGACTGTCTGTCTGGGAGGGGGACATGTTCTATGGCCCCTTTGTCCTGCATAGTTTGCAGTTCTTGTATCAGCAAGTGTGCCTGTTCCGGTTTCACGGTAGTGGAGACCACCCCGTTGAAACATGGAGGACGGCGTGCAAACTGTATTCTGTAGCCCTTTTGTATGGTTCTGAGAGTCCAAGGAGATATGTTTGGCAGTAGTTTCCACTCTGCCAACTTCTCCGAAAGGGGCACTTATTTGCCTTATCACTTATTTGGGCACTTATTCGCAGTCTTGTGACGCAATGTCTTGATGGGGGAATGTTAAATATCCCGTGTCCTGGGGAAAGGCAGGAAGCAACTGAATATTTAACATTTCGCTGGAAACCACTGCCCCTGAAACACCAACGATGGCTGGGATGGAACAGCGCTTTCATGAGTGTGTTTGGAAGGAGCTACTTAATATATTTTTACGTGTAGTGTCCCGGGGCGTTACTTTTTTTCTTCTCCAGCAGTTCAGCCTGGTACGCCTGCCATAGTGTGAAGAGCAGCATCAGCATGACCCGCGGACTGAAACGCCTTCCTTACCAACGTGAATGTTGTTCAACACGGCTTGGTTCAACACTTTTTAAGTGACGATAAGCTCCACTATCTCCATAAGAGAGATAGCCCACGAGCGTCTCTTCCAACAGGGGCATCATCGTATAACCACGTGCCCTTGCACCCATGATAGTTGAATAAGTCGACGTCGAGGGCACAAAGACACATGGAGAAGGGGAGAGACCATCGCTGAGGGCCGTCCCCTGGCCACCGGACAGAAATCTGCTCTAACTTCGAGCGCTTGCTCTTTCTCCTGTGGCCAATCTGGCTGTAATCTGGCCAGTGCATGAGTGACCACCTCGAGTAACTCCTCATGCACTTTATCATCGTGGGAGGAGCACTCAAAGGTGGCGTTCTCAAAGTGTATTTTGCCATTTAATTCCTCAGAATTAAATGTAGCCAAATAACAGTCAGACAAGATGTTAATACAAGCATCTAACTTCTCAAATCAGATGAGTATTAATAATTTCTTACAACTAAATGCAGCCAAATATCAATCTGACAAGTAAAAACGGTCTGGATGAAAGGCTGAATATAGTCATTTTAATATTAGAGCAGTTTCAACAAAGAATCATAAAATCATTGCTTCCAAACACACAATTCGTTTGCACACCTTCATAGGAACAAGAAAGAAAAAGGGAATCTCCCGTCTGCTCAGTTCCCTCACATTATATACATATGTAGTGGTCCCGTAATCCGTGCATTGCCTTGGCAGACGCAAGATCCGAGCCACTAGATTCTTTATTGATAAGATAATCTATGTCCTCAGTCCACTCTGAAGAAGCGGCGAGGCGCGTTTCAGAAGCAGACAGGAGGACGACGCGATCTGAAGAGAGAACGAGAGAAAGGGACAGACCTCTCTCCCACTCCTAAGCCAGATCGAGTCACGATATACTAAACGAGCGCAAAGCACTTTAATGGAGAGCAACTCACAGTGCTTGCACTCGCCATTCTCTCGACATGATTCTCTTGTCTTTTCATTGTAGAGAAAGAGAATGAGAAAGGCTTTATTCCTGCCTGACAAAACTAACTCCTAACAAAAAGGTATAGTTTGAGTGGAAATTGTTCCAGCACACACGGTACACAATGCGGTTCTGAAGACAAAAGAACCTGATAAGCACACCTGTCACTCGTCTATTTATAGCCTCTGACGTGTGCATTCGATGACACCATCATCAGAGGTTAAATTCTTTGGCGTGTTTGCCACACGTGTTCACAACCGGTCAAACAAAGATGTTTTCCCATAGTGCTTAAATCAAGCGCAGCATTAAGAATAGCTTTTAAAAGGCAACAGTCATAAGTTGAATTTGTCACTCATTTCCTAAAATCTTACTCATAATCAGAAGACTCTGTGAAGTATCTCCAGATGAAATCTGAATCTGGATATTGTTCCAGTATGCTAGTGGAAAATGCAGTCAGGGCACTATTAGAGGGGTTATGTGAATAAACAAACAAATATCACTCTGCCCCTTCTCATCTGACATGTTGGCTGAATGTGAGTAAAAAAAGACAGAAAGAATTAGTATGAGCACATGACAATAATCAATTTTCTCCAATTGTATGCACCGCCATGTGTGTTTCTACCCTGGAAATCCAGAGTTCTCGCGAGAGCACAAGTTGAATTTGCTCAGCGAGTTTACTCTGGCGTCGAGTAATGATGCTCATTAAATATGCCCTTGTATCCGAGCTGCACCAATCACATCGGGTTATCTGATATAGGCGGACCAGAGGCGAGCTAAACAGATGACGACAGCGCTGTGACGCCGAAATCATTAGTAAACATTGCAAGATGGCTATGGATGAACACCAGTTGTTTGAAACGGCTTTGGCCGCTACAATGAACGAGTTGGCTTTTTATCTAAAAGAGGAACAGAAGGCGCTCGAATCGTTCCTTTGCAAGAAGGGCGTTTTTGCTGTTTTGCCGACCGGATATGGCAAGAGTCTAATCTACCAATTAGCTCCCCTGGTAGCTAAGCGTATGGGGCTTGTTGTGATTGGTCGTAGTGTTATCCAATTGCGTGCAGTGAGATTTTCAAATGCATGCTTGGTGCTGCCCCTCGAGCTGGCCGATTTTCATTAGTCGATGCCACACCATTAATCTTTCAGATTTAGGTCTGAATTTCCAGGCTATGTGTCTTCAGAATTCCTTTTCTAAATGACTTTCAAAGAGGCAGCCAAACACACATGGCACAGTATTAAAAAGTGTGTTACTTGTCAAAAGCTTTATTCTCTGTGACAGTCCATTAAAGCTCCAGTATGTGATTTTTTTTTACCACAAGAGGGCGCAGTTTCCAACAATAACAAAGGCGAAGCTTGATGACGCTATGAAGGAGGTGACGATGGGAGATGTCGTTTTTAATGCGTTTTCACCATCTAGCGATGTATCTAAATGGAATTAATGAATCATGATCACGGATGAGGTAATTTATTCGTTTTTGTATTACCTGTATGTCTGATCGTATTATTTTATGTCATCATAATTAATGAACTGCAAGGAACGTGAAATGTTATGCTATATTATCCCGTTACAACATACAGCTATTTGTCAAATGATTTGTTTGGTTAATGTTGTGCAGTTTTACGTTTTTATGGTTAATGCCGTGTTGTTTAACGTGTTCAAACCAATATCTAAAAGTAAATTTGAACGAACATTTGCAAGTAATGACTAAATATATTTTTTTTAACAACACATATCCGATTGTATTTAATTGTACTGCCATAATCTCGGTCACCACACGTGATAAAAAGCCTTACCGAAGTACAAAGAGCAATATAACTTTGTTTATAAGTGCTATTATTGACAGTTGCATGTCTTACCTGTCTATCAATACACTCGCGAGAGCAGAGTCTCTGTCAAGTCCAAGATAGTCGCGCAGCTCTCTCCATCTCGAAAACGCCTGGCCGATATTTATCCAGGTTTTATTCCTTCGTTTGTCACACAGTCTGCGTGTATCAGAATATGGACGCTTTCGTTTTGTTGGCACTTCAATACTCGCCAAAGAATCATCGTGATCCATAACAGCTATAACCATACAGTCTATGGCTATAACGCTATAACCACCACTTCCGCATTTGACCATGTGATATTCCGGTGTGGTGGGTCATATTTTTTATTTTATTTATTTTTCTTCTTTGTCAGACGTCGTTATTGTTTATTGTGATAAGAAAAAAAACTCAATAAAGTTGTTGTAAAAAAAATAAAAATAATCCGGTGTGGTGGAATATCCGATCACATGGTCCACACCGGAAAACAAGGATAGAGCGGACATTGCGTCACTGAGAGGCGACGTTTCTTTTCCGGAACGGACAGTTATTTAAAATCGGAATTTCTCTGAAATAAAAAATCTTTGGAGACTTTTGAAATATTGTAAGTACACAACTGGAGGAAATATATCACACTGTGCAAGTTATTTTCGGAAATTTTATTACAAAATTCCTACATATTGGAGCTTTAATTGTGATGACAATGTGTCAAGGGGACAATGTTGATAGTGATCTGTTTCTCTTCATGTCTTGGATCACTACTACCAGGGATCATACTTGAAGCAGTTGGCAGACTTACCCTTAACCACAGGCTTCCACCACCCTTTCTTTCTGAAAATGCTCATTTAGACCAATTTTGGACCATTTCGTCTCATTGAGTCAAACACCCACACATTTTCAAACAGGTCAAATATAATGAAGCGGATTCCATCCCACCCTAGACCTGCACTGCATCCAGACATTTCTTTGGAGCTTAAAATGGCTGGAATCAAACATAGAAAGGTCATCACCACTAGACCAGCTGCAGAAATAGACATTTTATTTGTTACAATAAAACTTGACAGTTGCATTCTTTGTATTTTTTTAAACTTACATTTAGAACTGTCTTTGCTTTTTAATAGATCTCTCATTTAATAGTTTATACACTTTTAATTAATCTTTTAACTAAAGCCAGTTATGCTTGTTTTCTCTAATGTTTTGTTTTAACATGAAACAACAGTGTATAATGAGGCAACACTGCTTGTGTACAGTTTATGCAATGAATTGAAATATTAAATATTATATTCTTTCTCTGACAGGGAGACATGGGAGAGCAGGGGCCAAAAGGTGACACCGGAGAGAAGGTCAGGCTGAGCATCATATCTATACATATATAACATGATTAACTGGGGGTGTATGGACTGTGATATTGTGACATTGCTACTCATAGAACAACATAACTACACTGTAGACTGTGAAATTAAATTTATTTTTACTATTAAAATAATTCAGTTTAATTGTTTTATGCTGAATAGTGTACTAGTCATCATTCTATTTGTTTATTATTATTATTCTAAAAGTATTTAACGCATTGATACATATGTTTTGAGGCTAATACACCTATAACTCTAGTTTGGTAGTAATATGACTTTATGGAATTATATTCCATTTATTTCAACAGTTTGGACACAGAAAATAGGACACATGATAAAACGTTGTTTCTTGGGAAAGTCTTTGATCTTTCTACATAGCTGTAATAGACCTATTTTGCCAAAGGTGTAAAATATGATTCAGGAAGTTAGCATCATAGGAAATTAAAGCCATAAACTTTTTATAACAGCAGACATCAGAGCATGTGAGTGAAGTGGAGCGGTGTGATGCTCCACTCAATATTCCGCTCTATGCCAGTGCGGTCTGCTCAATCGCTCACGACCCAAGCAAATGCTACATTCATGTACTGCTCATGCTCACTGGTAAAACGAAGTTCGTTTAAATCCCGCTCTGACATGGAATTTCTCTGTCCTATATGTCTTTCTGGTTGTAATGAATTTCTTGAATAAATGTCTCAATTAGAGTAGAGTAGATAACAGTTATGAAATTTGTGGCTTTAAAGCAATATATTGTATAAAGTAGTATAAATAAACATGACGTGACTTAATTGGAGTGCTGAATTGCAGAGTTTGTACAAATATATCCACATCGCTATGATCAGATGCTTTCTTTACTGCATTTTTTTTCACCCCTGTCATTTTTGTTGTGCGTTTTTGTTATTGAGAGGAAAGGATGCAGCACATATTTACATATTTATCTAAACACCGCTCTCAGCAGTGTGAGGGTGTCGGGATGCTCACTAACAGTATACCGCTGCAAAGGTATTTCAAACCTCTTTTAAGTTTCACCCCTAAGCAAAGAACGAAAAATAACTTTGCTGTGAGAACATCACAAGATGAATCTTTGTTAACTCAGTTTTTCCACACTTCCTTTCAATTTCTTCTCCTTATTCATTCTTTACTTTGATGATTACTGTGCATTTATGTGTAATGCGTAACTTCATTAAAACAATATTTGAACTCCATAACTTTAAACATATTTCACAGATTCATGAACCAGCAAATCACAAAGGGCATTCTGGGTTGATCGAGTGGTCCTGAGCAGCCAGAGCGGAATCTTCAGAAAGGCGTGGAGGAAATATTACCACTCTAATATTACCGCAATAATGGGCAATTAACAGGCACATAGTCTGACTCAAATCAGGTTTAGCTAGTGATATATTTCAAACATACTGCAACATTTGTACAGCAAATATTATCACAATTAGTCTCTGTTAAAATAATTACATGTCCCTGTCATCCACCTTCTTCAGTGCTTCTTGTCCATATGTGCAACCATCTTAGACTTTAAATATTCAAAGCATGGCAGTATAAGTCCCACCTTCTAAATAAAGGAGCCAGTTGCAATTTGGTAAAGTCATCGCGTCACCACAGCTGTCATTAGAAGCTCCGGTTGCCACTGTCAGTATCCTGAGACTTGTGCTTAGGAATGCACATGCGCTTTGGCTGGCCCAGCGTGAAATATAAGCTTTTTTAAAATGCTATTTGAACATAAAATAGGATATAAAAGTTGTAATGAAATAAAAGTTCATTTATATGTGACTATAGCAAGCAGTTTTTGAGAATTCAGGATTTCCCCACTGAAGTAGATAGGTCTTGGGTGCCTGAAGTAGCTACCCGAAGCCATTCCAAATATGGCTGCTGAGTGAACAGACTTTCTTTGAAAAGGACTTTGTTAACATTAATCAGACCAAGACAACCCATGTATGATTCACCACTGACTAAGAGCATTGATGTGTAATGTTTCAGTCCTTTCTGCACTGTCTGCACACTCTCGGTTATACACTGGAATCATTGCCTGGAAAACATTACAGGATACAGGTTTAAGATCTATACTGGGTAAAGCCGAAAAAAGAGAAAATAATGAAGGCAGAGGCAGGCACACATCCAGACTGTGTGAGAAAATTGCCAAGTGTTTTGGCAGACTCTGCTGTGAATAAGGCTAAGTGAAAAGATCTCTCCCAAAAGTGAGATTGAATAATGTTACCTATAAATTTTATTATTTTATACAGAGCAAACAGTGATGACAAAATTGCATAAAATATATTTTATTTTACAGATCAGCAATAGAAACATTGAGACAGAGTTTGATTGCTCAATATTGTCACTAAAATCTGCATATCTTTGCATAGTCGCTGATTTATGTTTATGCCGGTGGGTGCCCACATTCCAAACCCTCTCACCCACCTAATTCATATGTGCATGAGACAGAAATCACAAGCTTTTGTGTCAGGTTGTAATGCTAAATATAACGGTAGAATTGTGTACATTACGATAATCCAGGACCAGATGTCAGATCCACCAGTAAGAGAGGTTTTTAAAGGTCCCATTCCATGGATTATTTTTATTATTTTATAATGTTTCCAGGGGTGCCCTTATAATGTTAGTATGTTTTTTAGATCAAAAATTGTTATAATTTAGAAATAAAAGGCATATTTCCTAGCCTGATTTCATTCCCTGGTTTGAACACTCTGTTTGAAGGGGCGTGTCTGCTGTGAGACTTCAGTGTAAACGCCCTCTGTTGTGATTGGCTGACATGCTTGCATATGAAATATCTGGCATTACATGTGGAACTATCTGGAAAACTTTTACTATTACAGCTATCGGGATTAACGAATCATGAGAAGTTTTTTAAGTATTTAGATCTATTACCATCACATAAAAGGTTGCAGTTATGAGCATTGAGCAGATGACAGTCTGTTGATCGCGTGAAAGATCTTATCATTGCAACGCAGTTTCTGCACTCACTAATGATTTCACCAATGCAAACATGAGGTATATAAATACAGTAAGAGCTTCGTTGTGCAGTGTAACAGCGTCATTGATTTCATAACGAGTTTTGGCAAGAGTCCAGATAAACTCGCGCTGTGTCACGACAGCAGCTTGGGCGATTGGAAAGGGATTGTTCTTTGATCGCTTTCTGTATATTAATCACAGTTTAAGTAAGATTATTTTCATCCTACTAAGAGAAACGAACGATGTGAAGAGTGATCGCTACTTCCATATTAAATCACTACTTACCGCTTGCTGGAATATTGTTGAAATTGCCCCCTTCGTCAGTATGAAACGCTGAGAGAAGTCTGCTTGATATTATTCCAGGTTAGAAAAACAGTCCGTGGTGAAATGGACAGAGCAAACTAACAACTTCGAATTAAACTTTTGCGGTATCCGATTATAGATAAACATCAACCACGTCTGTTGACATTTCGCCATCAATACGCCTGTGTTCCTGTGGGCGGAGGTTACGGTTCTAGTGACATCACTAAAGAAGGAAGTAGAGGGGTGTAGTCCAATCCAGACGTTTTTTGTAGTCAACTTCTGTTAAATAAAATATCTCGCTTGGCATTGAACTTTGAGCTTTATAATTTTACAGATATTATTTATACTCTAACAACAACATTACACACTAACTAAAGTTTGAAACATGGGATCACATAGAACGGGACCTTTAAATCTCAATTGATTTTTGATTGGTTACATGGATTGGAGAATGTCCCGTGTTTTTCGTGGGTGGTAGAGCTGTATCTGTGTATCGTTTATAGCTTAATTATACAATGATTAATTTTGGTCCTTGAATTTGATTAGCCTAGTGGTGTTCCAGTAGTGCTGCTGTCAGTCTATGTATTTTTAGTGTTGTGGATTTTTCAGTGACTCTTTCTGCACATTAAAATGTTATGCCAGTTGGTAGCAACAAGTAACTGTCTTTATGAGTGAATCATTGACTCATTTATTTTTACGGTTTGTTCAAAATACTAATTCTGCCCTACTTCCGTCAGTGTTTGTAGAGTATCACTGTTTTCATTTACACAAACGCAGCTCATACCCTGTTTTTACTCAGTTCACAGTAAATGTTGCTCCATATAAACTTCATCTCTGTAAGTGGTGTGAGTTTGGGACACAGCATGGATTTGAAAACGATAACAAGCATAAACCATATTTCCAAATTTTATAAATCTGTTGTCAACAAAATAGAAGCTTTAAAGGCTTTCTGCAGTTTTCCGCCAAAATTAAATGTTTGAAAGCAAAGGAATGAAGACAGCCACAAATATTAGTATTATAATTTTACTTTTTTCTGTCAAATAAAATGGTCATTATTGTTATTAAATAATAATTTATTTATTTTAAAGTAGGTATCAGTATATTCATATTTCTTTATTGATTTTTTTTTTTTTCAAAATTTTATAAAATACAAAATAATATTTAAATAATAATAAAAAATAATAATTGTAATTAGTAGTAGTAGTAGTAGTATAGACATATTAAACTGGTTCAATAAAAACAGCAGAATGTGGGTGAAAACGACTGTGACTGAGTCCCCTATTTCCTCATGCATAAAATTAATTGTAAATCCAAATTTTTTTAAGCTGATTTTACCTGAATTTTTTACTTGGGTTGGGCATGACCCTGGGCCCACTGTAGGGGGTTTGATATATCTTTGTCACCTTTTTCACCACTGATGACTTTGCATCCATAAAAAAAAATAGACAAAGTAACTGGTACAAAACAAATAACACACCCAGTCGCAATTGTGCTGTTAGTCTGCATATCAGCAAGGCTGTGATTTGGAGGTAAACACGAGGTCATGGCCCACCGATACAGTCATGCTGTTATTCAGAACAGCAGCTTGATTGAGTGATATTGCTTTTATATGTTTTGAATCTGAAGTTCATTGTGCGATAATTAAAATTATGATTTTTTTAATCTTTATTTCACACATCAATACGGAGCCCCTAAAAGGACCTTTGCAAAAATATAAAAAAATTAAAGCTGCAAGCAGCATTTATCGGGGTTCAAGCAGTTTAAGGCCTTTAAGCACATATGTAAAAATATATTATGTTTTATTTAGCAAGCATGTAAACACTTAGAAAACTTAGGAAACCAAAAGTAATTTATAAAGATCATATAAGAGATTCAGTCCAGAATAATTTTGTACAGACTTAATGTATGTTGGATTGATGTTTATAAGGAAGTTCATCCTGATAATGCATTGTCAGCATTTGAAAGATTATTTTACCCTTTGGTGGACAAACATGCACCTATGAAAAAATACAGTGAAGAATGTTAGGGCACCATGGATTGTTAATGAGTTGAAAAACATTAAGTTTGAGAGAGATGTGGCAAAGTCAGCAAACAGAACTGGGAACAAGGAGGATTGGGACATCTATTGCAAATTAAGAAATCAAGTAACTAAAATTAATATGAAAAAGAAAAGAATGTTTTACCAAATTAAAATAAGTGAATGTAAATATGATTGTAAAAAAATGTGGAGTACACTCAATGAAATAATGGATAGGAAATCAAGTCAGATTCCTTCTTTTATTGATACAGGTGACTCATTTTTAACTTTTTTTTAAACCATGTGAAAAACCATATAATTTTTCATAAATAAAGTTGCTAAATTAAGAGAAGAAATGTTGTTTGGCAGAACCAGTTTGTCACATCTTTAATATCAGTATTGAAAAATGGATTTTTCCTTTAGCTTGGAAAGATACAAAGGTTATTAATCTACAGAAAAAAAATGCAGCACTGGGTTTTAATGGTCATAATAATTGACCAATAAGTTTGCTACCAATTCTTAGAAAAGTATTGAAAATGATAGTTTGTGAGCAAATTCAATTATTCTTTAAGGATAATAATTTGCTCTCTAATTTTCAGCATGCATATTGAGAGAGCACAGATTGATGAAAATAACTGAGTAGGAGCAGTATTGATAGATTTTAGCTAAGTTTTTGATGTACTGGATCATAAATTATTGCTGCATAAACTGAAATGTTACAAATTTACTTCTCACACTGTACATTGGTTTAAAAGTTAAATGTCTAATGGGACAATGTGTATTTAGGGCCCAAGCCCTGAAAGGGCGAAGGCCCTATTGTTTCCGGAAGGATTATTAGGGCCCAAGCCCTGAAAGGGCGAAGGCCCTATTGTTTCCGTAAGGATTTTTAGGGCCCAAGCCCTGAAAGGGCGAAGGCACTATTGTTTTCGTTAGGATTATTAGGGCCCAAACCCTGAAAGGGCGAAGGCCCTATTGTTTCCGGTAGGATTATTAGGGCCCAAGCCCTGAAAGGGCGAAGGCCCTATTGTTTCCGGTAGGATTATTTATTATTATTAGGGCCCAAGCCCTGAAAGGGCGAAGGCCCTATTGTTTTCGTTAGGATTATTATTATTATTATTATTGTTGTTCAAGGGTTCGGGGGCTTTTGGGACCCTTAACAGACTCAAAAACTCATGAAACTTTGCACACAGGTCAGAACCCGCGGCCATTAGGGCCGGGCTGAAGCTGGTACTCGGGCGTGGCAGGGGGGCTCGACAGCGCCCCCTAGAACACAATCTTAAATCTTGGACACATACAAGAACGTATTAGTATGAAACTCGGTACACATATAGATCTCATCGGGCCGAACAACTTTCGCACTCTAAGTTATTAGCTCTGCCCAACAGGAAGTCAGCTATTATGGGTTGTTTGAAAAACGCATGCTGTGGAATTTAATGTACTCCTCCTAGGGAATTGATCCGATTCCCACCAAACTCGGTCAGCATGAAGTCAAGACATTGAGGATGCTAAATTGCGGACGGATTTTTGATATCTCGAACGGTTTGGCCGTGGCGATGAAACGAATTTATAGCGAGAAAAGATAAACAGGAAGTGTGTTATAACTTCTGCATACATTAACTGATCTTGATGAAACTTCCGCAGTGTGTTCGTTGTAAGAGGCCGATCACATGGATGTGACTGGCAGCAGGAAGTGTGTCACTTTCAAAATGCTTTGAAATCACCCTCTTATTTTTATCCGATTTGCTTCAAACTTTATGTGTATAATGTAGACACACGGCAGATGTAGACCTGTGAAAGGTTTATTGATATCTTAAATACTGTTGCCGTGACAACGCATCAAACTTTAATATTCTTTTCAGATGCTTTTGAGACTCTTAACATACTTGAAATTGGATGAAACTCGACAGACACATCACATTTATTATCCAGTAGACATGTGCAAAGTTTCAGAAACGGGCGTGGTGAGGGGCTCAGTAGCGCCACCTTTAGTCAAAAATGGGGGCTTAGTTTTAAGTAGAGTCACAAAAATTGTTATGTATATTGTTCTCATCAAGCCGGACAACTTTCTAATTTATAGTCATAAGCTGTGACCAACAGGAAGTGAGATATTTTGGTTTGAATGTGATTTTTTGGAGAATTCTCTCCCCCTCTCTCTCTGCCTCTGCGTCTCTGTGTGTGTGAGGGGTGGGGGGATTTGTCTTTTGAGTGAGATTTGTTTAAAATTCCTGTTTTTCAAGGTTTCAGGGGCTTTTGGGGCCTTTAACGTGCTCGAAAACTCTTGAAACTTTGCACACAGGTCAGAACCCGCGGCCATCAGGGCCGGGCTGAAGCTGGTACCCGGGCGTGGCAGGGGGGCTCAACAGCGCCCCCTGGAACTGGATCCGAACACTTGTCCATAAATCAAACACACTTGCATGTAATGATATGAAACTCGGTACACATATAGATCTCATCGGGCCGAACAACTTTCGTGCTCTAAATGTTACGCCAGCCCAACAGGAAGTCGGCAATTATGGGTTGTTTGGAGAACGCTTGCTGTGGAATTTGAAACACTTCTCCTAGAGAATTAATTAAATCGCCACCAAACTCGGTGTGCATGAAGTCAAGACATTGAGGATGCTAAATTGCGGACGGATTTTTGATATCTCAAACGGTTTGGCCGTGGCGAGGACACGAATTTATGGCGAGAAAAGAGAAACACAAAGTGTTATAACTTCTGCACACATTAACTGATCTTGATGAAACTTCAGCAGTGTGTTCGTGGTAAGAGGCCGATCAGATGGATGTGACTATTGTGAGTCAAAGTGATAGCGCCACCAACTGGCAGCAGGAAGCGTGTCACTTTCAAAATGTTTTTGACAAAAGTGGGGGGGTTAGTTTTACCCACAATTACAAAAATCAGTACGTATATTGGTCTCATCGAGCCGGACAACTTTCCAATTTACAGGCATTAGCTGCAACCAACAGGAAGTCAGATATTTTGGTCTGAATATAGATTTTTTGTTAAATCAGCCTCTGAGTTTTTAGTTACTCCTCCTAAAAGGTTTATTTTATTCCCACCAAACTTTTTCAACATGATAAAAATATATTAATGATGCTAAATTGTAAACGGATATTGAATATCTCAAACGGTTTTGCTATGGCGAGGGATTAAATTAATGTCAAAAAGGAAGCAGGAAACATCTCATAACTTCTAAAAATGTAATTATACACCATTTATTTTTATATAAAATTATACAAATATTAGAACTAAACCTATTTTATTCTGTTTTGCAATTCAAGAAGTATGAAAAAGTTAAAAACA